>NC_048582.1:31257102-31857102 GCF_013265735.2 Oncorhynchus mykiss
TTTGCCCCTGCAAAGAAACAAAAGGCTATCTGATATAGCCTATAGTCTAGCCTACTCTACGCCACTACGTGCTGCATTTTTTTTGCGAACAGTGATTGAGTTATATTATTAGCCTAAATTATGACCAGCCAATCTAATCATCACAAATAGGAATAGTAGGCTATCTGACATAAGACCGCAAATGTGAGGATGCATGGAATTCTTTGTGGTAAAGGTGCATTTCTATGGTGAAAATTTGCTTCCCCAAACTTGAAACCTTGAAACAAAACGCACACGCACACACACACACACCACACACACACACACCACCCCAGAAACCTGCCCCTCTCTTCCTATTCTTCTTCTATCTCTCCTTGGTCATAACAATCCTACTACAGTAGGTAACTATACTGTAGGTAAACATCTCCAGACCTCTAACTCAATACCTCTGCAGCAGAGATCGATGGGGTATCTGGTGCCTTTGTCCTCTCATTAGTTCTCCATCTTTCTCACATTCTTTTATCTTCTCCCCTCACCCCGCTGTTGCTCACTTTCTCTCCCTCTCTCCCTCTCTCTCTCTCTCTCTCTCTCTCTCTCTCTCTCCTCCTCTCTCTCTCTCTCTCTCTCTCTCTCTCTCTCTCTCTTTCCCACCTTTTCGTTTTGTCCATTTATATTCACCTCAGACACTGGCCTATCTCCTGTATCTCCTCTCTCTAGCTCATACTTGGTTATTTACCTCCCTCTTTCCCTTATTTTTCTACTCTCTCATGGCCAGCCTGTCCCCATCAATTTCTTTTTTGTTGTTGTGTGCATCTCATTACCCCCCCCCCCCCATCTGCTCTTGTTTCCTCATTCACCTCCAAAACCCAGGTTGAGTCCCAAATTGCACCCTATTACCTAGTGCATTACCTAGTGCAATACAGGGCTCTGGTGAAAAGTACACTATATATAGGGAATAGGGTGCCATTTGGGACATATACTCAGATGGAAAGATAATATCAAAGATAATTACAAATATACAATAGAATTGTTTGAATGCATCTGAATGATAATTCTGAAATATTTAATGTAACTCAGTCTGGGTATGTCTGGATACTCAAGGTATCTCAATCACCTCTGGTGTACCGAACCAACAGTGCAAACGAACACCTAGTCAAATTCCAACTAGCCCTGGTTGTGATAGCAATTATGTATGCCAGTTTGAATCTCAATAGAGGAGGCATATTTAAAGAGAATCATTAGCAGTACCAGCACATGTTCAAAGTGTTGTGAGGGTTTTGCAGGTTTGTGCGTGTCACATTCTGTATTAGTATTATCTATCATTGTTAATTATTCATTTGGTGTGTGTTCTATGACTTGCACAGCATGAGGAGTACGCCCAGGCATTGTACGGGATAATCATTCATCAAGTCTTGGCACATCAGCACCTTAATATAACACTTATATGAATATATTTTCATTTTAATATATTCTAATGATAATACGTGTATCTGTGTGGGGCGATGTGTGTGTTTGTAAAAAAAAAAAAATCCCCTCCTCCACATTGAGATAAGAATCTGTAAAATAATGCAAAAATTGACCCAGTTTGCAGGTAGCAGACAAATCCACAGAGGCTATGGCAGGAATACTGATAAGCGATCAAGCCTTATAGGCCGTAGGCTTTAGGCCACTTCAGCATCATTGGTTCATCTCAAATGGCACCCTATTCCTTATATAGTACACTACTTGTAAACAAAGCACTATGGACCCTGGTCAAAAGTTGTGCACTATATAGGGAATAAGGTGCTATTTGGGATGCAACCGCTGTCCACATCCTGCTGCAGGCCTCACTTACCCACCTCAGAATTAGATACTACCTCAGGGGGAACAGGGAGGAGCCGAGGCCAGGGCAGAGGGCAAGGGACCAGGGGCTTTCAGGGCTGAACTCTGGGTGATGACTCCTCGTTGTTGGTTGTACCCTTGAGCGAAGCATTCAGCCCAGATGGCTACAGAAAAAAATCCAGCTGTGAAAAATGGGATCACATGAAAACCAAGCTGTTTGTGCTAAGGCCATGAAAACAGCTTGCTATGGGTTTTATCTGGATGAAAAATTCACATTTACCTCTTATTTGACCAGGTAAGCTGACTGAAAATACATTCTCATTTACAGCGAAGACCTGGAGAATAGTTACAGGGGAGAGGAGGGGGGATGAATGAGCCAATTGGAAGCTGGGGATGATTAGGTGGCCATGATGGTCATAATTTAGCAAGGACACGGGTTTACCCCTCTACTCTTACAATAAGTGCCATGGTATCTTTATTGTCAACAAAGAGGCAAGACACCCGTGTAACGTCCCATCCGAAAGACGGCACCCTACACAGAGCAATGTCCCCAATCACTGCCCTGGGGAATTGGGATATATACAGTACCAGTCGAAAGCTTGGACACACCTTCACATTCAAGGGTTCTTCTATTTTAAACTATTTTCTACATTGAAGAATAATAGTGAAGACATCAAAACTATGAAATAACACATATGGAATCATGTAGTATCCAAAAAAGTGTTAAACAAATCAAAGTATATCTTATATTTGAGATTCTTCAAAGTAGTCACCCTTTACCTTGATGACAGCTTTGCACACTCTTGGCATTCTCTCAACCAGCTCATCCCAAACTATCGCAATTGGGTTGAGATCGGGTGATTGTGGAGGCCAGGTCATCTAATGCAGCACTCTATCACTCTCCTTGGTCAAATAGCCCTCATCAGGTGTGTTTTGGGTCATTGTCCTGTTGAAAAACAAATGATAGTCCCACTAAGTGTAAACCAGATGGGATGGCGTATTGCTTCAGAATGCTATGGTTGCCATGCTGGTGAAGTGTGCCATGAATTCTAAATAAATCACTGACAGTGTCACCAGCAAAGCACCCCCACACAATCACACCTCCTCCTCCATGCTTCACGGTGGGAACCACACATGCAGAGATAATCCGCTCATCCACTCTGTGTCTCACAAAGACAAGGCCGGTGGAACCATAAATCTCAAATTTGGACTCATCATCTAATGTCCAAACTTCCTGAATACTTACAAGGCCCTCCTCCACCCTCCTTTCAGCAAATCTGACCATGACTCCATCTAGCTCCTCCCATCCTATAGGCAGAAACTCAAACAGAAGGTACTCGTGCTTCAAAGTATTCAACGCTGGTCTGACCAATCGGAATCCACACTTCAGGATTGTTTTGATCACGTGGACTGGGACCTGTTCCGGGTAGCTTGCGAAAATAATCTAGATACATACACGGATACGGTGACTGAGTTTATAAGGAAGTGTATAGGAGATGTAGTACCCACTGTGACTATTAAAATCTACCCTGTTAGCAGTTGATGTTACTCTTCAATTAACACAGACCCCAAAGCAAATCAGGGGGAGAAAAATAGTTTTATTCAAAGAGGAGCTATTTGCTGAGAGTCAGATGTTCATTCTCCCCTGTTCTCAGTGATTCTCTCCTGTGATTCTTTCCACAGAACAAAGGGACAGGATGTACTTCAAAACCCAGCCCTAGCCTGTGGTTGACCAATTCGTTTTCCTTGCAATAAAACTGGGCCAATGGCCAAATAAGAAGTATCCGATTTCAGGTTCAATGTATAAACAATTTGGACCAATGAGAACTTGCCATGTAGCTATGAGTCCCGGAATGAAATTCCTCCCATGTCTCTGACCCATTGATCATTAATCCCTTATTACAGAAAAAACACTATTTCCATTGATCATTCCCTATTGACCGTTATGTAACGGCATTCCTCCTCCTCGCCACACTATGAAATACAAAACAATAAACGTGAACATGAACGAAAACCGAAACAGTACCGTGTGGCAACAAACACTCACACGGAAACAAACACCCACAAACCAACCGTGAAAACCAGGCTACCTAAGTATGATTCTCAACCAGAGACAACTAAACGACACCTGCCTCTGATTGAGAACCATACTAGGCCGAAACAGAAACCAAACATAGAAAAACAAACATAGACTGCCCACCCCAACTCACGCCCTGAACATACTAAATAAAGACAAAACAAAGGAAATAAAGGTCAGAATGTGACACGTTAGTACACTATTGACTTCTTGTCCTCTGCGTTGTGTTCTTATCTTCAAAATATTCTTACACTCCCCTCTAGACCATTTAAAAAATAAATATACTTAAAATATATTTTTAGAAAACAATAAAAAGCATGAAAAAATAGAAAGTATAAAAAACATTAGCAGTAAGCATAAAATGATTCACATTAAACACCTTGCATTTCTATAAAACACAAAGGGCATATTTTACTTGCTGTTGCAATAAGAAATAGATTTCAAACAAAGTTATAGAAAATAAGTATTAACAGGTGTAATGATGATGTCCCTTACAATTCCTACCACATCCTGTATTAGGAGGAAACTCACAAAAAAAAAAAATTGTCTACAAGACAACAATATTCAATCGTCCTCTTGGCAAGTTAATCATTCACTAAGTCCTTTGAAAGTGACCAGCTCTTCCACACTGGTATCAGTCCCACATAGATAACTATTTCAAACTATGTTCTGACAGTCTGCCAGTAGTGAGGAATTCTTCTTCCGTTCCGCTGGTTGATAAGGACTTCTCTAATGACACTTCACTGGTGATCTTATATAATTTCAAGTACAGTCCTTTGGTCAAGGAATATAGCTTCTGCTTCAGATGGTAGATTCTCATAACCTGTAACGAAGGAATAAAAAAAGTGAAAGTAACATGTCCTGGTTTCAGGAGAAATTAATATTTCACATAGATTTTTTTGTGATTTTCAGGAAAACGTTGGACATTTCACCTAGATATCCCTGCGGTGTACAACATAGAAGTTTATCAGGTTCTGATCATCTTACTATGCTTCTTCACCCGAGATTGACCCCCTATTGCTAACCAATCAGTTCTTTATTCTCCAGGCTCCGCTTTGCCATCAAAATGGCCAACCTTCCAATGAGTGACATGTATCCATCGTGATTTTCACTGGACTTTCACTGCTGACCTCATTATGAGCAAAACTTGATAAATACCTTCCCACTTTGGCCTTAATGTGTCTGTTACATTTTTTTTTTTTACCATCACCCACTGTCCTGGTACTACGTCATGTCCCCCCACGGGAGTTATTCCCCACGCCTATTTTACTTGTCTGTCTGCTTCCCCTACTATTGTAGTATTGTAGTAACTGCCCAGCGTGCCTTCCTCACACCCCCCTCCGCAATGCTTGAACCGTCTGTGTATAGGATAAACTCAGGGTTTTCCAACAGATGACTCTTAGTAAACCCATCAGAGAGCTGATCCAAAACCAACTCAAAACAGTCATGTTCAAGCAATGTGGTATCTGGAGGAAGCATCAGAGTAGCAGGATTACATGGTATGATGATGTTAGGAGCCTCCAACACAGCTAACCATTTGTTCCAATGAGCAGCTGTGACCTGTGCAGCTCCATTCATTGTCAAAAGAGTATGAGCAGCATGTCGGCAGAATCTTTAATCACTACTGTAGTAGCATCCATAGCTTCCTTGCTAATGGGATATTGTTTTGTAAAAACCACTATTTCCATTGATCATTCCCTACTGACCGTTAATACTCTATTGACTTCTCGTCCTCTGCGTTGTGTATTTCTCTTCAAAATATTCTTACATCCCTAATCAGAAGCCGTAGATAGATGGTAGCATTTGCACGAAACTGAAAGCGCGAACCACCGCATTTAACCATGGCAAGGTGACTGGGAACATGGAAGAATATAAACAGTGTAGTTACTCACTCCGCAATGCAATCAAAGAAGCTAAACGGCTCAGACACAAGACGTATGTGGCAGGGACTACAGATAATCACGGACTACGAAAGGAAAACCAGCCACGTCACCGAGACCAACGTCTTGGTTCCTGGCAGGCAAAAAACATTCTTCGCACACTTTGAGGATAACACAGTGCCACCGACGCGGCCCGCTACCAAGGACTGTGGGCTCTCCTTCTCTGTGGCGGACATGAGTAAAACATTTAAACGTCTTAACCCTCTCAAGGCTGCCGGCCCAGACAGCATCCCTAGCCACAATCCTCAGAGCATGCACAGACCAGCTGGCTGGTGTGTTTACGGGCATATTCAATCTCCCTATCCCAGTGTGCTGTCCCCACATGCTTCAAGATGGCCACCATTGTTCCTGTACCCAAGAAGATAAAGGTAACTGAACTTAATGACTATCACCCGTAGCACTAGCCTCTGTCATCATGAAGTGCTTTGAGCGACTAGTCAAGGCTCATATCACATCTACCTTACCTGCCACCCTAGACCCACTTCAATTTACTTACCGCCCCAATAGATCCACAGACAATGCAATCGCCATCACTCTGCATACTGCCCTATCCCATCTAGACAAGAAGAATACCTATGTAAGAATGCTGTTTATTGACTATAGCTCAGCATTCAACACCATATAGCTCAGCATTCAACACCATAGTACCCTCCAAGCTCATCATTAAGCTTGAAGCCCTGGGTCTGAACCCCACCCTGTGCAACTGGGTCCTGGACTTCCTGACGGACCGACCCCAGCTGGTGAAGGTAGGAAACATTGTGTCCACTCCGCTGATCCCCAACACTGGGGCCCCATAAGGGTGCATGCACAGCCCCCTCCTGTACTCCCTGTTCACCCATGACTGCGTGGCCAAGCACACCTCCAACTTAATCATCAAGTTTGCAGACCACACAACAGTAGTAGGCTTGATTACCAATGATGATGAGACAGCCTGTAGGGAGGAGATGAGGGCTCTGGGAATGTGGTGCCTGGAAAACAACCTCTCACTCAACGTCAACCAAACAAAGAGATGATTGGGGACTTCAGGAACATTAGAGGGTGCACCCCCCTATCTACATCGATGGGACAGCAGTGGAGAAGGTGGAAAGCTTCAAGTTCCTTGGCGTACACATCACTGACAAACTGAAATGAACCACCCACACAGACAGTGTAGCGAAGAAGGCACAACAGAACCTCTTCAACCTGAGGAGGCTAAAGAAATTTGGCTTGTCATCTAAAACCCTCACAAACTTGCACAGCACGCAACCGCAAGGCTCTGTAGAAGGTGGTGCGGTCTGCCCAACGCAATACTGGGAGCATACTACCCGCCCTCCAGGACACCTACAGCACACGATGTCACAGGAAGGCCAATAAGATAGTCAAGGACATCAACCACCCGAGCCATTGCCTGTTCACCCCGCTATCATCAAGAAGGCGAGGCCTGTACAGGTGCATCAAAGCTGGGACTAAGAGACTGAAAAACAGCTTCTATCTTAAGACCATCTTACTGTTAAACAGCCATCACTAGCACATTAGAGGCTGCTGCCTATAGGCATAGACTAGAAAAAACTTGCCACTTTAAGGAATGGAAGACAAGTCACTTTAATAATGTTTACATATCTTGCAGTACTCAGCTCATATGTATAGTATATACTGTATTCTATACTATTCTACGGTATCTTAGTCACTTAATGTTTACAAATCTGGCATTACTCATCTCATATGTACATACTGTTTTCTATACTATTCTACAGTATCTCATTCACTTAATAATGTTTACATATCTTGCATTACTCATCTCATATACATACACTGTGTAACTTATCTCATATGTACAGTATATACTGCATTCTATACTATTCTACTGTACCTTAGTCCACTCCGCTCTGACATTGCTCATCCATATGTATATAGTCTAATTGAATTCCTACTTAGATTCATGTGTAGTGGGTACATTTTATTTAAGTACTTTACATCACTGCATCTCACGAAGACACAGCGGTTGGAACCAAAAATCAAACATTTTGACTCGTCAGACCAAAGGACAGATTTTCACCATTCTAATGTCCATTGTTCGTGTTTCTTAGCCCAAGCAAGTATCTCCTTCTTATTTGTGTCCTTTAGTAGTGGTTTCTTTACAGCAATTTGACCATGAAGGCCTGATTCACACAGTCTCCTCTGAACAGTTGATGTTGAAATGTGTCTGTTACTTGAACTCTGTGAAGCATTTATTTCAGCTGCAATCTGAGGTGCAGTTAACTCTAATTAATTTATCCTCTGCAGTAGAGGTAACTCTGTGTCTACCTTTCCTGTGTCGGTCCTCATGAGAGAGTTTCATCATAGCGCTTGTTGGTTTTTGTGACTGCACTTGAAGGAACTTTCAAAGTTCTTGAAATTTTCCGAATTGACTGACCTTCATGTCTTAAAGTAATGATGGACTGTCGTTTCTCTTTGCTTATTTAAGCTGTTCTTTCCATAATATGGAGTTGGTATTTGACCAAATATGGCTATTTTCAGTATACTACCTTGTCACAACACAACTGGTTCAAATGCATTAAGAAGGAAAGAAATTCCACAAATTAACTTTTAACAAGGCAGAGGTAACTCTGTGTCTTCCTTTCCTATGCCGGTCCTCATGAGAGCCAGTTTCATCATAGCACTTGATGGTTTTTGCGAGTGCTCTTGAAGAAACTTGAAAGTTCTCAAAATTAGGGCTATTTTCAGGATACCACCCCAACCTTGTCACAACACAACCGATTGGCTCAAACGCATTAAGAAGTTACACCTGTTAATTGATATGCATTCCAGGTGACTACCTCATGAAGCTGGTTAAGAGAATGCCAAGCGTGTGCAAAGCTGTCATCAAGGCAAAGGGTGGCTAGTTTGAAGATTCTCAAAAATAACATATGTTTTGATTTGTATTACACTTGTAACGGCTTTCCTCCTGGGAAGGAGAGGCGGACCAAAATGCAGCGTGGTTATTGTTCATGTTTTTTTAATAATAGGAAAACTCAACATGAACATAATACAAAACAATAAACGTGGCAACACCGAAACAGCCCTATCTGGTGCAACAAACACAAAGACAGGAAACAACCACCCACAAAACCCAACACAAAACAGGCTACCTAAATATGGTTCCCAATCAGAGACAATGACTAACACCTGCCTCTGATTGAGAACCATATCAGGCCCAAACACAGAAACAGACAAACTAGACATCCAACATAGAATGCCCACTCAGATCACAACCTGACCAAACAAAACATAGAAACATACAAAGAAAACTATGGTCAGGGTGTGACAACACTTTTCTGGTTACTACATGATTCCATATGTGTTATTTCATATTTTTATACCTCGAAGAAGTACCATGATTGCAACCGTCGGAGTTGCAGCACCGTTAGCTACCTGCTTCCATCTCCATTAGAAAGAGTTGCTCTAAGCTTTCACTCGCAGCGGCGTACCCAAGCCAACATGTTACAGATGTCCCTGCTAATGGCTGACTGAGGCAGAAAAAATCACACGCAGGCCATTAAATCATCTTGCATCTGAGGCCACCTGCCAATTAGAGAGGGGAGATGTGGAACATCTTGAGGAGTGCATGGGACCAGTGGGGGAAATGCCGCGAAGAAGTCACTTCTCCTCTGGCGGCCCGCACTCCTTTCTTCTCCTATCAGGTATTGGCCTTGCCACTGACACAGATTAAGTCCTAAATGGCAGCCTATTCCCTGTGGACTCTTGACAAAAGTAGTCCACTATGTAGGGGATAGGGTGCCATTTGGGAAGCTGCCACAGACCGTAGCCTCTTAATTGGATGTTCTGTGTCAACATGATCAAAACAATAGTGTGGCTTTCACTCACTCCCAGTGTAGCTGCTAAGGATCTTAACTTAGCAGGAGATCGGGGAACAAAAGCTGCCAGTCCTTTGTACAGGCGTAGGAGGGAATAGCAAGGAACCTGTGGTGAAAATGTGGCAACCTTACTGTAAAATCGGCCCCCTTAAAAAGTTGAAAGGTATTTCTTCACCGGTGGAACCTCAGTGAGTTATTGCTCTATGTGTGTTCATAGTACCAGATGTTGTGACCCCGATTTAAGACCTGAAATTGAGTCTGTTAGGACCTGAACCAAATTAAGACAAAAAAACACTTTCAGCGCATCCCTTCCTGCCTGGTTGGCTCACCATAAATGGTGTTACAAAATAAATTATCACCTTGACAAATAGCTTCCCTGAGAGTAAGAGGCGGGGGGCTCCTCATGATCAATGTGGAACGGAGCTGCTGTCTTACTCAACCGGCTCATTAACCACTGAGGCTGTGTGGGTGGAGGACCAGCAATTTAGAGGTGGCGCTGTGTGGTGGTGGAGAGGGGAGTCCCAACACCCCTGCTGTTGAGGTTTCTGATGTTTTCAGTGAGATATATACGGGAAAACGACTGGGGGAGAGGGAGAGATAGAGAGAGAAACACACAGAGGGAGACAAATAGAGATGGAAGAAGATGGAGGAGAGGCAAAGTGCGGAAACAGTATTGAGAGAAAGGGGTGGTGAGTAGTGATGGAGAACAGGGGGTGCCGGTGGAATGATGGAAAGTGTGCCAAGAAGGTAGAGAGAGGGAGATTGTTTTTTTTTAGATGGAGAGAATGATTGAGAGACCTTGTAGGGAGAAAGAGGTGGTGAGCTTTTGCGGAAGTGAAAGTTATTTGCCGAATATGCTTCGGCTGCTGTTTCTTCAGAGATGATACTTATGGGAGGTGACCCGTGCTAATGTGGACACACGCAGGGTTATTCATGTGGACCAGTGCTCAGAGACAATAGCAGCGGCCTGGCCCTACGCATCATTGTGCAGTGCAGTGCGTGAGACACAAGCGGATTTGCTAGATGATTACATGCATGGCTGTCTGCCTGGCTCGCTCTCTGAACAGTCTCGCCAATTTTACATACAAATGCATCTTACTCACTGGCATTCAATTTGTTCTTTTCCACACTCGTCATGCCACTGTGCAACGCAACCGTCTCAAACAGCATAAGATATTTTTCAAGTATTTCTTTCTTTCCTGACTTGTAGTTGATGCCTGTAGTGCTGAATGGGAATCTGTGAGCAACGCTGACTCAAAAGTATACTGAATGACCTTCAATACTGAATGAAATTCTATGGAAATATTTCTGAATTAATGTAGCATGATTATGCTAATTCAAAACAGTTATCATCTTGTATTCACATTCTATTGACTTTCCAAAGCCGTTAAAGACCCACAGAACTGTTAGCTTAGTGATTCGTATTTGTCTCATTTTCTCTTTGTGCAATAGGTTGGCACAGGTGTCAAAAATACACATATAAACGAAGGTCTTCGGATTGGAAAGCTGTTTTCTTCAGTATTGTTGGCTGGTATGAGTCCTGCAAAATGCGTGGAGAAAAGCAACCTGAAAGGATATTTAAAGTCCCAAACTACACCCTATTCCTTATAAAGCACTTTTAATTTTTTAATTTTTATTTCACCTTTATTTAACCAGGTAGGCTAAGTTGAGAACAAGTACTAATTTGCAACTGCGACCTGGCCAAGATAAAGCATAGCAGTGTGAACAGACAACACAGAGTTACACATGGAGTAAACAATTAACAAGTCAATAACACAGTAGAAAAAAAAAGAAAAAAAAGAGAGTCAAAATCAAATCAAATCAAATCAAAATCAAATTTTATTTGTCACATACACATGGTTAGCAGATGTTAATGCGAGTGTAGCGAAATGCTTGTGCTTCTAGTTCCGACAATGCAGTAATAACCAACAAGTAATCTAACTAACAATTCCAAAACTACTGTCTTGTACACAGTGTGAGGGGATAAAGAATATGTACATAAGGATATATGAATGAGTGATGGTACAGAGCAGCATAGTCAAGATACAGTAGATGGTATCGAGTACAGTATATACATATGAGATGAGTATGCAAACAAAGTGGCATAGTCACAGTGGCTAGTGATACATGTATTACATAAGGATACAGTCGATGATATAGAGAACAGTATATACGTATGCATATGAGATGGATAATGTAGGGTAAGTAACATTATATAAGGTAGCATTGTTTAAAGTGGCTAGTGATATATTTACATCATTTCCCATCAATTCCCATTATTAAAGTGGCTGGAGTTGAGTCAGTGTCAGTGTGTTGGCAGCAGCCACTCAATGTTAGTGGTGGCTGTTTAACAGTCTGATGGCCTTGAGATAGAAGCTGTTTTTCAGTCTCTCGGTCCCAGCTTTGATGCACCTGTACTGACCTCGCCTTCTGGATGATAGCGGGGTGAACAGGCAGTGGCTCGGGTGGTTGATGTCCTTGATGATCTTTATGGCCTTCCTGTGACATCGGATGGTGTAGGTGTCCTGGAGGGCAGGTAGTTTGCCCCCGGTGATGCGTTGTGCAGACCTCACTACCCTCTGGAGAGCCTTACGGTTGAGGGCGGAGCAGTTGCCGTACCAGGCGGTGATACAGCCCGCCAGGATGCTCTCGACTGTGATGTGTATGCCGAGGAACTTAAAACTTGCTACCCTCTCCACTACTGTTCCATCGATGTGGATAGGGGGGTGTTCCCTCTGCTGTTTCCTGAAGTCCACAATCATCTCCTTAGTTTTGTTGACGTTGAGTGTGAGGTTATTTTCCTGACACCACACTCCGAGGGCCCTCACCTCCTCCCTGTAGGCCGTCTCGTCGTTGTTGGTAATCAAGCCTACCACTGTTGTGTCGTCCGCAAACTTGATGATTGAGTTGGAGGCGTGCGTGGCCACGCAGTCGTGGGTGAACAGGGAGTACAGGAGAGGGCTCAGAACGCACACTTGTGGGGCCCCAGTGTTGAGGATCAGCGGGGAGGAGATGTTGTTGCCTACCCTCACCACCTGGGGGCGGCCCGTCAGGAAGTCCAGTACCCAGTTGCACAGGGCGGGGTCGAGACCCAGGGTCTCGAGCTTGATGACGAGCTTGGAGGGTACTATGGTGTTGAATGCTGAGCTGTAGTCAATGAACAGCATTCTCACATAGGTATTCCTCTTGTCCAGATGGGTTAGAGCAGTGTGCAGTGTGGTTGAGATTGCATCGTCTGTGGACCTATTTGGGCGCTAAGCAAATTGGAGTGGGTCTAGGGTGTCAGGTAGGGTGGAGGTGATATGGTCCTTGACTAGTCTCTCAAAGCACTTCATGATGACGGAAGTGAGTGCTACGGGGCGGTAGTCGTTTAGCTCAGTTACCTTAGCTTTCTTGGGAACAGGAACAATGGTGGCCCTCTTGAAGCATGTGGGAACAGCAGACTGGTATAGGGATTGATTGAATATGTCCGTAAACACACCGGCCAGCTGGTCTGCGCATGCTCTGAGGGCGCGGCTGGGGATGCCGTCTGGGCCTGCAGCCTTGCGAGGGTTAACACGTTTAAATGTCTTACTCACCTCGGCTGCAGTGAAGGAGAGACCGCATGTTTTCGTTGCAGGCCGTGTCAGTGGCACTGTATTGTCCTCAAAGCGGGCAAAAAAGTTATTTAGTCTGCCTGGGAGCAGGACATCCTGGTCCGTGACTGGGCTGGATTTCTTCCTGTAGTCCGTGATTGACTGTAGACCCTGCCACATGCCTCTTGTGTCTGAGCCGTTGAATTGAGATTCTACTTTGTCTCTGTACTGACGCTTAGCTTGTTTGATAGCCTTGCGGAGGGAATAGCTGCACTGTTTGTATTCGGTCATGTTACCAGACACCTTGCCCTGATTAAAAGCAGTGGTTCGCGCTTTCAGTTTCACGCGAATGCTGCCATCAATCCACGGTTTCTGGTTAGGGAATGTTTTAATCGTTGCTATGGGAACGACATCTTCAACGCACGTTCTAATGAACTCGCACACCGAATCAGCGTATTCGTCAATGTTGTTGTCTGACGCAATACGAAACATGTCCCAGTCCACGTGATGGAAGCAGTCTTGGAGTGTGGAGTCAGCTTGGTCGGACCAGCGTTGGACAGACCTCAGCGTGGGAGCCTCTTGTTTTAGTTTCTGTCTGTAGGCAGGGATCAACAAAATGGAGTCGTGGTCAGCTTTTCCGAAAGGGGGGCGGGGCAGGGCCTTATATGCGTCGCGGAAGTTAGAGTAACAATGATCCAAGGTCTTTCCACCCCTGGTTGCGCAATCGATATGCTGATAAAATTTAGGGAGTCTTGTTTTCAGATTAGCCTGGTTAAAATTCCCAGCTACAATGAATGCAGCCTCCGGATAAATGTTTTCCAGTTTGCAAAGAGTCAAATAAAGTTCATTCAGAGCCATCGATGTGTCTGCTTGGGGGGGGGGGATATATACGGCTGTGATTATAATCGAAGAGAATTCTCTTGGTAGATAATGCGGTCTACATTTGATTGTGAGGAATTCTAAATCAGGTGAACAGAAGGATTTGAGTTCCTGTATGTTTCTTTCATCACACCATGTCACGTTAGTCATAAGGCATACGCCCCCGCCCCTCTTCTTACCAGAAAGATGTTTGTTTCTGTCTGCGCGATGCGTGGAGAAACCCGTTGGCTGCACCGCCTCGGATAGCGTCTCTCCAGTGAGCCACGTTTCCGTGAAGCAAAGAACGTTACAGTCTCTGATGTCCCTCTGGAATGCTACCCTTGCTCGGATTTCATCAACCTTGTTGTCAAGAGACTGGACATTGGCAAGAAGAATGCTAGGGAGTGGTGCACGGTGTGCCCGTCTCCGGAGTCTGACCAGAAGACCGCCTCGTTTCCCTCTTTTTCAGAGTCGTTTTTTTGGGTCGCTGCATGGGATCCACTCCGTTGTCCTGTTTGTAAGGCAGAACACAGGATCCGCGTCGCGAAAAACATATTCTTGGTCGTACTGATGGTGAGTTGACGCTGATCTTATATTCAGTAGTTCTTCTCGACTGTATGTAATGAAACCTAAGATGACCTGGGGTACTAATGTAAGAAATAACACGTAAAAAAACAAAAAACTGCATAGTTTCCTAGGAACGCGAAGCGAGGCCGCCATCTCTTTCGGCGCCGGAAGTCTATATACATTGTGTGCAAAAGGCATGAGGAGGTAGGCGAATAATTACAATTTTGCAGATTAACACTGGAGTGATAAATGATCAGATGGTCATGTACAGGTAGAGATACTGGTGTGCAAAAGAGCAGAAAAGTAAATAAATATAAACAGTATGGGGATGAGGTAGGTTAAATTGGGTGGGCTATTTACCGATAGACTATGTACAGCTGCAGTGATAGGTTAGCTGCTCAGATAGCAGATATTTGAAGTTGGTGAGGGAGATAAAAGTCTCCAACTTCAGCGATTTTTGCAATTCGTTCCAGTCACAGGCAGCAAAGAACTGGAATGAAAGGCGGCCAAATGAGGTGTTGGCTTTAGGGATGATCAGTGAGATACACCTGCTGGAGCGCGTGTTACGGGTGGGTGTTGCCATCGTGACCAGTTATAAAGCACCACAATGGAAACAAGTCTTCTGACTTTTTTGTGTATAGTATCTTCTGCAATTTTTGGTATAGGTATCTGTTGCTTACTGTAACATAAAAAAAGAAAACACTTGTTTTCAAATAAAATAAAAATGTAATTCGTTGGTCACATGCTTCGTAAACAACAGGTGTGGACTAACAGTGAAATGCTAAATTATGGGCCCTTCCCAACAATGCAGAGAGAAAGAAAATAGAGAAATAATAGAAAAGTTAAACACGTAATAATAAAAGTAATAATAGATACACAATGAGTAATGATAACTTGGCTATATACAATGGTACCAATACCGAGTCAATGTGCAGGGTTTTTATTTTTTTATTTTTTTATTTTACCTTTATTTAACCAGGCAAGTCAGTTAAGAACAAATTCTTATTTTCAATGACGGCCTGGGAACAGTGGGTTAACTGCCTGTTCAGGGGCAAAACAACAGATGTGTACCTTGTCAGCTCTGGGGTTTAGAACTTGCAACCTTCTGGTTACTAGTCCAACGCTCTAACCACTAGGCTACCCTGCCGTACAGGTCATTGAGGTAGATACCTGTACATATAACTAACTAATAAAGTGACAGTAAACAGCAGTGATGACTCAAAGAACTTTGTGCAAAAAGGGTCAATGCAGATAGTTAAATAATTAACCAAATTGCTACCTGGACTAACTCTTTAGCAGTCTTATGGCTTGGGGGTAGAATCTGTTCAGGGTCTTGCTGGTTCCAAACTTGGTGCATTGGTACCGCATGCCGTGCGGTAGCAGAGAGAACAGTCTATGACTTGAATGACTGTAGTCTTTGACAATTAGGACCTTCTTCTGATACCGCCTGGTATTGAGGTCCTGGATGGCAGTCGGCCCGGCCCCAGTCATGTACTGGGCTGTCCTCACTACCCTCTGTAGCTACTTGGCGTTGGATGCCAAGCAGTTCCAGACAGTGTCACAACCAAAGCACCCCCACACCATCACACCTCCTCCTCCATGCTTCACGGTGGGAAAAAATACGTACACCTACTCTGCGTCTCACTGGTGGTGGAAAAAGTACCCAATTGTCAGTAAATGTCAACATACCTTAAAAGAAAATAACTAAAGTAAAAGTGAAAATCACCAAGTAAAATACTTTTGTTTTAAATATACTTAAGTATCAAAAGTAAATGTAATTGATAAAATATACTTAAGTATCAAAAGTAAAAGTACAAATTGTTTCAAATTCCTTACATCAAATTCCTTACATTAAGCAGATCTTTTTAATTTACAGATAGCCAGGGTACACTCCAACACTCAGACATAATTTACAAATGACACATTTGTGTTTCTTCAGTCTGAGTCCCCCAGATCAGAGGCAGTAGGGATTACCAGGGATGTTCTCTTAATTAGTGCGTGAATTGGACCATTTTCCTGTTCTGCTAAAAATAAAAAAATGTAACAAGTACTTTTGGGTGTAACGGAAAATGTATGGAGTAAAATTTGATGAACACTTTTTTGATAATTACATGATTCCATGTGTGTCATTTCATCGTATTGATGTCTTCACTATTATTCTACTCTGTAGAAAATTATAAAAATATAGAAAAACCCAGCAATGAGTAGGTATGTCTATACTTTTTACTGGTAATGTATCGGGATATCATTTTTTAACATTAGTCATATAGTTTTGACAATATCACAATATTATTTTTGCGCTTGTTGGCTGTACGTTCACCAAAACTCCAGGATTTTTCCTTCATAGCGTGTTCTTTGTCTTATTTTAAATAGGGCACAAATGTGTTTTCAGCACATGTATTTCCATGACCAGGGCTCAACATTAATGCTAGTCGCATTGTCATGAACAAGTAAAGATAATAGTTGTACAAGAAGAAGTTTCAAGTGTTAATGTTACATGCACAAGTACAGTGAAATGCATTTCTTGAAATCTCTAAACCCAACAATTCAGGAATCAATATCAATATAGTACTAAAAATAGCGTAAGGTAGAACAAGAACACACAATAAATAAAAATAAGAAATAAGAAGAACACGAGAACCGTACAAACAATATACGAGCATAGAAATTATATAGATTTAAGTTGTCCAAATATACAGGTAAAATCACACAAAATCACAATATCAAACAATTACTGCGATCCGAATTGGATCAGAGAGGCCAACATTAGGAATCATTTTCAATATTTTTTTCATATACAGAAATAAAAGAGCCTACATGTAAGAGTGTAGGTGATAAGCATATTGGCTATAGCCTCATGTTCAAACTGATGCTGACATGAGGGAGGCACCAGAAAATGTAACCAAACTTTAAGGAGACTTTAATTACATAAATATAGGCTAAACGCCAGTCATGTTTGACATGTTTGAATGATAACATCAACGTCTAAAGACTTCATTCTGTCAACGTACTCGGGGCACGGTTCGTTCATATCAAATGATCACAAGACCAGAAAGAGCATAAAAAGCTTATTTCTTTCAAACTTTGTGCACAAATTTGTTTACAACCCGGTTAGTGAGCATTTCTCTTTTGTCAAGATAATCCATCCACCTGACAGATGTGGCATATCAAGAAGCTGATAAATTAGCATGATCATTGCACAGCTGCACTTTATGCTATGGACAATAAAAGGCCACGTTAAAATGTGCCGTTTTGTCACACAACACAATGCCACAGATGTTTCAAGTTTTGAGGGAGCATGCAATTGGCATGCTGACTAAAGAATGTCCACCATAGCTGTTGCCAGAGAATGTAATGTTAATTTCTCACCCATAGCAGCCTCCGACATCTTTTTAGAGAATTTGTCAGTACGTTCAACCGGCCTCACAACCGCAGAGCACGTGCATGGCATTGTGTGGGCGAGCAGTTTGCTGATGTCAACATTTTGAACAGAGTGCCCCATGGTTGCGGTGGGGTTGTGGTATGGGCAGGCATAAGCTACGGACAACAAACACAATTGCATTTTATCAATGGCAATTGGAACGCACAGAGATACTGTGAAAAGATCCTGAGGCCCATTGGTGTGCAATTAATCCGTCCCATGTAGCAAGGGTCTGTGCACAATTCCTGGAAGCTGAAAATGCCCCAGTTCTTCCATGGCCTGCATACTCACTAGACATGTCCCCCATTGAGCATGTTTGGGATGCTCTGGATCGACATGAACAACAGCGTGTCCCAGTTCCTGCCAATATCCAGCATCTTCGCACAGCCATTGAAGAGCAGTGGGACAAAATTCCACAGGCCACAATCAACAGCCTGATCAACTCTATGCCAAGGAGATGCGTTGCGTTGCATGAGGAAAATGGTGGTCACACCAGATACTGACTGGTTTTCTGATCCACACCCCTACCTTTTTTTTTAAGGTATCTGAGACAAACAGATGTATATCTGTATTCCCAGTCATGTGAAATCCACCGATTAGGGCCTAATGAATTTATTTCAATTGACTGATTTCAAATTTAATATCAAATGTATTTATAAATCCCTTCTTACATCAGATGATATCTCAAAGTGCTGTACAGAAACCCAGCCTAAAACCCCAAACAGCAAGCAATGCAGGTGTAGAAGCACAGTGGCTAGGAAAAACTCCCTAGAAAGGCCAGAACCTAGGAAGAAACCTAGAGAGGTACCAGGTTATGAGGGGTGGCCAGTCCTCTTCTGGCTGTGCCGGGTGGAGATTATAACAGAACATGGCCAAGATGTTAAAATGTTCATAGATGACCAGCAGGGTCAAATAATAATAATCACAGTGGTTGTAGAGGGTGCAACAGGTTAGCACCTCAGGAGTAAATGTCAGTTGGCTTTTCATAGCCGATCATTCAGAGTATCTCTATCTCTCCTGCTGTCTCTAGAGAGTTGAAAACAGCAGGTCTGGGACAGGTAGCACGTCCGGTGAACAGGTCAGGGTTCCATAGCCGCAGGCAGAACAGTTGAAACTGGAGCAGCAGCACGGCCAGGTGGACTGGGGACAGCAAGGAGTCATCAGGACAGGTAGTCCTGAGGCATGGTCCTAGGGCTCAGGTCCTCCGAGAGAGCGAGAGAGAAAGAAAGAAAGAGCATACTTAAATTCACACAAGACACCGAATAAGACAGGAGAAATACTTTAGATATAACAGACTGACCCTAGCCCCCGACACATAAACTACTGCAGCATACATACTGGAGGCTGAGACAGGAGGGGTCCGGAGACACTGTGGCACCATCCGACGATACCCCCGGACAGGGCCAAACAGGCAGGATATAACCCCACCCACTTTGTCAAAGTACAGCCCCCAGGCACCACTAGAGGGATATCTTCAACCACCAACTTACCGTCCTGAGACAAGGCCAAGTATAGCCCACAAAGATCTCCGCCATGGCACAACCCAAGGGGTGGCGCCAACCCGGACAGGAAGATCACGCCAGTGACTCAACCCACTCAAGTGACGCACCCCTCCTAGGGACAGCATGGAA
The DNA here is from genome assembly GCF_013265735.2 of Oncorhynchus mykiss. Classification (NCBI taxonomy): domain Eukaryota; kingdom Metazoa; phylum Chordata; class Actinopteri; order Salmoniformes; family Salmonidae; genus Oncorhynchus; species Oncorhynchus mykiss. The sequence continues at coordinate 31,276,805 of NC_048582.1, forward strand.
GAGCACCAGTAAGTCAGTGACTCAGCCCCAGTAATAGGGTTAGAGGCAGAGAATCCGAGTGGAGAGAGGAGAACCGGCCAGGCAGAGACAGTTAGGGCGGTTCGTTGCTCCAGTGCCTTTCCGATCACCTTCACACTCCTGGGCCAGACTACACTCAGTTATAGGACCTACTGAAGAGATGAGTCTTCAATAAAGATTTAAAGGTTGAGACCAAGGCTGCGTCTCTCACATGGGTAGGTAGACCATTCCATGAAAATGGAGCTCTATAGGAGAAAGCCCTGCCTCCAGCTGTTTGCTTAGAAATTCTAGGGACAGTAAGGAGGCCTGCGTCTTGTGACCATAGCGTAAGATAGGTAGGAGCAAGCCCATGTAATGCTTTGTAGGTTAGCAGTAAAACCTTGAAATCAGCCCTTGCCTTAACAGGAAGCCAGTGTAGAGAGGCTAGCACTGGAGGAATATGATCAAATCTTTTGGTTCTAGTCAAGATTCTAGCAGCCGTGTTTAGCACTAACTGAAGTTTATTTAGTGCTTTATCCGGGTAGCCGGAAAGTAGAGCATTGCAGTTGTCTAACCTAGAAATGACAACTGCATGGATTCATTTTTCTGCATAATTTTTGGACAAAAAGTTTCTGTGTTTTTACAATGTTACGTTGATGGAAAAAAGCTGTCCTTGAAAGAGTCTTGATATCTTTATAAAAAAAAAGAGATCAGGGTCCAGAGTAATGCCGAGATGCTTAACAGTTTTATTTGTGGCGACTTTACATTCATCAAGATTAATTGTCAGATTCAACAGAAGATCTCTTTGTTTCTTGGGACCTAGAACAAGAGTTTAAAAGTAGAACATTTGCAGCCATCCACTTCCTTATGTCTGAAACACAGGCTTTCAGCGAGGGCAATTTTGGGGCTTCACCGTGTTTCATCGAAATGTACAGCTATGTGTCATCCGTATAGCATTGAAAGTTAACATTATGTTTCCGAATGATATCACCAAGAGGTAAAATATATAGTGAAAACAATAGTGGTCCTAAAACAGAACCTTGAGGAACACTGAATTTTACAGTTGATTTGTCAGAGGACAAACCATCCACAGAGACAAACTGATATCTTTCCGATAGATGAGATCTGAACCAGGCCAGAACTTATCCATGTAGACCAATTTTGGTTTCCAATCTCTCCAAAAGAATGTGGTGATCGACTGTATCAAAAGCAGCACTAAGGTCTAGGAGCACGAGGACAGATGCAGAGCCTCGGTCTGATGCCAATAAAACCACCTTCACAAGTGCAGTCTCAGTGCTATGATGGGGTTTAAAACCAGACTGACATTTTTTGAGAGGAATGGGATATTCGATATAGGCCCATAGTTTTTTATATTTTCGGGTCATGGTTTGGCTTTATTACTGCCGCTTTTAGTGCGTTTGGTACACATCCGGTGGATAGAGAGCCGTTTATTATGTTCAACATAGGAGGGCCAAGCACAGGAAGCAGCTCTTTCAGTAGTTTAGTTGGAATAGGGTCCAGTATCCAGCTTGAAGGTTTAGAGGCCATGATTATTTTCCTCATTGTGTCAAGAGATATAGTACTAAAACACTTAAGTGTCTCCCTTGATCCTAGGTCCTGGCAGAGTTGTGCAGACTCAGGATAACTGAGCTTTGGAGGAATATGCAGATTTAAAGAGCAGTCTGTAATTTGCTTTCTAATTATCATGATCTTTTCCCCAAAGAAGTTCATGAATTTATCACTGCTGAAGTGAAAGTCATCCTCTCTTGGGGAATGCTGCTTTTTAGTTAGCTTTGTGACAGTATCAAAAATAAATATTGTATTGTTCTTATTTTCCTCATTTAAGTTGGAAAAATATAATTATCGAGCAGCAGTGAGTGTTCTTTGATACTGCAAGGTACTATCTTTTCAAGCTAGTCAGTGGACTTCCAGTTTGGTGTAGTGCCATTTCCGTTCTAATTTTCTGGAACTTGCTGTATACAAGGGAGCTAGTTTCTTATGACAAATGTTTTTCATTTTTAGGGGTGCGAATGCATCTAGGGTATTGCGCAAGGTTAAATTGAGTTCCTCAGTTAGGTGGTTAACTGATTTTTGTACTCTGACGTCCTTGGGTAGACGGAGGGAGTCTGGAAGGGCATCTAGGAATCTTTGGGTTGTCCGAGAATTTATAGCACGACTTTTGATGATCCTTGGTTGGGATCTGAGCAGATTATTGGTTGCGATTGCAAACATAATAAAATGGTGGTCCGATCGTCCAGGATTATGAGGAAAAACATTAAGATCCACAACATTTATTCCACAGGACAAAACTAGGTCCAGATTATGACTGTGGCAGTGAGTAGGTCCAGAGACATGACAACCCAATGATGGTCAATGATGGCTCCGAAAGCCTTTGGAGTGGGTCTGTGGACTTTTCCATGTGAATATTAAAGTCACCAAAAATGTGAATATTTTCTGCCATGACTACAAGGTCCGATTGGAATTCAGGGAACTCAGTGAGGAACGCTGTATATGGCCCAGGAGGCTTGTAAACAGTAGCTAAAAAAGTGATTGAGTAGGCTGCATAGATTTCATGACTAGAAGCTCAAAAGACGAACATAGTTTTTTTTTTGTTTATTGAAATCTGCTATCATAAATGTTAGCAACACCTCCACCTTTGAGGGATGCGCGGGTGATATGGTCACTAGTGTAACCAGGAGGTGAGGCCTCATTTAACACAGTAAATTCATCAGGCTTAAGCCATGTTTCAGTCAGACCAATCACATCAAGATTATAATCAGTGATTAGTTCATTGACTATAACTGCCTTGGAAGTGAGGGATCTAACATTAAGTAGCCCTATTTCGAGATGTGAGGTATCACAATCTCTTTCAATAATGGCAGGAATGGAGGAGCTCTTTATTCCAGTGAGATTGCTAAGGCGAACACCGCCATGTTTAGTTTTGCCCAACCTAGGTCGAGACACAGACACGATCTCAATGGGGATTGCTGAGCTGACTACAGTGACTGTGCTAGTGGCAGACTCCACTAAGCTGGCAGGCTGGCTAACAGCCTGCTATCTGGCCTGCACCCTATCTCATTGTGGAGATAGGGGAGTTAGATCCCTGTCTATGTTGGTAGATAAGATGAGAGCACCCCTCCAGCTAGGATGGAGTCCGTCACTCCTCAACAGGCCAGGCTTGGTCCTGTTTATGGGTGATTCCCAGAAAGAGGGCCAATTATCTACAAATTATATATTTTGGGAAGGGCAGAAAACAGTTTTCAACCAGTGATTGAGTTGTGAGACTCTGCTGTAGAGCTCATCACTCCCTCTAACTGGGAGGGGGCCAGAGACAATTACTCAATGCCGACACATCTTTCTAGCTGATTTACACACTGAAGCTATGTTGTGCTTGGTGACCTCTGACTGTTTCATCCTAACATCATTGGTGCCGACGTGGATAACAATATCCCTATACTCTCTACACTCGCCAGTTTTAGCTTTAGCCAGCACCATCTTCAGATTAGCCTTAACATCGGTAGCGCTGCCCCTTGGTAAACAGTGTATGATCGCTGGATGATTCATTTTAAGTCTAATACTGTGGGTAATGGAGTCTCCAATGACTAGGGTTTCCAATTTGTCAGAGCTAATGGTGGGAGGCTTCGGCGTCTCAGACCCCGTAACGGGAGGAGTAGAGCCCAGAGAAGGCCCGGCCTCTGACTCCGACTCGCTGCTTAATAGGGAGAACCGGTTGAAAGTTTCTGTCGGCTAAATGAGCGACACCGGTTGAGCATTCCTACAGCATTTCCCTCCAGAAGCCATGAGAAAGTTGTCCGGCTGCGGGGACTGTGCGAGGGGATTTATACTTCTATCTGTACTTACTGGTTGCACAGACGCTGTTTCATCCTTTCCTACACTTAAATGACCCTTGCCTAACACTTGAGTCTGAAGCTGGGCTTGCAGCACTTCAATCCTCGCCGTCAGGCGATCGTTCTCCTGTATATTATGAGTACAGCGACTGCAATTAGAAGGCATCGTGTTAATGTTACTACTTAGCTTCGGCTGGTGGAGGTCCTGATGAACCAGAGTGAAAAAGTTGAATGAAAAAAAGTAAAGCGAGGGAAAAACTAAAAATATAAACAGTAATTAAAAAGTAAAAACCGTAAAGTTGTCAGGTAGCAAAGTAAGGTCAGCAACAAAACGCACAGCAGCACGTAAACAACAACTACAAGTTGTGACCTGAAATGTCCTTATATGAACTGTAACTCAGTAAAATCGTTGAAATTGTTGCATGTTGCGTTTATATTTTTCTTCAGTAATTTTAACCATAAACCAATTGTTTTAAAGCATGTCTTTGAAGCATGTCTTACCTTGTTTCAAAGTAGCCTAGCCTAGCCAAAATGCAACTATAGAAAGGTTGAGGCAATTATGTTATAAACACTTAATATTCCATTTACATGTGTAACACCCCCGATGCCTCCTCATCAATTTGCTATACCCCCACAAGAGAGGTAAACCATCCAAGCTAAAGTTAGGACTAACTAAAACTGGGGAGAAAAACTCCTTTCTGAAAAGGAGATGGAGAGACAACACTGCCAAATAGTAATGACCAACTTAGGGATTTCATTAAAATAGGAGCAACTTGAAACATTTTGAGCCTTTGTGTGAGGGTATGATGTATTAGCGGTCTTGCCAACGGGATTTTGGGAAAAGCAAGGAAGGGTGCATGCGACCTTGTCTTCAGAAGTCTGGTGAGCTGGTTGGGGAAGACAGGGAGTAATGTGTTGGCCTCTGTCCTATACAGCTCCAAAATCATCTGAATCGTTGTGGATGAAGTTCATATGACCTACATATTGTATGTACACAGACCTAGAACTATAGCTCAACGGTATAGAATGGCAACTGCGATGGATAATGTTGGAATGGTGAGGAATGATTGTTGGAAAGTGTTGGTATTTGTACAAACGTAATGAGTAAGAAGTGTGTGTTTGCATGAAATGTTGGCATGATAGGCCTTTAAGACAGTAACCTAAACAAAGTGATAGTACTGCATCATAAATAACTGGGTTACAGGCAACATAAGTGCTAAAAGAGGCACTACAGAAAGTACTTTTACTGGATTAAACTATGGGACCCCTACACATTTTCTGATGCAAGAACTACTAGCATAGTAATCAAATGTGCTTCAAAATCTGCATATTGTTACCAATGATGCATTACTCTGAATGAGAATGGGAATTAAGAATCTATAGCCTATTTTTTTTTTTTATCACAGTCAGCAGCCTAACAGTATCTTTCTGTAGGGGTCAGGGCTCAAAATGAAAACTTGCCATTTAGGAGTTTCAGTAAGCTTGTAGAACTGCTTTCTTTGGTGAAAGAAAATGTGATTCCTATATACTGTATGGGAACATCATGTTCAAATGCAACATTATTTGAGTGACAGAGAGAATAAACACGAGGAGCCATGTTGAGAAGGCATCACGTACTATAGATTATTGCCCAAAGTCGACTCTCTATTTTTACCAGGGGCCATCGCCACTCATAGATAGTGTCTTCAAAGTGAAACACAACGTAAAACAAAAAGCTCTAGGTCTTTTAATGAGGTGTCCATTTTGTGTTAGTTCCCAATGCCAACAAATTGTACTGTTGATAAAGGATGTCTTCATAGTGCCAGCATGACCTATTAACATACAGTTGAAGGCGGAAGTTTACATACACCTTAGCCAAATACATTTTAACTCAGTTTTTCACAAATCCTGACATTTAATCCTAGTAACAATTCCCTGTCAGTCAGGATCACCACTTTATTTTAAGAATGTGAAACGTCAGAATAAAAGTAGAGAGAATAATTTAGTTCAGCTTTTATTTCTTTCATCACATTCCCAATGGGTCAGAAGTTTACATACACTCAATTCGTATTTGGTAGCATTGCCTTTAAATTGTTTAACTTGGGTCAAACATTTCTGGGACCCTTCCACAAGTTTCCTACAATAAGTTGGGTGAATTTTGGCCCATTCCTCCCGACAGAGCTGGTGCAACTGAGTCAGGTTTGTAGGCCTCCTTGCTCGCACATGCTTTTTCAGTTCTGCCCACAAATCTTCTATAGGATTGAGGTCAGGGCTTTGTGATGGCCACTCCAATACCTTGACTTTGTTGTCCTTAAGCTATTTTGCCACAACTTTGGAAGTATGCTTGGAGTCATTGTCCTTTTGGAAGACCAATTTCCAACCAAGCTTTAACTTCCTGACAGATGTCTTGAGATGTTGCTTCAACATATCCACATAATGTTCCCTTCTCATGATGCCATCTATTTTGTGAAGTGCACCAGTCCCTCCTGCAGCAAAGTACCCCACAACATGAATGTGGTACCTTCAGGCATTTGAAAATTGCTCCCAAGGATGAACCAGACTTGTGGGGGTCTACAATTTTTTGGCTGATTTCTTTGATTTTCCCATGATGCCAAGCAAAGAGGCACTGAGTTTGAAGGTAGGCCTTGAAATACATCCACAGGTACACCTCCAATTGACTCAAATGATGTCAATTAGCCTATCAGAATCTTCTAAAGCAATGACATCATTTTCTGGAATATTCCAAGCTGTTTAAAGGCACAGTCAACTCAGTGTATGTAAACTTCTGACCGACTGGATACAGTGAATTATAAGTAAAATAATTTGTCTGTAAACAATTTTTGAAAATATTACTTGTGTCATGCACAAAGTAGATGTCCTATAACCGACTTGCCAAAACTATAGTTTGTTAACAAGAACACTGTGGAGGGACTGGTGCGCTTCACAAAGTAGATGGCATCATGAGGGAGGAAAAGTTTGTGGATCTATTGAAGAAACATCTCAAATGGGTCTTCCAAATGGACAATGACCCCAAGCATACTTCCATAGTTGTGGCAAAATGTCTTAAGGACAACAAAGTCAAGCCATTGGAGTGGCCATCACAAAGCCTTGACCTTAATCCTATAGAACATTTGTGGGCAGAACTGAAAAAGTGTGTGCGAGCAAGGAGGCCTACAAACCTGACGCAGTTACACAGGCTCTGTCAGGAGGAATGCGCCAAAATTCACCCAACTTATTGTGGGAAGCTTGTGGAAGGGTAACCGAAACGTCTGACCCAAGTTTAACAATTTAAAGGCAATGCTACCAAATACTAATTGAGTGTATGTAAACTTCTGAACCACTGAGAATGTGATGAAAGAAATAAAAGCTGAAATTGTTCTCTCTGCTATTATTCTGACATTTCACATTCTTGAAATGAAGTGGTGATCCTAACTGGCCTAAGACAGTGAATTTTTACTAGGAATAAATGTCAGGAATTGTGAAATGCTGAGTTTAAATGTATATGGCTGTGTATGTAAACTTCTGACTTCAACTGTGTATATAAGAAAACAAATATAACATACACAACAACTGAAATATATGATTAAAGTAAAGTTATGTTAATAAATCATGGTTAATAAGTAATAAGTAGTAATGTTTAGTCACTACCATAATTTGACTTGAATTAATTGTTTTATTCTGGGTTGTTAGAGCATTCAACCAACATAATGCGTAGTGCATTTAATTTAAACAAATATTCCTATTATTAGCTAACGTTAGTTGCTACTTACAAGATTGTAACGTTTAACAGTTTGCAGTTGTCTAATATGTTACTCTTTCTAATGTAAAAGGGTCGTTATAACGTTTTGAAAATGGGTGAAGTCCGAGGACACAGCCCTTTGATTAGCATCGCTTCGTGCCCACACATCAAAGCAGCTGACCCAGACTCTCAAGTTAAGGACATAGATAGGCTGGTGTTAGCAAGAATCTCTTTAGAGCTCCCCCTTCTTAATTTCTAACAGATATTTTCATCTCTGTCACATTAAACCATGCACATGTGCAGTGCGTGTTTAAGAAAAGTGTTTTCCTGCTAATTGCATTTTGGAACATTCGAGCCCTGGTGGAAGGAATTGTTTGGTTGTAATTGTAATGTTGCAATATTTTATAGGCTACCATCGTGATAATATCGTATCGTGAGGTCTTTGGCAATTCCCAGCCCTACCATTTGGGACCTAGCCTTAATGGTCCATATGGAACCTTATGGTGGGTATGTGAATCAATATAGTTCTATGGGACAGAAAGGCTGTGCTCCCGGCCCTGGTCTGAAAACATACAAAGGTTGCACTCTGTGTATCACTCTATCCCCAGGCCATAAGATGATCAATGTTCAAAAGCATTTTTAATTAGATTTCACGGTGTCAGTAAATTTCCATTAAGCATTCTGAGGTGGACGTGGAATGCTTCAGATCAAGGTATTGACTTATAAAAGCATGCTTGAGAATATATACGTCCTAAATGGAACCCTATCCTCTATCCCCAAAAGTTGTGCACTAAATAGGGAATAGGGTGCCATTTGGTATGCAAGCTATGTTCATGGAGGCCTGTGCTACATGGTCTGTCCACAAGGCTTTGACATATTGTTGTGGCTGAAGGTAAGAGAAAAGCAAAAATGTTGCTGGAACCGATGAGAAGCATAGCAAGAATTCAGAGGCAATGCACAAGATTGAGATTTTCTATGCTTATTATCGAACGCCCTCCTCCGTCTGCAAAACACGTCAGCTATTTGTCAGCAAGACAATACAGTTCAAAATAGCTAAATTATATTTCCAATGACTGTATTATGCAATTATGGGACTTCTTGAGATGTGATCCATCTTTAGATTGATGAGAAGACTGGTCATGTTGTAGACTGTGTAAAAGAGCCATATCTCTTGTATGGAAAGCTCTTTCTCTCAGTGATGTTCATAAGACCGCAACAGCTTCCCAGCAAAATAACAAGGCACTCAAGAGCTCTCTCTCTCATTGTTGACTGGAATTGTCATGGTAAGCATTGGCGTGTGTTCCAAATGGCACCCTATTCTCTATATAGTGAACTACTTTTGACCAGTGCCCATTACATTTTTGCTATTTTCTACATTGTAGAATAATAGTGAAGACATCCAAACTACGAAATTACACATATGGAATCATGTAGTAACAAAAAAGTGTTAAACAAATCAAAATGTATTTTATATTTGAGTTTCTTCAAAGTAATCACCCTTTGCCTTGATGACAGCTTTGCACATTCTCAGCATTCTTTTAACCAGCTTCATGAGGTAGTCACCTGGAATGCATTTCAATTATGCATTTTAATTAACAGGTGCGCCTTGTTAACAGTTACGTTGTGGAATTTCTTTATTTCTTAATGCATTTGAGCCAATCAGTTGTGTTGTGACAAGGTATGGGTGGTATACAGAAGATAGCCCTATTTGGTAAAATACCAAGTTAATATTTTGGCAAGAACAACTCAAATAAAAAGGAGAATCAACAGTCCATCATTACTTTAAGACATTAACTTATTTTTGCAAAAACCATGAAGCGCTATGATGAAACTGTCTCTCATGAGGACCGCCACAGGAAAGGAAGACCCAGTTAGCTCTGCTGCAGAGGATAAGTTCATTAGAGTTACCAGCCTCAGAAATTTCAGCCCAAATAAATGCTTCACAGAGTTAAAGTAACAGACAACTGAAACTGCATGAATCAGGCCTTCATGGCTGAATTGCTGCAAAGAAATTACTACTAAAGGACACCAATAAGAAGAAGAGACTTGCTTGAGCCATGAAACACGAGCAATGGATATTAGACCGGTGTAAATCTGTCCTTTGATCTGATGAGTCCAAATTTGAGATTTTTGAAATTCAAAACTCAAATTTGGACTCCTATCTGGTTTGTGCTTAGTGGGAGTATAATTTGTTTTTCTACAGGACCATGACCCAATGAAATATCGGTGAAGATTTCGGAATCGGCCGATATTAGCTAAAAATGCCAACATCGGTATCGGTCCGATGTCTAGTTTAATGCCTATGTGCAAAACTGATGTTAAAGCTGACGTGCATACCTATATAATGTAGGTACGTAAAATGTTGCTCTACACGTGCAACACAGCACTCCTAACCTAGCCCACACAATGTCTGCTGTGTGGATCGAGCAGTCAACAAGTCGAGCAGTAATTTGAAAGAGTAAGAACCTTTCATCGAGACAACTCAAAGGCAAAAATAATGCCAAGTGTTACGGTGCGTGAATGAGGACCCAAAAGCAAATCAACTTAAACAGAGCTTCTTTAATTACCAAACATAGGTAGGCTCAGATGGACCGGCAGATTCCGACAGGACAGGACAAGGTTACAGCAAACATGACGGCAGTCTGGTTCAGGCATGAATGACACAAACAAACAAGAATCCGACAAGGACAGGAGCAGAAACAGAGAGAGATATAGGGACCTAATCAGAGGGAAAAAGGGAACAGGTGGGGAACGGGGTGAATGGGTAGTTAGAGAAGACAAGGGACAGCTGGGGGAAAGCGGGGGAGAAAAGGTAACCTAACACGACCAGCAGAGGGAGACAGGGTGAAGGGAAAGGACAGAGACAAGACAACATGACAGTACATGACAGTACCCCCCCACTCACCGAGCGCCTCCTGGCGCACTCGAGGAGGAAACCTGGCGGCAACGGAGGAAATCATCAATCAGCGCACGGTCCAGCACGTCCCGAGAGGGAACCCAACTCCTCTCCTCAGGACCGTACCCCTCCCAGTCAACTAGGTACTGATGACCACGGCCCCGAGGACGCATGTCCAAGATTTTACGGACCCTGTAGATAGGTGCGCCCTCGACAAGGATGGGGGGGGGGGGGGGAAGACGAGCGGGGGCGCGAAGAACGGGCTTAACACAGGAGACATGGAAGACCGGGTGGACGCGACGAAGATATCGCGGAAGAAGAAGTCGCACTGCGACAGGATTAATGACCTGAGAGATACGGAATGGACCAATGAACCGCGGGGTCAACTTGCGAGAAGCCGTCTTAAGGGGAAGGTTCTGAGTGGAGAGCCAAACTCTCTGACCGCGACAATATCTAGGGCTCTTCGTTCTACGCTTATTAGCAGCTCTCACAGTCTGCGCCCTATAACGGCAAAGTGCAGACCTGACCCTCTTCCAGGTGCGCTCGCAACGTTGGACAAAAGCCTGAGCGGAGGGGACGCTGGACTCGGCGAACTGAGATGAGAACAACGGAGGCTGGTACCCGAGGCTACTCTGAAAAGGAGATAGCCCGGTCGCAGACGAAGGAAGCGAGTTGTGGGCGTATTCTGCCCAGGGGAGCTGTTCTGACCAAGACGCAGGGTTGCGAAAAGAAAGACTGCGTAAGATGCGACCAATAGTCTGATTGGCCCGTTCTGCTTGACCGTTAGACTGGGGGTGAAAGCCGGAAGAGAGACTGACGGAAGCCCCAATCAAACGGCAAAACTCCCTCCAAAATTGAGACGTGAATTGCGGACCTCTGTCCGAAACGACGTCTGACGGAAGGCCATGAATTCTGAAAACATTCTCGATGATGATTTGTGCCGTCTCTTTAGCAGAAGGAAGCTTAGCAAGGGGAATGAAATGAGCCGCCTTAGAGAACCTATCGACAACCGTAAGAATAACAGTCTTCCCCGCTGACGAAGGCAGTCCGGTGACAAAATCTAAGGCGATGTGAGACCACGGTCGAGAGGGAATAGGAAGCGGCCTGAGACGGCCGGCAGGAGGAGAGTTACCGGACTTAGTCTGCGCGCAGACCGAACAAGCAGCCACGAAACGACGCGTGTCATGTTCCCGGGTGGGCCACCAGAAACGCTGGCGAATGGAAGCAAGCGTACCCCGAACGCCAGGGTGGCCGGCTAACTTGGCAGAGTGAGCCCACTGAAGAACGGCCAGACGAGTAGGAACGGGAACGAAAAGAAGGTTCCTAGGACAAGCGCGCGGCGACGGAGTTTGAGTGAGTGCTTGCTTTACCTGCCTCTCAATTCCCCAGACAGTCAACCCGACAACACGCCCCTCAGGGAGAATCCCCTCGGGGTCAGTGGAGGCTACTGAAGAACTGAAGAGACGAGACAAAGCATCAGGCTTGGTGTTCTTAGAGCCCGGACGATAAGAAATCACGAACTCGAAACGAGCGAAAAACAGCGCCCAACGCGCCTGACGCGCATTAAGTCGTTTGGCAGAACGGATGTACTCAAGGTTCCTATGGTCAGTCCAAACGACAAAAGGAACGGTCGCCCCCTCCAACCACTGTCGCCATTCGCCTAGGGCTAACCGGATGGCGAGCAGTTCGCGGTTACCCACATCATAGTTACGTTCCGACGGCGACAGGCGATGAGAAAAATATGCGCATGGGTGGACCTTGTCGTCAGAGAGGGAGCGCTGAGAAAGGATGGCTCCCACTCCCACCTCTGACGCGTCAACCTCGACAACGAACTGTCTAGAGACGTCAGGTGTAACAAGGATAGGAGCGGATGTAAAACGATTCTTGAGGAGATCAAAAGCTCCCTGGGCGGAAACGGACCACTTAAAGCACGTCTTGACAGAAGTAAGGGCTGTGAGAGGAGCTGCCACCTGACCGAAATTACGGATGAAACGACGATAGAAGTTCGCGAAGCCGAGAAAGCGCTGCAGCTCGACGCGTGACTTAGGGACGGGCCAATCAATGACAGCTTGGACCTTAGCGGGATCCATCTTAATGCCTTCAGCGGAAATAACAGAACCGAGAAATGTGACGGAGGAGGCATGAAAAGTGCACTTCTCAGCCTTCACAAAAAGACAATTCTCTAAAAGGCGCTGGAGGACACGTCGAACGTGCTGAACATGAATCTGGAGTGACGGTGAAAAAATCAGGATATCGTCAAGGTAAACGAAAACAAAGATGTTCAGCATGTCTCTCAGGACATCATTGACTAATGCCTGAAAGACAGCTGGAGCGTTAGCGAGGCCGAAAGGAAGAACCCGGTATTCAAAGTGCCCTAACGGAGTGTTAAACGCCGTCTTCCACTCGTCCCCCTCCCTGATGCGCACGAGATGGTAAGCGTTACGAAGGTCCAACTTAGTGAAAAACCTGGCTCCCTGCAGGATCTCGAAGGCTGAAGACATAAGAGGAAGCGGATAACGATTCTTCACTGTTATGTCATTCAGCCCTCGATAATCTATGCAGGGGCGCAGAGACCCGTCCTTCTTCTTGACAAAAAAAAACCCCGCTCCAGCGGGAGAGGAGGAGGGGACTATGGTACCGGCGTCAAGAGCTACAGACAAATAATCTTCGAGAGCCTTACGTTCGGGAGCCGACAGAGAGTATAGTCTACCCCGGGGGGGGGTGGTTCCCGGAAGGAGATCAATACTACAATCATACGACCGGTGTGGAGGAAGAGAGGTGGCCCTGGACCGACTGAACACCGTGCGCAGATCGTGATATTCCTCCGGCACCCCTGTCAAATCACCAGGCTCCTCCTGTGAAGAAGAGACAGAGGAAACAGGAGGGATAGCAGACATTAAACATTTCACATGACAAGAGACGTTCCAGGAGAGGATAGAATTACTAGACCAATTAATGGAAGGATTATGACAAACTAGCCAGGGATGGCCCAAAACAACAGGTGTAAAAGGTGAACGAAAAATTAAAAAAGAAATGGTTTCACTATGATTACCAGAAACAGTGAGGGTTAAAGGTAGCGTCTCACGCTGAATCCTGGGGAGAGGACTACCATCCAGGGCGAACAAGGCCGTGGGCTCCCTTAACTGTCTGAGAGGAATGTCATGTTCCCGAGCCCAGGTCTCGTCCATAAAACAGCCCTCCGCCCCAGAGTCTATTAAGGCACTGCAGGAAGCTGACGAACCGGTCCAGCGTAGATGGACCGACAAGGTAGTGCAGGATCTTGAAGGAGAGACAGGAGTAGTAGCGCTCACCAGTAGCCCTCCGCTTACTGACGAGCTCTGGCCTTTTACTGGACATGAAGTGACAAAATGACCAGCGGAACCGCAATAGAGACAGAGGCGGTTGGTGATTCTCCGTTCCCTCTCCTTAGTCGAGATGCGGATACCTCCCAGCTGCATGGGCTCAGCACCCGAGCCGGCAGAGGAAGATGGTAGTGATGCGGAGAGGGAGGCGACGGAGAGCGCGAGCTCCTTTCCACGAGCTCGGTGACGAAGATCAACCCGTCGCTCAATGCGAATAGCGAGTTCAATCAAGGAATCCACGCTGGAAGGAACCTCCCGGGAGAGAATCTCATCCTTTACCTCTGCGCGGAAACCCTCCAGAAGACGAGCGAGCAAGGCCGGCTCGTTCCAGCCACTGGAGACAGCAAGAGTGCGAAACTCAATAGAGTAGTCTGTTATGGATCGATTGCCTTGACATAGGGAAGACAGGGCCCTGGAAGCCTCCTCCCCAAAAACAGATCGATCAAAAACCCGTATCATCTCCTCCTTAAAGTCTTGATACTGGTTAGTACACTCAGCCCTTGCCTCCCAGATTGCCGTGCCCCACTCACGAGCCCGTCCAATAAGGAGAGATATGACGTAGGCGACACGAGCAGTGCTCCTGGAGTAAGTGTTGGGCTGGAGAGAAAACACAATATCACACTGGGTGAGGAACGAGCGGCATTCAGTGGGCTCCCCAGAGTAACACGGCGGGTTATTGATTCTGGGCTCCGGAGATTCGAAAGCCCTGGAAGTGGCCGGTGGATCGAGGCGGAGATGGTGAACCTGTTCTGTGAGGTTGGAGACTTGGGTGGCCAGGGTCTCAACGGCATGTCGAGCAGCAGACAATTCCTGCTTGTGTCTGCCTAGCATCGCTCCCTGGATCTCGACGGCTGAGTGGAGAGGATCCGAAGTCGCTGGGTCCATTCTTGGTCGGATTCTTCTGTTACGGTGCGTGAATGAGGACCCAAAAGCAAATCAACTTAAACAGAGCTTCTTTAATTACCAAACATAGGTAGGCTCAGATGGACCGGCAGATTCCGACAGGACAGGACAAGGTTACAGCAAACATGACGGCAGTCTGGTTCAGGCATGAATGACACAAACAAACAAGAATCCGACAAGGACAGGAGCAGAAACAGAGAGAGATATAGGGACCTAATCAGAGGGAAAAAGGGAACAGGTGGGGAACGGGGTGAATGGGTAGTTAGAGAAGACAAGGGACAGCTGGGGGAAAGCGGGGGAGAAAAGGTAACCTAACACGACCAGCAGAGGGAGACAGGGTGAAGGGAAAGGACAGAGACAAGACAACATGACAGTACATGACACCAAGATAATGGAATTCATTGCCCTTGACAATCAATCGTTCTCTGTCGTGGGTGATGTTGGTTTTCGCGACTGGTTGATCACCGGTACACACTGCTACCAAGTGCGCTATTTTTCAGATGTTGCTCTACCGGAGTTACACAGTAATAGCGTCACTGCTATTAGCTTTACGACATACTATGGAACGCCGTTTGGGTCTTTGTGTTTAAAAAAAATACACGTCAAATAACACTATTTGACGCTTTAAATAAGCTTTTAATTTGACACGTCAAATAGCATTCTGTTATAGAATGTTGTTGTTCTGAATTTTCATGTGCAAGCCAAGTGCCACCACTACTATCAGTAGCATTGTCAAACCTGTACAAAAAGTCTGCAAACAAGCAAACACCGAACACGAAAGATGTGTTTACAATACAGCGTTGGTAATAAAGCATTATTTGTTTAACCGCAACTTCTGGGGTAGCTAGATAGCATTAACTTGGTACCTAGCTAGCACCAATACAACCAGCCTGAAAACAATGACCAGTAGAAAATGCAGTCATTTTCATTATTCTTAGCAATGATGTAGGATTCCTTGTGAGCAAGTATTAGCTAGGTAGCCTTCAGTTCATTAAATAAATTGCTACTTAACCCTGTTGCCCAAAGCTAACATTATAAGCAGCCAGCTAACTTCATCTGGCTAGTGAAGCTTGACCGGACCGGGTTATGTGTTGTGAAGCTAGCCATAATAAGGATGTCACGTATACTCCCTCTCTGGCCTCTAGGTCATCAGGCTGCTGATTATCCCGCAAACCTGTCACCATCATCAAGTGCACCAGCGCCTCATGACAATCCATCATCTCCTTGATTATCTTCCCTATATCTGTCACTCCCCTTGGCTCTTTCCTCAGGTGTTATCAAATCAAATCAAATTGTATTTGTCACATACACATGGTTAGCAGATGTTAATGCGAGTGTAGCGAAATGCTTGTGCTTCTAGTTCCGACAATGCAGTAATATCCAATGAGTAATATGACCCAACAATTTCACAACAATTACCTTATACACACAAGTATAAAGGAATGAATAAGAATATGTACATAAAAAAATATATGAATGAGTGATGGTATAGAACGGCATAGGCAAGATGCAGTGGATGATATAGAGTACAGTATATACATATGAGATGAGTAATGTAAGGTATGTAAACATTATATGAAGTGGCATTGTTTAAAGTGGCTAGTGATACATTTATTACATCAATTTTTCCATTATTAAAGTGGCTGGAGTTGAGTCAGTATGTTGGCAGCAGCCACTCAATGTTAGTGATGGCTGTTTAGCAGTCTGATGGCCTTGAGATAGAAGCTGTGTTTCAGTCTCTTGGTCCCTGCTTTGATGCACATGTACTGACCTCGCCTTCTGGCTCGGGTGGTTGTTGTTCTTGATGATCTTTTTGGCCTTCCTGTGACATCGGGTGGTGTAGGTGTCCTGGAGGGCAGGTAGTTTGCCCCCCGGTGATGCGTTGTGCCGACCTCACTACCCTCGTGCAGACCTCACTACCCTCAAATTAAGTTAGTTCAGGGCCATTGATGTGTCTGCTTGGGGGGGGGGGGGGGGGGGGGGATATATGCAGCTGTGATTATAATCAAAGAGAATTCTCTAGTTAGATAAAGCGGTCGGCATTTGATTGTGAGGAATTCTAAGTCAGGTGAACAGAAGGACTTGAGTTCCTGTATGTTGTTATGATCACACCACGTCTCGTTAATCATAAGGTATACAGCCCCACCCTTCTTCTTACCAGAAAGATGCTTGTTTCTGTCGGCGCGATGCGTGAAGAAACCAGCTGGCTGTACCGACTCCGATAGCATGTCTCAAGTGAGCCATATTTCCGTGAAACAAAGAACGTTACAGTCTTTGATGTCTCTCTGAAAGGCTACCCTTGCACGGATTTCGTCTACCTTGTTGTCAAAAGACTGGACATTGGCGAGTAGTATGCTCGGGAGCGGTGCGTGATGTGCCCTTTCACGTCGGTGCGTTTTTTGTGTTTCGTGTTTATTGTTTTGTTTATTTATTAAAACACTCACTCCCTGTACTTGCTTCCCTCTCAGCGCACTCGTTACAGAATAACACCCTTGATGAGGGAGGTGAGAGTGGCGGCGACGGCACTGAAGTTCCTGTTAAAGCGGAAGTGAAAGTTCTTAGTACCCCGTGTACTCCCTCTCTGGCCTCTAGGTCATCAGGCTGCTGATTATCCCGCACACCTGTCACCATCGTCAAGCGCACCAGTGCCTCATTACAATCAACTGGACTCCATCATCTCCTTGATTATCTTCCCTATATCTGTCACTCCCCTTGGTTCTTTCCTCAGGTGTTATTGACTCTGTTCTTGTGTGTCAGCGTTCTGCCTCATGTTAGTGTCGTGTTCTTGGTTTTGTTGTTTTATAAAAATAAAAAAACATTTTAAATGACTCACCGCCCCATCGTACAAAGGTTTAGGCAGAATAGTGGAATTTGCGGTTTGCCTTCAAAATAAAAGTACCTATTTGAAAGTGATGCAGAAGGCTACAATTGGTAGAATCATGCCATATTTAGACCAAATCATGTTAAACAAGGTTGGAATGTGAAGCAATGAAATGGGGTATCATGACACCCACAGAACACAACTGTGAAGAGTTTACGCAAACATTAGCGTTGTAGCTCTTATTGCGGGACTGTGATTGTGTGATATCACCTCCCCATTCAGCCTATTGTGTGCATTCATATACATATTGCACTGTACAGCTTTACCTAAGGATTGGGGATCAATTAAATGGGGTATCAGTCTAGTCAATACCCAAGATATTTTTTCCCAACTTCCTCATCAGAGTTATCAGACTCCAAAACATCCACGCAGTATGGTCTTTCCTCGGGAATAGTGTTCAATACACATAGATTGACAATAAATGTGGCTCAATTCACAGTTGTTTCCGAGTCCCGCAACAAGAGTTAAGACGTTAAAGTTCTCTGGGTGTCACTGAGTAGACTGATACCCCATGTCATTGATCCACAATCCATAGGTAGGGCTGTAGAGTTAAATAAGTACCCCCCCAATGCAATTCAAAAGTATAATCCATCCAGTGTGATTTCAACAGATTTTTGTCAAATTTTTAACAAAATTATTGTCTTTTGTTGATTTTATATAACAACATTCCAACCTTGTTTAGCATGATCTATTCAATTATGGCATAATTCTACTATTTGTATTCATTTGCATCACTGTCAATTACATAGTTTTATTTTGAAAGCTAATCGCGAAGTCCACTATTGTGGCTAATCCTTATTGTGGCTAGCTTCACATAGATGGGTCCGACCATCAAACCGTCTTATAAATTACGGTTATTTTAGATGATGACACCTAGCTATATAGTTAGCTAGCTAACTAGAGCTACTGAAACAGATGTCGTTTGCAATGTTTTTGGGGAAGAACATTATTTGCATCCACGAGCTAGCTAGCTTTCTTAAATGACCAGCACTAAAGTTGCACAAGACAAATTTACCAGCATCATAGCATACGTACCGATGAAACGTTGTGACATCTGAAATATGAGTGATCGTGTAATCAATGGAATAATTCCGTCATATTCAGGTCCTGATTGGTCAACAAGCTTATTTGACACGTCAAATAGTGTTATTTCACATGTCAAATAGTGTTACTTCACACGTCTGTCACGTTCGTTATAAGGATCGGACCAAGGCGCAGCGTGGTATACGTACATTATTTATTTAAAGAATGAACACTGAACAAACTAACAAAATAACAAAACGAACCGTGAAGCTATACAAACGAGTGCTGACGGGCAACTACACATAGACAAGATACCACAAACACCAAAGGGAAATGGCTACCTAAATATGATCCCCAATCAGAGACAACGATAAACAGCTGCCTCTGATTGGGAACCATATCAGGCCACCATAGACATACAAATCACATAGATCTGACAGTACCCCCCCCAAAGGTGCGGACACCAGGCCGCAAACCTGAACCTATAGGGGAGGGTGCGAGTGGACATCTACCCTCGGTGGTGGCCCGTCGTTGGAGGTTCCGAACTGTGGCCCGTCGTTGGAGGTTCCGGACTGTGAAACGTCGCCGGAAGCTCTGGACGAGGAACTGTCGCCGGAAGCTCTGGACTGGGAACTGTCGCTGGAGGCTCTGGACTGGGAACTGTCGCCGGAAGCTCTGGACAGTGGAGGCACACTGGAGACCTGATGGGTGGTGCCGGCACTAGTGGTACCGGGCTGAAGACACGCATCTCAGGACGAGTGCGGGAAGCAGGCACAGGACTTACTGGACTGTGGAGGCGCACTGGAGGTCTGATGTGTGGTGCCGGCACTGGTGGTACAGGGCTGGGGACACACACCTCAGGGAGAGTGCGAGGAGCAGGAACAGGACGTACTGGACTGTGGAGGCTCACTGGGGATCTGGAGCATAGAGCTGGCACAATGCGTCCTAGCTGGATGCTCACTTGAGCCCGGCAAGTGCGGGGTGCTGGCACAGGACGCACTGGGCTGTGCAGACGCACCGGAGACACAGTACGCAGAGCCAGCGCAGGATATCCTGGTCCAAGGAGGTGTACTGGAGACCAGGAGCGCTGAGCCGGCACCATCCGTCCTGGCTGAATGCCCATTCTAGCCTGGCAAATGCGAGGAGCTGGAATAGAGCGCACAGGGCTATGAATGCGAACTGGAGACACTGTGCGCATCACTGCGTAACACGGTGTCTGACCAGTCACACGCTCACCACGGTAAGCATGAGGAGTTGGCTCAGGTCTCCAACCTGACTCAGGTTCTTCTTATTTAAAAAAATGTTATGGGGGTGCCTCTCGTGCTTGTCTCGTTGGTGTAACTCCTTGTAATATCGCTGTTCCACTTTCGCTGCCTCTATCTCCTCCTTAGGACACCGATACTCCTCACCCTGCGCCCAGGGTCATGCTCCGTCCAGGATCTCGTCCCAGGTCCATTCCTCCTGAACACGCTGCTTGGTCCATTTTTGGTGGGATCTTCTGTCACGTTCGTTATAAGGATCGGACCAAGGCGCAGTGTTGTATGCGTACATTCTTATTTATTTAAAGAATGAACACTGAACAAACTAACAAAATAACAAAACGAAATGTGAAGCTATACAAACGAGTGTTGACAGGCAACTACACATAGACAAGATCCCACAAACACCAAAGAGAAATGGCTACCTAAATATGATCCCCCAATCAGAGACAACGATAAATAGCTGCCTTTGATTGGGAACCATATCAGGCCACCATAGTCACCTTGACCAGAAAACCCTAGACATACAAAAAACCCTAGACATACAAAAAAACCTAGAAAATGCAAAAACTGGCGTACCCACCCTAGTCACACCCTGACCTAACCAAAATATAAAGAAAACAGAGATATCTAAGGTTAGGGCGTGACAACGTCAAATAGTGTTATTTCACACGTCAAATAGTGTTTTTTGACGTGTATCTTTTTTGAAACACAAAGACCCAAACGGAGCTCCATAGAAATCCTGGTTGAGAATGACACGACTGAACAAATGAACAACAAAACAGCACAGCAAGTAAGTGAAAGAAATAGGTTTTGATTATGTTTTACTGGTAATGGGGACATACGTAAATGCCAACAAAATAACTTTTTGGTCAGTATAGTGTGTGTGCGTGCAACCCTTATTTAACTAGGCAAGTCAGTTGAGAACAAATTCTTATTTACAATGATGGCCTACCCGGACGACGCTGGGCCAATTGTGCGCCGCCTTATGGGACTCCCAATCACGGCCGGATGTGATACAGCCTGGATTCGAACCAGGGACTGTAGTGACTCCTGAGATACAGTGCCTTAGACCGCTGCGTCCATGTGTGTATCGGTTATCAGTATCGTTTTTTTTGTCAAGGAAAATATTGGATATTATATCGGTGCATCATTACCCAACACACCTCCAGGCTGTGTAAGGGTTATTTAACCAAGAAGAAGAGTGACAGGGTGCTGCATCAGATGACCTGTCCTCCACAATCACCCAACCTCAACCCAATTGAGATGGTTTGGGATGAGTTGGACCGCAGAATTAAGGAAAAGCAGCCAACAAGCGCTCAGCATATGTGGGAACTCCTTCAAGACTGTTGGAAAAGCAAAGCTCTCATCAAGGCAAATTTTGGGTTCTTTGAATAATCTCAAATATTACATCAGTGTTGATTTGTTTAACACTTTTTTGATTACTACATGATTCTATGTGTTATTTCATAGTTGTGATATCTTCACTATTATTCTACAATGTAGAAAATTGTAAGAAGGAAGAAAAACTCTTGAATGAGGTAATCGGGTACATTTTGGGACGCATCCATTGTGTAGTTTCTCTCTCTTCATATCGAGAACACTACTGGGGAGGTGTCATGGGACTAATGTGAGAGTAGGGCATGCCTTCTTCAGATGAACGCAGAGAGAAAACACAAGGCCCCTTCACATGCTATCAAAAGCCATTAGTATTCCAGGCGCTCCAAGGTTATGGAGACTACACTTAGCCAGCTCTGTAAACCCACAGGAGATAGCCCTGATCCAGACAGGTAGAACCAATTTCAGACTTAATGATTTGAATGTAAATGCTCCTACAGAGGAGGCCTTCCAACTCTCAGCCTGAGCCTCCTCCTCTAAGTTCTACTACAGTGAGGCCTCCATTAATAACCTAATAATGATAATTCTGAACAAAATCACCAATTTAGACACACCCAAATGGGCTAAAGATGGACCAGCCCTTCTGGCGTTTGCCAGAACTGCCCTATGACCAGTCCGCCACTACAATGCATTATGTGTTGTGATGTTTCTGCCAAGAAATGCATTTATTTTGTGAAGGAAATTGTTAACCCTTGTAGAAAAATATCAAAGCCATTGATATATGGATGGTCACTGGACATAGTGCCTTGTAATGGACCTTGCTGCATGGCCTGGAAAAGTCGTTATCGTTTCTCAATAAGAAAAGCTCTCAGGTGTGAGGCATGAGTTTGTAGTTCTTGTTAGCCAGTACCTCTTCAATAGATAACTACACTTTGTCATTGAACATTTTTGGTAGAAAAAAGCACTTACTCACAAGGATGTGCTCAGTCATATCTTGTCGTCTTAACAACCCCCTACAGGTCTTAAGTCGGCTGTAATAGTCCTGAGTATTTTACAACAATGCATGAACAGGCAGTGGAATGGAAGCTTCATCAGTGTTCAGTGGATGGGAGTGCTTTTTAGTCTATCTATCAAGAGGGTCAATTCTGAATATGGATGTAATAATTAGGTATTCTGTTATAATTGAGAATTTTCCGATTGAAGCTGTAATTATAGGAAGGTCTGAGACCCTTTGGCAGCCGTCGTCTCTCTAATGAGAACATACGAAGAAAATTGAAATCTCCCTCCAGTGCTTTGCACATTGAAAATTACTAAATGTAATCTGACCTCCTTCAACGGCAGCAGGCAGCCACTGCTGCCTCCAGAAGTTGAATGTGTCCGGTTATAATGTTGAGGGGGACTAAATCAGGACAACTTCAAGCGAAACACTTCTATTAGAGCTTGAAAGTCAGAAATAAGTGGAATGGACAGGAGGCCGCCACTACCTGAAGGCAAGGAGGGAAGAAGAATTCTTGTTAGGAAGCCATATAGGCCGGGGAGCCCTGATGGAAGAAGTCCCACTTTTGCCAAGTCAAAAGACTAGCCTAAAAGCAGTCTGTTTAACAGAAAAGCTAATAGCATTATTTGACATACAAGACACGGCTTCTGTGACTAAATCAGTGTTTTGCATAGATTGCAACTCCCAAACTGCTGGACTAATTCCCCTCTACATTTAGACTCAAAGCCAAAATACAAATCGGTATGAAAATCCGACATTGACACAAGCATATTCCTGCTGTCAGTGTTTCCATCTCTTCAAGCTCATCATTTAATCCAGTCTCGTGTTGGCCTGCATCCAAAAATCTATTTGGAATTCATTTGGCGCCTTGATGTGTAAATTTGATTATGGTTAATACATGAGCTACGGCACATGCATAATCATGTATTTCTCTTCACACACATGCACATGTTTTAATCTCTGTGTTATTCTCATTGATGTGTACAGAGATATTCGTGACTAATCTCTCACCTATAGTCTCCTCTATCAATGGACGTGCTGTCAATGGTTCATTAGTGTGTGTGTGTGTGTGTGTGCAATGTTTCTGTATTCGATAACGAGTGCGGGTATGTCTCAAGCGATGCAGTGAGGATGTGTGTAAAGGTATGTGTATGTTATTTTTCACTGTGTACCTACAGTTGAAGACAGAAGTTTCCATACACCTTAGCGAAATGCATTTAAACTCAATTTATCACAATTCCTGACATTTAACTCTGGTAAAAAATATTTTAAAAACTGGTAAAATTCCCTGTTTTAGGTCAGCTAGGATCACCACTTTATTTTAAGTATGTGAAATGTCAGAATAAAAGTAGAGAGAATTATTTATTTCAGCTTTTATTTCTTTCATCACATTCCCAGTGGGTCAGAAGTTTACATACACTCAATTAGTATTTGGTAGCATTGCCTTTAAATTGTTTAACTTGGGTCAAACATTTTGGGTATCCTTCCACAAGCTTTCCACAATAAGTTGGGTGAATTTTGTCCCATTCCTCCTGACAGAGCTGGTGTAACTGAGTCAGGTTTGTAGGCCTCCTTGCTAGCACACGCTTTTTCAGTTCTGCCCACAACTTTTCTGTAGGATTGAGGTCAGGGCTTTGGAATGACCATTCCAATACCTTGACTTTGTTGTCATTAAGACATTTTGCCACAACTCTGGAAGTATGCTTGGGGTCATTGTCTATTTGGAAGACCCATTTGCGACCATGCTTTAAATTCCTGACTGATGTCTTGAGATGTTACTTCAATATATCCACAGAATTTTCCTCCCTCATGAAGCCATCTATTTTGTGAAGTGCACCAGTCCCTCCTGCAGCAAAGCACCCCCAAAACATGATGCTGCCACCCCCGCGCTTCATGGTTGGGATGGTGTTCTTCGGCTTGCAAGCCTCCCCCTTTTTCCTCCAAACATAACGATGGTATTTATGGCCAAACAGTTCTATTTTTGTTTCATCAGACCAGAGGGCATTTCTCCAAAAAGTACAATCTTTGTCCCCATGTGCAGTTGCAAACCGTAGTCTGGCTTTTTTATGGTGGTTTTGGAGCAGTGGCATCTTCCTTGCTGAGCTGCTTTTCAGGTCATGTCGATATAGGACTCGTTTTACTGTGGACATAGACACTTTTGTACCTGTTTCCTCCAGCATCTTCACAAGGTCCTTTGCTGTTGTTCTGGGATTGATTTGCACTTTTCGCACCAAAGTACCATCTCTAGGAGACAGAACGCATCTCCTTCCTGAGCGGTATGATGGCTGCATGGTCCCATGGTGTTTATACTTGCGCACTATTTTTTTGTACAGATGAACGTGGTAACTTCAGGCGTTTGGAAATTGAAATTGAAATACATCCACAGGTACACCTCCAATTGACTCAAATGATGTCAATTAGCCTATCAGAAGCTTCTGAAGCCATGACATAATTTTCTGGAATGTTCAAAGTAGTTTAAAGGCACAGTCAACTTAGTGTATGTACACTTCTGACCCACTGGCATTGTGATACAATTAATTATAAGTGAAATAATCCGTTTGTAAACAATTCTTGGAAATATTACTTGTGTCATGCACAAAGTAGATGTCTTAACCGACTTGCCAAAACTATAGTTTGTTAACAAGAAATTTGTGGAGTGGTTGAAAAACAAGTTTTAATGGCTCCAACCTTTGTGTATGTTAACTTCCGACTTCAACTGTATGTCCTTATGTCTGTAATGGCTACTGTAATTGTTACTGTAGTGTATTTTTTAGATTTTGTGCTTAAGGTATAGTTGTGTTATTTATTTTTTTACCCTCATTTTACCAGGGAAGTTGAGTGAGAACACTTTCTCATTTACAGAAACGACCTGAGGAATAGTTACAGGGAGAGGAGAATGAATGAGCCAATTGGTAGCTGGAGATGATTAGGTGGCCATGATGGTACAGTATGAAGGCCAGATTGGGAATTTAGCCAGGACACCGGGGTTAACACCCCTACTCTTACAATAAGTGCCATGGTATCTTTAGTGACCACAGAGAGTTAGGACACCCATTTAACGTCCCATCTGAATTACGGCACCCTACACAGGGCAATGTCCCCAATCATTGCCCTTTGGCACTGGGATTTTGTATTATTTTTTGGGGACCAGAGGAAAGAATGCCTCCTACTGGCCCTACAACAACACTTCCAGCAGCATCTGGTCTTTACTTTACTGACTTTATTGTCCCCATGGAGAAATTATGTTGCAGTGTCATGTACACATTTAGAGTGGCGTTTAAATCAATTAAAATATTTGACAATAGAAATTTCATAACAGTTACATACCAATAAAAATAAACTTGCCTAATGGCTTTACTGGGTCAATAGGAACATTAGCCCAAGCTATTTAGGAGGCATATCACATTTGGCACAAATAATTGTCTACAGTAGTTCTGTTTTTCCTGCTGATGGGTGCCCTATACCTGCACCCAGAGGGGAGTAGTTCAAAATCCGGGTACAGGGAGTGGCTTGGTTCTAAAATTATTTTGTGAGCCTTGTGGAGGAACCTGACCTTAAAGATCTCATCCAGGCATGTCTGTTTGACTCCAAGTACCTTGCTTGCTGTGGTGATAATCTTCTCAGCATATTTCTCTGTCTGACAGTGGCATTGACAAACCAACAAACAATACAAAAAGTGAAAATACTCTCAATGAAACAGAGTCAGTATAGTACAGTCAACATTAAAAGATCCCAGCTTTTTGAGAAAGTACAGTCTCTGTTTATAGATCAGGTCATTTACTACATTTACTCCACTGAAGTGTGTTGTCCAAGAGGAATCTCTATGTTCTGACCTCTGATAGATGTTGCAGAGGTAGGTGGTAGGTCTCCCATCCAGGGACTGACCAGGACCAACCCTGCTTAGTTTCAGAACCAAGCCAGCAATGGGATGCAGGGTGGCATGTGTTTGTGTAGATGACAGTGTGTAATGTGTAGTGTAATTGTGTTGCTGTGTGTGTGTGTGTGCGTGTGTGTGTGTGTGTGTGTGTGTGTGTGTGTGTGTGTGTGTGTGCACCTGTGTGTGTTAGTGTGTGTCAATTGATGGTGCAGAACAGATCAGTGCAGTATGTAAACTGGGGGACACACAGAAAGAGGAGCCCAGATCCTAGATTCCAGATCCTCACCACGTTGTGTGTGGGTGTGCTGAATAACAATGTCCTGCAGAGCTCTCTCTCTCTCTCAATGTGTGTGTGTGTGTGTGTGTGTGTGTGTGTGTGTGTGTGTGTGTGTGTGTGTGTGTGTGTGTGTGTGTGTGTGTGTGTGTGTGTGTGTGTGTGTGTGTGTGTGTGTGTGTGTGTGTGTGAGTCTAGGTTTGTGTGTGTCCAGTATGTAAGTGTGGGTGGATATCTAACCTATCTGTGGGTTTGTCTGAGAGTGACTGTCTGGAAGTGCAGAATACTGATTCAACCTGATTTTTTTTTTCTCTCTCTCTCTCTCTCTCTCTCTCTCTCTCTCTCTCTCTCTCTCTCTCCCCCCCCTGATAATGTGTGTGTTTCTCTCTGAGTACACAGCAGACCATGGCTGCTGCTATGTGGGGATGTTCCTGCGTGGAGAGTAGCCCTTCTTTCTCTGTCTTCACTCTTTGTGGTGTATTTGAAGTGGTTCTGCCTAGCCTTTTGTTCCCTCTCTCTTCTCACCTTGTGTAGAGTCAATGGGAAGTCCCAGAAGACCACGCTCAACCGCATTGCTGTGCGTGGGAGGAGAGCTGACGCTGCCGCACATTACCTCCCTTTCATTTACCGTGCTACTGTGTGTGTGTGTGTGTGTGTGTGTGTGTGTGTGTGTGTGTGTGTGTGTGTGTGTGTGTCGGCTAGAATCTATTTGTGCTAGCTGCAGGCTGTGTGTATGTGTGTTTTGTGCAGTTCTGTTAGTAAATGTAGGAGATAGATGGTTATGATAAATAGATTTGATTTTACAGCAGTTAAAGGATTCTGTGCCACTTCCCTCGAGAGGGAGAGTAACAGAAAGAGGTAGAAAAAGACAAGGCAGAAATAACCAAAAACTATCTAAAGAAAGATAGGAGGAAAGTGAGATTGGGAGAGAGGTAGAGGAACTAGATACAGTATTACCCAAGGCAGAGATGTAAAAGGAGATAGAAGACGGATGGAGAGGGGAGCTAGAGCTGGCATGGAAAATATGAATGTTGTGTCAGGGAGTGGAGTTTCTTCACAGACCAGCATCTCTATCTATCTATCTATCTATCTATCTATCTATCTTTCTATATTTCTCTCTCTTTCTCTCTCTCTCTCTCTCTCTCTCTCTCTCTCTCTCTCTCTCTCTCTCTCTCTCTCTCTTTCTCACACACACACAGAGAACATTACTCGGTCAATCGGATCAGACTAATTCATCAGACACTAACAATTCACATTGACAATTCTTCCAGAAACACAATGATCATCCACAGGTAGCAAAATGTTTAAAACACAAAGCTTGTCGGAGTAATTTTCACATACTGTGGCCCTCCAGACAAAACTAACATGCGAACACCTAATTATTCAACTCATTATGTATTCTTATCTAATTGAGATGTGACCATCTTCTATCTGTCTATCTGGGCTAAAGCTTTGGCCTTGAACACCTGCTCAGTTGGCCGACTTCAAGACAGCAAACATTGACTTCTTCCCACACACACAACACTCTTTGAGTTACCGCTGTGTCAGGACTTGGAAATCCCTGCCAGCACCTGTCACTGGCTGGATCTACAATAAGTCCCTGGAAGATAGGGAGCTGCAAGTGAGAGAGAGAGTGAGAGAGAGAGAGAGAGAGTGAGAGAGAGAGAGAGAGAGAGAGAGAGAGAGAG
The DNA here is from genome assembly GCF_013265735.2 of Oncorhynchus mykiss. Classification (NCBI taxonomy): domain Eukaryota; kingdom Metazoa; phylum Chordata; class Actinopteri; order Salmoniformes; family Salmonidae; genus Oncorhynchus; species Oncorhynchus mykiss. The sequence goes on from NC_048582.1 coordinate 31,304,866, forward strand.
AGAGAGAGAGAGAGAGAGAGAGAGAGAGAGAGAGAGAGAGAGAGAGAGAGAGAGAGAGAGAGAGTTAGTTAAAGTGTGAGAGGGAGAGAGATGATGCTCATTCATGATGTGAACAGTGGAGGTGATGTGAGGGAGAGACACCGTATCATTCACGGCAGACGGTGTCATGGGTGACAGCCAAATGACAGGGCCAAGCACACTGCAGTCTAGAAAGGGATAGAGGGAGATGGAGAAGGTGAAAATAGAATGAATGGTGGGAGAGAGTATGTACTGTATACTGTCGATGGGGAGAATATTCTGTTAAATGATGCCTGGAAAAAATATATAGGCACCAAGCTCTTTCTAACTAGAAGCACAGAGTAGGCTAGAATGAGCAACAATGAGGTCCATGGCTGAGCAAAAAGAGGAAATTGCACAAAACGTATGTACATGATTGTCTTTGTTTGATGTAAAAATTTAGTGGACTGGAACACAAGTCCCACTTCACAGTCAAGTCTTTATCAAAATGTAGCTGAAAACCCCTGGCAACATTGTGAAGAGCTGCTAATATCCATAAATCGCTCTTGAAGCTGTATCTGCCAATATAGGACACTCCTGATGCAGGGTATCATAAAAATGCTAAAATACTGTTAAATGTTGCAATCTTCGATGTTTATCCCAATAACACAGATGCATTTCCAGTCAACATGAATTAGAATCAGTAGTTACATTACGGTTGAATTCCAACAGTCGTTTCTGTGCATGTGATGTGCCATATGATGCTTAAATACTGGTTACAATTGCTATTTCGCTCTACTTTTCGATGTTGTGTCTTTTGTTTGGTCTTTATCTAACTAAACCAACACATTTTCATTCAACATGAATTAGTTATTTAGTTACATATTTCTAACTGTTTTGTAATTCTAGCAGTTGTTTCTATGCACATTTAATAGGTTAGAGCCGGGACGAAAGTAACACAGAATCTAGAACTATGCAGTGAAGTCAGCATGTTCCTAATGTGCAGGACGACTGATTGTTTGAAAATGATATATGACATCATTACAATTCTGCTTTAATCAATTGACTTGATGGTATCAGCTTTCACATAAGATTTATCAACAGGTCAGTAGTTAATGGGGGTCACTTAGTGGGGGTGAATTACCTTGTGTCAAGCCAATTGTGATAAGCATGATGAGTTTGCCATTTGTGAAGAGAATAAAAAAGTTTATTCTATCAAGACACGAGGAGAGAGCATGACAAGGACAGTTGGAGCACACCTGATTGGTAGGGCTAGGCATGAGAAGTCATTGAAAATGGTGATAAACATCCCCTACTACATTCCCATTGAAGTGAGATGAGAAAATGATGGTTAATATAGGTTTTATATCATCTATTTTAGTTTGATTAATATTGTAAGGCAACATACAGTATTGTTGTTGCTCAACATTGGTTCATTTTCATAAATGTCGAAACCTATAGCACAAATTATTCAAATCGACACAAACATGAAATTATGGCGGATAGTACATTTGTTGAAAGTAACGAGTATTACAAACCAGAAACATGGAGATATTGTGCACTTCTCGCCAGTGTTGTTGCCGCCCCCGCCGGCAGGTACAAAAGTAATGTTGCAGTAGTTCTGTTTTCTGTGTATTTCATTTCAACTCATTTACCCTCGATTAAAGTAGAGTTGCTAATGGTAGAGGACACATATAACTTGTTTGTCAAAAAATATGGTGTATCTAGCTCTATCGATCTCTGAGTAAAAAAACTAAAAGTGGTTACTTTCGTCCCAGTTCTCCCCTACCATGTTATGAGATATTTGACAGGTCATGCTTATTGGTCTATAGGTTCATTTCCATAATTTTGTGGAATTAAATGGCTGTGTGTGTTTTTTTTGGGGATATATCTTATTTATCATACGTGCACAACATACAGGGCCTAGTTTGAGGAGCGGAATGGCCTCTCACCTGTCAGACTCTTCAAAAAGCCGTCAAAAAGCCGTCAGCTCTTCAAAAAGCCGTCAAAAAGCCGTCAGCTCTTCAAAAAGCCGTCAAAAAGCCGTCAGCTCTTCAAAAAGCCGTCAAAAAGCCGTCAAAAAGCCGTCAGCTCTTCAAAAAGCCGTCAAAAAGCCGTCAGCTCTTCAAAAAGCCGTCAAAAAGCCGTCAGCTCTTCAAAAAGCCGTCAAAAAGCCGTCAGCTCTTCAAAAAGCCGTCAAAAAGCCGTCAGCTCTTCAAAAAGCCGTCAAAAAGCCGTCAGCTCTTCAAAAAGCCGTCAAAAAGCCGTCAAAAAGCCGTCAGCTCTTCAAAAAGCCGCCACTGGAGTGCGCAACAAATAATCATTCTAAATGCAATACTATTTTTATTTCTCAATCTCAACTTGTAACTAAAGCCTCCTATTCGCCATTCGAGGGCATAGGCTATAGTCAACGGTAGGCAGGTCATCAGCGCGTCACCCACCCCTTTACAATGTGAGCTTGAGGCAGTATACTTGTTTAAAACCTGAACGTTTTTACTTTACTTCAAATAATGAGGTATGCCTTACCTTGCTTCAAAGTGGCCGAGCCAAAATCCAACCATAGAAATGTGGAGGCAATTATTTTATATTAACCAGCATTTCTCTCCTATGAACTTCATTTCATTGTCCAGAAGCCCAAGTCACAATCCCAGTCATATTAGCAACCCATCCTAGTTGTTGCATCTTTAGTTTCTTCCTACGTTTTTAACTGAGATTTTCATCACATATGGAACCGCTCGATTTAGACGCGCTGTTTAGAACAGAGTTTTCCCGCGAACTGTATTTTGGCAACTGTAACGTTTTATTAGCTGCTTAATTACAGCAGTTGTATGTTCAACAATAGCCTATATAGCCTGTTGACTGTAAAGACAATATGCTAGCTATTGTTTCATTTTTTTAATTAAGCTCTTAATGAACAATGTCCATTCCTTGTATGTATGCATAGTATTTTCTGATGATCACATCATTTTACGGTTTGAAAATGTTTTAAACATTTGTTCACCGGTTAATGAGGGTCGGTTAGTCGGCAGCAAAATTGACCAAAATTTGCATCCCTATATGCCATTATGTGCAGTGCAGCTAGTTCTCAGTAGAAAAAAAATACATTTCTGATACATGACACAGGGAAGATGAGTCTCATTATAAAATGCCAACACCATTAGCATTTCTGCTTTGTGCTGTGCGTGCAAGGTTTCAGGTTTTAAATCTATTGAAAAAATGAAATTGCAGTTTGTCAGCAACAAGCCCCCACCCCTACCTCATTAGACAGCTCATCAGCAATCTTTCAGCATATGTATTATTCATGAGCAGAACCCGGTTCTTTTTAAACACTCCTTATTTAGTTTTCAGTACATTTGAGCCTCAGTGTCAGCCTATTATGTAGGAGTGCTTGGAGCCTAAGGAAATTATTATTTTTTACTTCATAATGAAGGCCTCATTCCCACTACTGCTCAGAGCCGGTTGGTTTGCTGTCAGCCTCTCAATAGCCTCGCATGAACATTTACATTTTTCAATCAGCCTTGTGTTCATTCTCAGGCACTCGATACCTCAGCCTGCTGCTTGATAATTTACCCAGGGTTCCTTTGACCCCCCCAAGGTGACCTCATGGAATCACACCTTTAATCAATCAACTCAACAGAGGCCCACGTTAGCTAGCCACTACTATTTGGATCATTTTTCCAGTATGTCTAGGTTTTCTTCAGTCAACAACTGGATTTCTAAAAACTGAACACAGTGGACCTGGGCTTATATGTAGACACACAAAACAAAGTAGCTAGCATGGAGCATCACAATTGGACTTCTGTTCTGATTCCTTTTGCTGAAAGCTCGAATCAGATTTGTCAGTCTAACCCCCTGATCTCCATCCAACCGCAACAATTTAGTGGGACTCACACCAAGAAATGTCAAGCTGTTTACCCCATGACTAGACCACACTCCAAGATGCCAGCTACCTCTGATTCCATGTAGTGCACTATAAAGGCAATAGGGTGTCATTTGGGATACAAACGAATACACCAGTTACCTCTGATTCCAATAATCCAGTACCTCTGATTCCCAGCACCAACCTGCAGGTGTGGTCCTCACTTCCAGAGCAACTGACTATAAGCACCGGCTATCATTGGTATTCATTTCTTGCTCTTAATTCCCCAGTAGTATTTTTTTCTCTTTTTGCTTGACAGAGGACTGTGGATTAAACGCCGGTGGGAGTGCTCCATCACGACTATATTTGATCCAATTAAATACAGATTTAATCAGGCCGACAGTCGGGATGTGAATACGGAATGCAATCCGCCTGGTAACTGGAGGCTCGTTAGCGTGGGCCGGGTTGCTGTGGGTTTCCAGCCCGGTAACAGAGGATTGGCCTTGTGGGTGAGCCAGAGGGAGGCTCTGATTCTATCTGACCTGTCAATTTGGCTGGAGTCCATTATAATATTCCTGGACAGTTTTCTTCTTCTTCTATTTCTGTTTTTAATGAGCTATTACCTCTCACTCGTTTTCTGATTTCTTATTTTCTTCTCCCTTTCTGTGTAAAGACGGTAAAGCCCCTTCGAACATCCTCCAACCCGCTGATTTAGTATGTTAAGTTGGCGAGGAGGCTTGAGACACAAGGACATTCCTTTGGGAGAGCTGTTGATTCGCTGTTGATGTAAACACTTGATTAATTAATGATTTAGTGATTGGATTACATGTGCAGCAGGGCTGAAATGATCTGGAGGAGTTTCATCTTGAATTTACTGGCAGGCGACACAAGCCTCTCTCTGCTTTAAGACGTAGAATAAACAGAAAACCTTTCTGTGCCAGAGAGAGACCCGTCTGTAATGGTTGTGGCTGATTGTGAAAGCATCATCCAACATGGAGAAGCACGTCTGTGATATGAAATACAGCTCCCCAGTGGCCCATCAAAGTCTGCTGAAAGTGCTGTGTCACCTTCAGAGTTTCTGGGGAGAATTGCTCCAGCTATATGCTGCTAGGCCTATTAATGAGTGGTCATTGGAGATGCTGGATTTCAACATTTAAAAGGATAGCATTGATTACAAATGCTGCCATTTTATATGGCTTAGAAGACTATGTTTATACGTGTGTGTGATTGTTGTGAAAATGGCAATATGACAGTTTCTCGTCTACTGTTGTATACCGTATCACCTTGATTACACACATAAGCTTTGTTTACGTGTGGGTTTGATTGTTTTGAAACTGGGAATATGGCAGTTTCCCGACTTTTGTAGACAGTAAATATCACCTTGACTACCCACAACCCACACAATGTAAACACTCTGCAGTATTAAGTGCACAGTTTAGTCGCTGAATCAAATCCAAGCTGGCAGCCCGCTGCCTGTAATTTTTCAACAAGCTGTTGGTTTGTGTCCCATCCAACATGTCAGTCACTTACAGTATCTTAATGTAAACAAGTTTTGCCTCAACAGTCTCTTTCATGTTGGCTGTGATGGATTCTGTTTTGCTATCAGAACGTGCCCCTGTGTCATTTCTCCCTATTTCAGTATTGTGATTCAGGGCATAGCTGAGCCTTTGAATAAAAGAAACACAAACGAGAGAGTTGCATTTGATGGTGTATCGTTATTCAGTGTGGCTTGTGTGAAAACTCACAAATAGCAAAATACATATTTCGTGTAGAAGTTATCAAAACAACAAAACGCAACAGAGTGTAATTCGATAATTACTCTCTGAAAAGTTTACTTTAAAAGCAACTCCAATGGGCATTTTTTTCAATCAACGTTGTTTCCAAGTCATTTCAACACACAAAAAAATCAATGTGAAGACTTTGAATCAATGTGGGAAACTAATTGGATTTGCAAAAAGTCATCAACATAAGGGAATTTCATGCGTTTTTCACCTAACATTTATTAACCTAAATCCAATAACATGGTGCATTTTTTGTTGATTTCATGTTGAATTCACATTAGTTGACAACTCAACCAAATGTAAATCAAGACTAGACCTTGAACTGACGTCTGTTCCCAGTGGGAGGCCTCCACCTCCTACCCTTGGGATAGCCTCACCCACTGCCTTCCACCTCAAATCGTTAGTCATATAATTGGATTCTGTGTTTGGAGGAAGAGTCACCTCACCTGTTATTTCCAGGTGTAAATGAGTTGAAGAAAGAAAGGTTACTCTGAACCTCACAGGACTCTGTGGTCCTCCAGGAGGACCGCTGCTCACCTCCTGCCCCAGCCTGATATCTCCAACAGGGCTGTTTTTTAAGTGCTCGGTTGGGTGCCTACGTTCTGCACTCGGCGAGAGCTGTGGCATCGGCTGGCAGCCCCCTGTAAGTTTCTTCTTGTTACCATTTGCATATCGAACAAATAGGAAATTGTGTTCATTTGTATGCAAATGTGTTTGTCCCCAAGGCTGGGATTTTGAATTAAAAGTTTTACCGTCCCATTAATTCCAAATTACACACAGGCACTGACATGGCCCTCTCTTCCTGGCAGGGGAGGTCCTTCCTACCACCCGAACGCAGCCCTGTCAGTTTAGGCTGTTTAGTTTGCCATCTGCGAACAGAGTCGAAATTTGGATTGAATCTGGTCTGCTGATTTGCAGATTGATCGTCTGCACCATGTCGCAATCTTCTCTTAATTATCATGCAAAAATATGCAAAGATTTAGGCTGATTGATATTCCGGGATACTACGGGAGACAGACGCGAGAAGGCCTTGGAGTTGTTGACTGACAGGTCGTGAGAAAAATGTTAAATGAGGGAGAGAGTGGTGAAGGCCATCCTCTGTGCAGATGCAGCACCACCTCGTCAGCCTCTCTCATTAAAATACATGTATCACTTATGAAAAACGCATGACCCCTCAATGATGGCTGGCATGTATAGACTGATACTACCAATCAGCAAATGCATACGTGTGTTGTCCATTATGGTGAATAGATAGATAGAAAGAGGATGTTTTGGTCTTGTTTCTACTGTTTCAAATCAAATTTCAGCATACGGTCTACTACCCCCATGTACAGCAAGTCTGAATTTCATATTGGATTTTGTGAAAAGTTTAAAAAAAATAATAGTGTATACTAGTGCATTTCTCAATGATAGGTAAGCCATAATACTGACCTAAGAATAGCCCATGCTTCAAACCAACCAGCCTGGAATGAATCCAGCATATGGAAAAATACATGAAACGAGAGAATAAAAGAAAAGATTCTTTAACGAGTGAAATGGCCCGATCGATAGATATTTTCAGCTAAATTACAGCCCTGCCATCCTTCCAAGCTGCACAGATGTGAAGTTGGAGAAAAAGTGCTTCATGTCAGAGGAATCGAGGCTGAAACCATCTCCCCTATAGTCCCACATTATCCAGTGATGATGGGACACTGAAAAAGGGGCACCATAATGGAGGACTATTAAAAATCACACTAAGCTGCTATCAGAGTGTGCGTCCAAAATGGCACCCTATTCCCTACATAGTGCACTACTTTGACCAGAGCTCATAGGGTGCCATTTGGGCCCCGACCCCAATATGGAGGGGGGGCAGATACCGCCGCTGTCACTGTACATTACTGTCCCCTAGGCCAGTCTCTCTCTCTAATAACAGAGGCGATCATCACAGTGAAATATGAAGCATGGCACCGGGCTACAGCCAGGCCCACAGGAGAGTAACCACTGATATCACTCACATGTGACTGTGCTGTAGTCCATCACAACCGAGGAGGATAGAGAGATCTGAAAGGAGAACTGTCTGGGTGGAAGGGGATGAAGTGAATGAGTGATGGATTTAGGGAGGTTTAGGGAGGATGAAAGCGAGTGAAAGAGAAGAAGTGAGATGGGGAGAAAAGCTAAAGGATCAAAAAGGTAAGGTAAGACAAACAGGTGTTATCCAAAGAGAATGGTGGAAAGGAGGAAGAGGCAAGAACATAGGGAGCTAACAGGTTGGAAAGAGCAGAAGGAAGAAAAACATGATATTATTGGGTTCATCATGCATATGGTGTAGATACAGTTGAAAACCCCTGTCATACATAGTTTCATGATACAGATTGAGATTCCTTGTTTGAATATTGTGTGATCTAGACAAGTTGGTTTTAGAAAAAGCATAATTAGTTTGACATACCGGCTTTTAAAATGTTTGCGTGTACAGTGAGGCGTATCAGAGATTCACCAGTCAAAGAGGCCAGAGTCAAAGACTAGATTGGGTCACACACAGGAACAGAGCTGAGGAAAGAAAATTGGCTGGCTTATTGACTGCAAAGAGAGATGGGCAACTTTCTTTCAAATGTTCTAAGAGAGACTTGTGCTTTAAGATTCCTCATTAAAAGCACTAGACTTCTGTTGTACTTATTCAGTTGCCTGACTCAGACAAAACCGCATCCTCCCCTTATTACTTAATGAAACCTGTATGATAGCACAGGTGTTCAGTGGCATTTATTAATGGATGCCAAGCGAAGCCAGGCTTCCCGAAAAAATGTACCTAGAAAAAAAGTAAAATATATAAAATAATGCATCTTTCATCTCCCTGTGTTTCATAATTTTTCTTCAATTAGCAAGAGGCTGAAAGTATCTCACCGGAGACAGCATCTGAACAAAGAAACAGCGCCTCTCTGTATGTGTAGGCCATCTATCGGAGGCTGTATGGTCCAAAAGAGTATGACATTGTTGCCACCCGTAGCATTGAATGCAAGGGAAGCCAGCGAGTATTTGGCTTCACTACAATCACATTGCATAAAGAGCTAACTTTATTGACAAAAACTCGTTGTACATCTCATTGTGTTGTTGTCCTCTGGTTGCTAGCTAGTTTGCTAAAATTGGTCCTTTTGGCCTGAGTGGATGGAAGTTCAATATGTAGCTAGATGTAGAAGGCTAATGTTAACTAGCTAACGTTGCCCATGACAGGAAGCTAGGCTATCAAGCAAGCATTTTAATCAGGTAGCCTAGGACAACAAAACCTAAAAGCTTGTAATGAATGACAGAGTGATAGCCCATCAGGCAACATGAATGAAGAGGATGGCATTGGCATTTCTCTACAAGTAGGGTGAGTCAACATGTTTTTTGTTCTTGCAAGAACACACACGCACACACACGCACAGAAATCAAAACCATGGGCAGCAACATCATATTTAGCTTACGTTGATTGAACTAAATTGTTGACTTCACCAGACAGAGGTTGCGCTCCGGTTTTCTGATGAAACAAAGGTGGGGTTGAATTTATTTATTCTACCACTGTATCTTCTTATTGTCTTGGCCTTAGGCATATATATATATATATATATATATATATATATATATATATATATATATATATATATATATATATATATATGCATATGAACTAACGGGTTACAGAGCAAACAACGCAATTATCACAACACATAGGTTGTAATATGGCTTTTTTTCTGGCTTGGTATCCCCGGTGATTTTACCCACGCACCGGTACTACAGGTGTTTTAAATTATGCGATGGCATGGCAGAATTGGCAGAGGTTCTTAAAATCTCCTTTCCATCTCCCGTCTGGGTGACGAGGGCCAATTGTGCCTGTTAAGAAAGTCTGTGAGGAAAGGCGATGCGTGGGAGGCCAGAGGACGGAGAGAGGAGGGAAAGAGGACGAAAGGTTAAAGCAGGTGGCAAGAGAAATGTGCCACAGTTTGAGCTAAGGCCATTATCACGTCCCTTAATCCCACACACACACACACACACATCTCGGAGGTGTTGGAGCTAATTTCGGGGCCCAGGGCAAATTCACAATGGCAGGTAGTCTCTATTTACAAGTAATTGCATTTCTCTCCCCCTCTCAGAACTGTCAGAATTCTGTGCCTCAGGAAGTAGAAGGTAGAAGGAACACTAAAGAGTTGCAGACGTCCAGTGAAGTTCCACCACACATGTTGAGCTGGAAACCTTCATATGAATGCAGATTCAGAATGGTAGGTTATTACTGTAAACCTGGGGGTGCCTGGCCATTCCCGTCTCTGCCTGGTTGTTGAATGTACGGAGTCAGCCAGCTCCCACTGCTTTTTCTTCAAAAGGCAGAACTGATTTCGGCCATTCGAGCCCCAGTGAGTCAACTCTGTCAAATCATTGACTTTAAATCGATCAATTAACTCCGAGGGGCAAAACGGAAATTGGTTGCCTACTGCACTCTACTGTGGCCCTGTAGGATTGACTAAAGAGACGCCATAGATCGTCAAAATGAACTAATAACTACCGATTTGTATTGACCCAAATTATGATAAATTGTCATAACTGGCAAATTTTTCATGGATGAGGGAGAAAAAAAGTTGTCCGTAGTACCTCAGAATCCTTAAGGGAGTAGGCCGACCAAAACATTACTCAAAGAGACAATAGAGAGAGAGGAAGGGCGGCAACTGTGAAATACATCCTTTTGAGTGCCTCTCGACTGATCAAAAGGATGCTAGTGAAATCGTTGGAGGGCTGAATGTCTAAATATCTAGATGCACACTCACGCAGGGAATAAGGAAACGAGCCGGGAAGAGAAGGATCAGTAGAGTACTACCATAAAGGAGTGCCTCACTTAATCCACACGGCTAAACTGCAGACACACACAGCGCAGACACACACAGATGCCATGTGCACAAAAATCTATTGACCAAAGCTATTTATTTAATGAAATACCACATCCAAACTCTACATGACAAGTACCAAAGCAATTGTCTACAACCATACTTATTTTTGCTTGTTTGCTTTTTTCCTTTCCTAAGCCTATATAAAGATCTGTGCCTTGTTAGCAGTAAGTGACTAGCCGACAATGTTGTTATGTAGAAAATAACTGTCTATTACTAGTCTGTGAAACAGCTTGCAATATAGCATATTTCTCAAAATGTCCTTCTGCTACGCTCTTTGTGTCTGTTATGTTACAATTCCAGTTTCCTTATTTCCCCCATAATCACAAAATCCACAGAGACTCTGTGTGTCTGTGTTTGTCTGTGGATCTGTGTTTATGCGAGTTGTGTGGAGGTGGTGTGCCATTGCCATTTATGTGGCTGTAGAGTGGGTGTTATTTATTTGTCCCTATCTATCAGCCGCACAAAGAGGATGATTTGCCCCTCGCCGAGAACACTGGCTGTGCTCAAACTGCGAATAAGTGGTACATGAATTTAGTGATAATTCCTGAGCCCTCTGGAGAGGGGATACAGAGGTGTGCTGGAATGGCAGCTGAGCACGCAGCCACCTGTCACGACCTGAAAAAACAGCAGGTACCGCAAAAACAACCGACCTGTCGGGGCCTTTTTTCAACTCTAATTGTCATATACCTCATTCATTGGATTACAGCTTTAATTGGGCCTCATAATTACCACTTATTGTTCTCACTTATTGTTTTCGAGCTCAATTTGTTTGTTTCCAGTTCACGCTTTGGCAACACAAAATGTTCCTTTGTCATGCCAATGAAGCAATCTGTGTTCAATGCAATTGAATGTTATTGAATTTAAGGAGAGCAGAAGAAGAGAAATCAGGAGAGCAAGAAGAAAAATGGGATTGAGCATGAAAAAGGCACCTGCGGACATAGGAAATGAAAACGGGAGGGTTTTGAAATTAAATTACTCCATCTCTGTTTGAAAAGGCTGTTAGTTTCAACTGACATACGAAACCTGTGAAGAGAATCATGGATTATTAACCAAAAAGAATACATATATTATCATCCCTAAACTAAATCAATTTTAATTTAATAATGTATCAGTCCATTTGTAGGAGTCCAAACTAGAGTATAGTATACTGTTAACAGAAGTATACTGTCTGTTGGTGATGATGGTGGTGGTGAATGTTGAAGGTCTGTAAGCATACAGAATTAATATTCCCCCAGGCGCCAGTGAGTAAAGAGATTATCTTCAGAGCCCTAGGTCACCTCCATATCATCATATTGAGATGAATGTGGTCCGGGATCCAATAATCCTAGATAGGATCTGAGATTCATTACAATTGCCTTAACCTTGGATTATCCAACACTTGATAATCAGAGATTGAGGGAACACACACATTGCTGTGTGTCTCCACACAAACACTTGCTAATGCAAAAAGGTAAACTCAACAGGGATTGATTGAATTCATTGGAAGGCATGGAATGAATTGGTCCCGGTAATCCTCATGACAATGACCTATATCACTAGCCAACGCAATATTGTGATATCACCTACCAAGTGGTAAAAGAAAAACTGCTACCAGTCATTAAATATTACATTTCACAAATACAGTATTTGCTACATCTTTATCACTTACAAAATATATCCTACAAAGCATGTCCAACTCCTATTCGGTCCAGATATCCGTGGTCCCCCTGTATAGGCATTGTCTAACAGGTAGCTAGCTACTCAACTGTTGCCCAGGCAGCCGAAGCCTGATCGAACTGGTTTTACACTGGGGGTGTCCGAGGGCTCTAAACTTCCACAGAAATCAATACCTGCCTTAACTGTGTCCAACCGGCTGGAACTGGCTGCAATTTCCCCCTGAATCAGAGCCCTGTTCCCCTTAGTCATCAGCAATGACTGGCCAGTAAATACTACAGTACACATAGCGACCAACAGTACCCACACATCCCTCCATCTCTGGACCAGCCAGGCCTGATTTTGTGAGTTTCCCACTCTATTCCTTACTCAAGTTTCCAACTTTATTCAACACGTGCACAGGATAGACAGGTGTAAAACAGTACAGCGGAATTATTACCTTGAGACCTCTTTCTCAACAATGCAGTGATAATGATAATGATAGAAAATATCTTTCTTTTTTTATAAACACACACAACAACTAAGATGTGAGTGAAAGAAACACGAGAATGCAACTCTATACAGGTCAGTGTCAGTACCTTCTTGAATGTGCAGGGGTACTGGAGTGGTTGAGGTGGGTTTTTGCATGAAAAGTGACTGGTAGTAGGATATAACATGTGAACAGGGCTGGAAAGTGACTGGGAGCAGGAATATATACATGGTATTATACTAATGGTAATATATACATGTAAACAGGAGTAATAGTGACCAATAAAAGGTTAAATAGATACAGTGCCTTTAGAAAGCATGTACAGTATACCCCTTCACTTATTACACTTATTCTCACCCATCTACACACAATACCCCATAATGACAAAGTGAAAACATGTTTTTAACATTTTTGCAAATTAACTGAAATATCTCATTTGCATAAGTATTCACACCTCTGAGTCAATACATGTCAGAATCACCTTTGGCAGCGATTACAGCTGTGAGTCTTTCTGGGTCTATAAGAGCTTTCCACACCCGGATTGTACAATATTTGCACATTATTCTTTCACAAATTCTTCAAGCTCTGTCAGGTTGGTTGTTGATCATTGCTAGACAGCCATTTTCAAGTCTTGCCATAGATTTGCAAGCCAATTTAAGTCAAAACTGTAACTAGGCCACTCGGGAACATTCAGTGTCATCTTGGTAAGCAACTCCAGTGTATATTTGGCCTTGTGTTTTAGGTTATTGACCTGCTGAAAGGTGAATTTGTCTTCCAGGGTTTGTTGGAAAGCAGACTGAACCAGGTTTTCCTCCAGGATGTTTTATATGCCTAACTAGATTTAGTCAAATACCTCGCTGCATGTTCTCACTGCAAAAAAAAGCTGCAGATTAGGAGCAGCGAGCAGAGGGGTGTGTGTCTGTATGTACAGTGGTTCCTCCATTAAACGTTTTGAGTTTATGCCATGACGTGTTGTGGTAGATGGTGGCAGATTGTGGTAAATTGCGTCATTCTCTCATTGCGACACACTATTGCAAGGGGGAGTTAGAACTCTGATTATGCTTTTGGTTTTGCTTTTGGTTTCTCTCCCTCAAAAAAAAAATACAAACTGCCTTTATTTACCACAGTGTGGACTCTCTATATAAAGTGAGTTTCTGAAACACGGAATCCTTCTTTGTGATGCTCAAACTGCGATGTGATGAAGAAACTGAACAAAAAAGAGTCCAACGAGGATACAGAGGGGGAAAAGTTTGCCATATTTTCAAGACCAGAGTTATTTAATTTACTTGTTTTATTTATGAAATATACTAGTTCACTTAGGCAATTTAAAATTAGTTTAGGCTTAGTCTATTTTGGAGCATGAAGCTATATTTCTCAGAATAAAGCTGAGGGATTCACTCAATTCGTGGCTTTGGATGAAAATAAATAAATAAAAACATTATTTCTGATCGTCTTTAATAAAAAATGTTTTGACCAAGTTAATCGGCTCATGTTGTGTGTGTTTGTGTGTGTGTATGTGTTCTATTATTTGTGATATTGTGGTTACAATAAAGAATGTTGTCACACCCTGATCTGTTTCACCTGTCTTTGTGATTATCTCCACCCCCCTCCAGGTGTCGCCCATCTTCCCCATTATCCCCTGTGTATTTATACCTGTGTTCTCTGTGTTTCTGTTGCTAGTTCGTCTTGTTTGTTCAAGTTAACCAGCGTTTTGTGTCTCAGCGCCTGCTTTTTCCAGCGTTTCTTTTCTCGCCTTCCTGGTTTTGACCCTTGCCTATCCTAACTCTGAGCCCACCTGCCTGACCACTCTGCCTGACCCTGAGCCTGCCTGCCGACCTGTACCTTTTGCCCCCCTCTGGTTTACTGACCCCTGCTCGCCTTGACCTGAATATTGCCTGCCCCTATTGGAATATTAAACTATTCTTTATTCGACGTGGTCTGCATCTGGGTCTTACCTTCATACCTGATGAATGTAAACAAAATAAATCAAATAAATCCTATTCATAATGAATAATCAGATGCGTGTTGCGAGCTTATCATTTTATCTTTTTTTTGTACCATTTTCTTTTGTTGACAATACAGATGACAACATACAGATGCACACAAACATCAACTACATCAGACATGCCCCACCCTCATCTCCAGCGCCATATCACTCTCCGCCACATGGCATTAAACTGCACAATTTTGTTTCTTTCCATCACCCACACACAACATTTTTTAAATAAAGCATTTAAAAGCTGATTGGTTGATTTCCAGTTTTTAAGTATACGTTTTTTTCAAGATGATTGACGAGAAAAGTATCGTCCAACCCACCCTTATATGTCATGTCTTGCAATATGCAAACAGACGGATTACATGGACATTTCCATTTCTAATACATCTGACAGCAACTTTATAACTCCGTCCATAACTTTTGGACTTCACAACATTCCCAGAAGGCATGGATTATTATAACTTAATGAACAATGAACCTGGTAATCTAATTTCATTTACTGCAGACCGAAGACCTATGGGTTTAACCTTCTGAATGAGTGATTATATTGAAGATAGAAGCCGCCTCTTAATGAGTTCCGAGAGCTGATCCAATCCGTTAGCCAACAAAATAACATCAGTTTATTTTGCCTGGTTGTTTTTATGACTACAGACAGCAGGCTATTCTTCTTCTTTTCCTGCATGAATTCATTTGCCTGCATGTCTATTCAACATTTAGCTAAAAAGAAACCATGCCATGAATTCAGAACGCTATTTTTTTTTCTACAATGCAATGCAGCACATTGACAACTCAAATCACTTTAAAGAGCCTTATAATATTAGGCAACAAATAAATATACTAAAACAATAACTTAAAAAAAAGTCTGTTCATCTCTGGATTTCTTCAAATTGCTGTGCAGGAAAAAGGTGTCATCCACCGTGCTGTGTCGCAGCCTTGCAGCTGGGTTCTCTCTGAAACCACAACTCTGAAACAACAACTCCATCTGTAGGTATTGCTTCATCCTTTGGAACTACACAATTACCAACCTGGTGAACAGTAGGCTGTTTGCTTTCCTCCAGGGCCAGGAAGCGATAGAGGAAATCAACAAGATCCACAAGTATTCTTTCACAATAGCTGGCCTTATGTTATCTGCAGTTTTGAGCTGCACTGTCCCACTCCGTGATGAATAACATCCACTCTTCATTCGTGTAATGGGCTGTAAAGGTACAAGTATCCTATTTTTCGAAAACCGTCAGTCCACATGTCAAGTGTAATTGCGCCATTGTATTTACCCAAGTTCTCTCAACTCCGGGACCAACCGCCTACGGATTTTTTTGCCCGATGCAGGACTCTAGTGCGAGTATGCGTATTTATTTTCCCTTGTGTTCTTTAACCATTTGTGCATTGTTACAACACTATTATATATGTATAATATGACATTTGTAATGTCTTTATTGTTTAGAAATTTCTGTATGTGTAATGTTTACTGTAAATCTTTACCGTTTATTTCATTTTTTGTATATTATCTACCTCACTTGCTTTGGCAATGTTAACACATGTTTCCCATGCCAATAAAGTCCCTTGAATTGAATTGAGACACACAGACAGAAACATTCACACCTCCATTAATTTACAAAAGTATAGTATAATAGCTTGGTTAGGTGTGAAAAATCCCCCAATTTGTGTCACAGTTTAGACTACCGATAGATGCTGCGGTCAGAGTTGAATCCTATTGTAAAGTGTAGCCTGATGGTCAAAAAGGGCAAATTTGCAATATATTCGAGGCTTAAGTCCTCTAAGGTTTTATATTTTTAACTAACAAAAAATGCATCAACCCCTACAAATATGTCCATTTATTATAATCCACGTAATAATTATAATGAAGTTAGCTGTAGCGAGAGGAGAGAGACTGCGTATCCTAAAGATGATCATAAAGAATCTGTCTTTAACCCTGCCTTATGTGTATGTGTCTGCCTGTGTCCTCAACTTGCAGCGGGCCACCAACTTTGCTGTCACTCAGTCAGATGTGCTTGTTAGTTATTATGCACATTGATAGCTTGATAGCAGACGTTCTCGCCATGTGATTGCAACAGCAATCTAAATGATCAGACCGAAAACATGCGAGGAAAAGTGATCAGGTGAAATTACGGAGCAAGTAGACAGTGAAATACAGCTTCTCTCCATCCACCCTTCTCTTTACAGACAAGCAAACTGGCCAGTTGACTTATTTAGACCACGTAGAACCTTGCATATGACTGACATGAGAAAGATGCGTGCTGACACCCGAAAATGACTTACATGGATAATTACAAAAAATACTTTGATCATAATCGCATCCAGAAAATTGCCCATATCCGTTATGATCCTCATTTTGTCTGACTACTCGGCAGACCCCTAAAAAGTACCACTCTTTACATTTGCAAGCATGGTGGTGGCTTCATCATGTTATGCATGTCATTGGCAAGGATTGGGGAGTTTTAAAACCAAAGGGAATAAAGCGAAGCACAAAACTGTTTTTCAGTTTTTTCCAATCATGAGTATCATCCAATCCAATCCGACTATCAACTGTCAATTTACAGACATGATTACAAGTATGCCATGTTGGTACACCCCTAGTACTCAGTGATGTGTTTAGTTGGATTTGTATGAAACACAACGCTTTGTAAGGACATAAAGTACGTTTCTTTGCCATATTATTTGCAGTTTGACTTTAGTGCCTTGTTGCAAACAGGATGCATGTTTTGGAATATTTGTATTTTGTACAGGCTTCCTTCTTTTCACTCTGTCATTTAGGTTAGTATGTGGAGTAACTACAATGGTGTTGATACATCCTAATTTTTCTCCTTTCACAGCCGTTAAACTCTGTAATAAGTCACCACTTATTATTATTATGTGACTTGTTAAGCACATTGTTACTCCTGATCTTATTTAGGCTTGCCATAACAAGGGGTTGAATACTTATTGACTCAAAACATTTCAGCTTTTAATTTTTTATTAATTTGTCAAATGTTCTAAAAACATAATTCCACTTTGAAATTATGGGATATTGTGTGTAGGGCAGTGACGCAAAACCTCAATCGAATCCCTTTTAAATTCAGGCTGTAAAACAACATGATAGGCATTGTAACTAATAATGGTAATGGACATCAATAACAGCAGCGTAATGGAGTAATACATCTAATCTATAATCATTTTAGCTGAAGTGTAGGTTGTGGCTTTGTGAGTAGAAACCAATGGACGGGCATAGAGTCTAAGCATAGAGTGTGACTAGTCTGTGGGAGAGGAAGAGTAGTAGGTGTTAGCCATTTCTCAGTATTCTGGCCAGGGGATAGATGTCACGTTCTGACCTTAGTTCGTTTGTTATGTCTTTGTTTTAGGTTGGTCAGGGCGTGAGTCGGGGTGGGTTGTCTATGTTCGTTTTTCTATGTTGTGTTTTGCGTTTGGCCTGGTATGGTTCTCAATCAGAGGCAGGTGTCGTTAGTTGTCTCTGATTGAGAATCATACTTAGGTAGCCTTTTCCCACCTGTGTTTCGTGGGTGATTGTTTTCTGTCTTTGTGTATGTCACCAGACAGGACCGTTTAGTTTCGTGTCATTCAATTTGTTATTTTTGTTTTAAGGTTCTGTGTTTAATAAATTCACCATGAACACGTACCACGCTGCGCATTGGTCCTCTGATCCTTCATACTCCTCAGACGAGGACGACGAACGTTACAATAGAAGCTGTTTAGGAGTCTGTTGGTCATAGCCTTGTTGCAACGGTACCGCCTGCCAGACAGGCGCATGGAGAACTAAACTCAGCAAAAAAAGAAACCCCTTTTCAAGGCCCTGTCTTTCAAAGATAATTAGTGAAAATCCAAATAACTTCACAGATCTTCATTGTAAAGGGTTTAAACACTGTTTCCCATGCTTGCTCAATGAACCATAAACAATTAATAAACATGCACCTGTGGAACGGTCGTTAAGACACTAACAGCTTACAGACGGTAGGCAATTAAGGTCACAGTTATGAAAACTTAGGACACTAAAGAGGCCTTTCTACTGACTCTGAAAAACACCAAAAGAAAGATGCCCAGGGTCCCTGCTCATCTGCGTGAACGTGCCTTCGGCGCGCTGCACGGATGCATGGGGAATGCAGATGTGGCCAGGGCAATAAATTGCAACGTCCTTACTGTGAGACAGCACCACAGTGAGACAGGATGAACAGCTGATCGTCCTCGCAGTTGGACACCACGCGTAACAACAAGTACACAGGATCGGTATATCCGAACATCACATCTGCGGGACAGGTACAGGATGGCAACAACAACTGCCCGAGTTACACCAGGAATGCAAAATCCCTCCATCAGTCCTCAGACTGTCCGCAATAGGTTGAGAGAGGCTGGACTGAGGGCTTGTAGGCTTGTTGTAAAGCAGGTCCTCACCAGACATCACCTGCAACATCGTCGCCTATGGGCACAAACCCACCGTCGCTGGACCAGATAGGACTGGCAAAAAGTGTTCCTCACTGACGAGTCGCGGTTTTGTCTCACCAGGGGCAATGGTCGGATTTGCGTTTATCGTTGAAGGGATGAGCATTACACCAAGGCCTGTCACTGGAGGTTCCGGACCGTAGACCGTCTCAGGAGGTTCCGGACCGTGTACCGTCTCAGGAGGATCCGGACCGTGGACGGTCTCATGAGGTTCCGGACTGTGGACCGTAGTTGGAGGTTCCGGACTGTGGACCGTCGTTGGAGGTTCCGGTCTGTGGACCGTCGTTGGAGATTCCGGACTGGGAACCGTCGCCGGAAGCTCTGGACTGGGAACGTCGCCGGAAGCTCTGGACTGGGAACTGTCGCCGGAAGCTCTGGACTGGGAACTGTCGCCGGAAGCTCTGGACTGGGAACTGTCACCGGAAGCTCTGGACTGGGAACTGTCGCCGGAAGCCTGGTACGTGGTGCCGGCACTGGTGGTACCGGGTTGATGACACACACCTCAGGGCGAGCGCGAGGAGCAGGCACAGGACGTACTGGACTGTGGAGGTGCACTGGAGGCCTGATGCGTGGAGCCAGTACAGGTGGCACCGGGCTGGGGACAGGAGGAGGCACAGGACGTACTGGACTGCGGAGGCGCACTGGAGGTCTGGAGTGTAAAGCTGGCACAATGCGTCCTGGACAAATGACCACCTTCACATGGCAAGTGCGGGAAGCTGGCACAGGACGCACTGGGCTTTGAAGGCACACTGGGGATACAGTGCGTAGTGTAGAGCCGGCACAGGATATCTTGGACCGAGGAGGCGCACTGGAGACCAGGCGTGCTGAGCCGGCGCAACCCATCCTGGACAGATACCCACTTTAGCACGACAAATGCGAGGAGCTGGCACAGAACGCACCAAGCTGTGAATGCGCACTGGAGACACAGTGCATATCATCGCAAAACATGGTGCCTGACCGGCCACACGCTCCCCACGTTGAGTACAGTGACTTGGCTCTGGTTCAAACCCTGGCTCCGCCAACCAGGCTGCCTCTCGGGCTTCCATCATGGCCGCGAACCCCGGTGTCGTCGTTGTTCCTCCCTCGCTGCCTCCGTCTGCTCCCACGGCAATCCTTTCCAGCCAGGATCTTCAACCACGTCCAGGATTCCTTACCGTCCAAGATATCCTCCCATGTCCAGGATGTCTGCTCCTCCTGGCCACGCTGCTTGGTCCGTTTGTGGTGGGATCTACTGTCACAATCATTATAAGGAGTGGACCAAGATGCAGCGTGGTATGTTTCCATCCTCTTTATTAGAAAAAGAAAATAAAGCTTTAAATGAAACATGAAGCTCAATGAAGTCTAGGCAGGCAACTATACCTAGACAAGATCCCACAAAGCACAATGGGGAAATGGCTGCCTAAATATAATCCCCAATCAGAGACAACGATAAACAGCTGCCTCTGATTGGGACCATACCAGGCCAACATAGATCATTAATCACCTAGATAACCCACCCTAGTCACTGTCACGCCCCAACCAACATAGAGAATAAACAGCTCTCTATGGTCAGGGCGTGACAACAGCTAATATAAACTGCTGCTACAACTACTAATATAACTAATAAAACGAAGTACCTATAATACATACATACATACATACATACATACATACATACATACATACTGTATTTACAAATACAGTATATTCACATGGTGATGTTTCTATTAATAAAAAACATAAACCGTTTGTTCTTAACATTTGAAAAAGGGCTTTCTTAGATTCACTGTGTGATTTTAATGACCTGATTTTTATAGGTCAATTATTCCAGTCAGTTTGGCCTTTGTATCTGAGAGATCATACTCAAACCTCATGGTGTGTACCCTTATAATGGCATCCAAGAATGAATCTGCAAAGATTGTTGTAAGTGACATCTAATTCGCTTAGTAAGGTCTTGGTTGTATTTTGATTGATGGTGTCACCATAGTCTAGGATAGGAAGCAGCAGCTGGGTTACTAAGGTCTTTCTAATGGATATCCCTACATAGGGAATAGGGTGCCATTTGGGATGGAACCTTAGCACTCAGACCGAAAAACTCCCTAGCCTGGTCAGGCTTGATTTGAATGCGTCCCAAATGGGAGAAAATTCCCTATATAGTGCACAACATTTGACCATGGCCCATAGGGTTCTGTTCAAAAGTAGTGCACTATGTAGGGAGCTGGGTGCCATTTGCGACGCACACGATGGATGACTCATGTTGTTTGTGATCATTAAATAGATTAATATTGCATTATTACAGGTTGCTTGTTGTAATTAACGCTGATGATGATGTGTTACTAACTCCAATATGCCAGAGTGCAAATTGACGAGAGGACGTTTGTGATGACTAGCCCGTCGTCACAAATAATTACATGTAATAATGCAGTCCCTAACGCTTCGCCGAATGGTTGTGCCACGGTAAACTTGAAGTGATTATTTCCGCTGAATACGTTCAAGCATGCATTCAACAAAATGCATTGCCACATAAAGTAAGTAGCATGTCGAAATCAGAGAACCAGAGACAGAAAAAAACAAGTTGGAGGTATGCTAGAGTCCTCCACATCCATTTATTTTCTCCAGTCTAACTTCCAGTCTCCAGCCAGCCTTGTTGTTCTGGTCGGCTGCCCTCTCCCCTCCATCTCCCTGGTTCTTTATTGACTGTGGAGTTTAAGGCGGTGTTAAACCAGCATCGATGTAATAGTGGGCATTAGCCCTTTGAACTGCCCTTAATCTGACTTTAATAAACTCACCCTTGTACTTCTGATAAGGTGACTGCATTCTCTCGCGTGCACGCACGCACGCACACAAACACACAAACAAACACTATTTTGTGGAGAGACACTTATTCTGGGGGCGTTTGTGTGTGCCTGCCAGCGTGCATGCGTGTATGTGTGTACATTCATGTGTATGTATGAGTGTGTGCAGTAGCCCATTATTATGGGCGTAGTAGCATGCCCATACAAAGACCGTCAAAAGCCCTTGTGCCGACGCGGTGTACTAGAGCTGTGCTTGAGACGCTACTTTAATTGGAATGTAATAGGAGAAGCACCATTGATCATAAATCGCATTCAGGTCCTTCTCCTCCCTCAGCGCAGCTAGCAGTCTTCTGTTTCCTATGCTTCCCTCCCTCCATCTCTTATTCCCTCCCTCGTTCCTTCTCACCCTCCCTCCCTCCCTTATGAAGTACGTCAGTCATGTGCAGTGGAGCGACGCAGAGGAACAAGGCCCCCTACTGGGTCCACAGCGCTAGGGTCAATCTGCGTCTGGGGCACAAACCACTGGAAACGGGTAGGGGGAGAGAGATAGAGGGGAAGAGAGAAAGAGGGGAAGATGGGGATTAGGAGGAAAGACAGGAAAGGAGAGAAAGAAAGAAAGAAAGAAATTGTAATTATCCTCTGGTCCTATTGTGCAATTTCTTCCAGCGTTTAGTTAAGTGAGATTTGTTTTGGGTGTTTTGTTGTTTTTGAATGCTTCAGAGAAGTCAATTTATCGCCTCATTTGTCAACCGCTGAAGTGCGTCAGCAGCATCTAAATGGTGTCAAAGAGTCGAGAAATGCTTTCTTATTTAGTCTGAGTCTACCTGTGAATCAGGGTTGAGGAGATTGGCTTTGCACTGTTTTAAATACGGGCTCTACCACAATGAAATCTAAGGGCACCACTGGAGAGCTCGTGGCACAAATTGATTCTGAAGTGGAAGAGGAAAATACAAGAGAAAGAGAAAGAAGGCAGAGAAGCTTGTGGGGAAAGAGACTGCCAGGATCTTTTATGAGACTGAAAAGTATATAGCAGAATGATCAACCGATAGGAATGTGGAGAAAGAGAATGAGAGGATGGGTATATGTAAAGATGGGAAATGAGGGACAAAGACTAAAATTCGGAGTGATTTTGGGGGCAGCACAGCAATAGAGAGAGACACCATGAAAGGAGGATGAGAAAGCATTGCTAATAAAAAATAAAAATAACTGGATAACTGGATAAACGTATGAGACAAAAAGGATAATAAAAGGAAGGATGAATGAAAGGGTGATGGAGACAGAGAGAGAAAGAGGGTGTAGACATAGAGAAAGGCAGGTGGGAGGGAGGGAGGAGGAGAGGGAGAGGGAGAGAGAGAGAGGGAGGGAGAGAGGGAGGCTGTTGTTTTAAGATCAGTACGGATGAGTGCGTTTCCCCTCTCTGGGGAGGGGGCCTGTTGGCTCTCTCTGTCTGTCATTCCACTCGTTTATGCCTCGCTCCAAGGGAGAGGTAAAGGGCACTGTGTTTGTCTGAGGGGTTGACAAGAGGGGGAGGAGGGGGGTGCAGTAATGCTCTTTTCAACATTGAATGCACCCTTTTTCCACCCGCTCTCTCATTTTCCCTTCATCTTTGTACTCTCCATCTCATTTTTCTGCCTCCCTCCTTCCCTCCCTCCTTTCTTCTACTCCTACTGCATTTCTGCTCCATATCCGCTCTGGCATGTGGCTTACAGCAGGTCTTTGGTTTTCACGTAACCAAGCATGGTTATTGGTCTCCATTACAGGGTACCCCTCAGTTATTTATCAAAGTGTTGCGGGTAGTAGAGGAAGTCATTTACTATCAACCCCAAGCTTTTGGGTCTCCTGAGTGGCACAGCGGTCTAAGGCACTGCATCTCAGTGCTTGTAGGCGTCACTACAGACCCTGGTTCAATTCCAGGCTGTATCACAACTAGCCGTCATGGGCACACAATTGGCCCAGCGTCGTTAGGGTTTGGCCGGGGTAGGCCGTCATTGTAAATAAGAATTTATTTTTAACTGACTCGCCTAGTTAAATAAAGGTTAAATAAAAAAATATTGAGCCCTTGAAGGTAAACAGTACAAGATTACATTATCTGATATGGGCATTTTTTGTGTTTTAAACTGTTTAAACAACACATCCTCTGCCACTGAAATGTGACTGAAGTGTAGCTAAAATTGCAGATAATGATGTCCATGTATCAGCTATAACCACATAAGGGGGATGTTTTCCGGAGATTTTCTTGGTAGTCTTCAACAAATCTACTTCGATAGAAAAATATACACCTCACACATGGTTATGGTTTAAAAAAAGAAGACATCTGTACCATGTCATATATAGAGTTGAAATGTATTCCATTTTGAGTTTGCATCCCAATATTACACTTTATATACAGTGCCAGTCAAAGGTTTGGGCACACCTACTCATTCAAGGGTTTTTATTTATTTTTACTATTTTCTACATTGTAGAATAATTGTGAAGACATCAAAACTATGAAATTACACATATGGAATCATGTAGTAACCAAACAAGTGTTAAACAAATCTAAATATTTGTTATATTTTATGTTCTTCAAATTAGTCAACCTTTGCCTTGATGAGAGCTTTGCACAATCTTGGCATTCTCTCAACCAGCTTCACGGGGAATGATTTTCCAACATTCTTGAAAGAATTCCCACATATGTTGAGCACTTGTTGGCTGCTTTACCTTCACTCTACGGTCCAACTCATCCCAAACCATCTCAATTGGGTTGAGGTCGGGTGATTGTGGAGGCCAAGTCATCTGATGAAGCACTCCATCACTCTCCTTCTTGATCAAATAGCCCTTACACAGCCTGGAGGTGTATGAAAAACATACGATAGTCCCACTAAGCGCAAACAAGACGGAAAGGCATATTGCTGCAGAATGCTGTGGTAGCCATGCTGGTTTAGTGTGCATTGAATTCTAAATAAATCACTGACAGTGTCACCAGTAAGGCACCCCCACACCATCACACCTCCTTCTCTATGCTTCACTATTGGAACCACACATGCGGAGATCATCCATTCACCTACTCTACGTCTCACGAAGACACGGCTGTTAGAATCAAAAATCTAAAATTTGGTCTCATCAGACCAAAGGACAGATTTCCACCGGTCCAATGTCCATTGCTTGTGTTTCTTGGCCCAAGCGAGTCTAAAGGACACTAATGCTGTCTTTAGTAGTGGTTTCTTTGCAGAAATTTGACCATGAAGGCCTGATTCACACAATCTCCTCTGAACAGTTGATGTTGAGAGATGTCTGTTACTTGAACTCAGAAGCATTTATATGGGCTGAAATCTGAGGTGCAGTTAACTCTAATGAACTTATCCTCTGCAAGCAGAGATAACTCTGGGACTTACTTTCCTGTAGCGGTCCTCATGAGAGCCAGTTTCATTATATCAGTTGATGCTTTTTGCGACTGCACTTGAATAAACTTTCAAAGTTCTTGAAATGTTCCGCATTGACTGACCTTCATGTCTTAAAGTAATGATGGACTGTGGTTTCTATTTGCTTATTTGAGCTGTTCTTGCCATAATATGGACTTGGTCTTTTACCAATTAGGGCTATCTTCTGTGTACCACCTCTACCTTGTCACAACACAACTGATTGACTCAAACGCATTAAGAAGGAAAGAAATTCCACAAATTAACCCAAGGCTGAATGCATTGAAATGCATTCCAGGTGACTACCTCATGAAGCTGGTTGAGAAAATGCCAAGAGTGTGCAAAGCTGTCATCAAGGAAAAGGGTGGCTACTTTGAAGAATCTCAAATGTAAATATATTGTTTTGTTACTATATGATTCCATATGTGTTGTTTCATAGTTTTGATGTCTTCACTATTATTCTACAATGTAGAAAATATTAAAAATAAAGAAAAATGAGTAGGTGTGTCCAAACTATTGACTGGTACTGTACATCACAGAAGACTGAAATATAACATAACATCATTTGCACAGAAACACCGGATTTCCGTCGTAAAAAAAACAACATCTTTATTAATTATGAAATGATGAAAAAGATGAATAACATTCCACCGATGAGGCCAATAATGGCGTTTTTGGTCATTGTGTAACGAGTGCGTGTCGGGAAGAAAGTTCAGGGAGTAGCGTTTTAATAAATGAAATAAATGTGAAACACAAACAACGCACCAACATGAAAAGAGAGTCAATGACACCTAAGGAAAGAACCAAGGGGAGTGACACATATAGGGAAGATAATCAAGGAGGTGATGGAGTCCAGGTGAGTGTCATGAGGGGCAGGTGCTCGAGACGATGGTGACAGGTGTGCGAGATAATCAGCAGTCTGATGACCTAGAGGCCGGAGAGGGAGGAAACGTGACACATTGACTGCAAGCAAAGGCAGACGTCCAGGATTAGGCTTAATCTGTGTGCGCCAAATCACCCTGTGGAGTAATGGTAGTTTAGTTTAGTTTATATCACCAGGTTACTCCCCTCAGAAACTACCATCACTGTTTTTGGGAACCATATACTGTACTGCACATGGAAAGGTTATCAAGGTAGTTAAACTACAATAGATGCGATTGGGAGGCAGGCTCCCCGCAGGTTAAGTATGCAATCTGCATAAAGTGCTTATTTCTACATGTGTGTGTGAGTGCGCGTGAATCCCTGTCTGTGCAAGTGTGTGTGTGTGCCTCTCCCACAGCGGGTGCAGCCAAAGTGTGTTACACTAATGTAATTCTGTGGCCGTCCTCCAGCTAAAAACCAGGAGCAGTCTCCTCTACACTTCCCTCAATGTCACCTTTCCCTCTCTCTTCCACTCTCCTCTCGCCTCCTCTCCCAGCCCCCTCTCTCAGTTTGTCATTTTTCATCATCTGTCTGTGTTTCCTCATCTCTGTCCTTTCTCCTGTCTGCGTCTCAATTCATCATCTCAACTTGGGTCTTGTGCTGAAGGTTACTGAGTCACTGATAGAGAGAACAGGAGGAAGAGACGATCACAGACACTGATGGAGGGGAGGGGGGGCGGTCTCTCTCTCGCTCTCTCTTTCTGCTGTGTTTCTTCTTCCCTGATCTTCGGTTCTGGCTCTCCCTTTCACTCCTACCCTGACATCTCTCCTTCTCTCCTCCTCCTCCTCCTGGTGCTCTGTCATTTGACAGCTGTCAATCACACACATACACGTGCACACAGGCACACACACACTGCCAAGGTAGCAAAAGCAGGGAGTTGTTGTGACCTGTGTGTACGTGTGTCTGTATGGATCTGCCAGGTGCTACCTCACGTAAGTGCCCTGTGTAAACATTAGCCCACCAGAGCACAAAGGATGTTGGCTAGCAGATCGCACAAATGTGAAATACTTAACCCTCACTAGTGCTGCTTGGCGGCACTAGTGAGGGTGGCCTATACGGTGGCCAATGTATCATGCTCCAGCTGCACATATGAATGCACAACCTCCATTCGTATGCTCGCTAAAAGAGAAACACATTAGTTGACGTTGTATGCTATCTGTACGCACATAAGGTCACATTCAGAGGTCCTGCATGCTCCACTAAACAAACTGGCTGCATTAGGGCCTTGCATAATAGCCTGACCAGCCTGAGTACAGGCAGACTGTCTGAAATTCTAATCACCAAACACAGGCATTACTATTCTAACTATGCTTCCGACTATTCCTGCTAAGCTTTCTACACAGTTTTGGTCAAACCGTGAAGGCCAAAGCCATTTCTTAAATAAAAAACCCATTTGTATTATATTTGGATAAACACAATCTCTTTCTTACTTTTCAACACTCTTCCTCCACCTCTCTCTCTATCTCGTTCTCTTTGGCTGACTTTCTCCGTTTCGCTCGAAGTTAAATGATCAGTTTTTGCTCACCCTCACACATTCCTCTCCCTATCCCTTCCCTTTGTCATGATTTATTTATACATTACCCATCTTTTCTTAATAATCTCTCCCTCTTATCTTTCAATTTTCCCCCTTTTGCCTCCCTCCGTCTCGGCCTCCCTTTGTTCTCCTCCTTGTAAAGCACATCACCTCTCTATCTCCATTTCTGTGCTGCCGTTCGTTTCTCATTCCCTCCCTCACTGCCGCCTCCCCCTCTCCCCTTATCTCTTCCCCCCTATATCCCTTCATCTCTACTTCTTTTTCTCCCCTCTTCTCTATCTCTCCGCCTGGCTCGCTCTGCATTCCTCACTCGCTCCCGCCCTCCGTGCTGTCCCCCTGCCCCTGACTGAAATTAAAACCTGACTGCGTTGGCTTGGCGTGTCCACCTCTCCCGCCAAGGCCCGGCCATATGGGCCTAAGAAATAGACCTTGAAGAATAAGATAAAGTACATGAAAACTGCCACGGACTCGCAGCTCTGTGGGCACTGTATATTTTTAGATAACCATTTAACATTTTTACAAGCTGTTTCTGTGCCTCTCTTTCTCCACCCTCCTCTCTCTTACTCTCCCTCTCTCTCTCTCCCTCTCTCTCTCCCTCTCCTCTCACTCTCTCTTTCTCTCTTTCTGTCTCTCCCATCCCTCTCCCTCTCTTTCTCTCCCTCTCCCCTCTCTCCCTCTCCTCTCACTCTCTCTTTCTCTCTCTCCCATCCCTCTCCTTCTCTCCCTCGCCCCTATCTCTCACCCCCCCTCTCTCTTCTCTCTCTCTCTCTGGTCTCAATCTGACAGTGAAGCAAGAGTCTGCAGTGATTAACACTGATTAAAGTAGTTACAGGGCTCTCTCATTCTCTCTCTCTCTGTGTGTGTGTGTGTGTGTGTGTGTGTGTGTGTGTGTGTGTGTGTGTGTTAGACTGAATCTGTCACTCATCTGGCCAGGGTATCAGAGTAGTGAGTGGCACAGCTGTAGGATCCTGACAGTTCCGATGGTTCAGTGTTTGTGTGTTTGTTGTATGTGCACGTGGGTGTGCACGTGCGTTTTCCCCTTTGTCTCATTCTCACCTTGTCTTGTTTTGACAACGACCACATTCACAGATGAACACAACCACAGTTTTAACCCAGAAGTGTAATATCTACAATCTGCAGTCTGTAAAATGACCTCATCCATCTTTTTCTACTATGCTATTAGTCCCTCGAAATACAAATGGTCCCATATTAGGTTACATTGAAGTGTTTGTTCTGCCCATTGAAGGTGTTGATGAAAGAGAAGGGGAGAAAGAGAGAAAGAGAAGGGGAGAGAGAGAGAGAAAGATAAGGGGATAGAGAGAGAGAGAGAGAGAGAGAGGGAGGAGGAAGAGAGAGAGGAAGGGAGAGGTACAGACATAGAGGGGGGGGGGTGGAAGGGAGAAAGAGAGAGGAGAGAGAGCGAGGGAGGAAGGAAGAGAGAGAGAGATATCTCAGTGCTGTGTCCTCCCAGATTTAGCCATATGGCTAGCCTATCTAAAGTGTTAGTGTTGTCTGGGCTACAGTACTACAGCCCAGGCCAGGCCAAATCAGATCAGGCCCCACAGCAAAGAAAGACAACACAGCCGAGGCTTCGTTCCAATCTTCTTCAAAAACTCCCCGATGCGGAGGTGTGACAGCGTGACAGGCAGGGATCCGCTGCCCATTGAGAGAGAGAGAGAGAGAGAGAGCGAGAGAGAGAGAGAGAGAGAGAGAGAGAGAGGAGAGAGAGAGAGAGAGAGAGAGAGAGAGAGAGAGAGAGAGAGAGAGAGAGAGAGAGAGAGAGAGAGAGAGAGAGAGAGAGAGAGAGAGAGAGAGAGAGAGAGAGAGAGAGAGAGAGATTTTTTTACACCAATTATCTAATGTGTGATCTTGGGGGTTGTCCTCATAACTGCCTGTCATCTCTGCTGGGCTCTTGTCGTGGTCTATCATTTTTAATCTTCTCTGTTATCTCCTGCTTCTCAGCTGGTGTCACTGCATATGTCTGAAATGGCACCCTGGTCCCTTTATAGTGAATAAAGCCCCATAGGGCTCTAGTCAAAAGTGGTGCACTATATAGGGTATAGGGTGCCATTTGGGACGCCGACACTTTGCTGTAGTTTGGGGGCCGGGCATTTCCATGATGAGATGGCAAAGCATACGCATTCATTCATTAATATGATCACCATAGCCACCTGCTACACACTACAAAATGGACTTTATAAATTAGATTTTAGGATAATACAAGATTATACATTGTGACCATATGACCAATTCTGGAGTGGGATTTCAATGATGGGGGGTTTTGTGAATTTGGAAAGTATGAGACTATTGTTGGGTATTATTATGCTGCACTTGGTTTAGCACATACTTATCCCTCCCTCTGCCATGTAATTCCAGCTAACGCCCGTCTTTGTCTTCTCGATATGGTTGGACGTCCTTGACCAGCCAGCCACTCAACTGTTTATTGATTGATTGATGGATTGGTTTCATTTATTGCCATTGACTTTATTGTGTCAAAATACACATACACAGAGTACATAATTTTTTTTACTTTTCAGGGATGACACAAAGCCAATGACTTACTTCCATTGTGGTCCCTTATTTCCATTCATAAGAACCTTGAATCTATATTAGAAAAATACAAAATAAAGTTTCAATCAATGCATAACTACACTTGCAGACCGTCTTTACCTGGGTATTGCATAGACACAGAGCCAGAATAAAGAACTTGCCTTGGAGGAAACCTTGACATACTGTAGGTTCACCCACTTTAATGCTTTATCACAGAGAATACCTTGGGAATACATTAACGTATATATTCTCGCCTGTTATGTATGGTCTTTATGTCATGGCCCTGGGAAAGAGAGAGAGCGAGAGAAAGAGAATGAACGAGGGAGAACGAGGTAGAACGAGAGAGAGCAAGTACGAGAGAGAGAGAGAGAGCGAGAGAGAAAGAGAAAGGGAGAAAGAATATAGAATATAGAGAGAGAAGAGAGAGAGAAAGAGGGAGAAGGAATATATAATATATATATATATAGAGAGAGAGAGAGGGAGAAGGAATATATAATATATATATATATAGAGAGAGAGAGAGAGAGAGAGAGAGAGAGAGAGAGAGAGAGAAAGAGGGAGAAGGAATATATAATATATATATATATAGAGAGAGAGAGAGGGAGAAGGAATATATAATATATATATATATAGAGAGAGAGAGAGAGAGAGAGAGAGAGAGAGAGAGAGAGAGAGAAAGAGGGAGAAGGAATATATAATATATATATATATAGAGAGAGAGAGAGAGAGAGAGAGAGAGAGAGAGAGAGAGAGAAAGAGGGAGAAGGAATATATAATATATATATATATAGAGAGAGAGAGAGAGAGAGAGAGAGAGAGAGAGAGAGAGAGAGAAAGAGGGAGAAGGAATATATAATATATATATATAGAGAGAGAGAGAGAGAGAGAGAGAGAGAGAGAGAGAGAGAAAGAGGGAGAAGGAATATATAATATATATATATAGAGAGAGAGAGAGAGAGAGAGAGAGAGAGAGAGAGAGAGAGAAAGAGGGAGAAGGAATATATAATATATATATATAGAGAGAGAGAGGGAGAAGGAATATATAATATATATATATAGAGAGAGAGAGGGAGAGAGAGAGAGAGAGAGCAAAACCAGGTGTTCTAGTGCCAGTCAATTATTCAGGAAGCGAAATATGGTCTATCTTCCACCGCTCTGGCTGCTCTAAACCTGTATGGCCTGAACTCAACTCATACCAGGATACAGATTTAGTCGCTACCTGAGTAGTTCTCCTCAGCACTGCTGCTGTGTGCTGTAGCATGTGGCGTTTAGCATTATCGGTGCCCTCCTGTGTAACGTGTAAATAAGTACCCTGGGCGTTTTCGCTTGGCTGTGGCTGTAGGTTGTTTGCGCAAACATATATTTTAAAGGGACAGATTATTTTAAGAAGGGATGAAATATTCATGGAGGCAGAGAGAGGCTTGCCCTGAAGCATACATACTGTGTGTTTTTCTCCTATTTCTGTGTGAATATGTTGGAATCCTTATCACACAGTGTGCTTTATGGGATATATATGGGTGTACTTGGTTTATGGACAGTGTCTGTAAAAGGATAAGTAACGTATGTGTGTTGATATGCTCACGAGCACAGCTTTGCATACCGTGTGTGTGTGTGGTATGTCTGTGTGTGTGTGTGTGTGTGTGTCTATGTGTGTGTGTGTGTGTGTGTATGTGTGTGCGTGCGTGCGTGTGTGTGTGTATGTGTATGCACGTTTGCGTAAATCTCTGCGGTTGTTCTGGCTCAGACATAAAAGGCCACGTTACTCTATTGGGTATCCTGAGGTTGGCACTGTGATGAAGGCCCAGACTAAATATGGGTAGCACTCTTTCTCTCTCTCTCTCCCTATCTATCCCTCTCTCTCATGATCAATCTTGCTCCCCTCTGTCCATCTATCCCTCTCTCTCATTATTTGTCTTGCTCCCTCCCTCCCTCCATCTCTCTCTCTCTCTCTCTCTCAGTGCCAACCCAACGGAGAGGCTTAAAGAGTTCTGTTTAAGAAAGCTTACACCCCACTGTGGTAGACTTCCAATGAGAGCTGCATAGGCTCTCACACCCCACACTTCAAAGCTCATACGTTGCTCTTTGAAACGTTGGAAGTAGGTCTGGTTCTGTTGTCTGATGGCTTCAGTGTGTTTCTTCCTGGCTGTTTGCTGGCATTCTTTGTTCTTCGGCCCACGTGTTTGTCTACACAAGTCAAATGGAATGGAGTCTGTTGCACATGTTGTCAGGGCCCGGTTACGAACCCGGGTCTCCGGAGTGAGAAACAGTCACTTAACCTACTGAGCCACGAATAGTCGGCAGAACCCAGAAGATGAGGCAGACACAGCAGTACTTGAGACGGTGTATTTAATGAAGTAAAAAGAGAAGTCCTTCAGGAAAACATGTAACTCCACAACCTCAAAAGGAATTCCACAAGAACAAAGGTAATCCTCCAAGACAAAAAAGGTAAATCCACAAGGTGGTAGGAATAGCATAAAAAGCCTCAAAAGATACTCAAAAATAAATAAACAAGAACAAAAACAGAATTCCACAAGAGAGTCCACCGGGATCAACAAGCGTTCACAGAATACTAGGGCTGGGTGCTAACATACAAACACAGAGCAAAGAACTGAGGAAAACTAAGGGTTTAAATACAATCAGGGGAAACGAGGCACAGGTGCAAATAATAATGGGGATCAAGGGAAAACAAAAGGTCAAAAAGCACAATGGGGGCATCTAGTGACCAAAAACCGGAACAACCCTGGCCAAATCCTGACAGAATCCCCCCCCTAGGAACGGCTCCTGACGTTCCTACCAGCTCCCTCGGGGTGGAGGGCCCTGAACCGACGAATGAGGTCAGGGTCCAGTATGTCTTTGGCAGGAACCCAGGAGCGCTCCTCGGGACCGTAGCCTTCCCAGTCCACCAGATACTGCCAGGACCGCTGCACCCGGCGGGAATCCAGTATCCGATGGACGGTATAAGCCGGCTGGCCTCCAATGACACGAGGCGGAGGGGGAGGTCTGTCTGCCGGGACAAGGGGAGAAAAAACAACAGGTTTTAATAAGGAAATGTGAAACGTGGGATTAATCTTAAGGGATCTGGGTAAGTGTAGGCGATAAGAAACTGGGTTAACTCTCCTGGCAACCTTAAAGGGACCAATGTATTTTTGGGACAGCTTGCGAGACTCCACCCCCTCTTGTGGAGAGCCAGACTCTCTGGCCGGGGCGCAGGGTAGGCCCGGGACGGCGACGTCTGTTGGCTTGTTGTTGGTACCTCTGTGAGGAACGCATTAGATTAAGACGGGTCTTCCTCCACATAAGCCGACAGCGTCTGACGAACTTCAAGGCTGAAGGCACTCTGACTTCTGCCTCCTGGTCCGGGAACAATGGAGGGGCATAGCCAAACTGACACTCGTGCGGGGACATACCAGTGGAGGAGGAGCGCAAGGTGTTGTGCGCGTATTCGGCCCAAACAATGAAGGACGACCATGTGGACGGGTTGTTACGAGTCATACATCGGAGGGTGGTTTCCAGCTCTTGATTCATCCTCTCTGTTTGACCGTTGGACTCCGGATGGTACCCTGAAGATAGACTGGCAGAAGCCCCCATGAGTTGGCAGAAGGCCTTCCAAAACCTTGAGGCGAACTGGGGACCTCTGTCAGAAACCATATCTTGAGGAATGCCGAAGACTCGGAACACATGATTAATTACCAACTCAGCAGTTTCCTTGGCAGAAGGTAACTTAGTCAGAGGGACGAACCTGGCCGCCTTAGAAAACCTGTCGATTGTGACTAGGATAGTAGTATTGCCATGGGATGGAGGAAGGCCAGTAATAAAGTCCAACGATATATGGGACTAGGGTCTGTGGGGAACAGGTAAAGGGTGAAGGAGTCCTTGAGGGCGGAGGTGAGAAGATTTGCCCTGGCAGCACACAGGGCAGGCATTGACGAAAGTGGCAACGTCTTCTCTTATGGTAGGCCACCAGAACTTACGCTGGATGAACTCCAAGGTGCGACCTACGCCCGGATGACAGGTGAGGCGAGAGGAGTGCCCCCACAGAAGGACCTGAGTCCTCACTGCCTTGGGAACAAACAACCGATTGGCAGGGCCTCCTTTCGGGTCCGGTTCGATAGCTTGAGCTCGTCTCACGGTATCCTCAACTTGCCACGAGATCGGAGCCACGATCTTAGCAGCAGGAAGGACAGGCATGTCCGTGTCATCTCGAATGGCAGGAGCGTAGACTCGGGACAGGGCATCCGGTTTGAGATTCTTCGACCCGGGCCGATAGGTGAGGATAAACTGGAATCGATTGAAGAAAAGAGACCATCTAGCTTGTCTAGAGTTCAACCGCTTCGCCTGCTGGATATACTCCAGATTTTTGTGGTCCGTGAGCACTTGAAACGGGTGAGAAGCCCCCTCGAGCCAGTGTTTCCATTCCTTCAATGCCATCTTAACCGCTAGGAGTTCACGATCCCCCACATCGTAGTTCCTCTCAGCCGGGGTAAGCCGGTGTGAGAAGAAAGCGCACGGATGAAGCTTCTTGTCTTCACCCCTCTGAGACAGGACAGCTCCAACACCAACCTCTGAGGCGTCTACCTCCACCACAAACGGTTCATCCGTAGTCGGTAGTATCAGGATGGGAGCAGAGAGGACGCGCTGCTTGAGTCCTTGGAAGGCCGTCTCAGCTTCTCTTCCCCACAAAAACCTTGCATTGCCACCCTTGGTTAAAGCTGAGAGAGGGGCTGCCACCAAGCTGAAGTTCTTGATGAACTTGCGGTAAAAGTTTGTGAAGCCCAGGAAACGCTGAACTTCCTTAACAGATTTGGGGGTGGGCCAATCCGCTACCACCCCTACCTTCCTGGGGTCCATTTGGACTCGACCGGGTTCCACTACAAATCCCAGGAATTGTACTCGGGATGAATGGAATTCACATTTTTCCGGCTTAACGTACAGATGGCTGTCTAGGAGGCGTTTGAGTACTTGTCTGACATGCTTTGTGTGTTCTTGAAGAGAGCTCGAAAAGATGAGGATGTCATCCAAGTAAACGAACACAAATATGTTAAGCATATCCCTAAGCACATCGTTTATGAGCGCTTGGAACACCGCTGGGGCGTTGGTCAGGCCGAAGGGCATCACCAAGTATTCATAGTGACCAGTAGGCGTGTTGAAAGCGGTCTTCCACTCGTCACCAGGTCTGATCCGCACAAGATGGTATGCGTTCCGCAGGTCAAGCTTAGTGAAAACAACTGCTTCCTGGAGCAGCTCGAAGGCTGTGGCCATAAGGGGTAGCGGGTAACGGTTCCGGACGGTTATGGCATTGAGTCCCCGGTAGTCGATGCAAGGACGTAAGCCACCGTCTTTCTTGGCCACAAAGAAAAACCCTGCTCCCGCCGGGGAGGTGGATGGACGCATGAGGCCTGCTTCCAGAGCGTCCTTGATGTAGGTATCCATAGCAGCTCGTTCGGGTGGAGATAGGGAAAAGATCCGACCCCTCGGGGGGCAAGTGCCCGGAAACAGTTCGATGGGGCAATCATAAGGTCTATGGGGTGGTAGCATGGTGGCCCTCTGTTTGCTAAATACCAGTTTGAGGTCATGGTAACACTCGGGAACTCGGGTCAGGTCGATGGATTCTAAAGACTCGGGAGTAGAACTCGGGGAATTCGAGAAAATACAAGTAGCTTGGCACGTAGGACCCCACTGCTTGATAGTGCCCACAGACCAGTCGATGTGAGGGTTATGGCTGTGAAGCCAGGGGTATCCAAGGACGAGAGGGAACTCGGAACAGGAGATCAAATGAAAGTTCATCAATTCCTGGTGTTGTGAAACTGAAAGTCGCAAGGAGGTAGTGGCATGAGTGACAAGTCCAGATCCCAAAGGGCTTCCATCCAATGTAGTAACCCTCATGGGGTCACGTAGAGGTTCAGAGGGAACGCCATTCTCCTTCGCCCAGACACCATCCATGAAGTTACCTGCGGCTCCAGAGTCTACCAAGGCTTGAAGGTGAAGCTTGTGGTTGTCCCAGGAAAGGGTGACTGGAATGAGCAGACGGGAGTTGGACGGATGGGAGGAGGTTATGTTTCCCGTTACAGTTCCCCCCGGTCTGTACGGGACAGAGCGTTTCCCTGGAGCCCGGGACACGTGGAACGGAAATGGCCCGGTTTGCCACAATATAGACAGCGTCGCTCCCTCATCCGGCGGTCTCTCTCAGCCTGGGAGATACGTCCAATCTGCATGGGTTCCGGTGGAGCCAGCGAGGATAAAGGTGGGGACTCGGAGCTGGGACTGATAGGGGCTAGAGGTCTACGGTTGAGTTCTCTCTCTCTCAGACGCTGGTCAATGCGTGAGGCCAACTTGATCAGGGACTCGAGATTGTCCGGTGGTTCCCGAGTGGCCAGTTCATCTTGGATAGTGTCGGAAAGGCCTTTCAGAAAGCACACCGTGAGCACCTCGTTGTTCCAGCCACTTGCTGCTGCTACCGTGCGGAACTGGATGGCATAGTCCGTCACGCTGCGCCGACCTTGGTGGAGAGTCAGGAGCTGTTTGGCTGAGTCAGGACCACTGCTTGGGCCTTGAAACACTCGTTTGAATTCCTCTGCAAAGGCAGAGTAGCTGGCACAGCAGGAATTATGGGCATCCCACACAGCAGTAGCCCAGGCCAGGGCTTTTTCCGACAGCAGGGTGA
Organism: Oncorhynchus mykiss; assembly: GCF_013265735.2. Taxonomy (NCBI): domain Eukaryota; kingdom Metazoa; phylum Chordata; class Actinopteri; order Salmoniformes; family Salmonidae; genus Oncorhynchus; species Oncorhynchus mykiss. Next base: position 31,341,797 of record NC_048582.1, read on the forward strand.
TGATATATGCGATCTTAGACCGGTCGGTGGGGAACGACGAGGGTTGCAGCTCGAAGGAGAGAGAACATTGGGTGAGAAACCCTTTACAAGCACTTGGATCACCTGAGAACCGTTGGGGAGGTGGAAGACGAGGTTCAGCCAGGGGATTAACTGCCATGGGTACGTGAATCTGAGGTACTGGGACGGGAACGGTTGCCGGGGTAAGTCGATCAGATATCTGCTTTATGGAAGTCAGCATCTCCGACAGAAGATGAGAATGTCTAGCCATTAAGGCCTCTTGCTGAACCAGGGCGGCTTCGTGGCGTTGGACAGTCTCCTGGTGGTGGGACAGCATGGCAACAAGGTCCTGGGAACTGGCTGCCTCTGGGTTCATTTTTGGCTCTGTGTTTCTGTCAGGACCCGGTTACGAACCCGGGTCTCCGGAGTGAGAAATAGTCACTTAACCTACTGAGCCACGAATAGTCGGCAGAACCCAGAAGATGAGGCAGACACAGCAGTACTTGAGACGGTGTATTTAATGAAGTAAAAAGAGAAGTCCTTCAGGAAAACATGTAACTCCACAACCTCAAAAGGAATTCCACAAGAACAAAGGTAATCCTCCAAGACAAAAAAGGTAAATCCACAAGGTGGTAGGAATAGCATAAAAAGCCTCAAAAGATACTCAAAAATAAATAAACAAGAACAAGAACAAAAACAGAATTCCACAAGAGAGTCCACCGGGATCAACAAGAGTTCACAGAATACTAGGGCTGGGTGCTAACATACAAACACAGAGCAAAGAACTGAGGAAAACTAAGGGTTTAAATACAATCAGGGGAAACGAGGCACAGGTGCAAATAATAATGGGGATCAAGGGAAAACAAAAGGTCAAAAAGCACAATGGGGGCATCTAGTGACCAAAAACCGGAACAACCCTGGCCAAATCCTGACACATGTTGTTAATGGCTGCTGTTCATACAAAGACCTGTACATAGCTAGACATGACCGGCCTTGTCGACCTGATAGCTACTGAGGTGAGGGGCGGGTTTGATGTTGATGATAATGCGTTTTCTTGTATACCAAAAATGACAGATTGTGGTGGGGAGGCCAGAGGGAGGTGTTCATACATATAAGGACATCAGTCAATTGAAATAAATTCATTGATCTATGGATTTCACATGACTGGGAATACACATATGTATCTGTTGGTCACAGATACCCTAAAAAAAAATGGGCTTCACAATGGGCCTCAGGATCTCGTCACGGTAGTTCTGTGCATTCAAATTGTGCATTCAAATGCAATTGTGTTTGTTGTCCGTAGCTTATTCCTGCCCGTACCATCCCCCTACTGCCACCATGGGGCACTCTGTTCACAAAGTTGACATCAGCAAACCGCAGTCCCAAACAACAACATACACGTGGTCTGCGGTTGAGAGGGAAGATAGACGTACTGCCAAATTCTCTAAAACTACGTTGGAGTGAGGCATCACTACAGCCTCGGGTTCGATCCCAGGCTGTGTCACATCCAGCCGTGACTGGGAGACCCATGAGGCAGCACACAATTTGCACAGCGTCATCCGGGTTAGGGGAGGGTTTGGCCTGCAGCTCCTTGTCTCAGTGTTGGTCCGGGCGCCTGTAAGCTGACTTCGGTTGTCAGTTGTTTCCTCTGACACATTGGTGCGGCTGGATTCCGGGTTAAACGAGCAATGTGCCAAGAAGCAGTGCGGCTTGGCAGAGTCGTGTTTCGGAGGATGCATGGCTCTCGACCTTTGCCTCTCCCGAGTCAATAGCGCAGTTGCACCGATGAGACAAGACTGTACGTACCAATTGGGGAGACAAAGTAGGGGATAATTGGGGATAAAAGTAAAAAAGATGAATAATTAGACATTGGTGGCATTGTGTTGTGTTACAAAACTGCACATTTTAGTGGCCTTTTATTGTCCACAGCACAAGGTGCACCTGTGTTATGAGCATGCTGTTTAATCAGCTTCTTGATATGCCACACCTGTCAAGTGTGGTTTATCAGAAATGCTCACCAACAGGGATATAAACAAATTTGTGCACAAAATGCGAGCGAAATAAGCTGGAAAATTTCGGGGATCTTTTATTTCAGCTCACAAAACATTTTACATGTTGCGTTTATATTCTCGTTCAGTGTACATAGGCTGACAGTGCGTGGCCTTCAGATTGCAGATCTGCATTAGACAAATAGCGAGGTACTGCTCCGTGTCAGCGTTCATGGGCAGCCTTGCTATGTGGAGAAGAAGGTGCCATCTGTAGTGTCCAGATGTCTGTGTCCTTTGAAATGTTTGAATCCTTCTTGACTGTAATGTGATTTGTGGATTCAAATGAAGTATTTGAAATGTGTGTTTGAATGCGTAAGTGCTGCTGTCGTGCATGCGTCTGTGTGTCCTAGTGTGCGCACATGTCTGTGCGAGTATGAGTGTCCACATACCTCCCCCAAGACTTCTCTTACCCCTTGGCTCTTCTACACAGTTGTCTCATCAATGTGGCCTGTGGCCTGAGAGGAGACACGTCTACAGGATGAGCACTGTGCTCTCGTACGCCTCTGCCGCAACACATGTGCCTGACATTCCCACTGAGGTGGGCACTGTGGAGAATTCACTGTGATGAGAGCCTCCATTCTCTGACACAACTCATTTAGAGCGCGTTCTCAGAAAGCGAGCGGAGCGAACCTTTTGTATTGGTATCAACACAGCTCTTCTGAGAGAACGAGGGAATGGATAAAGAAAGAGAGAGAATGAGATCTGCTTTTCATCAGGAGGCACTTGGAAAATAAATAGAGGTGAGCCAGTGGCCTTTAAAATCCGCTCACAATTAGAGACTCACCTTCAGAGATAAGGGTTGTGTCCCAAATGGCATTCCATTCCTTATATAGTGCACTACTTTTGACCAGAGCCCATATGGCTCTGTGTCCAGTTTCCCAAAGGCATCTTAAGGTTCTAACATTGATGCTTATGGAAAACCTGGCCCTGGTCAGAGGTAGTGCACAATATAGGGAATAAGATGCGGTCATACACTCCTCTCATACCTCTGTTGATAGAAAATAAATGATTATAGGCTAGTAGTCCTGTACTTCTAAAGTAACCTGTGAAGAAAGTCAAAGCCTGGTATTTATTTGTTGTGGTGTGACATCACCTAGTGGTCTTTTACTATCAGCTCTCCACCAATCAAAGAGCGGACTTCGTTTCCATCTGCCCCCTCTATTAGTTGTTTTGCCTGAGAGAGACTCTGCCATATACTGGCATCACTACAGTCATTGCACGGTATTCATAGAGTAGCTCCAATCTGCAGCCAAACCTGGCTCCACTAGCTATGGGGACCTGTTTCCCTAATGTGTGCAGTCAGACAGAAATACACAGACTAGTGCTGTGTGTGTGTGTGTGTGTGTGTGTGTGTGTGTGTGTGTGTGTGTGTGTGTGTGTGTCTGTGTCTGTGTGTGTGTGTGTGTGTGTGTGTGTGTGTGTGTGTGTGTGTGTGTGTGTGTGTGTGTGTGCGCGTGCGTGTGTGTGTGCCTGTGTGTGTGTGTGTGTGTGTGCGTGCGTAAAGTGTAGAGCAGCATCCTCCACCACCACCCTGAGTCATCTCTGAATCATCACTATTACTCCAGTCAGATCTAGGGGTAATCCCAGGCCTGAAAGGCTGCAGCGTCTAGCTCTTTTTTCCCCACGCCTCAGCACTTGTTTTCAGCCTCCATTTTAGATCGAAACACAGTAAACTGCGCGCTAATTGCGAGGCTAACCCAATCAGCAGAGGGAGGATTGGCTGGAGACAGTGTGTACTTTTACTTGGAGATGATGAAATTACTTTTGGTGCTGAGGTACGAGGAAAAGCAACAGAGGCTGTCCCTGTCTCGCTAGCAGAGGAAGAAATTGTTTCTGCATCACTATGTTACGGGTGCATTTAGTACATGGGTTTAACCTGTAAATCCTTCATGGTGACCTTGAGGGAGATCATTGATGATGTCTTGATGGTTTCCTTGTGATTGAATGAAGGTTGTTTGATGGTCAGACTAAGAAACCAACCTGAATGTGAGCGGCATACAGATACAATACAGATATTGACATGAATGTAACGATAATGAACCATGTAATATATATATTGTTACTTAACCTTTAACTAGTCAAGTCAGTTAAGAACAAATAATTATTTACAATGACGGCCTACCAGGGATGAGTGTGTTAAACTGCCTTGTTCAGGGGCAGAACGACCAATTTTTCAGCTTGTCAGCTCGAAGATTCAATCCAGCAACCTTTCGGTTACTGGCCCAACGCTCTAACAACTAGGCTACCACTAGGCTATTACCACTAGGCTATAGTGGTAATGAATCATGTCACTGTGTTGACCATTTTGTGTATGCATATCAAATATTGAAAGGTTTGGTTGGATATGTTGGTAAGACATTGCCTGGCTACCCAGACTCCTTGCTCCAGCCAAACGCTACGCCACGCCCACAGACGTTAGTTTCATCTCCAAAATGATTCTGGATTTGAGTACCTCCCTGACACATTCGGGTCCGTCTGATTGGTCCAGAAAACGATGGGTTGGGCAAGAGCCAGAACACACGTGGGTAAAGCTTTGAAAGGGTTTGAAAATTAGTTTTGATGCTCTGACGGGAGACTATATAATCACTGATTACTTTGTTTTATGCAATGCCCCTCGTGCCCCACGTCACCATAAACGACTTCAATGATGGCAGTCTCGGACTAAAGTATGTAGCGAATGTCAGAGCAGCGGAATAATTTAGTGTGAGTCGTCAGGCTAGTGATCTACTGTTACTAACAGTCAATGCTGTTACTGTGACGGTACTGACAGTGACGTAACAGTAATGGCCATTTTGTTTATGCTCATTCACAATGGTGGTCGGTTTAGTTGTAAATGGGATTTTAATATAGATCTTCCACTGCGGAAGCAGACCCTTAGTTTCTGTCCACTGTTGTCTGTTTGCAGTTTCTTTGTCATTCATTGAAAGCGGCTGCATTCTCAAAATACGTTTTAGTGAAGACAGTGGTGGAAGGTACAGTAGTGCTCTCTTTGTCTTTGTCTCTCGTCTCTCCCCCTCGCTCCCCTCTCTCTAGGCTGTCTTCACCAGCTTGTGTCGGCTGTACTAACGAGGAGTGCTTTCCCACGCATAGGAAGAGGATGATGATACAGCAGAAACGACACAGAGACAAGGCACAGCGGGATTGGAAAGGGAGAGGAAGAGAAAGAGCGGCACCATCACTCTTTTTCCCCCGTGCACTTTACTACATACTATATGTGTATCCCTGGGGTGCACTACATCTCTGTCTCTCCCTCTGCCTCCCTTTCTCTCCATTTTGTTTTCACTTGTTTGTCTTCTTCGCTGTATCTCTTTCTCCTGTTTAGATTCCCCCACTAGCGCTCCCCATCTTCCTTTCTCCCTCTATTTGTTGTTACATCTTCTGCCCTCCTCCCCTCCTTGCCTCACCAGCTCACGTGTCACCAAGTGGACTGCTTATATACATTTTTGACTCCACACACCTATTGAACATCCTTGTCCATCTCCCTCCTCCTCCCTCCTCCTCCTCCCACTTCCCACCTCTGACTCTGTCGGTGACCTTTGTGATGGAACTGGGATCTAATTCTTATGTTATGTTATGCGTAGAGTGCGCTGCTAAAGCAGGGTTCAACACGCACACACGTACAAATATGCTCACACACACACCCACATGTACACATACACACACACACACACACACACTTGCAAATGCACACCCTATCTCCTTTCTTTCCCCCTACTCTCTCAATGACAGAAGCTCCTTTCCCTATGCATTTCTATCCCATTTGCGTCCATGATTCCCCGTAATCACATTCTCCATCTTTCCTCTTCCTTTCCCTCTTACAGGTCTCTTACTCTATTTTCCTCCCTCTCACCTCTTCCCCTCAATCTCTCTCTCTCTCTCTCTCTCTCTCTCTCTCTCTCTCTCTCTCTCTATCTCGTCCCCCCTCTCTCTCTTTCCCCTCTCGTTTTCCTTCCTCTCCCCCTCTCTCATTTTTTAAATCTTCCAATCTCCCTCCCATCTCTCCCTCTCTCTCTAAATATAGTCCCTTTGAAGCATGCCTGTGTTGTTTCTTTTTTGCAACACTGTGAGACAAATATCTGTCATCCAACATCTGAGAGAGGAGTGGGGTACGAGCGAGGAGATATTGTAAGATTTATGGCAGGGAAAGAACAGTGGTTAAGGGATATGATATTGCTCTGTCTTAGCATGTGTGTAATGGCAAACGAGGACAAGGGGAAAGATGAAGAGAGACAGAGCGAGGCTGAAGTAGGAAAAGACACAGAAAAGGAGTTACTCTACTACGCTATAATGAGAGAGGGAGAGAGAGGGGTTGTGACATTTCTGATCCTCATTTTTTAATTGAATAATAATCTCTCTTGAGAACTGACCTAGTATTGTGTGTGTGAGTGGGTGTGTGCGTTTGCGTGCATTGCACGTGTGTGCGCTTGTGTGCGCTGGCGCACACGCGCGCGTGAGGTTTCACTCGTGTGCGTGTGCGTCTGCTCATTTTGTGTGTATGTGAGAGAGGAGAGTGCGATTGTAAGAGAAAAGAGAGAGAGAGAGAGAGAGAAAACCCTAGGGCTGAATGCAACTCAATACTGCCGCCTACTGTTACGTAATAGTCAATACAGCTGTAGTTGTTTCAGATTTCCCCTGCCATTTCTCCTGACACAGATTCCCACCCACAGCTAAGGATTCCTCACATCTCATCAATTGTCCTCTCTATCCCTTCAGGATAGGTGTAATGAGTTTGTATAATAATACTTCGTACAATTACGATAATGAATATACATAGTATGATAAACAGCCAGCCCACTGGGCACAGACAAAAAAATGTACACGTTGATGACTTTTTGCTCATCAAATCAGTTGTCCGCGTTGATTCAACATCGTCACATTGAATTTATTGGTTGAAATTATGTGGAAACAACGTTGATTCAAACCAGTTTTTGCCCAGCGGGATGTCAAGCCATGTCATGGTGGCAGGATGTTACATGATGTCACAATCATCTTCTCCCCTAAGGCTACAGGAACACAAGTATTTCGATAAACCCGCAATAACATCTGCTGAACATGTTTAAGAGACTAATAAAGTATGATTTGATTTACAGTGATGACTGTATACCACACATGCATGGATGCAGGCACACACGCGCACAATTCACATGGCCCAACCCAAGATTGATCTTCTGTACCTGCTAACACACTGGTACAGTGTGTTCGGTCAGCGCAGGCACATGGAACCTAGCCCCTTCACGTCAGTGTATCCCTCCTCCCTGTGGTAGAAGAGCCACTTAGCCAATTACCTGATCTTCTTCCGCTTCACTCCAGACTATGTCATGAGAATGGCAGGGACTCAAAACATGAAAAGTAGCACACCTAAACTGATATCTGGTGTTTGAAAGGTTTTCAATGTTAACCCACTGAAAGTGATGACACACGGAACTTGCTTCAAAACAGAATAGAAGTACCTTATTTGGAGAGATTTGAAACAGGAGGAGACAGAGTAGTGAATGTGGAACAGGCGGATGCGGGAATTTCATTGTAATTTTAGACAACTCAACCACACAGCCACAACTGTAAAAAAAAATCTGGGGTGAATTGAAATTGGAAAAAACAAGAACAATCAACATATTTTATACTTAATCAAAATAAATGTAATTTCAATAATTTGTTCATTTTACCCAAAAATGTAATACTAAATCCAACTTAATGTTGCTCAAAATGTAAGTATCGTTTATGAAGATGAACATGGAGAACATTTTGTGATTTAACTCATTGGAAGTCTGGTTTTAATCTCCTTGCACTTCCTATCTTGCCACATGACTCTAGCCAACATTTTTAGACTAGGATTCTTATACACAATGTTGTATGTTCGAAGAAAGAAAAGTAACTTCTATATTAGTATTAATCAGCCTGTTGTGCCATGAGGTGTATCCTCATGGGGAGACAGGGTAGCCTAGTGGTTAGAGCGTTGGACTAGTAACCGAAAGATTGCAAGTTCAAATCCCCGAGCTGACAAGGTACAAATCTGTTGTTCTGCCCCTGAACAGGTGGTTAACCCACTGCTGCTAGGCTGTGTATATAAGAATTTGCTCTTAACTAGTTAAATAAAGGTAAATAAATCCTGTAACACTTGCTGTAGAATATGTGTTTTTTGCTGGTGCATTATTGAGCACTGTGCTCAATAATGCTGAACTAAAAATAGACTAAAAACTAGACTATGTAGATATCAACATTAAACGTTAAAATAGTCTAGAAGAAGTGATCTAATTCTGCACTAGACAGGATTTCAAACACCATGATAGTGTTGAGAAGCTATAGAGAGAGGAATAGACACCAAAAGAGAAGGTCTTTATTCCTGCCTTAAACAGAACTCGAATCACCAAAACAGTGTTTTCAACCATTGCTGGTAGTGCTCCCAGTCCCTGGCGAGGTGGTGTTACAACACACCATGTGTGTTGATTCAAAACATCTCAGGATGATGTTTCAATACTCCAGCAAAGTTGTTTTCATCTCCCTCGTGTTGGTGGCAGCTCAGTTGCCACTAGTTTTGTTGTTAAAAGCACTTCTTTGTAACAGGGTGAGTTTTATAGTATGCTGTTACTCATCCATGTATTTATTCTCTCTCATCTCTCTTTCTCTCCTATTTTTCTGACTTTATTTCTTCTTCCTCTCTCTCTCCTCTCTCACTCTCTCACTCTCTCCTCTCTCTCTCTCTCTGTCCCTCCTGCTCTCACCCCCCCCTCCCTCTCTCTCCCTCTCTCTGTCTCCCCACTCTCCAGTCTACGGAGGGAGGGCTACACAGTGCAGGTGGCAGTGAACGACTACCTGGACATCTACTGCCCGCATTACAACACTACCGCCACTAGCCAGCGGGGGACGCTGGAGCGCACAGTGGCTGAGCAGTACGTCCTCTACATGGTCAGCTACCGCGGCTACCGCACCTGCGACCCCCAGATGGGCTTCAAGCGCTGGGAGTGCAACCGGCCGCACGCGCCCCACGCACCCATCAAGTTCTCTGAGAAGTTCCAGCGCTACAGTGCCTTCTCCCTGGGCTACGAGTTCAACGTGGGTCACGAGTATTACTACATATGTGAGTGGAATATTGCTATACTAAGCAATATAATATAAGAGTACAATATTTATGTAATGATGATTGTACTACTACATCTGTAAGTGGTGGAGCTGAGGTACTCTTCTATATATATATATATATATATATATATTGTTGTAGTCGAGTAATGGAAATGGATTGCATGGACTATCTATATAGCGCTTTCCCAAGTGTACCAAGTGCAGGTACTTTACATTGTAAGTGGGAACTCAGTTCAGCCATTACCAATGTGTAGCACCCACCTACATACCTTAGTAAATTAGAGTTGGACTATTACAGCATATCTTTGTGAGTCGTTGAACTACATTAGTTCATTTAACTCTTACACCACAATCCTAAATATACTTCCTTCCTTGTGAATAAACATACCACTAATAGCTGTGTTAAACTGCTGTAATAATAGCAGTTTAACATTTCACTTTGAATTCGTTCCAAATGGCATCCTATTCCCTGTTTAGTGCACTATTTTTGACCAGGGCCTATAGGCTCTGGTCAAAAGTAGTCTACTATGTAGGGAATAGGGTGTCATTTGGAACACAGAAAAGACTCTGAGTGTTAGTTCATAGGCTGGCCTATAGATGGCACATGGCTGACGTGTATCTGTATTCTGTTGAAGCCACGCCCACCCATCACCACGGCCACAGCTGCCTGAGACTGAGAGTCTACGTCTGCTGCTCCACAGGTGGGTCTCTCTCTCTGTTTCTTTCTTCCTCCCTCTTCCTCGTATACATACACACACACAGTCAGACACACTCTCACGCAGGCACTCACACACACCCAGCTGTGTTTTTGTGACATTTTCACCATGCAAAATCGTATTTTCCCTAACCCCTAAACCGAACCCTAACCCTAACCCCAAAACCCTAAACCTAACCTTAACCCCAAAACCCTAAACCTAACCCTAACCCCAAAACCCTAAATCTAACCCCAAAAACCCTAAACTTAACCGTAACCCCGAAACCCTAAACCTAACCCTAACCCTAACCCTTAACCCTAACCCCAACCCCCAAAACCCTAAACCTAACCCTAACCCTAACCCCAAAACCCTAACCCTAACCCCAAAACCCTAAACCTAACCCTAACCCCAAAACCCTAAACTTAACCCTAACCGCCATAACCTAACCCTAACCCTAACCCCAAAACCCTAACCCTTAAGCTTAAAATAGCATTTGAACAAATGCAGGACCTGGAAAAAAAATCCTACCTTTTCAGGACATCAAGGTGAAGTGTTACGACATTGGGATCCTGATAATGCAGGAAAACACACGCACACACACACACACACAGAGACCTGAGGCTACAGCTTCTGACAGTGCTTTCCCAGTGTTCTTATAGTGAGGTTATTTCTACCTCACTCTGTTCCAGGGTTGTATGATGTTCTATGTTATTCTATGTTTCCAGGGCTTTGATAGTGATGTTCAGTGTTATTCTGGGTCTCAGTGCTCTGACAGTGTTTGATAGGAATGCTCTCTCTTCGATCCTGATGTGCTCTCTCTCTATCTGACGTTTTCCCTCTCTCTCCCCTATTCCTCTTCTCTCTCTCTCCCCTCTCTCTATTTCCCTCTCTCTCTCCCCCACTCAACTCTCTCTGTGTTTCTGTGTTTCTGTCTCACACTCTCTCTCTCTCGATTCTCAACATCTCCCCCTCTCGCTCATCTCTCTGATAGTTGATGCTCTCTCTGATAGTGACGTTCTGTGTTATTTTTACTCCAGTAGCCTCTCTCTCTCCTGCAGGCCTTTGATCAAAGCCCTGTGCTGAAAGCTCCCCCTACTTCTCTAACCTTGTCACCATTAATACATCCCACACTCAGGCCAGTGTCAGCTTCTGTGTACACATCACCTTAACCCCCTCTCTGAGTGTCAGGGCTAATCTATTGAAGTGTCCACTCGGATTGTGTGTGTGTGTGTGTGTGTGTGTGTGTGTGTGTGTGTGTGTGTGTGTGTGTGTGTGTGTGTGTGTGTGTGTGTGTGCGTGCGTGCGTGCATGTGTGCGTGTGTGTGTGTTTTTGTAGAAAGTGTGTGTGTGTGTGTGTGTGTGTGTGTGTGTGTGTGTGTGTGTGGGTGCGTGTGTGTTTTTGTAGAAAGTGTGTGTGTGTGTGTGTGTGTGTGTGCGTGCCTGTGTGTTTTTGTAGAAAGTGTGTGTGTGTGTGTGTTTGTATGTGTGCGTCCGTGCGTGCGTGATTGCATGTGTGTGGTAGTGTTTACTTTATAAACCACAACCTTCACTCTGAACGGTCTGCTTAATAGCCTATCATCTGAACCCAAACGTTCTCTGCTATTCTCATTCCACTGTATCTCTGCCCTATCCCGTTTGTTTCGAGAGCATTCTTCTCTACAAATGCACACACTTACAATATGCCTCATATCTAACAGATTAACACACCGTACAGTAGCTCCCTATCAATATTATATGGGTAAGCAATGTGCATTCTCATTTAGAAATTCACTGAGCTGATGTTAATGTAATACCAAGTCAAGGCGATCAGTGTGTGTAATACTTTCCCTCTCAGTGAATGTGCCTTCATCTTCTGCTCGATAGCTTCACCTCATAGGATATCTTCATGTACTGGACTGGAGTGTCACTGGCATTCACACAATGTGCGTCCAGAATGGCACCATATTTCCTTTATAGTGCATTACTTTTGACCAGGGACCATAGAGTGCACTATGTAGCACTATTTAAGTAGTGCAATGTATAAGGAATAGGGTGCCATTTGACGGGTAATATCGGGAATATGGTGCCATTTGAGACCTGACCAAAAGTAGTGCACTATGTAGGGAAAAGGGTACCATTTGGGATGCAGTAACAGTGCAGTGGCCGCCCAGTTAGTGTGTAAAATAAGTAATGTGGGCATTTTAATAACATTGTGTATTTGTGTTCCTCTCTCTCTAAGTCTCCCACGATGATGATTCCAGTCAGACCCCTCCTGACTACACATTCAGGCCCAATATCAAAATACACAACATCGGTGAGTACTCTCCCTGATGCTCTCTCGATCTCTTTCTGCATCTCACATTCTCTTTCTATCTCTCTGTCACTCTTTCTCTCTCAAACACACACATGCGCACACACACAGTTGTCCTTCCTCAATTGTGTCCTAGGTCTTCTAATGAATGGAAGATTCCTGTTTACCAAAGACTTGGAGGTGGAGGTGAATGAGTCGATGGTGCAATTGAGTGGTTATATAAACACCCTTGTCCTCTCTCTCTCTCTCTCTCTCCCTCTCTCTCTCTCTCTCTCTCTCTCTCTCTCTCTCTCTCTCTCTCTCTCTCTCTCTCTCTCCCTCTCTCTCTCACAAAAGCCTTTCTTGTTGAGAACCATTTAGCTTTGGCTGCTTGTGGCCAGCTGAGACGGGGCTAAAAGAGTGTGACCCGCATGCGATGGAAACTCAGACCGGGGCACAGGGGGGGAAGAGCCCCTGAGCTATAAGACTAGTCTGAGAGAAAGGCTCAATGGTGCCTGGATGGCTCCACAGAGCATCGTAACTCATGACCGAGCTTAGGGAGAAAAAATGAAAGTAAACGCACATAGTCCAAACAATCCAGAATGCCTTGGGGAATCCTAATGCATCCTTCTGTACTTTGTACATTAGTGACATCAACAGAAAGAGGACACAGTAGCAGTCATGACTCATGACCCATAAACACTTGCGTAACCCTGATGGCCTTGCTAGCCACACAGATCGCCCACTTGCTCACCCACTGGACCTGTCTTGGCCTTGGATTAGCTTTACCCCACCCTCTCTCTCTTCTGATTGGTGTTTTTACTGCCTCTTCTGTCATATTTACAGTATGTTTCCTATTGGATGGGTCTCCATTTACCTGTATGTGAGTCAAAGAACACCCTAGAGCAGTGCTCCAGTTTACATCCCTGAGAACACCTACTGTAACAGCTCCAGTTTAGCTAGCACTACCTTACACAATCAGGAACACTATTCTATGGTACGAACTCACTCAACGCCCCTCCCGTACTGAGATAACATACTGATAAATACCTTGTCAACTAATCTCATAGAGTTAGATAAAGGACTCATCCTTGTATTTGTGCAATTTTTGCATCTGTGACAGCATGGGCAGCGCCATTGAGGCTATCTCTATGGTAAAGTAGTCAATGTTATTTTCTTTTGTGTTTGAAAACAGCATAAAGCTAATATTGGTGATTTACCTCCACCTGCAGTGCTAGAGACCTGAATCAAATATTTTGTGTCATTCATTTATTGTGGCCACTAGATGGCAGTGAAATAGCTTAAAGCCATTTAGTAACCATGGGCCATCCAATTTGAAGAAGACAATGCTCTGATCATTGGCTGATCGCTCCACACCCATAAGAATCCCCACCCAGTTGACTACTTTAAAATGGTGGAAGCCCTCAATGGCAATGTCCATGCTAAAAGGGGTTATATCCTATCTCTATCTAACTCTATGGGTAAATCTACCTTTTAGCTGGAACAGTCTGTTTACCACAGGCACTCAGGCCCTATCACTTTACCATATGACTTTATTTACCCATGTCACTGGTGTGGATGTCAGGGCTATGTGTCATCGTCGTAGCCGACAGACATGTTTCGATGAATGGCTTTGACGTGGCAGAAGCACAGTCAAACCAGTCGAGTTGGATGCTGTTTCTTCTCTTGAGTCAACGAAAACCAAATTCCAGACATTTCCACAAAAAGTGGAATGAGACAGGTGCCAAGTGTCATTCTTCTGTGTCTATACTCGGATTCTCGCTGTATCAGTGTCACACCTTGTATGTGTTTCTCTAATCATGTTAACTCTTCACTGTCTGTCCCCATAGGGGCCTATAGGGAGGCTCAGGATTCTTCTCAGACATCCCAGGCTTACATTGAGAATGAGATGTATTTTTTCCCCGTTCTCTCTCTTTCTCTTACCCTCCAGCTAATGTACGTTTGTGCCTAATCACTAGGTTTGTTCTATAGCAATTTCATTTAATTGCAAATCCTGCTAGATGAAGCTAAATCGGTAGAATAAAAAGATCCATACACTTAAAAAATGAACAACAAAGTGTGTTTATTCCTCCTCCCAAGAGGGAATAGGGCATCATATGTAGCAGCGCTGATGATAATTGGTGATTTGTATTAACTTGCTCTATGTTTGTTCTCTGTATTATTTGTATGCGTTGCACAACATCGGCTGTAGATTGATTGAGTTAATGTGTAATTTGATGGTCTCTCTCTCTCTCCCCCCCCCCCCCCCCCCCCCCCCCCCCCCCCCAGATGAATTTAACCCTGAAATTCCCAAACTGGAGAAGAGCGTCAGTGGCAGCAGCCCATCACGCGATCGCCTTCTGCTCACCGTGGCAACATTGCTTATCTCCGCCCTTCTGGTGTCCTAGCAACTGTCTCCCCGAGTGACATCACATGGATACCTGGACCGCTTGGCCTGAAGGGCTCTGTATTCACTAACCCTGGGTTCAATTAGAAAGTGGGAGTAAACCAAGGAAATGACACATAATTCAACCCAAAAAAAGTCAGAATTACAATCAATTCGACACAACCATAAAAAACAGTACTTACTCTCGGATCGTACTCACTTAAGGAGAGGCCTTTAAAATCTGTCGTTTTGCCCTTGAGCAAGGCAGTTAATCCCCTAAAACAACTGCTCCCCAGGTACCGATGACGTAGATTAAGGCAGCCCCCTGCACCTCTCTGAGTCAGGGTTGGGGTTAAATGCGAAGACACAATTCAGTTGTGCAACTGACTAGGTATCCCCTTTCACTTTCCTTTCCCTTTTTCAAGTCTATCTCAACTCACCTCTAATCACCGTTGGTACACAGTTTGTGCGACATGATGTCTTCGGTTCATGCGTTGTCAGGCATACACTATGTGCATATGTGCCACCGCATTTCATGCATTTGGTATGCCACCACAAGGACCAATAGGAGAAAATGGCATTCAGACTTATAGACATGATACTTCCATCATACCTAGGCTGCCTCTGGCTACACATATGCAGTTAAAGTAGGACATGTGCAGTGGGATTTGTAATGGGATGTACACAACCATACAGGAGTATGGCTGCCTGTCCATCTGCTAAGGAACTCACATGACATTGCCTTCAGCTAGTCCCAATATGGAGAACCTTTGAGCTCTGTGGAGTAGGATGGACTGGGCTCCACTGAGCGTGACCAATAGACTGGAGACTGTAGGCCTCCAATGGGCTTTGAGGACTGGACTCAGCTGGACTTGGCTGTGCTGCAGTAGTGTGGACCATGCTGGACTCTGCCTGAGATTCGCTGTACTGTGCTATGCCATATACTTGCAGCCATTTCTCTACACTGCTGCCATTCTACCGGATGTTAACCCTTCTTTTACTGTCATTGGTGGTGTTGACTGGAAATATTTTGAGAAAATCTCTATAAGGCTTTCGAGTACCGTTATCCATCTCCTCCAGATATTCTCTGACCTTGGCTTTGTGGTGCATAGAAAGGTCCAAAGGCCAAAATAGACGGTGCCCTCCAAGAACTGGTCCTAGATCTGTCCTAGATCTGAGACTCTGGACCTTTGCTTTTATAGCATTTCCAGAAGCACACATCTGTGTTTTTGCTATATACATTTACCCATTTACCCAACACTTTGAAAGGGTTCCAGGTACCAACATTTTATCAATAGTCAACAGAGTGGTTTCTAATACCACAAATTACAATATGAAACATTTCACAACAACAAATTCCCTATAAATCCAGACCTGATTTATTTAAAAAAATTCCCATCACTTTTAAAGGTTCCTGAATCAGGGCTGGTCATTATTTCAATCCCAGCCACCGTGGTAACGACCCAAAACAGTCGCCAGAGTGCCACAGGTGCCTGACTGTGATTTGTGTCACAGATTACTTTAGCCGCCATTTTGTAAACATGTGTGAATGTGCAAACAGACAGCAGTCCTCTGATGTACTGTTTTATACTATAAAGTCGGACAATATCAGGATTGCATTATCGATGACAATGCTGTATGGTTTATTAACATTTTCATTGTTTAAGCACGTTACTTATTGATTTGCTTGTTTATTTATGTACATTTTCAAGTATTTTTTTCATTAAGCTACTGTGCCAAACTCTAATTTTGTTTTGTTTTGCTAAAGCATTTGCTTCTGTTAAGTACAGTACATGGATATGTGCCGGTTAAGACTATTGAGGAGAGATGTAAAACTCTTCTTCTCACTTGTTAAAAAGCATCACATTTAACCATAAAATGTATGGCAACAGCACGGAGGAAATAAGAGTACAGGTGATACCGGATAAAAGACGTCACCCCTTAAAGTGCTGAAGTTAAACATTTTGACACAAGAAATGAGGATAGTGCATTGTAATGTGACTTTATATGCATACAGGTAGGGACAGAATGTATGTGTGTGTGTGTGTGTGTGTGTGTGTGTGTGTGTGTGTGTGTGTGTGTGTGTGTGTGTGTGTGTGTGTGTGTGTGTGTGTGCGTGTGTGTGTGTGTGTGTGTGTGTGCTTGTGTGTGTGCATGTGTGCGTGAGAGAGAGAGAAAAGGCATATCCTTGCACGTTTGTGTGAGTTATGTATGTATTAGGAGTGTGATTGTCCGCGCTTTTGAGTATGTGTGCATTTTAGACTTTTGGTATTCGTTGAAGGACTTGTTTGTAGGATCTGAATATGCAAGCGTGTATGAGAGAGAGAGAGAGAGAGAGAGAGAGAGAGAGAGAGAGAGAGAGAGAGAGAGAGAGGGAGTGTGTGCTTCAGTAATGTTAGTTTATGTTAGGATTTAAAAAAAGCATTTACTAACGTTGGAGACAACAAGAATTGTGTTTACCTTTGACAAGAATAAATAAAAAAAAACATGTCAACTGAACTAAGAATGATGATTCAAATAATGACAATAAAAATGTTACTTTTAGCAAAAGTCTTCATACATGTATATCCTAAATGAATTTGTTTAGTTGCTACGTTGTTTCGTCAGGAACATTCTGTATAAGAATGTTCTCCACTTATATTTATTATCCTTCTTTGCTCTTCTTCTATCTCACCTGCACCTACCCTTGCCCTTCACTTTCTCTTTCAGTTTGCATTTATATGTTTACCTTCCCTTTCTGTTTGGTCCTTGTCTGTTCCTGTTAAGATCTTGCTCCCCCTGTCCCTCACACTATATTTTACTAATTTAAAGTATCCTACATATTAGGGCTGCACAATTATTTATTTATTTTTTATTATTGCAAAATTGACGTGCAACTTCTTCATATACACCGAGCAAAAATATAAACACAACATGTAAAGTGTTGGTCCCATGTTTCATGAGCTGAAATAAAAGATCCAAGAAATGTTCCATATGCACAAAAAGCTTATTTCTCACAAATGATGTGCACAAATCTGTTTACAAACCTGTTAGTGAGCATTTTATCATTTGCCAAGATAATCCATCCACCTGATAGGTGTGGCATATCAAGAAGCTGATTAAACAGCATGATCATTACATTGTGTTGGTGACCACTCTAAAACGTGCAGTTTTGTAACACAACACAATGCCACAGATGTCTAAATGTTTGAGGGAGCGTGCAATTGGCATGCTGACTGCAGGAATGTTCACCAGAGCTGTTTCCAGAGAAAATAATGTTAATTTCCGCCTCCCACGTCGTTTTAGAGACCGGCCTTACAGGCCACGTGTATGGCGTTGTGTGGACGAGCGGTTTGCTGACATCAATGTGCCCCATGGTTGAAGGTGGAGTTATGGTATGGACAGGCATAAGCTACATACAACAAACACAATTGCATTTTATCGATGGCATGTTCCAGTTCCAGCCAATATCCAGCAACTTCACACAGCCATTGAAGAGGAATGGGACAACGTTCCACAGGAAACAATCAATAATCAACAGCCTGATCAACTCTATGAGGCAAATGGTGGTCACACCAGATACTGACTGGTTTTCTGATCCACGCCCCTTATTTTTTTTAAAGATATCTGTGAACATCAGCTGCATATCTGTATTCCCAGTCAGGTGAAATCCATAGATTAGAACCTAATGGATTTATTATTCCATTTTTTTCTCAGATCCTGCAGCCGTACTGCATACAGACATGCACCACCATCATCCTTTGTTTACTTACCCTTTCAGCTTCAACATGATCACCTTCATCACATATACAGTGATATATCTACTTGAGGGCTCAAACCCAGCACCCATAAATCACAATGACAGCGTGGGGAAAAACAACCTACTGCTCCATCTCTCTATCTCTCTCCCCATTCGCTCGCTCTGCTCTCCACCAAACACCTGCAAGCTATTCATGTCTCCACACATCTATCTCCCTCAGTCTCTCTCGCTCTCTCTGTCCCTCCACCACTCTGTCCCTCGCTCCATGCGCCCTTATCAGTTTCTCTCTAATCTTTGTACGCAAACCAGAGAGAAGTCGACAAAAGGGATTGACACATCTTTCAGATGCAGTAATATCCATCACGTCAGAGAGTAAAGGGGGCTGATTAGATCTCGCTTTCATGTTTTATGTCAGTGTTTCCCAATCCTGGAACTGGGGAATCAAAATGTAGACATTTCTGTTTTTGCCCTATCACTACTGTACTGCAATACACCTGATTCAGGCTCAATGATGAGCGTATTAGTTAAATCAGGTGTGTTAGTTAGTGCTAGAGCAACTAAAAAAAATCAGGTCACACTTTATTTGCATAGTCCATCTGTAGATGCTCTACAGACTATCTATAGACTATAACAGTAACGTTTCAACCAACTATCTACTATCCCTAACCTTAGCCCTTACCTTAACCTTAACCCCCATCCTTACCCTTAACCCTCTTCGTCTGTTTCTGACAAAAACAAATTACGAAGTCTTCACCTCCTTAGTTGGTGATTGGTCAACAGTAGCTATTCTTTAAGGAAGTATTTGTTGTCATTCAACTAGAGACAAATCATTTTCATGCACATTTTTTCACTTGAGAAATACCGTACCAAACATCTTAGTTAGATTTTGCACGAGTAAAATTGCACGACTAAGATCTCCTCTACAAAAACATAAACACTTATTACAGAGTTATCTTAGATTAATCAACTATTTTGAGGCATCTCAAGATGGACAAACAGTACTATTGAGGCATTTTCTTGTTAATCAATTAAAAGGTATTTTAAGGGAGTATGCAAGCAGGCGCCAGCTGACGCCTTTATCTAAACATGGTCTCCCGAGTGGCACGGTGGTCTAAGGCACTGCATCTCAGTGCTAGAGGAGTCACTACAGCCACCCTGGTTCAAATCCTAGCTGTATCACAACCGGCCGTGATTGGGAGTCCCATAGTGTGGCACACAATTGGCCCAGCGTTGTCTGGTTTTGGCTGGTGTAGGCAGTCATTGTAAATAAGAATTTGTTCTTAACTGACTTGCCTGGTTCAATAAATAAAACATTTAGATAAATGACCCTAACCCTGAAGCATCTATCCACAGAATGACTTTCCCGACTGGACTGTCCAAATCAAGTGTGACCAAATTGCATCCCTTTGGGTCCCAAGCACCAGGACTGGAAAACACTGTTTTAATCATCATACCAAAAATTACAAGCAGGAGAAAAGGGGAGAATTCTGATTTTGGCTTACTCTCTCTCTCTCTCTCTCTCTCTCTCTCTCCTTCTCACTTTCACTCCCATTAGCTGGAGGTTAAAGAAGTTCAGAGAAGCATACACTGGAGTCTCATTGCAATTAAATATATTAAAATCTGACATGAAGTTCCTGATTTATATCTGACATTCATGGGTTTCTTTTACGGGAATCCAGGTGAAAGCTATAATCCTTTATTTATGTCACTTGTTACATCTACCAATCAGAGTCGATGAAGGGGAGGAGACAGATTAAAGACTAATATTTAAGTCTTGAAACAATTGCGACATGGATTGTGCATTGTGTGCCGTTCAGAGAGTGAATGGGTAAGAAAAAATATGTAAGTGCCTTTGAAAGGGGTATGGTAGTAAGTGCCAGGCTCACCGGTTTGTGTCAAAGACTGCAATGCTGCTGGGTTTTTTCACATTGAACAGTTTCCCGTGTGTATCAAAAATGGTCCAACCCCCAAAGGCTCTCCAGGCACAACTGTGAGTCAAAATGGGCCAGCAGCCCTGTGTAACGCTTTTGACACATTGTAGAGTCTACGCCCTGACAAATTTAGGCTGTTCTGAGGACAAGGGGGGGGGGGGGGGGGGGGGGTATACTCAGTGTATATAGTTGTCATCTTGGCTCAATGCATGTATTAGGTCCTAGTCAGTCTCCTTCAGACTTGTACATTCATTTAATACTTACATTTTTATGATTTATATCTGTTTTTTGGGGTTATGAGTAGGATGAAGCTATTTGGACTAAACTGATTATAAGATAAGTCATCACTTTAAGAATAAATGCCTAATTTTGGCAGGTGTGGTATGGCGGGGTGAGTGACATGATTGCTTGTGTGTGCCACCTTCATTGTCATAGAAGCTCTTGCTTGACATTAGCCTGAAATTTGCATCCCTGGAGAATGTTTGGAAATTATGCTTAATCTTAGTTTGATTTTCAAAAGGAAGACAAAAAACTCCATCAGTAGCCTACGAAGGGAGCTAATAATTTAATACATTGACATCCTCCTGAATCGTATTTAACAATTTCTTAATTGGGTCATTCTAAGAACATGGTGGCCCGCCTTAACTACGAGGAAAAACACTTTAAAAGATATATAAGACAGCTATTTTGCAAACTATTTTTTATATATATCGTAGAAAATGGTCAGTACCATGAAAATAGCTATTCCCTCGGGTCAGGAGTCGTGGTTAAGTGACATATTTTGAGTTAAACAAAATGTATTTTTTTCTCCCATACATAGGAAAGTATTATACTGTTGTTATTAAGTGGATTACTTAAATTAAAATGTCAACTAAATATTATAAATCATTTACAGGGATTTCATGTCACTGGTTATAAAAAAACACAATTTCAAAAATATGCAACATCCTTGCCAACCTCTTACTGGGTCAAAGGTTCATTGCAGGTGGGCGGTTTTGAAAAGCATGTGGTGAGTCTGAACTCTGTCTTCATATGTTAACAATGTTATGATTAATTTGGTCATTTCATGTGAAGCCTTAAGATGTCTCACTAGTGTTATATAGTTGTAAGGGGAGAATTCTTTTTTTGAAAAAATAATTGATCAAATCACATGATTAAGTGATTTATTTACCATTTAATCAAATCAAAATAAAAGTTAATTGGTCGCGTGCACATATTGGCAGATGTTATGCAGGTGCAGCTAAATGCTTGTGGTTCTAGCTCCAACCATGCAGTAATAATACCTAGAAAACAATACAAAACAACATGCACATAATCCGAAATAAAAAATAAAAAAATGACGAAATATCAGAACGAGCAATGTCTGAGTCTGGAATATGGTGTGTGGTATAGACAGTATTTGATGGTTTGTCGAGATTGGTGTAGAAGAACTAGACTGGCCTGCACAGAGCACTGACCTCAACCCCATCGAACACCTTTGCGATGAATTGGAACGCCTTCTGTGAGCCAAGCTTAATCGCCCGACCTCACGAATGTTCTAACATCTAGTGGAAAGCCTTCCAAGAAGAGTGAAGGCTGTTATAGCGGCAAAGGGGGGACCAACTCCATGTTAATAGCCATGATTTTTGAATGAGATGTGTGCCCACAGACTTTTGGTGTCCACATACTTTTGGACATGTAGTGTATCTCCCTGGACTCACACAATAGCAGGGAGATTTCTGAGGTCCGGATTGAATGCATGTAGAAACTGTCCCATTATGGAGAATATCCTAGCTCCGTATATGAAATGAAGGACATGCGTATCTGGAGCATGTCTACTCCTTATATCTGATAAAATGTCAGATATCTAGAAATACAGTTGAAGTCGGAAATTTACATACACCTTAGCCAAATACATTTAAATTCAGTTTTTCACAATTCCCTGTCTTAGGCCAGTTAGGATCACCACTTTATTTTAAGAATGTGAAATGTCAGAATAATAGTAGAGAGAATCATTTATTTCAGCTTTTATTTCTTTCATCACATTCCCAGTGGGTCAGAAGCTTACATACACTCAATTAGTATTTGGTAGCATTGCCTTTCAATTGTTTAACTCATACGTTTCACGTAGCCTTCCACAAGCTTCCCACAATAAGTTGGGTGAATTTTGGCCCATTTCTCCTGACAGAGCTGGAGTAACTGAGTCAGGTTTGTAGGCCTCCTTGCTCTCACACACTTTTTCAGTTCTGCCCACAAATCTTCTATAGGATTGAGGTCAGGGCTTTGTAATGGCCACTCCAATACCTTGACTTTGTTGTCATTAAGCTATTTTGCCACAACTTTGGAAGTATGCTTGGGGTCATTGTCCATTTGGAAGACCCATTTGCGACCAAGCTTTAACTTCCTGACTTCTTTAGATGTTGCTTCAACATTGCTTCAACATATCCACATAATGTTCCTTTCTCATGATGCCATCTATTTTGTGAAGTGCACCAGTCCCTCCTGCAGCAAATGCTGATTTATTTTGATTTTATCATGATGTCAAGCAAAGAGGCACTGATTTTGAAGGTAGGCCTTGAAATACATCCACAGGTACACCTCCAATTGACTCAAATGATGTCACTTAGCCTAACAGAAGCTTCTAAAGCCATAATGACAATGTAGATCATATCTGACAGCTTGATGTATTTTGATATTTATACTACATTATATACAACAACAAAAAATATTGTTGCCTATTTGACACTGGGGTTAGCTATATTTTCATGACAATTCAGACTTTCCAGAATGTAACTTGACTATTTAATTTGCATATATAATCATAGTACAAATGTTTTCTATGATAACACCAGTGACAGTAACACCAGTGTCTAGTGGGACTAATAGCAAGATAAAACATGTAGAACATACGGGGTCTGTAAAATGTATATATGATCAGAACTTTTGTGAAATAGCACAGTTACAAATAGAACATCAGAAATAGAGGAAGGACTAAAAAAAACAAAAAATAACTATTGTAAAATAGACAATGTAAAATATGTAAAAAATTGAAGGTAAACCCTGAAGTGTTTATTAGTTTACTCCAATTGGGGGATTGGTGGTAGGGTTTGCGGGGAATACTAATAGAATACTAATAGAGGTATTTACAGTATGTCTATATAGGTATGTGTATGTATTTACAGTGCCTTGCGAAAGTATTCGGCCCCCTTGAACTTTGCAACCTTTTGCCACATTTCAGGCTTCAAACATAAAGATATAAAACTGTATTTTTTTGTGAAGAATCAACAACAAGTGGGACACAATCATGAAGTGGAACAACATTTATTGGATATTTCAAACTTTTTTAACAAATCAAAAACTGAAAAATTGGGCGTGCAAAATTATTCAGCCCCCTTAAGTTAATACTTTGTAGCGCCACCTTTTGCTGCGATTACAGCTGTAAGTCGCTTGGGGTATGTCTCTATCAGTTTTGCACATCGAGAGACTGACATTTTTTCCCATTCCTCCTTGCAAAACAGCTCGAGCTCAGTGAGGTTGGATGGAGAGCATTTGTGAACAGCAGTTTTCAGTTCTTTCCACAGATTCTCGATTGGATTCAGGTCTGGACTTTGACTTGGCCATTCTAACATCTGGATATGTTTATTTTTGAACCATTCCATTGTAGATTTTGCTTTATGTTTTGGATCATTGTCTTGTTGGAAGACAAATCTCCGTCCCAGTCTCAGGTCTTTTGCAGACTCCATCAGGTTTTCTTCCAGAATGGTCCTGTATTTGGCTCCATCCATCTTCCCATCAATTTTAACCATCTTCCCTGTCCCTGCTGAAGAAAAGCAGGCCCGAACCATGATGCTGCCACCACCATGTTTGACAGTGGGGATGGTGTGTTCAGTGTGATGAGCTGTGTTGCTTTTACGCCAAACATAAAGTTTTGCATTGTTGCCAAAAAGTTCAATTTTGGTTTAATCTGACCAGAGCACCTTCTTCCACATGTTTGGTGTGTCTCCCAGGTGGCTTGTGGCAAACTTTAAACAACACTTTTTTATGGATATCTTTAAGAAATGGCTTTCTTCTTGCCACTCTTCCCTAAAGGCCAGATTTGTGCAATATACGACTGATTGTTGTCCTATGGACAGAGTCTCCCACCTCAGCTGTAGATCTCTGCAGTTCATCCAGAGTGATCATGGGCCTCTTGGCTGCATCTCTGATCAATCTTCTCCTTGTATGAGCTGAAAGTTTAGAGGGACGGCCAGGTCTTGGTAGATTTGCAGTGGTCTGATACTCCTTCCATTTCAATATTATCGCTTGCACAGTGCTCCTTGGGATGTTTAAAGCTTGGGAAATCTTTTTGTATCTAAATCCGGCTTTAAACTTCTTCACAACAGTATCTCGGACATGCCTGGTGTGTTCCTTGTTCTTCATGATGCTCTCTGCGCTTTTAACGGACCTCTGAGACTATCACAGTGCAGGTGCATTTATACGGAGACTTGATTACACACAGGTGGATTGTATTTATCATCATTAGTCATTTAGGTCAACATTGGATCATTCAGAGATCTTCACTGAACTTCTGGAGAGAGTTTGCTGCACTGAAAGTAAAGGGGCTGAATAATTTTGCACGCCCAATTTTTCAGTTTTTGATTTGTTAAAAAGGTTTGAAATATCCAATAAATGTCGTTCCACTTCATGATTGTGTCCCACTTGTTGTTGATTCTTCACAAAAAAATACAGTTTTATATCTTTATGTTTGAAGCCTGAAATGTGGCAAAAGGTCGCAAAGTTCAAGGGGGCCGAATACTTTCGCAAGGCACTGTATGTGTATATGTCTGCATGTTTGTATGGATATATATATTTACCCCAAAAATATATGGGATTGGAAATGATGCAGACAATTACATTGATGGAACCAATATTCTTTCCGCAATATTTAGCTGATCCAACCCTTTAAAAAAAACACCCGTGTCCAGTAACACCAACGACAAATATTCAGAATATTCTATTAAAACCAGCAGGAACAGTAACACCATTGATGGAAAAACCAGTGACAAATCTGCAGAAAATATAGAATATCTAAGATGGCGGCAACACAGTAGGTCTGACCAATCGGAATCTATGCTTCCAGATTGTTTTTGAAACAGACCAGTTATGACCTCTGTAAAGCAATCAAAGAGGCAAAACGATAGTACAAGGACAAAGTGGAGTTGGAATTCAACGGCTCAGACACGAGCCATATGTGGCAGGGATTCTTAAGGGAAAGCCAGCCACATCACGGACACTGACCCCTTGCTCCCATATAAGCTAAACACCTTCTTATCCCGCTTTGAGGAAAACAATGTCGAGCCACAGCCCCCCGCTCACGAGGACTGTGTGCTCTTGTTCTCTGTGGCCAATGTGAGTAAGTCATTTAGAGTGTTAACACTTGCAAGGCTGCCGGACCAGATGGCATCCCAAGCCGTGTCCTCACACTGGGTGAAAAGGGTAAATATCAATGGATATCGTTATCTAAGTTGGAAGTGTACATACACTTAGGTTGGAGTCATTAAAACTCGTTTTCAACTGCTCCACAAATTTCTTGCTAACATACTATAGTTTTGGGAAGTCGGTTAGGACATCTACTTTGTGCATGACACAGGTAATTTTTCAAAAAATTGTTTACAGACAGATTATTTCCCTTGTAATTCACTGTATCACAATTCCAGTGGGTCAGAAGTTTACATACACTAAGTTGACTGTGCCTTTAACTATTATCTGAGTTTGTTAAACATTTTTTAAATTGGCTTGTCAAAAAGCCACCCATTTCGTAGAACAACGCAGTAAGGAAGATATTCCATTTGTAAAGCGAGATGACCTTTAGGTGATTTGGACACATTTATCATTTTCTGAGTCATTTACTGTGTGATAAACCATCTGTAGCCTAGCCTACGTGGGTGCAGGTAGAATTCCCCAGACAACCTGTGCCGTCTGGTCCCGACAATGAAACAGATGCCAACTCTAGTTCCACTGAGAACTTGTAAGTATGACATCAATGAACAATCTCGCTTCAAAATGTGGATGGTTGGATGAAAGACTGGTTCCAGCTGTAGGTAGGCCTGTTGTTTATTTGGCAACCACTCAAATAGATTTTTTTATAACAGGAACAAGTTGCAAAATATTCAGAGGAAGGCTAACCAAATAGGCCTAGGCCTAGAATGCTTAAGTGATATGTGACCGACCAGCTCGATTCGCTCGTGTAGCAAA
Source organism: Oncorhynchus mykiss (assembly GCF_013265735.2). Classification (NCBI taxonomy): domain Eukaryota; kingdom Metazoa; phylum Chordata; class Actinopteri; order Salmoniformes; family Salmonidae; genus Oncorhynchus; species Oncorhynchus mykiss. The sequence goes on from NC_048582.1 coordinate 31,368,152, forward strand.
ATTAGTAATTGTGTTTTTTACATTGAATAAAAGTAGACTCAGAACTAGAAAATTAAAAAAGTAAGTACTTCTGCTTTGAAAGTTGATAAACTTGTAACCCCGCTTTTGAGAATATGGCCCCTGAATGTTTTGGTACACCTACTGGAGAGCTATTCTTTGTCTACACCCATTCAGAATCTTTCACACACTCTTAAGCCTTAGCCCCACCCATCTCTTTAAGGATTCACATGTGAGGCCATGTGCTAAACAGAGTGAGTATGGTAGTGTACTAAACAACCAAAGGTTTCAAGACTTAAGGCTGGTATATACTATGTCGACATGTCTGTAGACAGTTGTCGCAGTGACATCATTAACATTCTTTTGATGTCTGATATCAAACTTGTTGCTGTCCTTATGAATAAGTATAAACACAAAAACATGGTGGTCCAAAATAGCATAACTGGTGGATTTTAACACCAAAATTAAAATGAATTTAGTAAATGTCAATCTAGTAATCCAGGCAACTAAAAGCAACTTTGTAAACACTGTTTTGGTTCATTTCTAGCTTGTTAGTTAAGTTAGCTGGCTAGCCAGTTCAAATAATGACCATGTCATATAGCTGACTAGCTAGCTAAACAATTAACCATAATATCAACTCATAATGTTACTTCCCTGCATGAATCTGTCACGTTCGTCATAACGAGGAGACCAGGGCGCAGCGTGATAAGAGTACATACTTATTTTAATGAAGAATAAACACTGAACAAACTATACAAAACAACAAAATGAACATGAAGCTATGAGACACGAGTACTGACAGGCAACTACACAGACAATAACCCACAAAATACCCAAGGAATATGGCTACCTAAATATGGTCCCCAATCAGAGACAACGATAAACAGCTGCCTCTGATTGGGAACCAATCTAGGCAACCATAGACATATAAACACCTAGATATACAACAACCCCTAGACATACAAAACCCCTAGACAATACAAAAACTACACAAACCACCCTCGTCACACCCTGACCTAACCAAAATAATAAAGAAAACAAAGATAACTAAGGTCAGGGCGTGACAGAATCTGTAGCTTAAGTTAACCAACTAGCAAACCAGACAACTAAAAGCAACATTCTAAACAATGTTTTTGTTTGTTTCTAGCTTGTTAGCTAGCTAGCTAACATTAAGTTCAAATAATGCCAGTTCAAATAATGACCACATCATATAGCTGACAACGTCTTAACTTTTCATGGCTGCAGGGGCAGTATTGAGTAGCTTGGATGAAAAGGTGCCCATTGTAAACGGCCAGCTCCTCAGTCTCAGTTGCTAATATATGCATAGTATTATTAGTATTGGATAGGAAACACTCTGACGTTTCTAAAACTGTTTGAATTATGTCTGTGAGTATAACAGAACTCATATTACAGGCAAAAACCTGAGAAATTCTACTTCCTCTTTGGATTTTTTCCAGTATACAGGAAGAGGCTTATGGGAGAGAGACAATGGACGATGATTTCAAGAGTAGCTGCTATTGAATACAGATCGCCCCGTGATCAATTTGATCGATTATTAACGTTTACAAATACCTAAAGTTGGGTTACAAAAGTAGTTTGAAGTGTTTTGTCAAAGTTTATAGGCAACTTTTTTAATTTAAAAAAATGACGTTGCGTTTTGGAAAGCTGTTTTTTCCTGGATCAGACGGGCTATATAAATGGACATTTTGGGTATACATGGACGGATTTAATCGGAAAAAAGACCCAATTGTGATGTTTATGGGACAAATAGGAGTGCCAACAAAGAAGCTCGTCAAAGGTAATGAATGTTTTATATTTTATTTCTGCGTTTTGTGTAGCGCCGGCTATGCTAATTATTTTGTTTACGTCCCCTTCAGGTATTTCGGGGTGTTGCATGCTATCAGATAATAGCTTCTCATGCTTTCGCCGAAAAGCCTCTGAATTGTCTATGGCAAGAGAAAATAGATAGCGACCAGTTGACAGTTCCTACAGCTTCCACACGATGTCGCCAGTACTGGCAATTTCATTGGATTTAATCCTTGGTGGAATGAGAAATAGACCCTTCCTGTCATCCAGTATACAGGAAGAGGCTTATGGGAGAGAGACAATGGACGATGATTTCAAGAGTAGCTGCTATTGAATACAGATCGCCCCGTGATCAATTTGATCGATTATTAACGTTTACAAATACCTAAAGTTGGGTTACAAAAGTAGTTTGAAGTGTTTTGTCAAAGTTTATAGGCAACTTTTTTAATTTAAAAAAATGACGTTGCGTTTTGGAAAGCTGTTTTTTCCTGGATCAGACGGGCTATATAAATGGACATTTTGGGTATACATGGACGGATTTAATCGGAAAAAAGACCCAATTGTGATGTTTATGGGACAAATAGGAGTGCCAACAAAGAAGCTCGTCAAAGGTAATGAATGTTTTATATTTTATTTCTGCGTTTTGTGTAGCGCCGGCTATGCTAATTATTTTGTTTACGTCCCCTTCAGGTATTTCGGGGTGTTGCATGCTATCAGATAATAGCTTCTCATGCTTTCGCCGAAAAGCATTTTAAAAATCTGACATGTTGGCTAGATTCACAACGAGTGTAGCTTTAATTCAGTACCCTGCATGTGTGTTTTAATGAAAGTTTGAGTTTTATCGAGTACTATTAGCATTTGGCGTTGCGCACTTCCATTTCCTGTTGGCTAGGTGAGACGCTGGCGTCTCAGTGGCTGTAAGAGGTTAATTTTCAGGAAACATAACATGTGTAAATATTTGTATGTGTATATAACAATATTCAACAACTGAGACATCAACTGAACAAATTCCATAGACAAGGTGCTAACAGAAATTGAATAATGTGTCCCTGAACAAAGGTGGGGTCAAAATCTAAAGTAACAGTCAGTATCTGGTGTGGCTACCATCTGGGTTAAGTACTCCGATCCAACAGGTCCCAGACGTGCTCAATGGGATTGAGATCCGAGCTCTTCACTGGCCATGGCAGAACACTGACAATCCTATCTTGTAGGAAATCACGCACAGAACGAGCAGTATGGCTGGTGGCATTGTCATGCTGGAGGGTCATGTCAGGATGAGCCTGCAGAAAGGGTACCACATGAGGGAGGACGTCTTCCCTGTAACGCACAGTGTTGAGATTGCCTGCAATGACAACAAGCTCAGTCCAATTATGCTGTGACTCACCGCCCCAGACCATGACGGACATTAATCCTCCAAATCAATCCCGCTCCAGAGTACAGGCCTCGGTGTAATGCTCATTCCTTCGACGATAAACATGAATACAACCATCACCCCTGGTTAGACAAAACCACAGCTCATCAGTGAAGAGCACTTTTTGCCAGTCCTGTCTGGTACAGATACGGTGGGTTTGGCCCATAGGCTACATTGTTGCTGGTGATGTCTGGTGAGGACCTGCTTTACAACAGGCCTACAAGCCCTCAGTCCAGCCTCTCTCAGCCTATTGCGGACAGTCTGAGCACTGATGGAGGGATTGTGCGTTCCTCGTTTATCTCAGGCAGTGTTTGTTGGCATCCTGTACCTGTCCCGCACGTCTGATGTTCGGCTGTACCGATCCTGTGCAGGTGAAGTTACACATGGTCTGCCAATGCAAGGACGAGCTGTCCATCCTGTCTCTGTAGTGCTGTCTTAGGCATCTCACAGTACGAACATTGCAATTTACTGCCCTGGCCACATCTGCAATCCTCATGCCTCCTTGAAGTATGCCTAAGGCACGTTCACGCAGATGAGCAGGGACCCTGGGCATCTTTCTTTTGGTGTTTTTCAGAGTCAGGAGAAAGGCCTCTTTAGTGTCCTAAGTTTTCATATCTGTGACCTTAATTGCCTACCGTCTGTAGGTTGTTTGTGTCTTAACGACCGTTCCACAGGTGCATGTTCATTAATTGTTTATGATTCATTGAACAAGCATGGGAATTTTGGATGAAAAGCATGCCCAGATTCAGCCTGCCTGCTACTCATCCCCAGAAGATAAGATATGCATATTATTAGTAGATTTGGATAGAAAACACTCTGAAGTTTCTAAAACTGTTTGACTCATGTCTGTGAGTATAACAGAACTTCTTTTGAGGTCACTCTTTTCAATGAGATTTCATTGGGAATCCAGATTTCTAAGGGACTTGCTTGCAGTTCCTACCGCTTCCACTGGATGTCACCAGTCTTTAGAAATTGGTTGAGGTTTTTCCTTTGTGTAATAAAGAAGTAGCCCTGTTCAAAACGAGGGTCACTTCATGTGTACTGTTTGATAGAGGCGCATGACCAGAAAGCTAGGGTCAGTTTGTTTTCTTCCTGTATTGAACACAGATCATCCCGTCTTCAATTTTATTGATTATTTACTTTAAAAAATACCTACAGTTGTATTCAAAAAGTATTTTGTGTTTTGTCAAAGTTTACAGGTAACTTTTGAGATATTTTGTAGTGACGTTGCGCAAGTTGGAACCGGTGTTTTTCTGGATCAAACGTGCCAAATGAATGGACATTTTGGATATATATGGACAAAATTAATTGAACAAAGGGACCATTTGTGATGTTTATGGGACATATTGGAGTGCCAACAGAAGAAGCTCGTCAAAGGCATGATTAGGTAAGGCATGATTTATATTTTTATTTCTGCGTTTTGTGTCGCGCCTGCAGGGTTGAAATATGTTTTCTCTCTTTTGTTTATGGAGGTGCTATCCTCAGATAATAGCATTGTTTGCTTTCGCCGAAAAGCCTTTTTGAAATCTGACATGTTGGCTGGATTCACAACACGTGTAGCTTTACTTTGGTATCTTACATGTGTGATTTCATGAAAGTTGGATTTTTATAGGAATATATTTGAATTTGGCGCTCTGCATTTTCTCTGGCTTTTGGCCAAGTGGGACGCTACCGTCCCACATATCCCAGAGAGGTTAAACCCTTTATAACGAAGATCTGTGAAGATATTTTGATTTTTTTTTAAAAGGGGAAAAAAAAATTTGTTGCTGAATTTATATGTTGGTAATAGTTGACAGTTACTCCAAATGGATAACAAAAAAATCCCAACTCGAGTGATATATATGTATTATTTTCCTCACCCAATTTTTTATGAAGAAGTGTATTGCTGTTGTTGGTTTGTTTTTGTGTTGCTTCAATAACACATCTCACCAGACGGGGTATGTTGTACGGTCGGGATGTCTCCCTAAGGATTGGGCATCTAATTCCCTGACCCTGTAAACTTTGCAGTGAGATTGCCAAGATGATAGCGGAGTATAAGCCAATTTGGGAAAAAATGGATGAAACTTTTTTTTAGAAATCTGTTTTAAGAATATTGGTGGTAGTAATAATTTGTCATACAGTAAATACTTTGTCTGTATTTCCTGAATTAGAAGTGCCCTAAACTAAACTGTTGTTCTTGTCTGTCCTCTCTCTTCGGTGAGGTGACCACAGATGGTGTCAAAATGCATGGAAGGGATAATTTGATCAAGACCAGTGTTTACCTCAACCCCCACTAACCGGCTGTAGTAATGGCAAAAAATGGCATTCACTACAGCCCTGTCATGGACCACTTCTACTGTGAGACCTAAGTCCAAGACAGCAACCTGTACGCAGCATCCAGTCAAAGCTATGAACTGCCTTTTCTCTCATGCCTTTTCTCTCAGAAGTGTGACATGAGTCCACGTGGAGTGAGCATGGAGAGAGATCCCGTCCAAACTTCTCTCATGTTGCTGGTGTACTGTTTGGAAAATGGACAGGACATAATGGACTGTAAAGGACAGTGGCGGCTCAGGTAAGAGACATTATCAAGGGCCATCCACTTTGAACATGTGCAATTGGGAGGAAAAACTGAAACACTATCTGAAGAAGAACATGAAGACACACCAGAAGGATGTATTTAGAGAGCGAGGGGTGGTGGTCGACCGTGTCCGTAATTGTTTATTTGGGGTATCAGGTTGATTGTGGAGGTCTGCACACTATGAAATTTATAGTAATTTGGACCAAGAATGCATTGATATACCGGTCTGTCATTAACATGCCACTCACAACAGTGTAAGACAGGGATAAATGGGGGCTGTAATGAGAAAAGTTAATACGGGTAATAAGTAATACAAACTGTCTATATATGGTCCCCTGTTTGTAAATGTACATTCTAACTGTGTTGGTGTGTGCTAAGTTGAGGGTCTTGAATTTGAGTGAATGTGAGTGAATTTGAGTGATGGACTCAACATGGAGCACTGAAGACTGCCATTTATACATTTGGGTTGTTAACATCTGGGTTGATAGTAGGGGTTTTGTTTTACCATGTTAGCAGAATTCTAATGTTAAAGCGCATCAATATATGGCTCAATAGATAATACAGAACAATTGACTTGAGCATGTTTTGGTATGTTTATCACTGTATAATTGGACTAACAGTAGTGACAAATCAAATCAAATGTATTTATATAGCCCTTCGTACATCAGCTGATATCTCAAAGTGCTGTACAGAAACCCAGCCTAAAACCCCAAACAGCAAGCAATGCAGGTGTAGAAGCACGGTGGCTAGGAAAAACTCCCTAGAAAGGCCAAAACCTAGGAAGAAACCTAGAGAGGAACCAGGCTATGATGGGGTGGCCAGTCCTCTTCTGGCTGTGGCGGGTGGAGATTATAACAGAACATGGCCAAGATGTATCAAATGTTCATAAATGACCAGCATGGTCAAATAATAATAATCACAGGCAGAACAGTTGCAACTGGAGCAGCAGCACGGCCAGGTGGACTGGGGACAGCAAGGAGTCATCAGGACAGGTAGTCCTGAGGCATGGTCCTAGGGCTCAGGTCCTCTGAGAGAGAGAAAGAAAGAGAGAAAGAGAGAATTAGAGAGAGCATACTTAAATTCACACAGGACACCGGATAGGACAGGAGAAGTACTCCAGATATAACAAACTGACCCTAGCCCCCCGACACATAAACTACTGCAGCATAAATACTGGAGGCTGAGACAGGAGGGGTCAGGAGACACTGTGGCCCCATCTGAGGACACCCCCGGACAGGGCCAAACAGGAAGGATATAACCCCACCCACTTTGCCAAAGCACAGCCCCCACACCACTAGAGGGATATCTTCAACCACCAACTTACCATCCTGAGACAAGGCCGAGTATAGCCCACAAAGATCTCCGCCACGGCACAACCCAAGGGGGGGCTCCAACCCAGACAGGAAGATCACGTCATTGACTCAACCCACTCAAGTGACGCACCCCTCCTAGGGACAGCATGGAAGAGCACCAGTAAGTCAGTGACTCAGCCCCAGTAATAGGGTTACAGGCAGATAATCCCAGTGGAAAGAGGGGAACCGGCCAGGCAGAGACAGCAAGAGACATCAGTACACACTTTTTCACCACACACACAAGGAAACAGCTTTGTTCCACAGTCTCAACGAAGCTGTTTCCTTGTGTGTGTGTGTGTGGTGATAAAGTGTGTACTGATGTTAAAATTCATGTGAAGGTTTGAAACTCAAAGACAACAGAGGTCATTTAGGTTGAGACTGTGTCTCAAAAGGGAGGATATGTGGAGGAAATGTATATTCATTACATACTATACTGTTTAATTAGACATACTATGCTGTTTTTTACTTAACTTGATGCACCCATCCCGTTAGCGGGGTCATTTTCATCAACATCCGCTGAATTGCAGAGCGCCAAATTCAAATTAAATTACTAAAAATACTACATTTTCATGAAATCACAAGTGCAATATAGCAAAACACAGCTTAGCTTGTTGTTAATCCACCTGGCGTGTCAGATTTCAAAAAAGCTTTTCGGCGAAAGCATACCAAGCGTTTATGTAAGGACATCTATCTCAGTAGACAAAACATTACAAACAGCTAGCAGCCAAGTAGATTGGTCACGAAAGTCAGAAAAGCAATAAAATGAATCGCTTACCTTTGATGATCTTCGGATATTTGCATTTACGAGACTCCCAGTTACACAATAAATGTTCCTTTTGTTCCATAAAGATTATTTTTATATCCATAATAACTCCATTTGGTTGGCGCATTATGTTCAGAAGTCCACAGGCTCGAGCGGTCACGACCAGGCAGAAGAAAATTCCAAATAGTATCCGTAAAGTTCGTAGAAACATGTCAAACGTTTTTTATAATGATTCCTCAGGTCGTTTTTACAATACATAATCGATAATATTTCAACCGGGACTGTAGCTTCTTCAATAGGAGAGAGAGAGAAAATGTCTGCTCCAAGCTGTTGCGCCTACAAAACGCTGCTGGCACCCAACCATACAATGACACGATGTGCTCTTTCTCGCTGATTTTTCAAAATAAAAGCCTGAAACTATGTCTAAAGACTGTTCACACCATGGGGAAGCCATAGGAAAGGGAATCTGGTTGATATCCCTTTAAATGGAGCAAAGGCAGGCAATGGAACAGAGAGCTTTCAGGAAAAACAGCACTTCCTGGTTGGATTTTCCTCAGGTTTTTGCCTGCAATATCAGTTATGTTATACTCACAGACAATATTTTGACAGTTTTGGAAACTGTAGAGCGTTTTCTATCATAATCTGACAATCACATGCATATTCTAGATTCTGGGCCTGAGGAATAGGGCGTTTCATTTGGGTACATTTTTCATCCAAACATCAAAATACTGCTCCTTACACTCAACAGGCTAAAGAATTGTCCATTGTTATATTCTAGTATTTTTACTGATACAGACTTGTTTTGTGTGAGCATACAGATTTATGAGCCGCTTGGGTGTGACCGCAGTATGTGACCTCCTGTGTTTACAATCAAAATGAATTTAGCTATGTGTGAAGTGCAGGGAGGAACAGAGAATGGTGGCAATATCAGCTTTCTTGATCTAAACAGACAAGCTAAATCACTTTTTTACAACTCTCCTGCACATCTGCTAATGGTCACATAGTTAAGAGGATGTACATTCTATGAAAAGAGAGAACCAACTGTGTTCGTTGGGTTTTCAACAATGCATTGTTAAGTGGATGGTTGATTTCTTCTTTTTTGCAAATCTTATAATAATGTTGTTGTCTTATAATCTGCAGTCTCTCTTCCTATTGAATTTCTACCACACATGTTAATCCCTAGTAGTAAGTTATTATATCCTGCAGAGGACAGTACCAGAGACCCTGTTAGGGGGCTGATTATCTATGATATGGATTGGAATCAATCTGATTCTTCTGAGTTCCTGTTTTCTGAATGTTACAAAAAGGGCTTTTCGATATTAGCGTATTTGCTCCAGTCCAGACTTGACACTGCACCTTTCAACTAATCTGTTTTGTGTTCCAACCCTTAGGAAACAATGAGAAATGAGTGGTTTATCTGACTAACGTCATTGTTGTGTGCTGGCACCCCCAGCAGTTCCTGGGGGTGCCAGCACTTAGTTGGACACTGATAATCTGTGTTAGGTTTCCTCCCATGTTAACCTTTTTTCATAATTTGTGCTTCCTTTTCACAGGAGGTTCTAGCTGATGATCTGTCTCCATAGCTGAGAGAAGCCGAGGAGGAATATCACTTCGTCCCCAATAATACTACTAATATTTATATCTGTACCGCTGAGAAAGCGGAGGGCAGACTTATCTATTGTCGCTGAACTGTGTTAAGTCAGGTTTACAGTGCCAATGTGTTACTAGCCACTAGTTACATGCTCAATAAGGTATGCTGCAAATAAAATTACAATACATAAATGTTTTTGCTCTTTGGTGAAGTTCTACCTATCTTATGTTGGAAACCATTATCAAGAAAAACGAGTTGAACACTTTGTGACAATTGTAACCTCTTTCTTGAACACCAGTGATTCTTCTAAGGACAATAATAACTGATACCTGTAAGACAATGTCTCTATCACATGTCTCCAGGTGTACAGTAAAGGGGTATATAGTTTCTAAAATAAATCTTGATGGTTAATTGTGCAGACTGATTGCTACGGCATGGACCTGACAAATGAATGAACTACTAAAACCCTGTTATCTGCTTAATGCCTCTGATTTTTGAATTGACATTAGCAAGGATAAACTCTATATGCAATAATGCCCATGTCTTGAAGTTTTAACAGTATTGAGTCAAGCAACAGCTTTGTCAACCGTCTCACCAAGGACTAATTCAAAGAATGTTAAGGCAAGGTTATGTCCATCTACTCTTGTCTCTTCAAATTTAGCAAATACACATACAGTATATTGGAGATATTATTACTGGCCATATATGCATTGATTGATGTGTTTAGATACAGTTGGTTTTGGCTTTGGTTATGTTGCACTGCAGCTATCTAAAAAAGACCACAGTCATTTGTGTGAATTAACTTGCTAGCTAGCTTCTTAGCCTGTTAGTTAGCTAACGTAGATAGGTGCTGAAGATAATAGCTCAGGGGATACAATCGACACATTTAAATTCTAGAATTAGCAGTCAAGCTATTTTAAACAGTGACAAAATTTGCTAGCAAGCTATCCGGTTGCAGGGGGATACAATCGACACATCTAACTTCTGGAATTAGCAATCAAGCTACTTTATACAGTAACAAAAAGTTGCTAGCAAGGTATCCGGGAGCACAGTACTCTATCTAACATACTTACATGTAGCTAGGATGAAAACAAACTGGATCATTGGGTTAGTCTGACCTGTCACTCCAAAACTGCTTGACCAACAGAGACATGTCTGAGACATCTGAGGCTCCCTATTTGGTAAAAGACAAAGTCCATATTATGGCAATAACAGCTCAAATAAGCAAAGAGAAGCGACTGTCCATCATTACCTTAAGACATGAAGGTCAGTCAATTCGGAAATTTTCAAGAACATTGAAAGTTTCTTCAAGTGTAGTCGCAAAAACCATCAATCGCTATGATGAAACTGGCTCTCATGGGGACCAACACAGGAAAGGAAGACCCAGAGTTACCTCTGCTGCAGAGGATAAGTTTGTTAGATTTACCAGCCTCAGGAATTGCAGCCCAAATAAATGCTTCAAAGAGTTCAAGTAACAGACACATCTCAACATCAACTGTTCAGAGGAGACTGTGTGAATAAGGCTTTCATGGTTAAATTGTTGCAAAGAAACCACTACTAAAGGACACCAATACTTATTAGAAGACACTTGCTTGGGCCAAAAATGGCCATTAGACCGGTGGAAATCTATCTTTTGGTCTGATGAGTCCAAAGTCTTTGTGAGATGCAGAGTAGGTGAACGGATGATCTCCGCATGTGTGGTTCCCACCGTGAAGCATGGAGGAGGTGGTGTGATTGTTTGGGGGGGCTTTGCTGGTGACACTGTTGGTGATTTATTTAGAATTCAAGGCACACTTAACCATCATGGCTACCACAGCATTCTGCAACGATACGCCATCCCATTTCGCTTGAACTTAGTCAGACTCTCATTTGTTTTTCAACAGGACAATGGCCAAAACACACCTCCAGGCTGTGTAAGGGCTATTTGACAAAGGAGAGTGATGGAGTGCTGCATCAGATGACCTGGCCTCCACAATCACCCAACCTCAACCCAATTGAGATAGTTTGGGATGAGTTGGACCGCAGAGTGAAGAAAAAGCAGCCAACAAGTGCTCAGCATATGTGGGAACTCCTTCAACTCTTGCAAAAGCATTCCTCATGAAGCTGGTTTTGGTATTAGTTTTTTTTATTAGGATCCCCATTAGCTGCTGCAAAGACAGCAGCTGCTTTTCCTGGAGTTCACACAAAACATGAAACATAATACAGAATGACATAATACAGAACATCAGTAGACAAGAACAGCTCAAGGACAGAACTACATACCTTTTTTAAAAAGGCACACGTAGCCTACATATCATTGTATACACAAAAACTGTCTATGTCAAATAGGGGAGAGGCGTTGTGCCGCGAGGTGTTGCTTGATCTGTTTTTTGAAACCAGGTTTGCTGTTTATTTGAGCAATATGAGATGGAAGGAAATTCCATGCAGTAACACTGTACGTTTTCTTGAATTTGTTCTAGATTTGGGGATTGTGAAAAGAGCCCTGGTGGGCATGTCTGGTGGGATAAGTGTATGGGTCAGAGCTGTGTGTAAATTGACTATGCAAACAATTTGTGATTTTCAACACATTGTTTCTTTTAAAAAGAAGAATTGATGCAGTCAGTCTCTCCTCAACTCTTAGCCAAGAGAGACTGGCATGCATAGTATTTATATCATCCCAATTAAGAGCAAAACATTCTGCTCTGTTCTGGGCCAGCTGCAGCTTAACTAAGTCTTGCCTTGCAGCACTGGACCACACGACTGGACAATAATCCAGATTAGACAAAACTAGAGAATGCAGAACTTGCTTTTTGGAGAGTCGTGTCAAAAAAGCAGAACATTATTATGGCTAGACCTCTCCCCATCTTTACAACCATTGAATCTATATGTTTTTACCATGGAAGTTTACAATCTAAGGTAATGCCAAGTAATTTAGTCTCCTCAGCTTGTTCAACAGCCAAACCATAAATTTCCAGATTCAGCTGATGTTTAGAATTTAAGGAATGATGTGTATTGTAATAGCATTGTATTTGGTCAAAAACACAATTTTTTCAACAGTTTGCTAAGAGCTGGCAGCAAGCTTGTAGGTCTGCTGTTAGAACCAGTAAAGGCCACTTTACCACTCTTGGAATTACTTTGGATTCCCTCCATGCCTGAGGACAAAGACTTTCCTATAGGCTCAGATTTAAAATATTACAAATAGGAGTGGCTATAGAGTCAGCTTCCATCCTCTGTAGCTATCCATCTAAGTTGTCAATGGCAGGAGGTTTGTCATTATTGATCGATAACAATGTTTCCACCTCTCCCACACTTTACAAAATCCAGTCTTGTAATTGCTTTTGTTTCATTATTTGTTTTTTTATGCATGAATACAATTGCTCACTGTTCCTAGTGAGCATTTTCTGCCTATGTTTGCCCACTTTGCCAATGAAATAGTAATTAAAATAATTGGCAATATCAAATGGTTTTGTGATGAAGAAGCCATCTGATTCGATGAAAGATGGAGTTGAATTTGTCTTTCTGCCCATAATTTCACTTAAAGTACTCCAAAGTTTTTTTCCATCATTCTTTATATATTTGATCTTGGCTTCATAATAAAGTTTCTTCTTCTTTTTGTTGAGTTTAGTCACATCATTTCTCCATTTGCAGTAAGTCAGATGTGTAGCCAGACTTATTAGCCACTCCTTTTGCACCATCTCTTTCAACCATTCAGTTTTTCAATTCCTCATCAATCCATGGAGCCTTAACAGTTCTAACAGTCAGTTTCTTAACAGGTGCATGTTTATCAGTAATTGGATGAAGCAATTTCATGAATTCATCAAGTGCAGCGTCTGGATGCTCCTCATTAATCACATCAGACCAACAAATATTTTTTAACATTATCCACATAAGAGTCACAGCAAAATCTTTTGTATGATCTCTTATAAACTATTTTAGGCCCAGCTGTTGGAACTTTGGCTTTCATGAATATAGCCACTATATTGTGATCACTGCATCCAATGGGTCAGATACAGCTTTAGAACAAAGTTCTACAGCATTAGTAAAAATGTGATGGATAGATCTGGATGATCTTGTTCCTGTAGTGTTTGTAAACACCCTGGTAGGTTGATTAATAACCTGAACCAGATTACAGGCACTGGTTACAGTAAGAAGCTTCCTCTTGAGCAGACAGCTTGATGAAAACCAGTCTATATTCAGGTCCCCAAGAAAGTAGACCTCTCTGTTTACATCACATACACTATCAAGCATTTCACACATATTATTTAGATACAGACTGTTATCACTTGGTGGCCTATAGCAACACCCCAAAGGAAAAGGCTTTAGATGTGCCAAGTGAACCTGCAACCACAACACTTCAATAACACTTGACATAAGATCGACTCTAAGCATTACAAGGATATGGCTCTGAATCTATACTGCAACACCTCCCCCATAAGCATTTATGTATCTTCTTTAAATGTTATATGTATTGCTACTGATGTATCATCAAATAAATTATCTAAGTCTCAGAAATGGCTAATATATACATGTTATCTGATGTTAGCAAGTTATTGCTTTCATTAACCATATTTCTAAGCCTACATATATATATATATATTAATATAGGCTATTTTCAGCCCTTTCCTGGGTAGCTTATCAGAGATAGACATAATACTGAAAAGAGTAGACAAAGCAAAGAAAAAATATATACATTGGTAGGTGTGTGTGTGTGTGTGTGTGTGTGTGTGTGTGTGTGTGTGTGTGTGTGTGTGTGTGTGTGTGTGTGTGTGTGTGTGTGTGTGTGTGTGTGTGTGTGTGTGTGTGTGCGTGCGTGCGTGCGTGTGTGTGTGTGTGTTGCGGGGTTGAGGCTATGAACCCATAGGCTTGGCTCCCTCATCCCTTCCAAGCTTCTGGGAGGGAGGGTGGACAATGAGCCTGTCATAGCAGATGTACGCAATGTCCCCAAGCGCTCTGGCAGCTTTCATGGCTGGGATCAGTTCTTTCCTCTTTTTGCGCACAGCTTCCGGGTAGTCCTCGTTGAGGAAGATATACATTCTTTTCAAGTTCTTGGCTCTTTCCAGAACAGATACCTTGTCCTTGAACCTCAGGAACTTGACCACTATTGGCCTGGGCCTATCACCTGGGCCAGTGGTGGGTTTTCCAGTTCTGTGGGTGCGCTCCACCTCAATCTGTCTGTGGTCCAGGTGAAATTTCTCAGAGATCATTTCCCTCACTTTGTCCTCAGACTCCGTCCAGATCTCATGTGGAGATTCTACAATTCTACAATTCTGTCCACAACCATGTTGTTCCGCCTTGATTGTCCCCCTTATCATGGATTCACACACAGAACTGATGTTCTCTCTCAATGACTTACAGATTGCTGTCATCTTGCTGTTCTCCTGTTTCAACTCATCCAGCTGATACTGGGAGAACTGCAAACTGTTCTTCAGGTCCTGGACCTCTCTGGTCAGGTCGTCCATTCTTTTATTAGTAGAATCCCCGAGTATTTGGACAATACACACCACTGTCCTCAACGGTACTCCCACCGGCTTTGGTCTTTGTCATGGTAACTAGCATCATAGGTTACGCTGTTACTCCTCGCAGTTCCAGACAGGGCAGGTCACGGGAAAAATGTTAAACAACAAACAGCAGAGATCTAGACAGCCACAAACCCAGGACAATCCGCGGTCCCAGCCACAATGGCTAACCGCGTCGCGGGCTGCGTTCAAGAAAACCTCACTAGCTTGATATGCAGCTAGCTAGCAGCTAGCCTAGCTGCCACACCAAATAGCTCCTCAGACCAGTCCTTGGTCGTCAGGATCACTGGAAAGAGACAAACAGTCCCAGCAACTGATGCCAACTGCGTCGTGGGATCCAAACTAAGAGATAATGCCAAGAGTTTGCAAAACTGTCATCAAGGCAAAGGGTGGCTACTTTTTAGAATCTAAAATCTAAAATCTATATTTTTTTGTTTAATACTTTTTTGGTTACTACATGATTCCATGTGTTATTTTATTTAAATTTTAATATCTTCACTATTATTCTACAATGTAGAAAATACCAAAAATAAAGAAAAACCCTGAGTAGGTGTGTCCAAACTTTTGACTGGTACTGTGTATAAGTTGTTTGTCATAAAATATGGTGTCTCTAACTCTAGCGATATCTGTGTAATTAGGAAAATATAAGAAAGAAGTGCTACTTTCGTCCTGGTTTTCCCCTACAACCCAATGTAAAAGGATAAGATATGAGTGAGTTTAGCTCAGAATAGGCCTACAGCAGAATTTAGTGTGGAGCATATATTGATTTGAAATAGCCTAGGCCTATAAGTTTGAAAGTAGTTTTCTGTAGCTGCAGGTCCTTTTCCAAATACACACACACTCTCTCTCTCTCTCTCTCTCTGCAAATAGTAGGTTGTATTATGTAATTTAGATGGAGTCATGGGCAGGAACCTGTACTATAGCCTACCAAACATTTCCCCAAGTATTTAATATTAGAATAGATTCAGACAGAGTAGGTTTTTGTGTACTCTGTGGTTTTTACAATTAAAGTATATTCTTTTCAAACTTCCTAGATAATCTTTGTGTAGATATTGGTGTCTTCATGCTTGCAGTAGCCTACAAAGATTTTTTGCAACATGTTTGTTGTGCATCTTCAGAGTTTGGAGGGAAACTGACCTGTATCTAAGCAAACATCAGTCTAGATGACAAAAGTTTGTGGTAGACCTTCCTATAATGTTTCAACCTCGAACATTTCAATCTTGAACCTCAATCTTATACCATATCAGTAGTATAGAGACACCATGCTCAATTTCAAAAGCACTTTCAAAACATAAATGGAAACTTGGCTAATTCTTGAGTCTTTTTCACAAAATAAATGTGTGGGAATGAAGGAGGGGGTTTATCATTTTTGGATGTAGCATGTTTATCATGCTTTGTCTCAGGATCAGCTTGAATAATGATTAAGATTATAGGGGCAAATTGAGACCTGATCCTAGATCAGTACTCCTACTCTAAAACACCTTTTGAATATGGGCCCTGGTCACAGACTAAGGTCCCTGACTCCTTTGGACAGATACCAATCCTCAGAGTGGCACAGTAACTGTTCAGATGGATGGAGACAAGTAGGCAGTGGTCTACAGGAACATCTGACATTGTGGAAGCAGCCAGGTAGGTATACCATCTGAAGACATGTTGGTACACTAAGAAAAAAGGTTCTACGTTTCTCCCCATTAGAGAACTGTTTTTGGTTCCAGGTAGAACCCTTCGATGGTGAGAAAGCATCTACTTAGAACCTGTTAGTGGTAAAAGGGTTCCATATAGAACCTTGTATTAGTGAAAGGGTCCCACTTGGAACCAACAAATAATAATTCAGAGGGTTCGCCTATTGGGACAATTGAAGAACCCTTTTCGGTTCTAGGTAGCACCTTATTTTATAAGAGTGTAGACTTAGGGCTCAAATCACTCAAACCTGCATTGTGACATTAACACAATAACTATTTTTAACCAATCTCAGAATGGTTTTGGGTACTGTAAAGACCATGGTTGCTACCTGGTAGACTGTACACTAAGTCCCACAAACTAAGTCCCACAAACTAAGTCCCACAAACTAAGTCCCACAAACTAAGTCCCACAAACTAAGTCCCACAAACTAAGTCCCACAAACTAAGTCCCACAAACTAAGTCCCACAAACTAAGTCCCACAAACTAAGTCCGGTAACAACCACACACAGTAAACAATTCAAGCTTCTACAAAAGACCACAGAAAACACACCTTTCTTAACAGGGACACAATCATGAAATAATAAGACACACCTGAGTCCAATAAAAGTCTCTAGGGCTGTCTCGGACGCCCTCTGGTGCCAGGAGGAACCATGACAGTCACAGGTGGCTCCAGTTTTCAGAATAACAAGTGTGTACTGTAAGTATTCAACCTAGGCTCAGAGGTAACACAGTAAATTTAAATCGGGACATTAGTATATGTTACATTTCGTATGGTATTTGTTAATTTGAGGATTTCCATCATCCATTTTGTATGATATGTTATGACTTACAATTTGTACAATATGTTACAAATTTGCAATTCGTACAATATATTACGAATTGCAATTTGCACAATATGTTACGAATATGCAAAACGTATGATATGTTACGAATACCAATTTGTTGGGGGTTAAAGTTAGCTAGGTGGGTAGGTGGCTAACGTTAGCTAGACTAAGGGTTGGGGATTAAGGTTATTGTCAAGGTTAGAGTTAGAGTTAGGTTAAAGGGTTAAGGTTAGGGGAAGTGTTAGCTAACATGCCAAGTCATTGCAAAGTAGCAAAAAAGTTAATTAGCTAAAATGCTAAAGTTAAACAACTCCTTGGGTTGCTATAAGTTCGCATTATACGCCTACCCATCCACCCCGACCAACCACCCTTCTTTCGTTTTTGCCACAACTAGCCTTTTGTCTAATGTTACTATACCAAGCATAACATACTGTATCATACTAATTTGAGTGTCCCAGATTTACATTTACTATGTTACGTCTAGTATATGAGACCAGTCTGAAGTACTGCATTCCAGCCTTAGTTATTGTAAAGATGTTTACAAAGAGCAAGCAACAGCCATGTGTGTATTCAACAATATGTAATATCAGGAGATTGAAATGCAGGCTTATAATCCCTCACAAATAATATACCAGGGTTTTATGTGTAAAGCTAGGTTCTTAAAGGAAATGCTGCTATAAAGTGCGTACAGACTGGAAGCTCGGAGTGGGGAAATGTCAACGTGTATTTTAATTAGAAAGGCCTTAAACTCAATCCCTCAAGGGCTTTTGTGCACATTCATTTGAGTTCCTGCCAAACCTCTCTGGATCAGTTCAGCCCAATGCGTTGACAAGTGGAAGACACTTATCACTGAATAACAAATAGTACCAATGTCACCAACCACAAACTTCAGTATTTTATGATTAACTACATGTGAAAATGTTTCTAATCAACATATAAAACAGTGCTAAAAGAGAATCTCATTAAGTCTGAGGGCTTTTCACACCTTCACAACTAATCAAATCAGAAGTCTCTTCAGCTCTCTGAAAACAGTGAAAATGTATCATAAAAGTGACTCTCACATGGATGTCCTCCTTTTTAGAATATAATCCATCATCTTTCTCCATTTGTGTGGCCAAAAAAGCCTTATAAATTAAAGACAAACACATTTAGACACCGCTGAAAGCCCATGTGAACCATGATAAACAAATACTCTTCCCCTTTTTGAATATCCAATATAAATGGATGATAAGTATAAGATGCTTTATCCACAGTTTATTTTTGGCCATGGACAGTTGTGTAATACAGTACTCTGGCATTACAGATATGTTTTTCTGGGGGGGAAAAAATCTTCTGAATAAAAACGTTTAAAAAATCTAATAAAAACATTTATTGTGTAGCAGCGTAGCACAATTCATTTATTTTACCTCAATCTACCTGTCTCTTTTTATTCTCTTCACTCTAGCTGTCAATCAATTATTGTAAGTCTGTTCATCTGTCATCATCAATTTAATTCAATTCAATTCAAGGGGCTTTATTGGCATGGGAAACGTGTTAACATTGCCAAAGCAAGTGAGGTAGATAATATACAAAAGTGAAATAAACAATAAAAATGAACAGTAAGCATTACACATACAGACGTTTCAAAACAATAAAGACATCACAAATGTCATAGTATATATATATACAGTGTTGTAACAATGTCCAAATGGTTAAAGTACACAAGGGAAAATAAATAAGCATAAATATGAGTTGTATTTACAATGGTGTTTGTTCTTCACTGGTTGCCCTTTTCTTATGGCAACAGGTCACAAATGTTGCTGCTGTGATGGCACACTGTGGAATTTCACCCAGTAGATATGGGAGGTTATCAAAATTGGGTTTGTTTTCTAATTTTTTGTTGATCTGTGTAATCTGTTTGAAATATGTGTCTCTAAAATGGTCATCCATTGGGCAGGAGGTTAGGAAGTGCAGCTCAGTTTCCACCTCATTTTGTGGGCAGTGTGAACATAGCCTGTCTTCTCTTGAGTGCCATGTCTGCCTACGGCAGCCTTTCTCAATAGCAAGGCTATGCTCACTGAGTCTGTACATAGTCAAAGCTTTCCTTAAGTTTGGGTCAGTCACAGTGGTCAGGTATTCTGCCACTGTGTACTCTCTGTTTAGGGCCAAATAGCATTCTAGTTTGCTCTGTTTTTTTAAAAAATTATTTCCAATGTGTCAAGTAATTATCTTTTTGTTTTCTCATGATTTGGTTGGGTCTAATTGTGCTGCTGTCCTGGGGCTCTGTGGGGTTTGTGTTTGTGAACAGAGCCCCAGGACCAGCTTGCTTAGGGGACTCTTCTCCAGGTTAATCTCTCTGTAGGTGATGGCTTTGTAATGGAAGGTTGGGGAATCACTTCCTTTTAGGTGGTTGTAGAATTTAACGGCTCTTTTCTGGATTTTGATCATTAGTGGGTATCGGCCTAATTCTGCTCTGCATGCATTTTTTGGTGTTCTGCGTTGTACACAGAGGATATTTTTGCAGAATTCTGCATGCAGAGTCTCAATTTGGTGTTTGTCCCATTTTGTGCAATCTTGGTTGGTGAGATTTTGCACGCCCAATTTTTCAGTTTTTGATTTGTTAAAAAAGTTTGAAATATCCAATAAATGTCGTTCCACTTCATGATTGTGTCCCACTTGTTGTTGATTCTTCACAAAAAAATACAGTTTTATATCTTTATGTTTGATGCCTGAAATGTGGCAAAAGGTCGCAAAGTTCAAGGGGGCCGAATACTTTCGCAAGGCACTGTACATATTCTTTATCCCCTTACACTGTGTATAAGACAGTAGTTTTGGTATTGTTAGCTAGATTACTTGTTGATTATTACTGCATTGTCGGAACTAGAAGCACAAGCATTTCGCTACACTCGCATTAACATCTGCTAACCATGTGTATGTGACAAATAAAATTTGATTTGATTTGATTAGAGATTTGATTTAGTGTTTTCCAATTTTCCCAGAAGTGGTTAGAGTCTATGGATTCTTCAATTACATTGAATTACATGTGACGTGCTGTTCCTTCTTTTTCTGTAGTGTATTTCTGTATTGTTTTAGTGATTCATCTCTCTCTCTCTCTCTCTCTCTCTCTCTCTCTCTCTCTCTCTCTCTGTCTCTCTCTCTCTCTCTCTCTTCTTTATCATGTTGGTTTTTATGATATCCCATTGCCTCTTTATTTCCAGTCTGTTTTCCGCTGCTTTTCAGTTAGCACTGTCCCCCACTTATCGCCCTTACTCCCCATCCCTCCCTCCCTTGCTCTCTATCTCCCTCCGTCTCTCTGTATTTAGTTGTAATCCCCTATTTCTGGTTGTCACATCTGCAAAGCACTCAACAGCTGGGGATATACTTACACAAATGGCCACACCCCCACTCTAACACACACACACACACACACACACACACAGCTGGGCTTCTGATCGACCAGTCTAGGGATATCTAATCCTTCTCTTGGAAAAAAGTATTAAAAGACAGATTTTCTTGTTTTTATTTCCTCAATTCACTCTTTATTCAGGAAGTGTCATGGTCAGCTGGTGTCTAAGCCATCCACAACAAAGAATATAGGAAATACTGTAAATGAAATGCTACAAAATGAAGAGAAAGAAGTAGGAAGGAAGTCAAGCTTAATTTAAAGATGGACATGTAATTTGTAGACATTCCAGCAGCACATGATACTCCTTAAAAGGGATAGTTTGGAATTTTTATGTCTCTGCGTCCAGTATGAAGGAAGTTGCCAACTAGTGTTAGCGCAATTGCTATCTAGTATTAGCGCAATGACTGGAAGTCTATGGACTTCTGTAGACTTCCAGTCATTGCGCTAACGTTAGATAGCATTGGCTCCCAAAACTACCTCTAACTTCCTTCATACTGGACTCAGAGACATAAGCATGCTAGCTGTTCCATAGACTTCCAGTCATTGCACTAATGCTAGTTAGCAATTGCGTTAACGCTAGTTGGCAACTTCCTTCAAACTGAACACAGAGACATAAAAATGGTATCCACAAGTTCATCTGACGCTGCGGAAGTAGATAAGTATGCAACTTCAGACACACTCTTTGCTGAATAAATTAACGTTTTCCATCTGAAAATGTTAGTGTTTCTTGGCAGAGTGAGGATTGCAGTCAATCCTTAGAGCAGTCCTTAGACTGCTTACCACGTAAGAAAACAAATATCTGAATACATAATTTTTATGAGCTATTCCATTACTTTTAAAGAGTTACTACCTTGAATGGCCCAGTAAAAGTGTCTCAAAAAAAAGCAAAGTGTGAAAATAATCTGAAGCACTGGAAGCATTTAAAGATGGAATCGGTAGCGGTGAAACTGCCATGTTCGTTTGCGATATACATAACAATAAAGACGTTACTTCAAACAATCAACACTGTTTTCTTCCATTAAGCATGATTGCATGTACAATAGAACAGCAGAGAATGCACCATTATTTTTTTAAACCAAGATGCTCCTAATTATAAACAAAACAATAACAAATGTGCCTGGGGGCGACCAGTGGTGCTGTTTCATCTAATGCTGATTCCAGCTCTGAAGGTTATACATGTAACATGTCAACCTGCAAATAATTTCTACCTCAATCACATGTCAGTAGTAAGGAAGTAATAAAAATCCACTAGCGAAAAACTGTTCGGTCCAGCCAGCTGTTGTGTGTAGTCTACATTTCCCTGTTTTACAGTGGGGCAAAAAAGTATTTAGGCAGCCACCAATTGTGCAAGTTCTCCCACTAAAAAAGATGAGAGAGGCCTGTAATTTTCATCATAGGTACACTTCCACCATGACAGACAAAATATGAAAAAAAATCCAGAAAATCACATTGTAGGATTTTGAATTAATTTATTTGCAAATGATGGTGGAAAATAAGTATTTGGTCAATAACAAAAGTTCATCTCAATACTTTGTTATATACCCTTTGTTGGCAATGACAGAGGTCAAACGTTTTCTGTAAGTCTTTTTGGCCCATTCCTCCATGCTGATCTCCTCTAGAGCAGTGATGTTTTGGGGCTGTTGCTGGGCAACACGGACTTTCAACTCCCTCCAAATATTTTCTATGGGGTTGAGATCTGGAGACTGGCTAGGCCACTCCAGGACCTTGAAATGCTTCTTACAAAGCCACTCCTTCATTGCCCGGGCGGTGTGTTTGGGATCATTGCTATGCTGAAAGACCCAGCCACGTTTCATCTTCAATGCCCTTGCTGATGGAAGGAGGTTTTCACTCAAAATCTCACGATACATGGCCTTCATTCTTTCCTTTACATGGATCAGTCGTCCTGGTCACTTTGCAGAAAAACAGCCCCAAAGCATGATGTTTCCACCCCCATGCTTCACAGTAGGTATGATGTTCTTTGGACGCAACTCAGCCTTCTTTGTCCTCCAAACATGACCAAAAAGTTATATTTTGGTTTCATCTGACCATATGACATTCTCCCAATCTTCTTCTGGATCATCCAAATGCTCTCTAGCAAACTTCAGACGGGCCTGGACATGTACTGGCTTAAGCAGGGGGACACGTCTGGCACTGCAGGATTTGAGTCCCTGGCGGCGTAGTGTGTTACTGATGGTAGGCTTTGTTACTTTGGTCCCAGCTCTCTGCAGGTCATTCACTAGGTCCCCCCGTGTGGTTCTGGGATTTTTGCTCACCGTTCTTGTGATCATTTTGACCCCACGGGGTGAGATCTTGCATGGAGCCCCAGATCAAGGGAGATTATCAGTGGTCTTGTATGTCTTCCATTTCCTAATAATTGCTCCCACAGTTGATTTCTTCAAACCAAGCTGCTTACCTATTGCAGATTCAGTCTTCCCAGCCTGGTGCAAGTCTACAATTTTGTTTCTGGTGTCCTTTGACAGCTCTGTGGTCTTGGCCATAGTGGAGTTTGGAGTGTGACTGTTTGAGGTTGTGGACAGGTGTCTTTTATACTGATAACAAGTTCAAACAGGTGCCATTAATACAGGTAACGAGTGGAGGACAGAGGAGCCTCTTAAAGAAGAAATTACAGGTCTGTGAGAGCCAGAAATCTTGCTTGTTTGTAGGTGACCAAATACTTATTTTCCACCATAATTTGCAAATAAATTCATTAAAAATCCTACAATGCGATTTTCTGGATGTTTTTTTCTCATTTTGTCTGTCATTGCTCAGTACTTTGGACTGAGCGAGGACCTTTTTGCAGCCTTGTGTATGGCACACCTGTATTTGGGGAGTTTCTCACATTATTTTCTGCAGATCCTCTCAAGCTCTGTCAGGTTGGATGGGGAGCATCACTGCACAGCTATTTTCAGGTCTCTCCAGAGATGTTTGATCGGGTTCAAGTCCCAGCTCTGGCTGGGACACACAAGGACATTCAGAAACTTATTTTTCTCAATTTAACTAGGCAAGTGAGTTAAGAACAAATTCTAATTTTCAATAACAGCCTACAGCGGAACAGTGGGTTAACTGCCTTGTTCAAGGGCAGAACAACATATTTTTTTTACCTTGTCAGCTCAGGGATTCAATCCATCAACCTTTTGCTTACTGGCCCAATGCTCTAACCACTAGGCCACCCCAAAGCCACCCCAAAGCCACTCCTGTGTTTTCTTGGCTGTGTGCTTAGGGTCATTGTGCCTTTCCAATTCATGCCCATCAATTGAATTTACCACAGGCGGACTCCAATCAAGTTGTATTTATTTAGTTATTTATGCAGTATTTTACCAGGTAAGTTGACTGAGAACACGTTCTCATTTGCAGCAACGACCTGGGGAATAGTTACAGGGGAGAGGAGGGGGATGAATGAGCCAATTGTAAACTGGGGATTATTAGGTGACCGTGAGAGGGCCAGATTGGGAATTCAGCCAGAACACCGGGGTTAACACCCCTACTCTTACTCTTACGATAAGTGTCATGGGATCTTTAATGACCTCAGAGAGTCAGGACACCCGTTTAACTTCCCATCCGAAAGACGGTACCCTACGCAGGGCAGTGCCAATCACTGCCCTGGGGTATTGGGGTATTTTTTTTAGACCAGAGGAAAGAGTGCTTCCTACTGGCCCTCCAACACCACTTCCAGCAGCATCTGGTCTCCCATCCAGGAA
Source organism: Oncorhynchus mykiss (assembly GCF_013265735.2). Lineage (NCBI taxonomy): Eukaryota > Metazoa > Chordata > Actinopteri > Salmoniformes > Salmonidae > Oncorhynchus > Oncorhynchus mykiss. Next base: position 31,392,714 of record NC_048582.1, read on the forward strand.
CTGACTAGGACCAACCCTGCTTAGCTTCAGAAGCAAGCCAGCAGTGGTATGCAGGGTGGTATGCTGCTGGCCTTGTAGAAACATCTCAAGGATGATCCATGGAAACAAGATGCACCTGAGCTCAAATTCGAGTCTCATAGCAAAGGGTCGGAATTGTTATGTAAATGAGGTATTTCTGTTTGTTTTCTTATGAATTTGAAAAAAAATCTTGAAACCTATTTTTGATTTGTCATTATGGTGTGTAGATTGATGAGGATTTTTTTTAAATTCTATTTTAGAAAAAGGCTGTAACAAGAGGAAAAGAGGAAGGGTCTGAATACTTTCCGAATGCAGTGTACAGTATATAGCTGAAGCATTACATATTGTGCAATAGAAATGTAAAGGTAACATCCGATTGAGTCGATACATACAACGTCTACCGTGAAAACATTGTCTATAAAATTCAATCACGCTGTAACACTGAACTTCCGTGATACGGATTGACTAGAGTCCTCTGTCTGTGTCCTGGATTGGCTTTGCATCCATTAGTCAACAGGGTCAGAGGACAGAGGCTATGTCCTCTATTGGTGTTATATCCATATATGCACCCATTCAAATGATCTCAAATAAAATCTCTCTCCATTAGGTTTATTCTCCCTCTTTCAGACACTCCCAGTGGTCCATTAATTCCATGGTCATAATAGGAGATCTAACAAGCTGAGATATTGACGGCTGTCTGTCCCCATGTAGCCCTAGTGACAGGAGGGAGGGCCTCAGAGTGGGTGGGAGTGGGTATTAGAGTGTGTGTCTGGTGGGGGGACCAACTGGGGACATGTTGTTGGTCCTGACTTGGTCAAATGCTATTTCTAAGGGGTTTAGTGTTACGGTTAGAATTAGTGTTAGGGTTAGAATTAGGTTTAGGGTTAGGAGCTAGAGTAAGGGTTAAGGTTAGGTTTTGGGGTTGGGGTTAAGGTCAAGGTTAGAGTTAGGTTAAGAGTACAGGTTAAGGTTAAGTTTAGCGTTAGGGAAAATAGGATCTTGAAAGGGTCTGAATTGTGTGTTAAGGTTAGCTGTACAAGACTGTGTGAATATGTGTGTTTATGATTCAAGATGGACTGTTTGTCCATCTTGAGACGCTGTAGCCAGCATACAATTCCTCAAAATAGTCAGAAATAAAGTAAGATAACTCAATAAATCTGTCATTCATTGTGACGTTTTTGCAGAGGAGATCTTAGTCACGCAATTTCACATCTAACTAAGATGTTTGGTGCAGTATTTCTCTATGAAAAAAATTGCATAAAATAAGTAATCTATCATAGAATGACAACAACCACTTCATTGAAGAATCCCTACTGTTGACCAATGACCGACAAATAGACTTCGGCTATCGAAATTCGGCTTGCCTCAAGAAAATGTTTTGTGTCACGAACTGCCGAAAAAACATTTCCGAAGACCAAAGCGAACACAAATGTCACAAAATGTAATCATAATATATGCATGAACTGTTCCAACCTGTTTCAGATTGGAAACATTTGAATGCCTTTAGACTCTCTCCATTGCATCATCCATACCCTAGGGCCCTAAAAATGATACAGTATGTGATAACGTGCCCTTGTTTTGGTATTGAACAGTGGGCTTGCCCTCGTGCTGTGATGGTAGCTAACTATTCCTCACATAACAAGGCCAAAACCCCTGGATGTAATCAGAATGATTACAAGACCTTGGCTGGCTTTTTTTGCATTAAGGTCTATATCAAAAATATGACCCTAGAAAGCAAACTGCCCTTTACAAGGACACCAATACTGGCCCTTGTCCAGACTAGCCGAAGCCCACTTACTGTGGTAGATAAACACATTATGAAATACAACTGTATATTGGAAGTGGGATAAACACATCTGTGCGATAGATAGATAGATAGATAGATAGATAGATATTCCCTATATAGTTCACTACTTTTGACCAGAGCACTGATGACCAAAGACCAGTACCTGTAATGGTGGCAGGGAAGTCAGGCGCAGGAGAACAAACTTGGTAATAAACTGAGTCGTTTAATAAGTGCTGACCAAACTCCAAAAACTAAAATATATATTATATTTCCTCCGCGTGCCGGAACCAGTCGTCCACCGCAGGAGCCTTGGTCTGACTCTGATGCCAAGGAGCCAGAACTGGCTGATACCCCAATACACACTGGGGAGAAGGGTTAGTGGAAGAGTGGCGGAGCGAGTTCTGGGCCATCTCTGCCCAGGGCACGAACGCTGCCCACTCCCCCGGCCAGTCCTGGCAATTAGACCTCAGAAACCTACCCACATCCTGATTAACTCTCTCCACCTGCACGTTACTCGCGGGGTGAAAATCTGAGGTAAGGCTGACTGAGACCCCCAGACGTTCCATGAACACCCTCCAGACCCTCGACGTGAACTGGGGACCCCGATCAGACACTATATCATCAGGCACCCCGCAGTGCCGGAAGACGTGTGTAAATAGAGCCTCCGCAGTCTGTAGGGCCGTAGGGAGACCGGGGAACGGGAGGAGACGACAGGACTTAGAAAAATGATCCACAACGACCAGGATCGTGGTGTTACCCTGTGAAGGAGGAGGATCAGTCAGGAAATCCACCGACAGGTGCGACCATGGCCGTTGTGGAACGGGTAAGTACTTCCCACTAAGACAGCGCACCGTCCGACCGATATCAGAATGACCAGAGGAGGGTGACGTATGGGCCCAATAAATCAGCCGGTCGCGGACAGCAGACAGAATGTACAGACGCCCAGCCGGACACTGAAGGGGAGCGGGAACTGTACGCAACGTCTGCTCAATGTCCGCGTCCAGCTCCCACACTCACACTGCCACCAAGAAGGGAGAGGCCGGGAGTATGGGAGTGGGATCCATGGGCCTCTCCTCTGTGTCATACAGCCGGGACAATGCGTCTGCGTTCTGAGAGTCTGGTCGGTAGGAAAGGGTAAACACAAAACGGGTGAACCCTCGCCTTGCCTGGCGAGGGTTCAGTCTCCTCGGATGTACTCCAGATTGCAGTGGTCAGTCCAGATGAGAAAAGGGTGTTTAGCCCCCTCAAGCCAATGTCTCTACGCCTTCAAGGCCTTGACGACAGCCAACCGCTCCTATCCCAGCCTCGGACACGTCCACGTCCACTATGAACGCCAAAGAGGGATCCGGATGGGCCAACACGGGAGCCAAGGTAAACAGAACCCTCAGGTGACTAAAAGCCCTGTCCGCCTCAGCTGACCACTGCAAGTGTACCGGGCCCCCCTTCAGCAGTAAGGTAATGGGAGCCGCTAACTGACCAAAACCCTGGATAAACCTCTGGTAGTAGTTGGCAAACCCTAAGAACCGCTGCACCTCCTTTACCGTGGTCGGAGTCGGCCAATTACGCATGGCTGCAATGCGGTCACTCTCCATCTCCACCCCTGAAGTGGAAAGGCAATACCCTAGAAAGGAGACGGACTGTTGGAAGAACAGGCATTTCTCAGCCTTGACGTACAGGTCATGCTCCAATAGGCGACCAAACACTCTGCGCACCAGGGACAAATGCTCAGCATGTGCAGCGGAGTATATCAAAATGTCATCAATATACACCACTACACTCTGCCCGTGCAGGTCCCTGAAAATCTTGTCTACAAAGGCTTGGAAGACTGATGGCGCAGTCATCAAACCGTACGGCATGACAAGGTACTCATAGTGCCCAGAGGTGGTACTGAAAGCCGTCTCCACTCGTCTCCCTCTCGGATATGCACCAGATTGTAAGCGCTCCTGAGATCTAGTTTAGTGAAGAAGTGCATTGACTCTATCGCTGTGGCTATGAGCGGTAGCGGGTAGCTATACCTCACCGTGATCTGATTCAGACCCCGATAGTTAATACACGGGCCTAGACCTCCATCCTTCTTCTACACAAAAAAGAAACTCGAGGAGGCGGGTGAAGTGGAGGACCGAATGTACCCCTGATGCAGGGATTCGGAGACATATGTTTCCATAGCCTCCGTCTCCACCTGTGAGAGGGAATACACGTGACTCCTGGGAAGTGCAGCGTCTACCAGGAGATCTATCGCACAATCGCCCCGTCGATGAGGTGATAATTGAGTCGCCTTTTTTTGGGAGAAGGTGAGTGACAAATCCGCATATTCAGGGGGAATGTGCACGGTGGAGACCAGGTCTGGACTTTCCACCATAGTAGCACCAACGGAAACCCCTAAACACCTACCTGAGCACTCTCGCGGCCACCCCGTGAGAGCCCTCTGTGGCCAAGAAACAGTGGGGTTATGACAAGCTAACCAGGGTAGGCCCAGCACCACTGGAAATGAAGGAGAGTCAATAAGGAAGGGACTAATTCTCTCCGTATGACCCCCCTGCGTCACCATGACAACGGCGCGGTGACCTTCCTAATTAACCCTGACCCTAATGGTCGCCTATCTAAGGCGTGCACGGGGAAGGGCACATCCACGGGAACAATAGGGTTCCCTAAACTATAGGCTAAAGCACTATCAATAAAATTCCCAGCCGCGCCTGAATCGATGAGCGCCTTATGCTGGGAATGTGGGGAAAATTCAGAGAACGTAACAGACACAATTATATGTACAACAGAGGGCTCTGGGTGAGAATGGTGCCGGCTCACCTGAGGTGACCCCAGAGCGCCCTGCCTGCTGCCTCGATTCCCAGAGGAACCAACCCGGCACCGACCGGCAGTGTGACCTCTGCGGCCACAGAATGGTGCACGAGCGGGGACCCCCTCAGGTCTCCCTGCGCACCGACCGTCCCAGCTCCATGGGTATTGGAGAGGATGGAACCACCAGATCCCGATCTGAACGTCCGCGAGTAGCCAGCAGGTTGTCCAGCCGGATGGACAGGTCCACCAGCTGGTCAAATGTGAGGGTGGTGTCTCTGCAGGCCAGCTCCCGACGGATGTCCTCGCGCAGACTGCAACAGTAATGGTCAATCATGGCCCTGTTGTTCCATCCCGCGCTGGCAGCCAGGGTCCTAAACTCCAGGGCGAACTCCTGGACGCTCCTCGTCTCCTGCCTCAGATGGTAGAGGCGCTCACCTGCCGTTCTAGCCTCGGGCGGGTGGTCGAAGACTGCCTGTAAATGGCGGGTGAACTCCTCAAACTGGTCCAACGCCGCATCTCCCTCTCTCCATACGGCGTTGGCCCACTCCAGGGCTCTCCCGGTGAGGCGCGAGACGAGGGTGGACACCCTCTCCTGGTCCGATGGAGCCGGGTGAACGGTGGCCAGATAAAGGTTTAATTGTAACATGAACCCCTGGCAGTTCGCAGCCCTCCCGTCATACTCCGGTGGGGCAAGGAGAGACGGATCCCACTTGATTCAGGTGGGAAAGTGGCGCTCAAGAGAGACCCCGGTTGTGCTGGTGGAGGCACTGGAAGAACTCCCTGTCTCTCCCAGCGGTCCATTGTCTGGAAAACGCGATCAATGGTGACACCAAGATGGTGAAACATAACTGCATGCTCCTCCACCTCAATGGCCGGGGTACCTTCTCCTGCTGACTCCATAGTTGTGGTCGGAAATTCTGTATTGGGTGCGTGTTGGTGGCAGGGAAGTCAGGCGCAGGAGAACAAACTTGGTATAAACGGAGTCGTTTAATAAGTGCAGACCATACTCCAAAAACCAAAATATATAAAAATAACAAAGTGGGTACAAAACCCATTGCACACCAACACATACTAGCACAATCACATACAATAAAACAATCTCCGACAAGGACATGAGGGGAAACAGAGGGTTAAATACACAATAAAATGAAAATTAATTACTTAAAATACAATGTGATTTTCTGGATTTTTGTTTTAAATTCCGTCTCTCACAGTTGAAGTGTACCTCTGATAAAAAAAAAATTACAGACCTCTACATGCTTTGTAAGTAGGAAAACCTGGAAAATCGGCAGTGTATCAAATACTTGTTCTCCCCACTGTATATCTAATCTAAAATGTAATCTACATTATCCCCGAATGTTATTATTTATCATGAGAGAACTATAAACAATAACTAGTAATGCTGCACAGTCCAGGAAAGCTCAAATCTCACCTTTCTGGTATTTTCTTAAAATAAATTGCTGAGGTGTAGTCACTTCTGAGGACACAAGCTCAAGTACACAGTACAACTACAGTATGTTAAATATATGAAAATATGAATAAGGCTTGAAATTACGTATATGCTTTCTAAATATAGTATAATCACATTATAAAACCACAAACTATATGATTTCAACTTCCTTATAACTGTAAAAAAACTATATATATATATATACTGTACATATTTGTATGTTTAGTGTTAGTTAAAACAGCAGAGCACAGAACATTAGAGTAGAGTTAAGTATTGTAAAGTACAGTAGAGTTTAGTATAGTACAGTATTATACAGTCAATAATAGTTTACTAAACTGCAGTTTTCTCTACTGTGTATTGTACTGAACTCTACTCTACAGTAGAGTTCAGTACTGTACTGTCCTGAATCATAATCTACATAACTTTTTATATTTTACTGTACTCTACTGTGCTCTACTGTACTCTACTGTAATGTGCTCTCCACACATTTGAAAAATATTTGCCTATGATTGGTCCAGATTGGGTCCAGTTTGGACCCAATCTGAACCAATCATGAATGTCTATATTTGGGCCAAATCAAGGCTGGTCCGGACCAAAAATCCACATTTGTGCACGTTAAAATTAAAGCCGGTCCGAACTGTAACAGAAACGACGTCTGGGGAATGTTGAAATCAAGGCCAGGTTAGCCTGACCAAATTTCAACAACTTTACACGTTCGGTGTCGGTTGGTGCTCAGTGGGTAAGGATGCTGGTTACAGTAAATGGAAAGAGAGAGGGCTCATGGAGAGGTGTCTGTAAGAGCCAGGAGAGGTGACATTATCTGGAGATAGAGATTGTCCCCCAGTAAAATTATTACATTATTTCGTTTTGAAATTTACTTAAGTATCAAAAGTAAATGTTATTGTGAAAATATACTTATGTATCAAAAATAAAGGTAAGAGAATAAATCATTTCAAATTCCTCATATTAAGCAAACCAAATTTACGGAAAGCCAGGCGCACACTCCAACATTCAGACATCATTTTCAAACGACGCATGTGTGTTTTAGGAATGTAGGACACAGAAGTAAAAGTAAAAGTAGTCAAGAATATAAATAGTAAAGTACAGTTACCCCCAAAACTGTAAAAACACTACACCTAATTGCTAGGTCTACCTTTACTTGTTACTTTATTGAACTTTCATTATCATCCCTCCTCATGAGGGAGAGAAATGTGAAAATATTTTAAAGATACTGTATGTGAGCTTTTGGTAATTAGAATTTCAAGGCACAGGGCAATGTTTCTTTAACTTATACAAGGTAAATTATTTCTCCAAAATGAAATAGAAGTATTGATATTAGTTGGCAGGGGTCTTTATTTCAGCATTATTGTGTATTAGTGTATTTATATGTAATACATTTTCAGACTTTTACTGGAAAATGTTTTCTAAGATCCCTTTTCTATCTGTTTGACCAGAAATCAAAGCATTTGCTTATTCCTAATATTTAGGATAGAAAATGGTTGAAAAAATGTATACTGTATATGCCTTAATTTCACATTTCTACACCATTGAACTTCAAAAGTTGGTGCTCGTGGGTCCTTCTCCGTGGAAATGAACCATAGCATACAGCTGACAAATTTTAAATGGTTGGTAAACCATTGGATCGCCCGCATTGCACTGCCGAACAAAATGGAATCGTCCCATTTGCTAACTAAGGGTAGGGTACACTAAAATGCCAGTGTTTGCCCAACAGCTCATGATTGTTCCTTGGCAAAAACGTACAAATGAATGACATGTTTTCTGAGTTATCTAAGATTAATTCTGACTATTTTGAGGACAAACAGTACTATTGCCTCTTTTTTCTTTTAAGGAAGTATGCAAGCACACTTATTTGGTTCGCCTAGCCAATTTAGGCTAGCTGCCAGCCGATCTGAAGCATGCTGATGCCTTTAGGGTTGGCCGGGATGTGGACAAGAAATTAGGGTTAGGATTATGGCTAGGGTTAGGGTTGAGCCAAGATGTGGAGAGGAAGTGAGGGTTAGGGTTAGGGTTGAGCCAGGAGTAGACATGAAGCTAGGGTTAGGGTTAGATATAACCCTAACCCTAATCAAATTAACAATTGATTCATTTGATCCTCCCCCCACTACATGGCAGAAAGGTAGGCCTCACTTGAAGTCCCACAGAGAACAAGGTTTGTCTTCCAAAGAAAATCATTATTTACAGCCCTTACATAACCATGACCCCCCTTGGACTATGATTGAGCTAGCTACAGTAACAGTCCATCCAAAAAACCCATTCAGGCCTTATAGGGGTGCGCTGTGTTAAGGTTCAGCTTCATGTGGCAACAGGAAATGGCTTAATTCATCCTCAAAATGGTGCTTCATTCTCTCCCTGCAAGTACACAGTAACAATGTTTTCAACTCTCTGTAGAAGTAATTTCTTAACGTAAAGAATTGAAACTTGAAATTCAGGTCATTGAATTTCAGCTTCCTGCGATTACAGGAAAATACTTAATTGGGGGTCATATGGGTGGTTTCGAAGCTTTAAAAAGGTTAAATATTCTCAAAAGTGACTGTCTGTCTGTCTGTCTGTCTGCCTTCCTGCCTGCCTGCCTGTCTGTGAGTGTATATAACTGTCTGCTTGCCTGCCTATGTCTGTCTGTCTGTTTCACTGTCTATCTGTGTCTGGATATCTCTATCTGTCTGCCTGCCTGTCTGTGAGTGTATATGTCTGTCTGTCTGTGTCTGTTTGTCTGTGAGTGGATATCTGTCTGCCTGTTTGTCTCTCTCTCTCTTTCTGTCTATCTGTCTGTGTGAATTTACCCATTGCAGATGTATGACTAAATGTATTGCCTTGAAAGCAATGTATGCATATCAATGCGTCAATATCCTGGCTGTGGAGGTGGGAGAGAGGTGGGAGAGAGAGAGGTTAATGGAGGGAGGGAGGGAGGGAGGGAGGGAGGGAGGGAGGGAGGGAGGGAGGGAGGGAGGGAGGGAGGGAGGGAGCACTGAGAGGACAGGAGGGAGAGAGAGAGGTGGAAAGTGAGGAAATGCGAGAGGAGGGAGGGGAGGGGAGAGAGGGAGAGTCAACAGACAGACTATCTATGTGTCAATATCCTGTCTGTGGAGGTGGGAGAGAGGAGAGAGAGGTGGAGGTGGGAGAGAGAGGAGGGAGAGAGAGATGAGAGGAGGGAGGGAAAGAAGGAGGGGAAAAGAATGGAGGAGGGACAGAGGGAGGGAGGGAGGGAGGGAGGGAGGGAGGGAGGGAGGGAGGGAGGGAGGGAGGGAGAGAATGGAGGGGTGGAGGATGGAGAGAGAAGAGGGAGAGTTAGGGTGAAGGGAGCAGGGGGAGAGAAAGGAGGGTGAGGAGAGAGAAGAGAGAGGAGGGAAAAAGAGAGAGGGGGAGAAAGTCAGAGGGATAGGGTTGAGGCGGTGAAAGAGGGGGGAGGGGGAGGGAAGAGAAGAGAACGTGGGATAAAAAAGAGGTAGAGAGAGATGGGGACAGGGAGGCAAAGAGAGGGAAAGAGGAGGGAAAGAGAGAGAGAAGAGAGAAAGAAAGAGATGGGTGATTAGAGAATAGAGTGAGACACACGACTGCCTGAGAGACACACGACTGTCTGCTTGTCTTTTTCACTCAGGTCCCTCGTCCAGCATTTGGGAATATACCGCATTGGGGAACACATGCAATGTCTATTTCTATGAGCACAAACACTGTTCATGACACAAACTGTTCACACCCCTCTTGTTGGTGTGAACATTTTGCAAGTTTGAAGCTTATTTCCTTCAATTATACATATTTTGTCATGGGATGGAGAGAAATGTTTTTTCATACATTTTGCCATGTCTAATGTGTATTCATGAGATATTTGAGTGACTCGAACATGGGCTAAAAAAATGAGCAAAAAAATGTTAGCTGGCATGGGCTAGTTGATCTGGACATTTCTGACAAGTTATAAAAAGCCCTCTGAGGTATGCAATGACTGACATGACAATGTAACACTCGTCGAAATGGGTAGACCAAGGCGCAGCGTGATTTGGGTTCATCATAATTCATTTAAATGTGAACCAGCAACAACACAATAAAGAGAAACAAACAAACGAATGTACAGCCTTGTAGGGCTCAAAAGCAACAATACAAAAACAAGATCCCACAAACAACAGGTGGGAAAAGGCTGCCTAAATATGATCCCCAATCAGAGACAACGATAGACAGCTGCCTCTGATTGGGAACCACACCAGGCCAACATAGAAATACAAAAACTAGACTACACATAGAAATAATATACTAGAACACCCCCCTAGTCACGCCCTGACCTACTCCACCATAGAAAATGAAGGCTTTCTATGGTCAGGACGTGACAGACAAGAGGAATACCGATGATGCACTACCCAATTTCGAAATTTCACCTTGTGCATTCTACTATTACAACTTTCAACAGTAAGTTGAAATTAAAAACGTTCCTTTTTCGCAGCCGGACCTCTCGCACCCACCCAGAGGGCTCACCCCACAGTTTGGGATCCACTGGTCTAGATAGCAGCACACTGGAGTGAACCCCCATGTGGCTCCTTCTGGGCTGAGTATGGCCTACATCTCTCCCCTACCTATTGGACGCAGTCCAAGGGCACATCACCAGAGTGAGCATGCATATATATTACCCCGCAGACAGGTCTGAGGGGAGAGACCGTGGGCTGAGCATCCAGCTGCTGTTCTAGTTGTGTGGTAAACACTGCTAGGATTAGTCTTCCCTGATGGAAGAGGGGTCAGAGGTTGATTGCTTGTGCCCTGTCATGTGGGCTGCATAACATGCTCTTCTTTCTGGCTAACCACATGAATAGAGTTCCTTTCTGGTCTGTCTGTGTGTGTTGGCCTCTTAGAGTACACTGTCACCCCACCTATCAGGAGAAAAATGGAAAGGGCAATACGCCCACAAATATGTAAACGTGCGCGTACACACAAGCACACACGCACTCACTTACTCACTCACCCTGAAGCACCTCGATGAAAGCTTATTCACACTAGGTCACCCCAGGTCTCTTACAAGCGTAATGGGGTTTGATAAGCGGCAATTTTGTTTCATCAACCACAGTTGATAATTTAAGGTCAGGTTAATATGAACTCACCTTGGATATACAGTACAACATCTACAACATTAACATGTGGACTATAGGCTTAGAGCACACATTAGATGTTATTTTGTTATTAAGCTCATTATATTTTATACATAGTGTTCTTAGTTTTTGCCATATGTTAAGTCCCTTTTTGGTTTGATCTCTATGCTTTTGATGTCTGGGGAGACGTGGACAGTAAATGATGATGGCAAATTTATGAACAGATGGGTCCCTTTGTTTCTTACAGCAGCGGCCCAGATACACACACTCGCACGCACGTTCGACACGTACTCTCACACACACACACACACACACACACACACACACACACACACACACACACACACACACACACACACACACACACACACACACACACACACCACACACACACACACACACACACACACACACACACACACACACACACACACACACACACACACACTGTAGTACATGTCACATTCCAGTCACACACATGCTGCTATCTATGCACAAAAAATGTTTTTAAAGTGCTCACTTTCTTTCCCGCTGCTAGGCAGCCGCGAATTCACAAAGCGTGGCATGCATATTTATCGCAGTCACTTGCATTATCCCGTTTAGAGAAAGGCAGTTGCAATTCCACACAGACATCATGTGTAGTGGCATATGCACACTGACAAACAACCGTACATAATTCGTAATGGTGCAAATACCCTGGAGGAAATGCAGTCAAATGATGGTTCGAGACAATAATATATGCGTAGTACCATCAGTGACTATCAAAGTGCCTGTTTAAAAAAACAGATAGCTGAAAGCAGAGGAAAGCAATACATTTTGAGAACAGTTCCCTCAATCCCTCAATTATATCTGGAGTATTTCTCCTGTCTTATCCGGTGTCCTGTGTGAATTTATCTTTTCTCTCTCTAATTCTCTCTTTCTCTCTTTCTTTCTTTCTCTCTCTCGGAGGACCTGAGCCCTAGGACCATGCCTCAGGACTACCTGGCATGATGACTCCTTGTTGTCCCCAGTCCACCTGGCCGTGCTGCTGCTCCAGTTTCAACTGTTCTGCCTGCGGCTATGGAACCCTGACCTGTTCACTGTGATTACTATCATTTGACCATGCTGGTCATTTATGAACATTTGAACATCTTGGCCATGTTCTGTTATAATCTCCACCCGACACAGCCAAAAGAGGACTGGCCACCCCTCATAGCCTGGTTCCTCTCTAGGTTTCTTCCTAGGTTTTGGCCTTTCTATGGAGTTTTTCCTAGCCACCGTGCTTCTACACCTGCATTGCATGCTATTTGGGGTTTAGGCTGGGTTTCTGTACAGCACTTTGAGATATCAGCTGATGTAAGAAGGGCTATATAAATACATTTGATTTGATTTGAATCTCAATTGAATGCCTGCTTACACACACACACACACACACACACACACACACACACACACACACACACACACACACACACACACACACACACACACACACACACACACGCACACGCACACGCACACGCACACGGACACGGACACGGACACACTGGAGCAGTGTGTGTAATACTGTATAGTACTGTGTACAGAGCAAGGTTCAATTGGGGCTTCTGTGTGGTGAAGTGAGGTGGAGACTGGAGGCAGAGTGGGGCCTCTACGGCTGGAGGCCTTTGTTCCTCATTCATGTGCTCTGCACTCCTCTGATGATGGGCCTATTGTCCCAGCCTCCACTGGACCTGCACTCCTCAGCAACACTGATAAAGCCCCCTTTCACACAGAAACCCAGAGAGAGCAGGAAGAGAGAGGCAGAGTTTGAGAAAGAAAGGGAAGTGATGGGAGAGTGGAAAGGGGAAAAAGATGGGAACAGGAAATATGGAGAGAAGAAGAGATGGTTACAGACAAAGAGAGAGGGTGACAAACCAAAAAGGGTTCTGGAAGAGTGAGAGAGATTAAGGGAATGATTTTGCGAGCGGCAGAGATGAAAGGAGAAAGAGGGAGAAGTAATGTGATGTGAGAAAGGGAAAGGGAGCCATTGAAAGAAATGAAAAAGAGGGTTAAAGATTGAAGTAGATAAAGGGAAGAAATGGAAGGTAGACAAAAGTCATGGTAAATGAAGATGATGTCAGAAAGAGAGAAATGGAAAGCTACTTATCATTAAAACTGTGCTCACGGGAGTTTTACTTACTAAAACATGTCTATCAGAGACTGATCCAAGATCAGCCCTTTGTATAAAATAATTGTACTCCTCTCCCTAGCTGTCTCCCTCACCTTGCACCATTGGAGTTTGATTATGCCTAATTGTACAGCCAAACATGGCTGTACAGTCAAAATGTTCCGTACAAGATACTGCCTTGGGCATTCTTGAATATTTGGCTGGGTTAAAATCATACATCTCCGTGTTTTATGCAACCTTTTACACGCTCTTTGGAAAATCAAACTGTATAAAAGCCTGACAAAATAAGCTCTGATTTTGAACTTCTAACTCGAGGAGAGCTTTTTGCTGGGCCCTAATGAGCTTGGGATCAAGCCTCTGACTCGCGATGCTCCTGGCACTTGCTCAACCAAACACGCTCATGCAGATAATTTATTTATCATGTGTAACCATGTGACTGCAACCGAACATGTTTTTTTCAGGGAGGAGGAGGAGGAAGAAGAAGGAGGGGGAAAAGTGCGGTGTTTTTGCTTGCATGTAATTGGGAGCCTGAGATGACGCTGTTGAGAAAGTCACAAGAATTTGGTAATTCCTCCATGGTCTGGCCTTGAGGCCATCTCTCTCCACAGGATTAGGAGGCAAAGCGGTACATATTCGTAATGGTTGTGTCTTTCCACAGTCTGACACAGACACACAGTGTACACACACACACAGCACACAGCACACAGCACACAGCACACACCCTCACACACACACACACACACACACACACACACACACACACTTACACACACACACACACACACACACACACACAGACACACACACACACACAGACACACACACACACACACACACACACACACACACACACACACACACACACACACACACACACACACACACACACACACACACACACACACACACACACACACACAGAGGAAGGGATGGATTACCACCATAGACCAGGGAAAGAGAGGTTGGCTGGTCATTTAGAGGTTAATGAGTTGCCAGTCGTCTGTTATATGGAAAAGAGAGAGAGGAAATAGGACCTGAAAGGATTCATAAGAGGATTTGTCTGATAGGCATGAAAATGAACTTCCCACTTCTCACATCTATCATATCTTTCAAAGAAACACACTCCCACAAACTCCCACCCACACGTTTTACTAAAAATATTTTTTTTTACACTTAAATGTCTAGATTGTGTCCCAGATCCATATCTTTCAAAGAAACACAAACTCCCACAAACACCCACCCACACCTCTTACAATAAATAAATAAAAATGTCACACTTAAATGTCTAGATTATGTGTTAAAAATATTGTTGATTTGGGTCCAGTGTGCAGGAAGAGGAAGTGGTCATATCTAAGCTCCTCTGAGTGCCGGGCTTGTCCTGAACTGTCCCTGTTAATATGCTACTGTTTGGACTTAATGCTTCACATATTACTGCTAATGTTTGGGGACATGGATAAACCATTTAAGTAAAAATGGAAAGCAGGAGAGAGTACTTGAGGAGACAAAGTTATAGAAGCAAAACTGAATTTACATTTAGGTCAACACAATAAACAGGATTTCTAAAATGATCAGCACAGTGGATAACCAGGTGTGTGTCCCAAATGGCACCCTATTCCCTATATAGTGCTTGATCAGGGCCAATAGGGTACCATTTATGATGCAAACCAGGCCTTGTTTACCAAAAGCATCTTAAGGCGAAGTTCATTGTTAGAACCTTCGTAGGAGTATTGTTAAATCTCGAGCTGTTTCCCAAAACCATTGTTAGTAAAGTTGCAATTGAAAAACCTTCGGAATCTAACGCCTGCCTCAGACCAATCGTAGGACAGTTAAGTAAGTCATTAGGTGCATTTTTGCCCTCCCACATCACTTTATACACAGAAGATCTCCGCTAAACATAGAATCACATGTTTATCCACCTCTGTGTGAACACTGATAGTTTCCAGTTTCAAGTTTTATTAGCCACATGTACGGAATACGCATGGTATACTGTATATACATCGTCCAAAGAAATGCTAATTCCAGAACAAAGTTTAAAAGAAATATAAAGTTGCCAATGACTTTGCAATTGATGCAAACCAGCAACGTATGCTTCTAATTAAAACTGAGATGACTGCATTGAAATATAAATACAGTAGGCCTATTTCAATCATATTGAAATGGGTACATTTCATGTTCAATCGATTGAGTTCTATTGTCTGTAATTAGTCTCAATATATTTCATGATGTGTAGTCTAAAATGTGCACAGTGATGTTCCAAATCTTGATTTAGTGCATTATTATAGGGTAAGCATTACAATAAGCCGCCTCAATATTTGCAGCCATAGATGATAATATCTTTCTCGGAGCTGATCCGTCGTCAGTATTGTGGAATATTTCTAATGTTAAAGTTAGATTTGATTGGAGCAAGCTAACCCGAGAGCAGCGTTGCCTTTCTTTCTATCCTATTTATGTGTTATACCATGGAATTGTTGAATACTTGTATCTGATTGACTTGAAGAGCATTTTAGAGCTTGCAATATTTAAGCAATAAGGCACGAGGGGGTGTGGTATATGGCCTATATACCACGGCTAAGGGCTGTTCTTAAGCACGACACAACGCAGAGTGCCTGGATACAGCCCTTAGAAGTGGTATATTGGCCTTATACCACAAACCCCCGAGGTGCCTTATTGCTATTAGAAACTGGTTACCAATGTAATAAGAGCAGTAAGAAGAAATGTTTGTCATACCCGTGGTATACGGTCTGATATACCACGGCTGTCAGCCAATCAGCATTCATGGTTCTAACCACTCCGTTTATAATTCCCTGTAATGCACGGTATATTTGCGCGACAGAATTCATTGGCTATAGTTAGTTCTATGTTTGAGCTGCTTTTTAAAGCAAACGTCTCATTTAAAACATTATTGGCATTTTTTAATTGGATTTTCATAATGGCAAGCTAGGACTGATGGTTCGGTTAGCTAAACTAGCAAGTATGTTGGTTTGGATACCACGGCAACTACTGGAGCTTTCTAGTAAACTTCCTAGCTACTTCAGTGAATGTTGAACACATTTTTACCAGAAAATGAACGCATTTCTAACGGCAAATGTGTTAAATTAAAGCCAATAGTATAAATAATCCAAAATAATGAAAATAATGCAATTCCGTGGAAGGTCAGACACACACACACA
Organism: Oncorhynchus mykiss; assembly: GCF_013265735.2. Classification (NCBI taxonomy): domain Eukaryota; kingdom Metazoa; phylum Chordata; class Actinopteri; order Salmoniformes; family Salmonidae; genus Oncorhynchus; species Oncorhynchus mykiss. The sequence continues at coordinate 31,409,167 of NC_048582.1, forward strand.
CCTTCCACTTTGTTCATTATTTTCCATAGCTAATTTTGATGAATTTATTCATACTATTTCATCCTTCCGCGAGATATAGTCCCAACACAAATCTAAGGTTGCTACCCAAGCCGGCTGGTCGTTCGTTCTATCGGTTCGGTTGACTGAGACTCAGTCATTAAGTATTTTCGTTCTAAATCTATGGACGCAACCCAGTTGTTTGTTCTAAAAGAAACGCCTAACTGGCGTTTCCTTCATTCTGGTCCTGACAAGAAAACATCTGGGGAGGTTCTCTTCTGCACTGTTCCACCAATCTCATAAATGTGGAGGAGGAGTTAAGGAGGAGTGTGGCTTTTTTAATGTCCAAAAGCGGAAGTCGCTTCACAGGCACTCTTCCATTTCCCCTGAAAACAGGATGCACCCGGTTATCTACAACCCGCTGAGGGTGCACAATGGTAAACACACACACACACTCCTGGGGGGAAGTCATATTTGTAAATGGCGAGTAGAGAGCAGTGAAAGATCCATACATTATATGATGGTAATTATAGGAGGAAGAGGAGGGAGACAGGAAGAGCTGAAATGAGTGGAGCAAAGCCAAAGGGAGGACGTGTTTTTAAAGGAGACATGGATTTATTCATGAAATCTACAGCACAGAGCAACAGGCTGAGGGACAAAACAACTGAGAGCGAGAGAGAGACAATGGGAATGAGGGAGGAGAGAGGAGAAGAAGAAGTCAGGGAGTTGGAGGTAGGGTAACAGAGAGAGTTGGCAGTGCGGTAGAAAGATGGATGTAGTGAAAGTGAACAGAAGAATGTGGATTTGAGAATACAAAGGACAAGAAAAGCAAGGGAGCAAGATGGAGTAGGAGTGAGAAAAGAACAAGGAAGGTATAGAAGAGAGGAAGTAGGGAGGCAGAGGGCGAGGGATGGAGCAGGAAGGGTAGGTTAAGTACAAATTCTGAACCACACAAGCCAACCACACACTGAAGAACTGTAATTTGGACTTTCCCAGAATAGAAAGTAAACGAGGGAGGGAGGATAACAGAATAACATAAACTCTTTAGCAGCACGCAACGCGCACAACAAGAACACACTGCCCTGGACATACACTCCCAAACGCACACATGCACGCACACACACACATGTACAGCAGGTACGAAAAACATGCTCCCCACACACCAGCTCACAAGCACACACACACACACACACACTCACACACACAAGGTCAGAGATGATGATAAAATGTTACTCAGGCCTTACGCTTATCTTTAAATCTACAATACAGTACACATCATCATGCATCCAGTCTGTTTTGTCAGCAAAGCATTGGGGGGAGTTATATTTTGCTTCATTAATTTATGCATGGCAGCATCTTCCATGCTCAGCAGTTAATTTTCGAGGGTTAAACTTTTAGCTTTGTTATCTTGGAAACAACTGGGAGATTTACAGATGTAGATTCTTAATTTGAGCCAGTTTGCTACATTAGGAAAATAATCCTGCAGCAACAGGAAATGTGAATTATTTAGTGGATTATAATTCATGGCAATTTTTGTAAGGGTTGGTACTTTTTTCCTAAGGGAAAAGCAAGTGGAAATTGTAAACTTCAGAAGCCATTTTTAACTTCAAATACACTCAAGTTTTACATTTCTTGCATTGGTGATCAAATGAATTTCCTACATCTGTACTTGTTCAAGTCATTTTCTCCTTGTTGTCGGCCATTTAAATCTAACCGTGCAATTGGACTAAGATTCAAAACAGGGACAGTCCTGGTCCCAGAGGCTGTCTGCATACCACTGTCATTGTCACCTGCCTTCATCCGAAATGGCACCAAATTCCATATTTAGTGCACTACTTCTGGTCATAAGTTGTGCACTAAATAGGGAATATGGTGCCATTTGGGAAGCAATCGTTGTCAGCAGCCCGCATGGCATTCCCATTGCAGTAGGTCATGCAAAACATCTAGGTCACTAGTTCTGATATGAAGTGGGTCAGGCCTTGTGCTTCTCCAAGTGTGTGTTATTAAGTGCTCTCATCGCTCTGATGAACAAACAATATTTAATTTTATAGGCTTACCACCCTACAAACCTAGTTTACATACTGGCTTACGTAAGTTTTACGATAGATAAAAGACTATCGTGGCTGTGACTACTGTATGTAGGAATATATCGTGGCTGTGACAACAGCATGTTCAGAGAATCACCCAATCCCGGCACTTTATGTTTTACCAATGGGACGGATATAAATATCTATTTGAATATTTGGACTGTGTTGTCCTATTTAAGCAAACAGCCCAAGGCATTTTTTAGGAATTAATGATGTACAATATGGAGCAACAATGTCTAATTACCATAATGTACCGGAGGCCCATCTTTAGATATTCGCCAACCGCTTATACTGTATGTTTTCCCCCGGCCTAGACTGTCTTTATTGAAGAGTTTGATATCAAGACTGTTATTACATTTTCATGCTGATGATTCAGCTGTGATTCAGTAAAAACCATTATCCTCACCTTGATCCCTCCCTGTGTCATCACGTCTGGGATTCCAGGAACTGGTGGTTACAGTGTATCTCTGTGGGGTCTCTCTCTTTATCTGTCTGCATGGCTCATAACCTCAGACAATATCTGGTCCAGGACATCTGTGTGCTGTATACCTCATTAAGTTACGCAAATAACCCAAGGTGGAACACCGGGGCGGGCCTGCCCAACTGACTGCATGATTAACTGCAACAAGCCCAGTGTGCGCTTTCTCCTGCTCCATCTCTCATTTCATTTGATTAAAGATTAAATGTTTTTGCCAACCGTCAACAAGCCGAAGGGCACACTTGGTATGAATAACAAGCCTCCTTGTCGTAACGAGTCAGGCAGAGCAGAGTTGATGGCATTGTTTTCCGACATGAGTGGGACATCAGCAGAAACTGTCTGGGAAAGGAAAAACATGCGGTATTGCTGTTACTCTGTCTGTTTTCTGGTGATTGCTCTTTTCCATTGTACCAAAATGATCGGCATGGAGTATGAATGGATCATATTTACTCTCTGGTAGACATTTGTCTGTTTCATAGATCCGATACAGAGAGATGGGCTTGCTAACTATTACAGACAGAAAGGGAAGCACAGCCAAGAGCTGCCCAGTGACACAAGCCTACCAGACGAGCTAAATAACTTCCATGCTCGCTTCGAGGCAAGTAACAATGAAACATGCATGAGATCATCAGCTGTTCTGGACGACTTTGTGATCAAGCTCTCCGCATCCAATGTGAGTAAGACCTTCAAACAGGTTAACATTCACAAGGCTGCAGGAACAGACAGATTACCAGGATGTGTACTCCGAACATGCGCTGATCAACTGGCAAGTGTCTTCACTGACATGTTCAACCTCTCCCTGTTTGAGTCTGTAATACCAACATGTTTCAAGCAGACCACCATAGTCCCTGTGCCCAAGAACACCAAGGTAACCTTCCTAAATGACTACCCAACTGTAACACTCACGTATGTAGCCATGAAATGCTATGAAAGGCTGGTCATGGCTCACATCAACACCACTATCCCATAAAACCTAGACCCACTCCAATTTTCCTACCGCACCAACAGATCCACAGATGATTCAATCTCTATTGCACTCCACACTGCCCTTTCACACTTTTTTTTTTTTTTTGACAAAAGGAAAACCTATGTGAGAATGCTATTCATTGACTACAGCTCAGCTTTCAACACCATATTGCCCTCAAAGCTCATCACTAAGCTAAGGACCCTGGGGGGACTAAACACCTCCCTCTGCAACTAGATAATAGAATTCCTGATGGGCCACCCCCAGGTGGTAAGGGTAGGTAACAACACATCCGCCACACTGATCCCCAACACAGGGGCCCCTCAGGGGTGCGTGGTCACCCCTCCTGTACTCCCTGTTCACTCATGACTGCACGGCCAGGCACGACTCCAACACCATCATTAAGTTTTCTGATGACACAACAGTGGTAGGCCTGATCACCCACAACGATGAGACAGCCTATAGGGAGGAGGTCAGAGACCTGACCATGTGGTGCAAGGACAACAACTTCTCCCTCAACGTGATCAAGACAAAGGAGATGATTGTGGACTACTGGAAAAGGAGAACCGAGCACGCCCCCAATTCTCATCGACGGGGCTGTAGTGGAGCAGGTTGAGAGCTTCAAGTTCCTTGGCGGCCACATCACCAACAAACTAACATGGTCCAAGCACATCAAGAGAGTCTTGAAGAGGGCACGACAAAACCTATTCCCCCTCGGGAGACTGAAAAGATTTGGCATGGGTCCTCAGATCCTCAAAAGGTTTTACATCTGCACCATCGAGAGCATCCTGAAGAGTTGCATCACTGCCTGGTATGGCAACTGCTCAACCTCCGACCGCAATGCACTACAGAGGGAAGTGCGTACGGCCCAGTACATCACTGAGGCCAAGCTTCCTGCCATCCAGGACCTCTATACCAGGCGGTGTCAGAGGAAGGCCCTAAAAATTGTCAAAGACTTCAGTCGCCCTAGTCATAGAATGTTCTCTCTGCTACTGCACGGCAAGCGGTACCAGAGCCCCAAGTCTAAGTCCAAGAGGCTCCTAAATAGCTTTTACCCTCAAGCCATAAGACTCCTGAACATCTAATCCAATGGCTACCCAGACTATTTGCATTGCCTCCCCTTCTGGAACACTGCTGCTACTCTCTGTTATTATCTATGCATAGTCGCTTTAATAACTCTACCTACATGTACATATTACCTCAATTACCTCGACACCGTTGCCAACGCACATTGACATTGATTCTGTACCGGTACACATTATATATAGCTCCGCTATTGTTGTTTACTGGTGCTCTTTAAAAAAAATGTTTTTTTAAGGTGTTTTCTTAGAACTGCAATGTTGGTTAAGGGCTTGTAAGTCAGCATTTCACTGTTGTATTCAACGCATGTGACAAATAACATTTGATTTGTTTTGATGTCATGGGTTTTCTCATCATTGTTTTTGCAACATCCTATCATAATTGTCATTTTTTTAATCTTGTTTGTTCCGCATTTTATTTAACCTTTGTAGGTTTGTCTAATTGGGAGAATATCTTTGTTGGAACATCCCATCACATACATTAGACTGGACAGTAAGTCTGTGCATGTAGTGCCATTCAAGTTCTATCACAGCAAGTACAAAAGGATTATCACAATTCCCAGGGTTAATTGACTGTTTAATGTGCTAAACATCTTTGTCCTTGAGCTAGATAGAAACGGCAATAAATTATTTTATTTAGACATCGACAGCCACTCAAACTTTTCCTGTCTTTTTGAACTCATGTAAAATGTGTGTCTTGGGTTAAATATCCAGTGTAATCATGTTTTGATCCAGGGAACTCCAAACCTGTATTCACTCTGTCTGTGGGTGGGAATAAAAGGGCTTGATGAAAGATTGTTTCTCAGCTGTGTTTGCTCAGAGGACCTGAGGTACAACCACACAAAACACACACACACACGCAACACACAAGCCTACATCCCACCTTTCTTTCCCTTTGTGGGGAATTTTTTACACATAACATGAAATCAAGCTCTTTCAGGACTGTTTGAAAACCACACACCCAGGATATCAAATGATTTAATTCTCTTTGCTCTGGATATCACCTTTTATCCCCCACACAATAATAGCCATGGGTTACATGAAGGCGAAAACAAACCCTGACAAAAATAAAAGCAACAGTGCAGATTGGAGTTTGCAAAAGAGTAATTCTAAGATTTGCCCTTCTGTTCCCTCTCCAAAATAATAGCAACAGTGCAGCTTGTAGTTTGCAGAAGCTTTGGTCTAGGATTTGCCCTTTTGGTCCAAAATCAGGGCATCAACTTCAAATTGATAGGTCAAAGGTCATGTTAGAGATTAGGTTCATGAGAGTGTCTCCACTCCGGACTGGACCAAGGGTTGTCTGTCTGGCCTGCAGCCGCCAACATCTGTGTCCTGCCCTGAGGTCATGGCAACGTAGCGGGTGCAAGTCACTGTTGGCCAGATTCACTATCCACGGCAGATAAGTACAGTGTGTGAGCTCTGGCAGAGTGTTTTTCCATTGATTTCACTAGCACTAGCTCTTTCCATACCGGCTGTTGCTAAGTGCTTTTATCCAGTTCGTTTTTTTGTATATTCGTCGTAATGTCAATAAAGTTTTAAGTGATCTGAAATACACTGAGTGGAAAACAAAAACAAAAAAGATAGGAAATGCATTCTGGGAAATGTTTTAATTGATGTGTCATCCATGTAAATGCATGTTTTCCATGGGGTTGCTCATCTGAAACATATCGACCTCTTTTCTAAGAAATATCCATTTGAATTGTCAACCCCATTTGACTCAATTGATGACAACAGAGAGGTGGGGTGTTTGAGGTTTGTGCTTCACTGTGACTTCTGTGTCCTTGTTGTACAAATACAGAATAAACACCACAGTTATGTCTAAACTGATGCTGTTATTTCGATAAGTTGGTTTTCCTGGTGTGTCTTTTCTGTTGGTATCTCAGCGAGCTGTTTAGTTTTATCATTTTGTCATGTGGTCAGCACTCACACGAGGCATGTTGCACAAAGAATGAGAAGTCGTTTGGAAAATCAGAACTTCACAAACTTTTTTGGGGGGGTGAAGTGAATGGACTGAGAATGAATGAAAATGTCTATGTTGGTGTGTTTGTGTGTTTGTGTCTGTGTGAATGTATGTGTGTATCCAATTTAATAATAATAATATATAGCGCTTTTCAAAGAATATTAAAGCTCTTCAAAGCACACAAAAAAACAAGTAATTTAGAAAAACATCACAACATCACGAGATGGACAGTCATTAGAAAGTTCATGAGAGGTCATCTGAGGGAGGTTGTCAAGCAGGGAGAGAAAGTCCGTAGGCAGGCAGGAAGCGCGGTCTCATCAACGTGTCTCGCTGTCTCTGGCTTTTCCATAGTAGAACTCAGTCAGATGAAGTTTCAACTAAGCCACTTCAGTCCATGGACTCTGTAGAAGGTAGTTGTGGATACTTGAGTAAAAGTAAAGACACCTTAATAGAAAATGGCTCAAGTAAAAGTGAAAATCACTCAGTAAAATACTACTTGAGTAAAAGTTTAAAAGTATTTGATTTGAAATATACTTAAGTATCAAAAGTAAATGTAATCTCAAAATATACTTAAGTACCAAAAGTAAAAATATAAATAATTTCAAAATCCTTATTTTAGGCAAATCAGACTGCAAAATGTTCTTTTTTTTCTTCTTTTATCGGATAGTCAAGGGCACACTCCAACACACACAATTTAGAAATGAAGCATTTGTGTTTAGTGAGTCCTCCAGATCAGAGGCAGTAAGGATGACCGGGGATGTTCTCTTGAAGTGTGTGAATTTAAAAATGTTCCTGTCCTGTTAAACATTCAAAATGTAACGAGTACTTTTGGGTGTTTGGGAAAATGTATGGAGTTAAAAGCACATTATTTTCTATAGGAATGTAGTGGTAAAAGTAAAAGTTGTCAAAAATATGAATAGTAAAGTAAAGTACAGATACCCCAAAAAATGACTTAAGTAATACTTTAAAGCATTTTTACTTAATTACTTTTACACCACTGGTAGTGGGTAGCTAGCGAGCTACTCCTTCAACACTACTACCAAAAAATAGCACCCACTTGGATGATGCTACAGCAGTCACATGGTGCCAGAAAGCACACCACATTACAAAAAATAATTAAAGAGAAACCTTGTAACTTTGTCCTCCTTTACGATCCTCATTACTCCACATCCCTGCCATCTTGCTTTCGGCTCCTCTCCATCTTCAACCTCCGGACACCGGTTGGCATTCAAATCAAAACAGCTAGCCAGCTAACGTTAGCCATGCAAACAAATGACTTCAGTCTTAACGCTGTGGTGGATTCTGATGATATTAATTAGCTATATTCTAAAAAAAAGGAATTCATTACGAAAATATTGACAAATTGTACAGGAGCTCTCTGCTTAGACTTTCACTAGGGCACCATGGCAACTGTCATTTCTGTATGTATGCGTGAGTTTGTAAATTTGAGTTAGGAGTGACCTGGACTGGCCAGAGTGGTCTGGACGGACGGACGGACGGACTGACTGACTGACATGCCAAAACCAGACTGAGGAAAAGGGAGCGGGTGGCCCGAGAAAACGAGGGAGTGCAAGAAAAGGAAAGACAGAGAAAAGGAGTGTTGTAGAGAGAGAGGGAGGGAGAGCGAGACAGGGCCCCTAACCTTACCACACTGACACACTCGGGTCTCTCTCTCCTTCCCAGCTGTGCACTGTGGTGAGGTCTGAGAGGACACTCTCGCACACACATACTTATCTATGCATGCTGCAGATGAGGACATACTTGACCTGTGTGTGTGCGTGTGCGTGTGTGTGCATATGTCCATGTCTACATCTATGAAAGCATAAAACAGGTTGCAAATGAGAACAAATAGGCAAGCATCTGTGTTTGTTTTCATTCCAGCGTGTGTGTTTGTGTATGTACCTGAACCTGTGCGTGTGACCATGAGTGTTTGTGTATGTCTGTTGTGTATTTACTCGTCTGCTGCTCGTCTGAGCGCTCATTTCCAATTGTTTACCTTGCCTCGCTGCCTGAGTAGGGCAGGATGTCAGTGTGTAGAACGTCCCCACACAGCATTCCATCATCCCTAGTGCTCCTTCTCAACATGTGTGACATGTCTGTGAGCCATTAGTGCACTTCGCTGTAACTGGAATCATTAGGAGTAAGCGCTCAAAGGTGTGACAGTGGGACCTCCAGCCTCCAACCCTCACCGCCCCAGCCCACCACCCCAGCCCACCACCTCAGGCCACCACCCCAGCCCACCACCTCAGGCCACCGCAACCCAGCCCACCACCCCAGCCCACCACCTCAGGCCACCACCCCAGCCCACCACCCCAGCCCACCACCCCAGCCTACCGGCCCAGCCCACCACCCCAGCCCGCCCCAGACCACCACCCCAGCCCGCCCCAGCCCACCACCCCAGCCCGGCCCAGCCCACCACCCCAGACCACCACCCCAGCCCGCCCCAGCACACCACCACAGCCCCCTGCACTATAAGCAGTAGCGGCTTCCACCGCCGGAGCCTGACTCTCCTCAAATAGAAACCTTGCTGCTAACAGGCGGTGTGGGCACACTGTGTTTTCAGAGCGGAGCATTGCTACTGCTGACTGGCTTTCCAGGGGTTATTTTTACCGTGCGTGGAGTTCCGTTCAACTGCCAAGGGAGCGAGGTGCAGGAAATTCAAATGGTCAAGAAGTCAAGGAAAAGGAATGCCCCCCCGACACAGCACTATGTACTGTACATTAGGGTGTGGGATGGTGTGTGTGTGTGTGGGGGGGGGGGGGGGGGGGGGGGTACGACTGTGTGTGTTTGTGTTTAAGAATGTGTGTACTAGTGTGGGTGGGCATTTATATGAGCAGCACAGTGCCTCTGTTAATGTGAAGAGAACTATTTGATTGTGTGTGTGTGCGTGCGTGTGCATGTGTGTGTGTTTCTCAATTTCTAGGAAACAGGCTTTCCTTGGCACACAAAGCGGCTCGCAATCTATGTAACCTCCACCACCTCCACCCACCACCACCACCATCAGTACCCTGAAAGAGAGGAGCAACACTGGGATTCAATACTCCACAATCTGGGGGAGTGAGCGTGCCAAAATCTGTGAGATGAGGTTTGGGCACAGAACCTCTGTTTCTCTGTCTCTCTGTCTCTGTTTCTTTGTCTCTCTGTCTCTGTTTCTCTGTCTCTCTGTTTCTGTCTCTGTCTCTGTTTATCTGTCTCTGTCTCGCTGTCTCTGTCTCTGTCTCTGTTTCTTTGTCTCTGTCTCTCTGTCTCTGTCTCTGTTTCTCTGTCTCTGTATCTCTGTCTGTCTGTCTCTGTGTCTCTGTCTCTCTGTCTCTGTTTCTGTCTCTGTCTCTGTCTCTCTCTCTCTCTCTGTTTCTGTCTCTGCTTCTTTCATAATAATAATATATGCTATTTGGCAGATGTTTTTATCCAAAGCAACTTACTTATATGCATGCGTATATTTTACTCACAGGTGGTCCCGGGAATTGAACCCACTATCTTGGCGTTGCAAGTGGCATGCTCTCTCACACACACACACACACACACACACACACACACAGACCAAGAAAGACACTCTCATACCCACACACACACACACACACACACACACACCTTGTACACATACATACCCACATTTGTGTGGCCGTGGACATGGGGACTTCCCACACAAACTCATGTCATCTTAATTCAGCGTGCCCCAACGAGTAGAGGCAGTAGACTGGGAAAGGGAAAAACAGACAGAATGGAAAACTCCAGGACTTTGACTGAGGTCTGCTCTGGAGACAGAAACCTCATTGAGAGTCCTCCGAAAAACCTGATATGTGCCTTCGTCGCTGTCCTTACATTGCCCTCTAGGAAGACGTGACTCCCTCCAGTGAGACTCAGAGTGAAGAGACAAGCAGGAACAAGCACATTTACATATACAGTACTACACTCAAACACGTATGAACATTAATTAAGCAAATCAATATACACACATGCCTAATCAGTTGTACATATGTCAAAATCTGTCCTGGTACTTTACGAAATAGCACAGAAGTGCACACACGCACGCACACACGTACACACGTACACACACCAACACACACTGAGGCACTTTTTGCCACCATAAATTACAGTCAACTCATCCGGGAACATTAAGAATCTGTTAATGAATAGGGTGCTGGAAACAGCCGCCTCAAGTAGAGCGAAGGAGGAGGAAGAGAGAGAGGAGGGGGAGGAGGAGTTGGGGGGTGAGTAGCATCTGGGCTGCAGATACTGTATGTGTAGAGAGGTTGTGGTAGCAGTGTACTTCTGGGGGAGGAGAAGATTCAAGAACTGTGTCATAACTAGTGCTCTATGACCCGTTTGAGCACAGACTGTCTTTGTTGTGTGATGTAAGCTCACATGGAGTCTACATTCTGTTGTATACTCTTTTAAAGAACAATTTTGAATATGTCAGCTTTTAAGGCTGGATTTCGTCCATGTACGATTACATTTACGTGTTGGAACACCACGTCCCCTATCCATAAAGCATCTTAGAATAGATCTAGGATCAGATCCTCCCTGTCCATATGATTATATTCCTTACTATCTAAAAGGCTAAACGGATCCTAGATCAGTACTCATACTCTGAGATGCTTTATAATCACAGGCCCAGGAGGAGTAGATCAATGCTGACCCCATGCCCCTGTAGCCTACTTAGTGAGACTACAGAGAGCATATGTGTACAATACCAGGCAGCAGAGGTAATGACAGTACCCAATCTAAGGAGGAGGTGAGGGAGGGGGTGTGGCTACAGAAGGGCCAGTTATCTTAAATGACCTTTAACACCCTCTAGCAGTCACAATGGCCCCTCTGCATGCCATCAAAGTGGACACATGGGCATCGCAGAGCAGAAGTGTGCCTGGGTGGGGAGACAAAGAGACCAGTATGCTAATGAAAAGAGAAGCCTTCCAAGAGAGGGTGGGAAGCAGCAGTACAGTGACGAAGAAGAAGTGTGCCATACATATATTTTTACCCCTTTTAATGTCAAAAGTAGCAGAAAACATCAATGGGAACTGTGGCTCTTCTTTATGAGGGATGGAGGGGAGGTGCTGTAAAATATATATATTTTTCCTCCTTGGGAGTGTGAGAGAAAGAGACCATGGAGATAGTGTGGGCTTGGTGGAGAAATGGTGGAGAGCAGAATGGAGGAAGAAAGGAAAGAGGGAGTAAAATGATTTTTCCAATCTTTCGGTTAAGTAATGAGAAGAGTGGGGGGACTGGCGTGCCACTTCGAATAAGGGGAGGGGGGGGGGGGGGGGCTGAGTGGTGAGGGGTGGGGGTGAAGAGACAGATAGGGGCCCGGGGCTCTAAAATTCATTTTCTCCTCCCTTCTTTTAAGTAATGAGGGAGAAGGAGAATGATGGAGTGTGCTGCTTTGGATACGAGCCCTTGTCAATAATGGGGAGAAGGAGGGAAAGGGAAAGGGAGAGGGAGAGGGGCAATAAAATTAAATTCCCTGCTCATTCCTTTTCCTTATTTTCTTAAGAGGAGGAGAGAGGGAGTAGTGGAGTGTGCCGTGGCTGTTGATGTGAAGAGAAAGAGAGAAAATGTCAGGGGTTGTAAAATTCATTTTCTCATTCTCTTTCAGTCATGAGGGAGATGGAGAGTGGCAGCATGTGCCATGGTGAATGGAGGGTGGGCTAATGGAAGTTAAGCTGATTTTTAGTACGGCACACTGACAGGGTGTGGTACCGAGGCCATAGTGCTTTAAGGGCGGCCTGGACCACACACACATGCTGTATACTCACACACGAACACGTGTCCGTAAACAGACTAAACACATGCACACCATCCTTCTTTACACATGTATTTACCGGTTGTATACTCCAAACTTTTGATGCTGTGATTACCTGAAGAATCTATTTCCATTCATATTTCAGGCTTCCGTCATATACAGTCTTGTAAAGTAGTTAAGTAAAATACTTTAAAGTATTACTTAAGTAATTTTTGGGGTATCTGTACTTTACTTTTACTATTGATATTTTTTACAACTTTTACTTTTGCTTCACTACATTCCTGGTGAAAATGATGTACGTTTTACTCCATACATTTTCCCCGACCCCCAAAAGTACTCGTTACATTTTGAATTCTTAGCAGGACAGAAATGGTCCAATTCACACACTTATCAAGAGAACTTCCCTGGTCATCTCTACTGCCTCTGATCTGTCGAACTCACTAAACACAAATGCTTTATTTCTGTATGATGTCTGAGTGTTGGAGTGTGCCCCTGGCTATCGGTACATTTTAAAAAACATGAAAAATTGTTCCATCTGGTTTGCTTAATATAAGGAATTTGAAATGATTTATACTTTTACTTTTACTTTTGATACTTAAGTACATTTTTGCAATTACATTTAGTTTTGTTGTTTAAGTATATTTAAAAACAAATACTTTAAGATGTTTCCTCTAGTAGTATTTTATTTGGTGACTTTCACTTTTACTTGAGTCATTTTCTATTAAGTTACCTTTACTTTTACTCAAGTATGACAATTGGGTATCATTCCTCATCTCTGCATGTTTACTGAATTCACTGTCAGTCAGCACAATAAGTTGCAAGTTGTAACTTTTTGTTGATGGGACATTATTTCACATCACATCTGTCATAGGAAGTGAACAAGAATGTCATGGAATGGCAATGTAATTGACTGGAGTCAGTCACTGACAGATCGCGCTGTTCTCTGGAAGTGTCAGTCTCAAGTCTCTTCTCCCCCATAGTATTGTGGGAGGATGACAATGTCACAGGGGTCTGGGCGCACTGGACAGATTGCTAATGTAATGAGAGAATGCAAGGTTGCTACGCATCTCAAATGACACTCTATTCACTATGTAGTGTACTACTTTTGGCCAGAACCCTATGTGCCCTGGTCAACAACAGTGTACTAAATAGGGTTCCATTTGGGACACGCAGTAGGGCTGTTTCAGCAGCATCCTAGGGGCTGACAGCATGAGAAGCACAGTCTATCTTCTGCAGGTCTGACTACGCCTGGCTTCTCTCAGAGCCCATGCAGGTGCACGTTTCAAACTCACGAGCTGTGACTTTCGAAAGCTCAGAAAGTACTGCAATTACAGTATAGCTCACTTTCTCCAACATCTTCTTCTGTAGAAAAGTGTTCTGAATCTGCACATTCGGTGACATTTTCTATTTTCAGGCCTTGTGGCGGTTTCGTTGACTATATACTTTTGTGCATGTGTAATGTGGCGAGGACGTTTACGTTGTGTTATCATAATGACGTAATTGTTTTGTTTGGCGACAGCGTAGTGTTGTAATTTGGTGGGCTGGTTGTTTGAGTTGGGCTCCTGCACTCAGAGCTTGTTGTTTTGTTGTGTCAGGGAAACACAAGGGGATTGTTAACCAGGCTTCTGGGTGGTCTCTTGTTCCTGCTTATCTCAGGTCTCTTGTTCCTGCTTATCTCTTGGACATGTAGAAACGTCTTGTGACTGGAATGGAGTAAGAGTCCCTTTTCATGAGAACTTGAATTCCCTATCCTCCTCCTTTCCTTTTCCCTCGAGTTCTTCCCTCTCTCTATCTTATCATTGTCGTATAGTGTCTACTAGCAGGGAAAACTCTCTCATACATATTGAAGTAGCTATTGAGGACTACAGCCAGTGCGCTCTGGCAGTTTATTTTCTCTTTATTCCTCCTTCCTTTCTTGCTTTGTTTACTTGTGTTTGTGTGTCTCCTTCTTTTCACCAGTCCTTTCCATTCCGTAATCTGTTTACGGTCTATTTATGTCACAATCTCTCGCTCACTCCCTCCCTTTTGGTCTCTTGGTATCCCTCCCTCGCTCCATCTCTCTTCCTCACTCCTTTTGCATCTTTTTTTGTTTACATCTCTTTACATCTTTTCTTAACTCTTCTCAACCTGCTCCGTCTCTTGAGCCTCGCTCTTCCTTACTCACTTTTTTCCCCTCTCAATCCCCTGTATTGCTCAGAGAAAACGCTGGTTACCTAACGCTGTGTTTGCATTTTGCCTCAATCCTCGCTCCTCTCCTCCTCCTCCTCCTCCTCTCCTCCTCCTCCTCCTCCTCCTCCTCATCCTCCTCCTCCTCCTCCTCCTCTCCTCCGTTGTCCTTTGTTCCTCTACCCGGGTCTGTTTCTTTATGTGCTCTTAAGCCTGAGAGCACACAGAGTACTGAGCTCACCGTGAGACCTCTGACTGAGATGTGTCGTCTTAATAGGTTTACCTGAGCACAACACTCCTCTGGCAGCCCACTGATCATTTACTTCCGCTCACTATAACGAGCCACTCATTTCACCCTCTTATAATTAACCAGGGCATTAACAACTTAACTGTTGCTAAGCTTAGGCGTTCACTCAGTGATTATTCACTAAGGCTTTATTGCATGACTAGCTACCACTAATCATTTACCACTGTTTGCTTTCCGCTGCCTTAGGGGAGTTGAGAGCAATTTAGCATTGATGCTAGAATAAGAACAAAAATAGCAGGAACAAAATTGTTCCCATAGGTAGGCTATATAGTATATTGGCTATGGTTGTTCCTCTGTAACTCCATTCTGTTCGTGAAGGTGCAGCATTAGCAAGGAAGTGGATGGGTGTCGTATCTTTACAGATCTATATTAAAAACCAAAATAAGATGACTTGTAGATGCTAAATTCCAAACACTTTTTTTTGTAGATGCTAAATTCCAAACACTTTTTTTGTTCCAGAAAAGGAACTCAATGTACAGATCCATCCAGGACAAGCAATGGGAAGCATTGTTCTACTGTTACTCTAATTACCCATTAGAGTAACAGCAGGGCAGTCATAGAAATAGAATCTAGTCGTTGTGTTTCTATCTGAGCAGCAGCATCCCATGGAGGCCCATAATAGGATATCCATTGGACACACTGGGCCGTGTGCCGTTCACACATTCACTCATTTCCATTATGTTAATGTCGTTGTACAATGGCAGCGCCATAACAGCTCAGGCTGTTGGTGTTGGTATTCACAGTACTGGGAGGGAGGGAGGGAGGGAGGGAGGGAGGGAGGGAGGGAGGGAGGGAGGGAGCAAGCAACATCCCTGTAACGAGACGCAAAACTCCAAGGTATACCTCACCTTCATTCATTGCATTCTGACCAATGCGCCATGCTGGCAGTAGAACTCCAGAACTAGCGTTATTATACCAAACAACCCGTCATGCAGTCCTTCCTTTGTTTTAAGCTATTTGCATTTAGCTACCTGTTAGCCCACTGGGATTCACAGTACAGGGAGGCAGACAGGCATACAACATCCCCGGGATGATCCGCAAACTCCCAAGGAGAAGGAACTCTGCATTTAGCTACCTGTGAGTCCACTGCAGGTGACTGACAGATTAAGTTCAGCCTGTGGATCTGGTAAATATAGAGCTAATGACCCTGTGAGCTGCTGCTAATCCGGACCCATCAGGCACCAGACTGGGGATGTCATCATCATCAAGGTGAGCCAGGAGTCATCCGCACAGCCACCGATTCCAGGAGTCATCCACACCACCACCGATTCCAGGAGTCATCCACATCACCACCGATTCCAAGGAGCAGAAAACGTTCTGTCTGGGTCACTGTTGATAAGTCATACAAAGGTCAAGATAAATCATGCGTCCTAAATGGCACCCATAGGGATCTGTTCAAAAGTAGTACACTATATAAAGAATAAGGTGCCATTTGGGACACAGCGTATTTATCTATAAGTGTAAATGTTTTTTGTGTTTCTGACAGGTATAGCACAAGAGTGAAAAATGAATAAAGATAGGCCTATGTCTGAAATGACATAGCAGCATAAATGGTGTAGGGTAAATGGAATTGTTATTGTTTTGGGTAACACTTTATATTCCATTGCTCTTATGTGTGAAGCAACATTGTAATTAGTCTAGTATAAACATTGTGTTAACATGTAATTTACACAGTAACAACACAAATAAATAATCATAACATTTAAAACTATATAAAAAGAAGTAACAAAGGCAAATATAAACACATTTGTTTTGATTCGGCACTCAAGAGTCAATACATTACCCGTCCCCCAACACTGTCAACCAAGAGTCAATACATTACCCGTCCCCCAACACTGTCAACCAAGAGTCAATACATTACCCGTCCCCCAACACTGTCAACCAAGAGTCAATACATTACCCGACCCCCAACACTGTCAACCAAGAGTCAAGACTAAACCAATTCACCTTGATGGTGTGCAGACTGGACTTATATCATTCTTAACGATTTCGCACAAACCACATACCAGAAAAATATATTCACAGTATTATGAATGACTTGTGGTTTATTTATTAGCATTTCGTAGTGTGACTGATGCGCATTTGATAGATTCCCCCGCTCCCCCTACCTCGGGCTTCCAGTGGGGAGACCTGACATCAACCTATCCCCGCCCCCTTCCACATCTCGTACTTCTGAGTGGGAGACCTTCCCAGGCAGTAGCCTGCCTAGCTCACAAACTAGAATCAGGGCACCCACTCCGACAAGTTTAATTGACCCACAGTCCCACACGGTGACATGATATCATTGACGTGACGTGCAAATGAGCGATAGAAATCCGATCACGCAAATGTCACCATTCCCCCATGTCGCCTATGCCTAAATCTATTACTGCCTGTAATGCATTTCAATTAACATGTGTGCCTTGTTAAAAGTTCATTTATGGAATTTCTTTCCTTCTTAATGCGTTTGAGCCAATCGGTTGTGTTGTGACAATGTGGTGGTGGTATACAGGAGATAGCCCTATTTGGTAAAATACCGTTCCATATTATGGCAAGAAACAGCTCAAATAAGCAAAGAGAAATTACCGTCCATCATTGCTTTAAGACAAGAAGGTCGGTCAATGTGGAAAATTTCAAGAACTTTGAAAGTTTCTTCAAGTACAGTAGCAAAAACCATCAAGTTACCAGCCTCAGAAATTGCAGCCCAAATAAACATCAACTGTTCAGAGGAGACTGCATGAATCAGCCCTTCATGGTCGAATTACTGCAAATAAACCACTACTAAAGGACACCAATGAGAGACTTGCTTGGGCCAAGAAACACGACAATGGACATTAGACCGGTGGAAATCTGTCCTTTGTTCTGATGAGTCAAAATGTGAGATTTTTGGTTCCAACCGCTGTGTCTTTGTGAGACGCATGGTAGGTGAACGGATGATCTGCGCATGTGTGGTTCCTCCCGTGGAGCATGGAGGAGGAGGTATGATGATGTGGGGGCGCTTTGCTGGTGACACTGTCTGTGATTTATTTAGAATTCAAGGGACACTTAACCAGCATGGCTACCACAGCATTCTGTAGCGAAACGTCATCCCATCTGGTTCGCGCTTAAGTAGGACTATTATTTTTTTTAAATAGGACACTGACCCAACGCACCTCCAGGCTGTGTAAGGGCTATTTGACCAAGAAGGAGAGTGATGGAATGCTGCATTAGATGACCTGGCCTCCACAACCATCCGACCTCAAACCAATTGAGATGGTTTGGGATAAGTTGGACCGCAGAGTGAAGGAAAAGCAACCAACAAGTGCTCAGCATATTTGTCAACTCCTTCAAGACTGTTGGAAAAGCATACCAGGTGAAGATGGTTGAGAGAATGTCAAGAGTGTGCAAAGCTGTCTTCAAGGCAAACGGGGGTGTCACGCCCTGACCTTAGTTATCTTTGTTTTCTTTATTATTTTGGTCAGGTCAGAGTGTGAGTATGGGTATGTTTGTTTTTGTATATCTAAGGGGTTTTGTAAGTCTAGGTATATGTAGGTCTATGGTGGCCTGAATTGGTTCCCAATCAGAGGCAGCTGTTTATCGTTGTCTCTAATTGGGGACCATATTTAGGTAGCTATTTCCATAGGGTATTTGTGGGTTCTTATTCTATGTTTAGTTGCCTGTCTGCACTACTCATATTTGCTTCACGTTTTGTTCAGTGTTCTTTCTTTAATTAAAGAAGAATGTACGCTTACAACGCTGCGCCTTGGTCTCCTCCATACAACGGCCGTGACAGGTGGCTACTTGGAAGAATGTAAAATATATTTTGATTTGTTTAAAACTTTTTTGGTTACTACATGATTTCATATGTGTTATTTCATAGTTTTGATGTCTTCACTATTATTCTACAATGTATAAAAATAAAATAAAAACTGGATATTCACATTGTACTTCAAGTGTGTTTCTGAAGATGTGGTGTGTGGATTTCTTTTGTGGAAAAGATTCTGTAGGTTTGACAAAGAGAGCTTTAGAAAGACTTTGGCAACCTTTACCCCATTCATCTCTCTGTTCAATTCACACCTCAGTGTCAGAAGGAGGATAAGTTATGAAAAAGTCCTCTCGTGTGTATGGTATGGATGATGTTTTGACATGAGTTCTTATTACGGTACGTTAAAAGCTTTGCCAGTGCAATTTCCCTCACTTGCGATGCAAAACTCAATTACGTTGACAGTAGGCTCTCTCCCACTCATCTTCCTCAGAGTGAGACAAAGAACAAATGCAAAAAGTGATTCTTAAAAATGCATCTAATGGAATGAAAGTGTTATTCATAAATGCTAAAATAAGGTTTTATCTGTATTAGACCTAGAAAATAACCTATCTAGAATTGAGCAGATATACCAGTATCCATGTACATTTGTGCAGTGGGGCCTGGTGTGATACCTCATATTCCCATTGGTTGAAATTAGAAAGAAACTGTGAGGATTAAAGGGTAATGTTACCTACCTGTCAGACTCAGAACTATTTCACTTTGCTAAATGAGGTAGGTCAAGTGTTTAAGTTTGCAATGTAGGCATACTACATACAGTAGGGTCTTCCCCAAGGTGGTTATCTTATTGCTATCTGAGTGGAAGTGAAATGTAAGGACCCCAACCTCGAAATAGGACATAAACTAACCACACAGAGCTCTTTTCCTATAAAGTATCCAAAATAATGTATGTTGCCTAAGTATGTGTGCTTGATGGCCTCATTAGTACGTCAGAGCTCAGAGGTTTACACCTCAGTAGATACATTTGGAACAGATCTTCACTGCGTTTACTACGTTTTAGGTATACAAGTATCTGCACCTACTTCGGATCCCTACTTGTATATCAAGAATCAAGGTAAGACCCAGGTGCAAACTGTCGAGGTAACAATGTTTATTGTAGCAACAGGTGCAGGCAAAGACAGGTCAAGGCAGGCAGGGGTCGAAGATCCAAGGTAAGGCAAAGGTACAGGACGGCGGTCAGGGATAGAGTTGAGTAATCCAGAGGTGGAGCAACGGTACATGATGGAAGGCAGATTCAGGGATGGGCAGAGAGGTCAGGCGGGCGGGTACAGGGTCAGGACAAGCAGAGGTCAAAAACCAGGAGGACGAGGAAAAAAAGGCTGCGAAACTATAGGAGCTGACAGGAAACCGCTGGTTAGCTTGAACGAACACGACGAACTGGCAACAAACAGACTGAGAACACGAGTGTAAATCCTATGTTAGCTTAACCGTCCCACAGGGGTTCCACCAATCCTGAAGTTTTAAAACCTCTTCTTCTTTAAATTTTTGCCTAAAATTACATACCCAAATCTAACTGCCTGTAACTCAGGTCCTGAAGCAAGGATATGCATATTCTTGGTACCATTTGAAAGGAAACACTTTGAAGTTTGTGGAAATCTGAACGGAATGTAGAAGAATTTAACACAATAGATCTGGTAAAAGATAATACAAAGAAAATAAAAAAACATTTTTTTTTTTTTTTTTTTTTTTTTTTTTGTACTGTCATCTTTGAAATGCAAGAGAAAGGCCATCATGTATTATTCCAGCCCAGCTGCAATTTAGATTTTGGCTACTAGATGGCAGCAGTGTATGTACAAACTTTTAGACTGATGCTATGAACCATTGCATTTCTGTTCATAAATTTGTATCAAGACTGCCCAAATGTGCCTAATTGGTTTATTAATGTCTCGCTTAAATGTAACCTGTCATTGTAAGTAATATGCGCTAATGGGATTGTTTGGTTTTAATGTCTCACTTAAATGTGACCTGTCACTGTAAGTAATATCTGCTAATCGGATAACATGTCAAATACTGCAACAGTAAATGCTCCCCAGTTAAATGTTATGTCTATGGGCCTATGTCATGTTGGCAATGTCACCAGACCTACACAAAAACAATCACTGAAATTGAGGAATGAGAATCAAGAATAGAATGTCATTTGCATCCCAATGGCACCCTACTCCCTAGGTAGTGTACTACTTTTGGCCAGTGCACTTTGTAGGAAATAGGGTGCCATTTGCTACGCATATAGCCTAAAGTTTGGGAAACCCTGTGTTAACTGACCACCATAGATAGAGTGGTTGTGTTGGAAAGCTATTATACAATTTACTTCCCTCAGATTGGTCGTTTGATTCTGCGAAAATCATGTAATCGATTTTGACGTAGTCCTTGCTGCGAATAAGTCTGGAAAAATAAATCATCAATAGAATAGGCCCTAAAACTTATTTGAAATTCCCCTCTTCGACCTGTACCACAGAGGGCGTGCATCTCGCGTCTAACAAACAAGAGGTGGAAAAACCAGGCGCTTTGTCCTCCCATTGGTTCGCAATCCTTATGGGGCGTGATTAACGATAGTAGGGGTTCCACAAAACTAGAAATCACGCAAGTTGTTGTTCATTCACTACGGGCTGAGCTTAATTCAAACAACCCTGTGTAATTTTTGCTGAGTGCGTCGTATTTTTTCTTTCTATTTTAAAGCTATTGCCTGCGTAAATCCATTTCCTGAGTAAACAACCTACTCGTTAACGGACGCATAGACATTTCCCAAAGTTTCATTGGTCTGCTAGACTCACCGGCTTTTCTCTGCACTCCACAATGGATTTGGTCTGGAGCCTGTGCTTCGTAGGGAGTCTCTGCGCTTGGTTTGCATCTGCAGAAAGGCACAGTGTATATTGGAATAGAACAAACACCAAGTAAGTTAAACTGTTTGATCTCTTAGGTTTTTTTTTACATTCTTTTTTATTACTGTTCATTTGTAACAGTTTAGCAAATCCGATTCGCAAGTGCAACAAAGTAATAAGATGCAATCTATTGGCAGCTGTGCAACAAGGTAGTAACATCTATCGGCAGCTGTGATTGTTTCTTTCATGATTTGCTGAAATGATTGTCGGCTAGCTAGTCTACGCGCAACAATGCTACAGTAGCCTAACTGTTTATGTCTGTGCATATCGATGACTGCAATAGCCTAAACCTGTTAGTGAACTGCATTAATGTGATTGTTCGGGGGGTATTTAAATGCGTTGTAGCCTACTTCCTCAACTGGTTTACATACTGATTCTACTGAATCTGACGGAGATGCATATATGCAGCTGGCTGCTGTTGTTATTACAATGCATGGCAGTTACAGTATCTTCTTGGTCACTGGCTTCATTACTGCCTGCTGGAAACTTTTCTACAATCTCTGTCTACCCGCTTGGAAGGAGTTGGTAGTTACACATAGTTATGCCATTAATCTGATGTATTGATAGGCTACCATCTAAATTACACCACTTTCAAGGACACATGGTTATGGATTGGGGGGTGCGTTATTATTAGCACTACCTTTACACCAAGACTAGCGACTATTTAGTTATTAAATGTAATATTTGTAATGATAACATTTCCATTTGAAAGACACAAACAAATGTAATTCCACATTCCTTCGTTATCAACAGGTATCACTTTTTAAATGGATATGCCTATCGTTGCCAAAGGCGTTATAACAGTCACCCAGAGACTTGAGACCGTGGTAGTAAATTCTCGAGGAGTGCAGGGGAATATGTCCGTGTTGGTTTAAAGGTGTGAGTGAGTCCGTCATATCGGTTGCGAAATCCATTCCCTCTGATGGCCGTTGACGTCTCCATTTTCATTAGGCCGGTCTCTCTGTCCACTAAATCACTGGATCTACGATGGGCTGACGGGACAGTACAGGGAGACAGACATATGAAGGTTCATATTTTAGGTGGCAAGATGAGGAATACTGGTGTAATGAGACAGAGGAGGTAACTTGAAGCCTGCCCAGTAAGTCATTATGGGAGTGAGATGGATAGCTTTGAAGGAGAGATTAAAGCAAAAATTGTTGGGGTTTGGAGACTACTTTGAATAGATGGAGGTCAATTCGAGTTATGGTGTTTGGGGTGAAAAGTTGGGAACATTTTGGAGGCCGAGATTGAAACACACACTTAGATACAAACACACACACTGGCACAAACTCATTCAATCACACAGACAAACAAAGCAAACGCCCAATCAATCACAGAAAGGCATACACTCTCACTTGTATGCAAACACTTCTTGTAGACACACACACAAATATATTCACATTCTTACGGTACTAAACTTAGTTTCTCCTCTTGCTGTGATCCATGGAGATCTCCCATAAGGCAATGCCACTGCAGTCATTGTTCTCAGAAACACATCCATGCCATAATCTCAGAGAATGAAGTTACCAGTCCCATATGTAAGTGTGTTACGTCAGTGCAGGGACAACAATGGTCGTCATTTCTGCAAATAAACGCTTAATCCCCACACTTGCTATTTTTACTGGATATCTACACTAAATCTCTCCCTCTGGCAGCACTTAATCTCACATTCGCAGAAGTAAAGGAGAGTTCGGGAAAGAGATGTTTTTTTTCATTAATTCTCTTCTTTTCTTGGTTTTCTCTCAATCTGTTTCCCCCCTCCCAAACGCTGCTTTGTGCTCTTCTGTTGTTGATTTGTTTGCCTCTATCAGTCTTCTTTGCGTTGACGCTCTCCCTCTCTCCCCCAGTTTGTGTGGCCAATCAATCAGTAGTCTTGATTAGAACGCTATAGTTTGATCTAATTGACAACAGACTGATCATCTCAGTCAGTTAGGTGTCTGCGTCCCTATATGGAATAAACTGTGTGTGTGTGTGTCCGTTACAGATTCTCTACTATGCATTGGTGTGTGTATCATGTGTGCCTTGGGGCATGTTGACTGCAAGGTCGCGGCTGCTAGTGAGCGAGCTACCACTATGGTTCAGTCCAACTAAGATCTGACAGTGCATAGGCTGGGTTGTTTTGTGTGTGTGTGTGTGCCTATACGTGTCAACCTGCAAGCTTGATCTGAGGTTAAGAAGGGCTTAATCATTCACATGGGTTCCCAGAACATTGGTTGCTCTATCAGTATGCTTTGCTCTCTGTGTGTCCGTATGTGTGTGTACGTGTCTGTGAGAAGGGTGTGTCCCATGCGGGAAGCAGTGTGTTAAAGCACCAGCTCCTAAATCACTGACTGGCTCACACACACACACACATTAACACACACACACACACATTAACCCAGACCTCCATGCTTACACACTGCTGCACTGCATTTCTGTGATTGATGTTAACATTGTCTCTGGTGTTCTATGGGCTTAATAACCCCAACGTTAAGCTATACTGTAGCCTACTCATTCAGCTTGCTCCTTCTCTCGGTAAAGCACTTTTTTTCCCCCCCCTGACAGAGCACGAGTAAACCTCCCTCTTCTTTCTCCCTGTACCTGTCTCTCCCTCTCTCCACTGCCTCCTTCCTCATTCCTGTTCAAGCTGATTCAGTGGCAGAAAGTTCAACGTGTTCAATGTTAACTCTTTCCTCACTCCCTCATGCTAGAGTGAACAGTCTCTTTGTTTAGCATATTTTCCACTTTATTTACCTCTTTTCCAACTTAATGGCTTTTTCTCATCACATATTTCCAACGTAATCGCTTTTTCTCGATGCACATTTAATCTTTTTGGGAGGTTTAATCTTCGTTAATGTTTTGCTTTTTTTTTTCTCAAATGAGCTCTGGGATAATTTCACACACATGACTTATATACTCTCTACATACGCTCTATACTGCATTTCATCCAAAGAAGTGATTTTTTTTTTTTGAATGGTGTATTTGCATTGAATTAATGATTGTTATGGTAAGTTTCACCCATATGAGTGATTTTTGCAAGCATTGTGCAGACAAGTTGGCTGTTTTTGTAGTGCTTCCCATACAAATTGGGGGAATTCTCTTCACCGAGTGCCTCACAACAGAATAGTAACTGGTGTGACTGATTGGGGTTCAGAGTGCACACGGTGATGAAGTGCCATTGCCTCTATCAGTCTGTCAGTCATTCTGTCACTGCGGTGGTCTCTGAATGCTGGCCGCCACTCAGGCCTCCCCTCTTCACACGGCTTTGGAACTGCCTCAGGGAGATTCATTCTTCCTCCTGTCTCTGGGTCCCCCTCTGCTCTCTCTCCACCTTTTATCTCAACCTTACATGCTGCCTCTTTTCAGTCCATTTATTTCCTCACCTCCTACTCTCCTTCTCTAAAAGGGGGAAGGAGGAAAGAAGGCTAAAAGGTGTGTACAATTTTTTAAAATTGTTTTTGTCACCCATAGCCATTCGCCACTAGGCACTTTGCCCTCTTTCTCTCAGCTTTACCTCTATTTCAAGCTTTCCCCTCCACTAACCGCCATGGGTTTTTCAATCAACTCAAGCAAATTCAACCCCCTCTTTCAGTTGTTGTCTCACTCTGTATGCTTTTTCTGTGTTTTTTTCATGAGGCAATGGAAGTGGTTGAACCAGTCTGAGAACTCTGCTCTGCCACTCTGAAAGGAGTGAAATTGAGAAAAACTGTGTGTGTGTGGAGAGAGAAAGGGTTGGCTAGCCACATCTTCAGGTGACAGTAGGTGGTGTGCAAGATGAGGGAGTTCTACATTGTCTAAGCAATCTAAATTGTATCTCTTTTCTGCGAAAAAGGGCAGTTTTCCTATTTTCTCTCGAATCCCATCTTTTTCCACCTCCTTTCTAGTCATTTCTGGGAATGTCTCTTCCATCCCCAATCATTCTCTGTTTATCCATCTTCCCCAAGTCCCATAATCTTATCCCTAATCTCTGTCTAGTAAATTGGAATCGGAGGAAAACACGCTGAGATTACAGACTACTGGTAATCTGCTGCGATAGGCTCAATGGTCGTTAGGGTTTGTAGACAGTATTATAGTTGGTAATCATCAGTTAAGCAGACTTTACCTCGACGACCATAATGACAGGTCAGCCGATTTATAATTTTATTTTTTTCAATAATCTTCATTGTTTTCTGTCTGTCTGGGTGGGAGACAGAAGGTTCTAAATTGTATTGAGTACAGGAAGATGGTGAATCAGGCCAAAGGTTTTCACGGGGGTAGTATGGGCATGTTTCTCTACGAGTGTGAGCTTCCTGGCCTAGTCTTTTCCCGGGAAATGGCATATCCTGCCTACACAATAAACAATACCTTTCTCACACACAGGCAACCACCGAACCCTGTACTAATTACTTATGCTACACACTGAGGAGTTGATTACGTTTTCACAGGGTCATTTCAGAAATCAACACAATTTGTCTCCTGCCATAGAGTAATTTGATGAATAGTGATTTGATAGTGATTGGTTGTTTGATAAGGTGTCTTCACCTCCTTCTCAATGTTTTATAACCTTTCAACCCCAAATACAGAGTAAAAAATACTTTCCTGATAAACATATGTAGTAATATGATAAACATGGAACTGTGTGTGTGTGTTCAGACTTGTCCAGCTACATAATCATTGTCTTTGCGTGTATCCATGCATTTGTAATGAAGTGTGTAGGAGAATGTGTGTATGGAACTCCATGGAGCCAATTATTGTCTCTGAAAATGGGGAATTATGTGAGTAATGTTGTGTAAATAAGGGTCATTGTGTGTTTGTCCTGTTGAAATGGTGAATTGGCTGGACATTGGTTGTTAACTTGTTCCCACAGCGATTGCACGCATATTGTCATTCGTCTACAGTATGGGCCACTCTCTCACTCACACACTGCTCCAGTTACTAGTGCCCCCTGGAGGTAAAGATGTGTAATGTTGACCTCTGCATTGAATAGAACATCTCAGCCAAACGTACTTGTACAGTCTCCATGCCACTGGCAGACAAACAATGGTCAATGCTCACAGACTATTACACTCTCAGAGGAATTCATTACGCTACGAAGCTCAACTGAGCGAGGATTGGGGAAATAAAGATATAAAAAAAAAACACAACTTTTTTATCTTGCGGAAATCGATTTTCCTAGCACAGATATTTGCCTCTTGATAAATGTAATTTCAGTGGTGACCTTTTTGGTCAGGCTCTTACAGAAGTACAAATGACTCTGAGGACTGTGTTAGACAGTTGGAAAGAGCACACCTATTCATCTAACTCCCGCGGTTGTCCAAGATAAGGCGATTATGTTGCTGGTGGACTCTGGGGTTACTTTGTTGGAGGGAAGGAGTTAAAATCTTTGGCCAGGGGCGCTGTCAGAATGAACAATGGACAAAGGTAAAGTGACAGAGAGAAAGGCGAGATTGATGACAGAAGTCAACACAACCCAAGAATGAACCTGCGCCTCTGAATATTGTGTTAAGAGGGAGGGGCTAAGAGTTGGGCCATTCTTGTTTCTATTAACTGTGCTAGCCTCTCTATAAACGGTGGGACACAAACTCACATGTTTGGCATTCCAACAAGGCCGGCTCTGATTGGTTCGGCGAGTACTAGGAGCAGGGGAGGGGTTGGAATGAAATAGGGACCTATTAGGCTTATTGAGTGATGAAAGACAGACAGGGAGAGGGTGGGGAGACCTGACAGAGATGGATGGAT
The DNA here is from genome assembly GCF_013265735.2 of Oncorhynchus mykiss. Taxonomy (NCBI): domain Eukaryota; kingdom Metazoa; phylum Chordata; class Actinopteri; order Salmoniformes; family Salmonidae; genus Oncorhynchus; species Oncorhynchus mykiss. The sequence continues at coordinate 31,436,302 of NC_048582.1, forward strand.
GGATGGATGGAGAGATGAAATGAAAGAAATTTAGCTGTGTAGAAAAAAATGTGAACCAGCTCTACATCACAGCCGGACTTGTATTTCAGAGTGGCTCTCAATCTCTTAACTGTTTTCCAGAGGATACATTCCGAAAGAAATGCCTCCCTTTCACCCATGTCTTTCATCTCTCTTTTTTAACAACTCATTTTCCCTCCATGGTCTTATGCGCGCGCACACACACAGTAATACCCCCTCTCTGTTTTGGAACAATGGACTCAAGGCCCCACCCCGCCCTTTTCCCCTCTTTCCCCCACTCCCGTCCCCCTCTCTGGGCCTCGGTGTCGGCTCTAAGCCCTTGTATTAGGCAGAGTCTGGTGCCGCTGAATGGACCCGAGCTCAGCCGCTGCTCCACCCAATAATCCGGGCTTGGGCGAGCCGATTAGGCGGCCTCCGGCATTCCGATCCACTCATCCGATGGCTCTAGACTAACATGGGTCTCACTCTATCAGGGTGAGTAGTCAGGTTCTGATGGTGATTGTTCAGGGGTGCCACAGTGGTCAGGTATTGTGAGCTTGTCAGCTGGTGGAACCTCATGTTCTTTTAAATAGACTAAAACTGAACCTCAAAGCAGGTGATTCTCCACACAACATCCATCTCTGGGCTTTTAAATGCACGGGAGCAGCACATCACTTGCTGACTGTGTGTGTACAAGACCCTCTGGTGCTGACTGCGATTGCCCAACCTTTGATCCTGAGTGAGCCCTCCTCCCCTCAGAGGTTCCACATTCCACAGGGCGGTAGAGTGCAGAGATGAAAGGAAGAGGTGAAGAAGAAAGTAATACACTGGCCAGAGAGATTAAAGTAGAGAGATTAGGCTCCTGCCCCTGAATACATCAATAATTCACTCTGGAGGAGAGGAAAAGGCTCGAACAGTCTGGAGTCTAATTTTCACTAGACACAACACACACACAGACACCGACGCAGAACAACGACATCCATGGCTGGCTGTCTGCTATCGATGTCATTCGTTATCCACCCTTATCACACACACACACACACACACACACACACAGATTCCTCAGCAAACCCAATACACACACAAACATAGTTGCATATCTGTCATAGTTCCACAAGTCATCCATAAGCAGAGAATGTCACCCCCCTCCCTGTAGTCATTTCTGCTCAGGCGCTAAACATTGATGTTCCTGGGATGCTCAGCTTTAACGACAACAGAGCTCTGTAACCATAGTGAGAGACAATTCAGGCACCATTTTCAATATGGACACTGAAAGGAAGAGAGAGAAGCTGTTTGCCAGAGTAATGGTGACAATGTTTTACATTGTTAACTTTTCAGTCAGGCATTATTTGAAGTGCCTTTAATCAGTCCGGATGCTGAGGACCCTTTAATGCCAAGGTGTAGAAGACAAAAGCCCCCGGGATAATTAAACTATTTACAATTAATAAAAGAGCCCCTCTAGGGGTGTGCATTCATCCCCCTGTTCATTTTGGTTTGTGATATATTCCATCTGAGGGTGTGAATAGTACCACTGTATGAAACGGTGGCATTGATGAAGCAACTGCAACACTCACACACACAAAGTTTAACACAGATCAAAGCCATTCGCAGCTAGAGGCCCCTGACCTTCTTATTCACATGGCTCCCCCCTTCCCCTCACTCCCAGCCTGAGGGGGCAGGGTGGGGGGAGGGGAAGCATAATTACTCAACCCCAGGGTGACTTTAATACCCCTTTTTGTGTTTTAGTTGCGACCACTTTTGATGAACACATGGGGGGGGGGGGGGGGGTGTGCGTGCTCAGTTGTGTGTTTGAGGAGGATACTAGGTCAAGCACAGCATACAAACATGTTTGCTCAATAGTATTATTGATTTAGCTGGAATTGTGAGTGACCACAGTAGAACTTGTAAACAGTGTGTGGCAGCCAGACAGATAAGAACTAAACTGTCCTAGAGCACAGCCAGTGGGAATAATAATTACTGGCACTGTGTTTGCTTAATATGCTACTATTATGCAGCTAAATGGTAGTTTGCATGCTTCATTAGAATACGGAGAGAAACAGTTGCTCTTTTGACCGGCCTAACACTACTCTTGTCACAGTGCCGTTAATCTGGTCATCTGCATTGAGAGAAAGCAGTGAAGCGGGGAGGCAGAGAGGGTTGTGCTGGAGGGGGGTCAGTAGGCACTAGGGGCTTGGAGTGTGTAGCCACAGCGTCTGTCCTTTAACCAGGGGGTCCACAGGCAACAAGCAGCAACACCAGCCAATGAGCGACGGGGCCTCTCTGTGCTCGTGTACTTTGATCGTTACTCACACATATGGACATTGTCACACCACACTAAATCAATAATACTATTGAGCAAACATGTTTCTATGCTGTGCTTGACCTAGTATCCTCCTCAAACACACAACTGAGCACGCACACACTCCCCCCCCCCCCCCAGAACACATCCCAAATGTCACTTGTTGCATACATCACGGGGTGTAGCTGGAATTCTCAACAAAAAAACAAATCACATTGGAGCCATTTTGGCTCTAGGGTGAGTTTTCATTGGCAGATGTGCAGCAAATACCCAACCCAGGGCTATGGAGCAACCAGAGCTGTGTGGTGTAAAATGGGGTGGATATAACACGCCTATAACACACTAGCTGGCTTTGTGAAAGTACCCCAAGTGCAGAGTTGCACATGTATTCATTGCAAAAGCAATAACATTCTATCTAAGACACGCATTCAGTTGTGAAAATATTTGAATCCGGGTGATCCACTTCTCCGTTACTCTGGGAACCCTGGTGATGCAGACTGTTTCAGGCAGGAGGAGATGGTAATGGATAAGCACATCTTGAGTAATTGAACACTTGGTTGGGGGGGGGGGGGGGGGTGTTGCTAGATACTACTCCCTCCAGGTTGGTGTGTGGTGATGGATGGGAATTAATGCATATCTCTGTGATGAAGAATGACGGTTTAAGAAAGAAAGGTAGAGGAGGAAGGACCTCCTTACACGACACAAACTAGGTCCAGGAGAGATACTTGTGTAGTGTAAAGAGACTATCTTTAAGAGATGTGTCCCACACTACCACCGGAGGTAGTGTGGTACACATCTCCACCACATACTCCCCTCCGAGTGGAACAGTGTAAAGACGAGCGTTTTCCCACACCACACATCCCCCTAAATAATGACCTTCATTTTTTTTTCTCTGTTAGCCAAATGGAAAATTAAAGGCTTTTAAAATATCCATACATGTGTGAATCATTACATTAATCAAGTTCGTATCACTGTGCAATATGGTTTAGATTAGAAGCTCCTGTATAGTTTGAATTGCTACCCTTATTTTGTTTGTCTATATACTATGGCATTTACATTATGCTAATAGCTGCACTCACACATGAAGCATAAATCACATCCAAGGCTAGTAGGGCAGAAAATGTGCAAATCCGATGTTGAAGAAAGATGGATCTCACTAGACATATTTTACAAATGTAAATCCACCCTAGGACTGCTGTTGTAAAAAGCTAGGAGTGGAGGGAGGAGAGGCATGCAGACAGTCTGACTGCTTCCCGAGGGGGAGTGTGGCAGGAGACAGAAACAGACAGTGACCAGAACTGTGTGTCTGTCTGTCCTTAATGAAAAGGGGAAATGTTCAGGAGAGACCTGGGCTCCTCCTATTCCTGCCTCTCACTCTTTCGGGTGACGGTGTGTTTGTTATTAGGCATTCTGCACCCCTTGTCTGTGACGGCCCGGTGTGTAGCTCTGGCTGCAGTTTAGTGTCGATACTCATCTCCCGGCCCGGTGTCCTGACTGAATGCTAATAATTTTCTGTAAACATCGCTGGGTTCCCGGGGGAGCCGGGATCAATGTGCACTCAGTATTAGCTCCCAGCACAGCGCTTCTGCTGCTGCTGTCCACAATCATCCATATTTATGCACACATCCACCCAGCTCACTTCCCCACTTAGTGTTTTATCCCTGCCTTCTGCCCATGCCTCTCCATCTCCTCCATGATTTCCCCTGTTGAATCCGGGGCACACGTCACCGGTCGATACATAATCACGAATTTGGTAGTTGTATTTTAAGCCATCGCCGTACTTATCAATCCCGATGCCACTTGTGACTCGACTAACCCCCTCCGTCCCCCGTTGCTCTTCGTTCTCAGGTTCCTATGGGACGACTATGCGGTGGAGGTGCGGCTGAACGACTACCTGGACATCGTGTGCCCCCACTACCCGCTGGGCGAGGTGGCATCGCAGGATGCTGAGCGCTACGTGCTCTACATGGTGGAGCGGGAGGACTACGACGCTTGCAAGCCTCAGTCCTACGACCAGATGCGTTGGGAGTGCGGCCACCCCTTCGCCCCCCACGCTGCTGAGAAGTTCTCTGAGAAGTTTCAGCGTTTCACCCCCTTCACCCTGGGCAAGGAGTTCCGCCAGGGAGAGAGCTACTACTATATCTGTAAGTGTCTAGCTAGCAGGTAGTCCACCATTTTTTTTTTTTTTTATCCACTTGAATAAATTATTTCTAGAGAATTTGGTAAGAGAACTTAAAGGGACAAAGTCAACATTTATTAGATGTTTTCAGACCCCAAAGGTAGTCTAATGTTAAAATGAGTGGGTTGAAATGTCACTTTTAAATCAGGAAAAATGTGATGGAAAAAGCACTGCAAATGATATAGAAGTGTATACAGTAAAGTTTGACCTTATGACCCGTGGCAAAGCATCCAGGCAAACAAGCCGTCATCTTGAAGGCTTATGTTAGCACGCCAACATTCACTGAATGCTATGTTGTGCATTAGTGCTCACATGCCTGCTAGCAGATAGCCGGTGGCCAGTCACCCAGAGAGAGGCAATGCCGTGACCCTGAGTGTGTTGTAATTAGATGAGCGACGGGACACACTCCGCCTGCTCACAGATGGCTGCAGGCCGCGTGTATATTCATGTCTGTCTGTCTGTCTGTCTGTCTGTGTGTGTGGACGTGGATTAAGGCCACATGGGAGGATAAGTGCATTAGTTTGTCTGTAATTAACGCTTGTCTTTGTTCCTTCCCCTCTCCAGCCAAACCTCTGCACCACCACGGACAGGAGTGCCTCAGGCTCAGAGTAGACGTCATAGCTGCTGATGGTACGTTTCGCTGCCCTAGTGGTTGGGTGGAGAAGTGCACTGTGTAGGCTTTTGTCTGCGTCCCATAGTGAACTACTTTTAACCAGGCCCTGTTCAAAAGTAGTGCACTATATAGGGAATAAATTGCCATTTGGAATGTAGCCTTTGTTTGATGATGATTTTTAGCTCCTGGCTGCAGTAAGGCAGAGGGATTGATTGTTATTTTTCTCATCCAGGATCTCAAGAGGCCAGGGTTTCAACTGGAAGAGCTGGAGCTGGGGGTGGAGCACACAACGTCTCCAACAGACTGCCTGCAGGTATGTTAATGACCAAACCATGGACCAGTTGTACTTGACCCTAGGACTGAAAGTTTGGGAGGGATGATACTTAAAAATAAATTTCAGCGGCGATTCTTCATTGATCATGCTTTTCAATCCAGGACTAGGATTAACCTGTCTGGGTATCCGGGTTAACATGCACTAATGTATATTCTATATTCTCTCCATATAGATGACCCAGTGGTAATCCTTCCAGATGTCCAGAAAAGCATGCGGACAAATTCAGCGGTTTCGACAGCATCCTTCTCTATCCTCTCATTGATGGTTCCAGTCTTATTATTACTGTCGTTACAGTGAGACTGAAAGAACTACAGATCCTATAGACTTGGAGGGACTACAATGAAGTTGGTCTGTGGGGAACCACAGACGCAAGACAGTTCTCAAAGCCCAAGTGCTGGTCACTGGGAGAGGGACACTTTTAATGTTGTAAATACAGATGGACACACATTCACTAAGTGTGCTGTGTGAGACTTTGGTTGGAGTTTTGTGAGGAGGCGTTATACTATCTCCTTTCTTTTTTAAGATGTCAGTATTTCCTGGACAGATTTTGTTCTCTTTAACGTTAGTACTTTTTTCACTCCTCCAAAAAACGTCATTCGTTTTGGTAAAGTGAGGAAGAAAAAATGAAGAGGAACATAAACTGGAATGGATGAAGAGCAATCACTGAAGACAAAGCTAACGGACTTTCCTATAATGGACAACTCTTTTGTATTTAATATGTATTTGTATTAGAAAAAACAGCATTTAGTGCATCATCTTCTCTAACCTTTTGAGCCAAAGAATACAGTGATCCTCTCTCCTGGATCTAACTATTCTATTCCAACCTTGACTATTGTGTACTGTTAATTGTATTGGTATTGAGTGGCACTAAATGTCCAAGTGATTATTTCTCTATGTAGCATCGACAAAAGCAGGGAATGTGTTGGCTAACTATCAATGTTCCTGTGCAGACTCGACCATGTGCTTTCACAGCACTAACCATACAGCACAACAACAACACTATTCAGTTGTCCAGTCTGACTGAGGCACAGACTGACTGACACCACAATGCAGACTCCTAAAGGGAGACTACATGGAAAGGAACAGTGTGTGTACATTTTGTGAAAAAACATGACTAAAAGTTTGCTGCTGAAAGATGAACCTAATATTGTAAGTTTATCAAATGCTATGTTTACTAATGGTGAGCTCTCTCTGAGAAGGGAGTGTCCACGTGAGTGGGAGAATGAGTGTTTCAGTGAGAGGTCAAACAAAATGTTAAATCTGCAAATAGCAAACGTATGTTGTGTGTAGCAGCGGAAGGCATACCTTCTCTGTTTTGTCGGATAATGCACTCGTACTGTTTTAAACTAGATCACTCAGACTGATCTATACTAAGCACAACACTCGCCAGTGTTTCACTATGTAACACTGTTTGTTGCATCTAACTTCAATCACTAAAAAGTCAACCATGTAAAAAAGGAAGACCTTTTATTCAGATAGTTCTGATTTTGATTGGACATAATTTACAATTTGGTTGTACTTTTAATGCAGTTCAGCATTTTACAATAAAGCAAAAATCTTGGGAAATTCTACTCCGGTGAGATTATAGGACTACACCCATTGAAATCACAAGACACGGCACCAATCTTGGCTGCCAAGCTCAACTAGACTTCACAGGGTGGTTTGAACGTCAGACACAACGGTATATGACTAACATTGAGTCAATCCTTTTTGTTCTTAGAAAACGTGTTACCTTATTTTGTACATGTGGTAGTAAAGTGTATTATGTGTACATATATAGAATATTATATAAAGAACCCATTTGATAAATGTGACATTTCCATGTGAAATAAAATATATTTTTGAAAACGAGATCAGCATCCTTCCAATGGTTTCTCTTCTCTTTCTGACTATCATTTTCCAAATGTTCAACATTTTTCCATCCCCTCTTAAAATGATCTGATTTCCATTACATTACAGTGCAAAAAAAAATATCAGTTGATAGCTGTAATAGTGGTCACTCATCTATATTGAGTTAATAAATTGATGTTCATGACTGTTTTTCCCAGGCCAAAGTCTTGGCTCATGACAGGAAAGGATTACAATGGAGACAGAGCTGTGTATGTCGTTATTCCCAATCGGCTTGGCCTTTTTGGCAAGGAGGTCTAAAACTACAGGTGTGATCCTACTCTTGTCTTTCTATCTAAAGTTTTGTGGACCTCCGCCCATATCTCCCCCTCATTTCTCCTTCATATCCCCCCCCCCCCTCTGCTATCCCATAGTAGTCCTCTCCCCTGTATTTCCATCCATTGTTCTCCTCCCTCTCGCTCTTCCCAGAAGAGCTTTATGGACGTGACCGTAAAAGCGGCTGTGACACCAAAGTGTGGTGGTGCCACAGCCGCTCCCCTGTGTTTTCAAAGTGATTGTCATAAATTAGGCCCAGCAGACGGCTGACCCTTCAGAGAGCCTCAACATAATGGGAGCCTGTTGAGGAGAATTGCTCCTCTGTTGACTCCTGACCCGCTCGTCCACTGCTTTGACATAAGTGTGAAGAGCAATGAGGAACAAGTGTAAAATCTTTATCACCTGTACTGAATGTAAGGGCAGTCAAGACACTGAATTAGAAAAATAGTATTCTATTGTGTTTTTAGGCCGTAAACATCAAGTGCTGTTCGACATGTAGCCAGCCATATATGACACAACCATTTCCTGATACTATGAGCCAATCTCATAGGTCAGGACAAGCAAAGCATTTTATATCAGGTGTCATAGACATAGTTGAACTGACTAAGAGCTGCGTGAACAACATAGGACTGATGTCAGAGACACAGTGAGTGGCCCACAATTTGGAGGACAATAGAGTGGGTTTGGCACAGCCAGCACATCTAGCCCTGAGTTTTTGGACAGAGTCAACCAACCAATCAGCAGGACACATAGCATGGGTCGTGGCCAGCAGACGTTAACCCAATAACGGAGTAGGTAGGATACAGGAGTCAGGAGTTTCCAGAGCCTAGGGGGAGGTTATCTAAAGTTATGGTAGTCGTGTGTGGGTCCCAAATGGTGCCCTATTCCCTTTTTTAGTGCACTACTTTTGACCAGAATGAATTTTGGCAAAGCAAAAACAGGTTTTTAGAAATGTAAAAAATGTTAAAATAAATAAATAAATAAATTTCACATTTACATAGTAAGTATTCAGACACTTTACTGAGTACTTTGTTGAAGCAACTATGGTAGCCTCGAGTCTTCTTGGGTATGACACTACAAGCTTGGCACATCTACAGTGGGGCAAAAAATTAGTCAGCCACCAATTGTGCAAGATCTCCCACTTAAAAAGATGGGAGAGGCCTGTAATTTTAATCATAGGTACACTTCAACTATGACAGACATAATGAGAAAGAAAATCCAGAAAATCACATTGTAGGATTTTTAATGAATTTATTTGCAAATTATGGTGGAAAATAAGTATTTGGTCAATAACAAAAGTTTATCTCAATACTTTGTTATATACCTTTTGTTGGCAATGACAAAGGTCAAACATTTTCTGTAAGTCTTCACAAGGTTTTCCCACACTGTTGCTGGTATTTTGGCACATTCCTCCATGCAGATCTCCTCTAGAGCAGTGATGTTTTGGGGCTGTTGCTGGGCAACACAGACTTTCAACTCCCTCCAAAGATTTTCTATGGGGTTGAGATCTGGAGACTGGCTAGGCCACTCCAGGACCTTGAAATGCTTCTTATGAAGCCACTCCTTCGTTGCCCGGGCGGTGTGTTCGGGATCATTGTCATGCTGAGAGACCCAGCCACTTTTCATCTTCAATGCCCTTGCTGATGGTAGGCTTTGTTACTTTGTCTTCCATTTCCTAATAATTGCTCCCACAGTGGATTTCTTCAAACCAAGCTGCTTACCTATTGCAGATTCAGTCTTCCCAGCCTGGTGCAGGTCTACAATTTTGTTTCTGGTGTCCTTTGACAGCTCTTTGGTCTTGGCCTTAGTGGAGTTTGGAGTGTGACTGTTTGAGGTTGTGGACAGGTGTCTTTTATACTGATAACAAGTTCAAATAGGTGCCATTAATACAGGTAACGAGTGGAGGACAGAGGAGCCTCTTAAATAAGAAGTTACAGGTTCGTGAGAGCCAGAAATCTTGCTTGTTTGTAGGTGACCAAATACTTATTTTCCACCATAATTTGCAAATAAATTCATAAAAAAATCCTACAATGTGATTTTCTGGATTTTTTTCTCATTTTGTCTGTCATAGTTGAAGTGTACCTATGATGAAAATTACAGGCCTCTCTCATCTTTTTAAGTGGGAGAACTTGCACAATTGGTGGCTGACTAAATACTTTTTTGCCCCACTGTATATTTGGGGAGTTTTTCCCATTCCTCTCTGCAGATCCTATTAAGCGCTGTCAGGTTGGATGGGGAGCATAACTGCACAGCTATTTTCAGGTCTCTCCAGAGATGTTTGATCATGTTCAAATTTATTTTTTTACCTTTATTTAACTAGGCAAGTTAGTTAAGAACAAATTCTTATTTTCAATGACGACCTAGGAATAGTGGGTTAACTGCCTGTTCAGTGGCAGAACAACAGATTTGTACCTTGTCAGCTCGGGGATTTGCACTTGCAACCTTCCGGTTACTAGTTCAACACTCTAACCACTACGCTACCCTGCCGGGCTCTGGCTGGGCTCTGGCTGGGACCCTCAAGGATGTTCAGAGATGTTCGATCGGGTTCAAGTCTGGGCTCTCGCTGGGCCACTCAAGGACACTCAGAGACTTCTCCTGACCTCTCCTGCGTTGTCTTGGCTGTGTACTTAGTGTCGTTGTCCTGTTAGAAGATGAACTTTCGCCCCAGTCTGAGGTCTTGGGTGCTCTGGAGCAGGTTTTCATCAAGGATCTCTTCTCCGTACTTTTCTCCGTTCATCTTTCCCTCGATCCTGACTAGTCTCCCAGTCCATGCCGCTGACAAAAATCCCCACAGCATGATGCTGCCACCACCATTCTTCATTGTAGGGATGGTGCCAGAATTCCTTCAGACGTGACACTTGGTATTCAGGCCAATTACAGTGCCTTGCGAAAGTATTCGGCCCCCTTGAACTTTGCGAACTTTTGCCACATTTCAGGCTTCAAACATAAAGATATAAAACTGTATTTTTTTGTGAAGAATCAACAACAAGTGGGACGTATCTCGGACCTGCCTGGTGTGTTCCTTGTTCTTCATGATGCTCTCTGCGCTTTTAACGGACCTCAGAGACTATCACAGTGCAGGTGCATTTATACGGAGACTTGATTACACACAGGTGGATTGTATTTATCATCATTAGTCATTTAGGTCAACATTGGATCATTCAGAGATCCTCACTGAACTTCTGGAGAGAGTTTGCTGCACTGCAAGTAAAGGGGCTGAATAATTTTGCACGCCCAATTTTTCAGTTTTTGATTTGTTAAAAAAGTTTGAAATATCCAATAAATGTCGTTCCACTTCATGATTGTGTCCCACTTGTTGTTGATTCTTCACAAAAAAATACAGTTTTATATCTTTATGTTTGAAGCCTGAAATGTGGCAAAAGTTCGCAAAGTTCAAGGGGGCCGAATACTTTCGCAAGGCACTGTGGACTCACAGGTGGACTCTAATCAAGTTGTAGAAACATCTCAAGGATGATCAATGGGAACAGAATGCACCTGAGCTCAATTTCAAGTCTCATAGCAAAGGGTCTGAATACTTATGTAAATAAATTATTTATGTTTTTTATTTTTAATACATTTGAAAAAATGTCTAAAAGCCTTTTTTTAAAATATTTTTTGCTTCAACAAGGTCCTGATTAAAGGTTCTGAATACTTATGTAAATGTGTTATTTAAGTTTTTTATTTTTAACAAATTAGCAAAAATTTGTAAAAACCTGTTTTTGTTTTGTCATTATGGGGTATTGTGAGTAGATTCATGAGGGGAAAAAAACATCTTAATCAATTTTAGAATAAGATTGTAATGTAACAAAATGTGGAAAAAGTTAAGGGGTTTGAATACTTTCCCGAATGCACTGTATATATCAACATCAAATGAACACAAATATAACGTAGCTCGTCAAAGTGTTACACAGGACATCCCCCTAAGCCATTGCCTAGGCTACTGACTAAAAACAAGAGAGAGAGAGAGTACGTGTCAGGGTCACAGGGGGCTGAGGGGAAGGAAGACACCCTGGTCACTGTCAACAACACAGTCAAGCAGCTCGGCTCAGGCTCTCTCTCCAATCAGGGCACATCCTGACACCCTGCCAACGGAGCGCGGTCTGGGTGTAGTCTACTGTTCCTGTCAAAATGTCCTGTCACGCTCCTCTCGCCCATCATGCCTCTGCCAGGGTTATCTACCATGTTTTCCAGCTCAGCTTTCCTGCCCTTGTCTCTTACCCTAGCTTTCTCTCTATCTTTCTCTCTGCCTGACCCGCTCCCTCACATCTGTTTTCAGCCCAGTTCAGCCCACTTTCTTCTCTTTTTCCTTCCCCTACCTCTCTGACTTCGCCATCATCCTATCTTTCCCAAGGTTTTGAGCTTTTACTGTGAAATGTGAATTGTGTAGGAGGATAACTTATACTTTCTCAGGTTTTAAATGCATGTCTGTGTTGATAACTGTACTCTTAGTGCTGGCCCTGTGTCTTGATCCCTGTAGGACTGGTTTTTCTGCGCTCCTCCCACAGTGCTGTAGGGGAGACCGTGGTTGGTGGCCACACATTTTACTTGTGTGTATTTCTCAGTACCAGTATATCTTACAAGACTATTTTCAATATTAGAAGAAAGACCAAGGTCTTGGGTTGAAATTGGGACACTTTGTATCCTCATATCTTATTCCAACATGGAGTTATAAGCCAGTGGTCCTCTGTAGCTCAGTTAGTAGAGCATGGTGCTTGCAACATCAAGATAGTGGGCTCAATTCCAGGGACCACCCATATGTAAAATGTATGCACGGATGACTGTAAGTTGGATAGAAGCGTCTGCTTAATGGCATAAATTATTATTATTAGATAAAAGCCATCAAACAAACGCTGTCCACTTGTGTCAACCAGTCCCATCATGGAGTTGGTTGTCACGCAGTATGGGGTTGGTTGTCACAATGTTTGCTAGTAGCTTATTCCTTTTGTAACAGGCCACGCCTTTCTTTGATCGAACGATGCCCTAACAAAATTCGGCATTTTATGCATTGATAATAACATATGACATTTTGAGTAAATGTGTGTATGCGTGTGTTTACATACGCATGTGTGCCGGTGTGGGTATGTGACAGAAAAAATATGTGCGTGAGAGGGAGGCAACGAAGGGAGCTCTTTATAGCAACAGCACAAAAGTGCTTGGGATTTATTGTATACTGGTAGAGTGGCAATGTTCCCAAACAATATGGTTACAATGGGTTGGATTGTGACAATGGCATTTCCATGTAAAAGGCCCCATGAGCACTAACATAGGAGCACATCAAAGTTGGTGTATATTTTGAAACCGTGGAATAAGCAAAGGCTTTGATTTCTGGTTAAACAGATAGAAAAGGGGCCTCAGAAAACAGTAGAGTATTAGCTCAGCACAATACAGTACAGTGCAGTAGAGTTCAGTAGGGTCGAGCACACCATGGTAGAGTACAGTATAATGTACTGTATTGTACTCCACTGTACTGAACTCTACTCTACTTAGAACTCTGCTACCCGACCAGAGCCCGAAGGGCCCTGACATTGTACACTGAACAAAAATATGAATGCAACATGGTAAGTGCTGGTCCCATGTTTCATGAGCTGAAATAAAAGTTCCCAGAAATTTTCCATACGAACAAAAACATTATTTCTCTCAAATTTTTTGCACACATTTGTTTGCATCCTTGTTAGTGAGCATTTTATCCTTTGTCAAGATAATCCATCCACCTGACAGATGTGGCATATCAAGAAGCTGATTAAACAGCACGATCATTACACATTACATCTTGTGCTGGGGACAATAAAGACCACTCTAAAACTTGCAGTTTTGTTAGACAACACAATCCCACAGATGTCTCAAGTTTTAAGGGAGCGTGAAATTGACATGCTGACTGCAGGAATATCCACCATAGCTGTTGCCAGAGAATTGAATGTTCATGTCTCTACCATAAGCCGCCTCCAATGTTGTTTTAGAGAAGTTGGAACTTAGAGAACGTCCAACTTGCCTCACAACCACAAACCACATGTAACCACGCCAGCCCAGGACCTCCACATCCGGCTTCTTCACCTGCGGAATCGTCAGAAGGGGTGGGGGGTGCTATGGAGTATTTCTGTCTCTAATAAAGCCCTTTTGTGGGGAAAAACTCATTCTGACCTAGTCATGTGAAAGGATCTATGCCCTACCAGGCCCACCCAGGACCTATGCCCTGCCAGGCCCACCCATACCCACCCAGGACCTATGCCTTACCAAGCCCACCCATGGCTGCACCCCTGCCCAGTCATGTGAAATCCATAGATTAGGGCCTAATTTACGTATTTCAATTGACTGATTTCAAATATAAAACAGGAGAGATTATTTCACCAAAAAATATTAATGCTCCTTGAGTTTTAGCAGAGTGATGAAAAATATCAAACAGCTAACTGCTCTTATGTCTCCCCATGAGTAGGGCAGCCCAAGCAAGCCATTGCTGTGGTTACTTCACAGACTCAAAGCTGCCATGAGCAGGGATCGTGTGACAGACAAAGAGGAGCAGCTAATGGATTGACTAACAGAGGAAGTTATTTCTGATTTCGTGTTTTCCATAGGGCCTGTCTTTAAATTTGGCAGAAGCAATCGGGCCTGAGTAGAGTAGGGCCTGAATGTCTCGGTGTCACACCCTGACCATAGTTTTCTTTGTATGTTTCTATGTTTTGGTTGGTCAGGGTGTGATCTGAGTGGGCATTCTATGTTACATGTCTAGTTAGTCCAGTTCTATGTTCGGCCTGATATGGTTCTCAATCAGAGGCAGGTGTTCGTCATTGTCTCTGATTGGGAACCATATTTAGGTAGCCTGGTATTCACTGTGTGTTTGTGGGTGATTGTTCCTGTCTATGTGTTTTCACCAGATAGGGCTGTTTAGGTTTTGTTACGTTCTTTATTTTGTAGTGTTTGTATTGATTCGTGTTTTACGTTTGTTTATTAAAACATGGATCACAATCTACACGCTGCATTTTGGTCCGACTCTCCTTCTCACCAAGAAGACCGTTACACTCGGTCATGGGTAGGGGCTTACAATTCACGTGCAGGGCTCTAACTCTGATAATGCTGTGCTCTACTTTGCTGTCCAAACCTGAGAAACATAGGCATCTATGATTGATACAGATTTGGTCCTGTCTTGTTTGGAGGGAGGAGCTCATTAGCATATTAGCCAGAGTGTAGAACAATACCCAAACATGCAAAGAAGGATTCTTCATGTTTCTACCTTGTGTACCTATTGAGGACACATCACCATGAAGAGATTGAGATGCATAATTATGCATTTCTGTATAGTACAAATCAGGGATCCGTGATGTCATTCTGTTACTATCATTCTACCAAGGAATTCCCCACAACCAACCCCCAAAAATGTTGTAATGGACAACCAATCTCACCCCCCCCCCCCCCCCCCATGCTAATTAAGATGCCAGTTACCACATGGCTTGACCTAGGAACTCTGAAATAGGTTTTAAATATAGCTCTCCATTTCCTCTTTTTAACAAACATAATTGTTCATTGATACTCCCAAAATCCTAACAATTACAAAGACAATACTAATAAAATAAAATCACATGAAAAACCTAAATTCCCCTCACCTCAGCAAATTGACCAGGTGGATGAGTTTTTTCAAAGAATTCACACATTTTAACCTTCAAATTGTTACAAAGCACCATTTGGATTGGGAGTCATTTGCACTGTGACAACCAACCCCGTGACAACCAACCCGGTCTCCCCTACGCCTCGTCAGCTCAGCTTGCAGAGGGAGAGCAACGAAAAACAGGGTTTACATTCTGTGTGCATAAGTCACCTCTCTCTCTCACTGCCTCCCCGTCTGTCAGATCCTGTCATGCCAAAACCAGACCTCTCATGAAATTGTTAGTTGATATTTCAAAACTCAAGCTAAAATTCTAAAGAAAAAAAACACACAAAACCACTAGGCAGTGACTGCAACAAAAATACTCTGAGATGAGTTTGACTTACACAGAACTTTGTGTTACAAAACAAATGAATAATTCAAAATGAATCATCCTTTTACTGGCAATGTAGAAACAATGGTGTGTCAACTCTAGTAAATCTATCAAACAAATGTAATAATATATGTAATTTAGCAGACGCTTTTATCCAAAGTAACTTAGTCATGCCTGAATACATTTTACATATGGGTGCTCCCAGGAACCAAAGCTATTATCCTGGTATTGCAAGCGCCAAAGCTGCACCGTGCTCTTCCAACTGAGCCACAGAGGACCAAAAGGACCATTTTTCATACAAACATCTATTCAGAACATTTGTTCAAGGATATTCATGAGGTGATGTTGACAAGGAGACAAAGGGGAGTATTTGATAGTTGTGAGGGTTAGCGACTAGATAGATATATTATCTGCTTTCATGGTATCAGATAATGACTACACCTACTCGTGACACAGTTTCATACAATTCCACAGGAAATCATATAAAAAACATATGAAAATAATCTTTGGATAGGATTGAACAGTTTTGATAGAATCAGTTGAATATTCTATACAAAGAATTGAATCTGTTGACTATTCTATACAAATATCTTTCTCATATGCTTGTCTGTGGACACTCATTTCCACAGGAAAAGCATATGAAAATAATGTAATATGTTTATTTTTTTTATTTTATTTTTTTATTTCGTTACAAACACTCCCAACTACACTGTTAAAATGATTGCTTAGTAACACTAAAATTAGTGGCAACCGAGGGTAGACCCATACCACATTGTCCTCTTTTTAGGACCAGGAGCTATTGGCCTGGAGGGCATAGGTTTATTCATAACATTAAGATCACCTCATAAATTACCTTGAACGAATGAATGTACTCTGTACAATGCAACTCAACACATAGTTTCCACATGAAAAGATACGGATGGAAGCTGTTTCACTTGTCTTTCTTGGCCAGGGCTCGCTTGAAAAAGGAATGTCAATCTCAAGTTCTTCAGCAGTGAGAAGACATTTAGACTGATTCTCAGATGAATGAACTTGTGTCAATGTCACACTACCTGAAGAACAAATCATGATACATTTTCATTTGAACTCCATTCCATTTTAGTCTCTGGCGTATTACTTTTCACAGAGACATAATACTTGGGCCCAGAAGGCATACAAAATGTTTTCTCAAGGTCTATCGTGACTGCCTCTCTTACAAAAGTCACACTGGGTTAGTTGAAATGCAATGGTAGCATTACACCACCTTTTGCCGTGTGAATCATAACTCTTCTCTAAGCCTCGTCAGTGGGCCGGCCAGCCGGAAGAGATTTTGCATTATTATGCGATCATTATTATGGATTTGACTCTGCGTTTCAAGTTACGGCACAGTATTAAATCAAAAGCTTCTCTCTTGCGAATAGTCTTTTGCCCAACGCATAGCAATAACACTAATGGTAATTCTCTCACGTGCATTGTAAACAAAATGCAAGGAGATTTAACAAAGAGCTCTACCAATGGAAAGGTCATTACTAATGGGAGAGTTTTGTGTATTACTGGCTCTAGGTTACATTAGATTGCAGATGTATCGCTAAAACATAAACATACTCATACTGTGTTGAATACAATGTCACTTTTGGAGGTTTGGGATTAAAACTGAAATCTAAGAAAGTGCTTCAGTCTAGAGTTCTGTTGCACTTTGCCCTTTTCTGTTTGTCTGATGCAAAACATTGACATGAACAAGGTTATTTTGATGTATTAGGCCAATGTTAACTACAACACTATTTGTGTTACAGATCAAAGTTGGAGATAAAGCCAAACAGATGCAGGTGATTAGTGGAAAGTGCGAATCTGCTGGACTAAAGAGTTCTGCCTTTTCTGTGGAGTATCACATGTTCTTTTTCATCATTGAGTCAATCAGCGCTCACTGTCAACCGCTTGCAACAGATCCATGGGTGGTGGCAAGGCAGAGCTTGATCCCACGCCAATCAGGCACATGGAACGCATTTGTTTGCATTCGTTATATGGGGGGGGGGGGGGGGTGTTTTACACCCTTTAATGATGCCTTTGCCCAGACTGTGCTCTCTTTGTGCCCAGCAGGGGTCACTGAAAATGAGCAAAGGCAGCCATTTTAGCCTGACGAGAGAAAGAGACATCAGATCAGTTCTGAGCTAAATATTTTCTCCTATATATTTCAGCTGAAACAGATTCTAAAAGGGAAACAGTGTTTATTTTTATGTTGCAAAGCAAATACTGTATAAGACCCTTTTTTAGACTATCCATAGAACAGTAGAGAGCATTCCTGGAAGGACATTGACCTCATCCCGTCAGTTGAGGATACCTGGTTATTCTTTAAAAGTAACTTCCTCACCATTTTAGATAAGCATGCTCCGTTCAAAAAATGCAGAACTAAGAACAGATATAGCCCTTGGTTCACTCCAGACCTGACTGCCCTCGACCAGCACAAAAACATCCTGTGGCGGACTGCAATAGCATCGAATAGTCCCCGCGATATGCAACTGTTCAGGGAAGACAGGAACCAATACACGCAGTCAGTCAGGAAAGCTAAGGCCAGCTTCTTCAGGCAGAAGTTTGCATCCTGTAGCTCCAACTCCAAAAAGTTCTGGGACACTGTGAAGTCCATGGAGAACAAGAGCACCTCCTCCCAGCTGCCCACTGCACTGAGGCTAGGTAACACGGTCACCACCGATAAATCCATGATTATCGAAAACTTCAACAAGCATTTCTCAACGGCTGGCCATGCCTTCCGCCTGGCTACTCCAACCTCGGCCAACAGCTCCGCCCCCCCCCCGCAGCTACTCGCTCAAGCCTCTCCAGGTTCTCCTTTACCCAAATCCAGATAGCAGATGTTCTGAAAGAGCTGCAAAACCTGGACCCGTACAAATCAGCTGGGCTTGACAATCTGGACCCTCTATTTCTGAAACTATCCGCCGCCATTGTCGCAACCCCTATTACCAGCCTGTTCAACCTCTCTTTCATATCGTCTGAGATCTCCGAGGATTGGAAAGCTGCCGCAGTCATCCCCCTCTTCAAAGGGGGAGACACCCTGGACCCAAACTGTTACAGACCTATATCCATCCTGCCCTGCCTATCTAAGGTCTTCGAAAGCCAAGTCAACAAACAGGTCACTGACCATCTCGAATCCCACCGTACCTTCTCCGCTGTGCAATCTGGTTTCCGAGCCGGTCACGGGTGCACCTCAGCCACGCTCAAGGTACTAAACGATATCATAACCACCATCGATAAAAGACAGTACTGTGCAGCCGTCTTCATCGACCTTGCCAAGGCTTTCGACTCTGTCAATCACCATATTCTTATCGGCAGACTCAGTAGCCTCGGTTTTTCGGATGACTGCCTTGCCTGGTTCACCAATTACTTTGCAGACAGAGTTCAGTGTGTCAAATCGGAGGGCATGCTGTCCGGTCCTCTGGCAGTCTCTATGGGGGTGCCACAGGGTTCAATCCTCGGGCCGACTCTTTTCTCTGTATATATCAATGATGTTGCTCTTGCTGCGGG
This sequence comes from Oncorhynchus mykiss, assembly GCF_013265735.2. NCBI lineage: Eukaryota > Metazoa > Chordata > Actinopteri > Salmoniformes > Salmonidae > Oncorhynchus > Oncorhynchus mykiss. Next base: position 31,455,367 of record NC_048582.1, read on the forward strand.
CGATTCCCTGATCCACCTCTACGCAGACGACACCATTCTGTATACTTCCAGCCCATCCTTGGACACTGTGCTATCTAACCTCCAAACGAGCTTCAATGCCATACAACACTCCTTCCAACTGCTGTGGCCTCCAACTGCTCTTAAACGCTAGTAAAACCAAATGCATGCTTTTCAACCGTTCGCTGCCTGCACCCGCACTCCTGACCAGCATCACCACCCTGGATGGTTCCGACCTTGAATATGTGGACATCTATAAGTACCTAGGTGTCTGGCTAGACTGCAAACTCTCCTTCCAGACTCATATCAAACATCTCCAATCGAAAATCAAATCAAGAGTCGGCTTTCTATTCCGCAACAAAGTCTCCTTCACTCACGCCGCCAAACTTACCCTAGTAAAACTGACTATCCTACCGATCCTCGACTTCGGCGATGTCATCTACAAAATTGCTTCCAACGCTCTACTCAGCAAACTGGATGCAGTTTATCACAGTGCCATCCGTTTTGTCACTAAAGCACCTTATACCACCCACCACTGCGACTTGTATGCTCTAGTCGGCTGGCCCTCGCTACATATTCGTCGCCAGACCCACTGGCTCCAGGTCATCTACAAGTCCATGCTAGGTAAAGCTCCGCCTTATCTCAGTTCACTGGTCACGATGGCAACACGCGCTCCAGCAGGTGTATCTCACTGATCATCCCTAAAGCCAACACCTCATTTGGCTGCCTTTCTTTCCAGTTCTCTGCTGCCTGTGACTGGAACGAATTGCAAAAATCGCTGAAGTTGGAGACTTTTATCTCCCTCACCAACTTCAAACATCTGCTATCTGAGCAGCTAACCGAGCGCTGCAGCTGTACATAGTCTATCGGTAAACAGCCCACCCATTTTTTACCTACCTCATCCCCATACTGTTTTTATTTATTTACTTTTCTGCTCTTTTGCACACCAATATCTCTACCTGTACATGACCATCTGATCATTTATCACTCCAGTGTTGTTAATCTGCAAAATTGTAATTATTCGCCTACCTCCTCATGCCTTTTGCACACAATGTATATAGACTCCCCTTTTTTTCTACTGTGTTACTGACTTGTTAATTGTTTACTCCATGTGTAACTCTGTTGTCTGTTCACACTGCTATGCTTTATCTTGGCCAGGTCGCAGTTGCAAATGAGAACTTGTTCTCAACTAGCCTACCTGGTTAAATAAAGGTGAAAAAAAAAATAATAATAATTATGTGGTTGAAGTAAAGAAGCTCCTAAGCTGAGGCCATATGTTGAGATATTCATCAAACACACACACACACACACACACACACACACACACACACACACACACACACACACACACACACACACACACACACACACACACACACACACACACACACACACACACACACACACACACACACACACACACACATACATACATACATACATACACACACATACATACATACATACATACACACACACACACACACACACACAAAGAGAGAGAAAGAGCGCTTTGGGAAAACTGTCAGTCTTTATTAGGTCGCAATTGCCTCAGGACACAAGTCTGAAACATTACAATGGAATGTGCCCTTTTTGAACACAAAAACTGGCCAATGCGATCAACAGCTGAATCTCCAGACATACTACTCAATTAGCTAGACAGTACGCAATTGTTTGACATTCCTGGGACAGAAACTAGTCCCGTTCTGTACCAGCATGACCCTTGAGTTTCATTAGTAGGCTTTTCACAATGAACTACACTTGGCCACAGAACAGTGATTTGACTGTGCTTTATGTTATAGACATTCCTAAAGGGTCTTGTCTATTTCCTTCACAGTGCACAAGTGCCCTTTATAGGGTTATCGTAATAGTACAAGCACTAGTGATGTAATAGTACAAGTATTTAATGTGTTTGCTCTGTTTCCCTTGATGTTATTGGATAAAACCAAGCATATGTAAGCAGCAGTCTGTTCATTTGTTACCAGTGGCATCAGAACATACACGACTGTTCAAAAGTTTGGGGTCACTTAGAAATGTCCCTGTTTTTGAAAGAAAAGCAAATTTTTTGTCTTGATTAGAAATACAGTGTAGACATTGTTAATGTAAATGACTATTGTAGCAGGAAACGGCTGATTTTTTTTATGGGATATCTACATAGGGGTACAGAGGCCCATTATCAGCAACCATCACTCCTGTGTTCCAATGGCATGTTGTGTTAGCTAATCCAAGTTTATCATTTTAAAAGGATAATTGATCATTAGAAAACCCTTTTGCAATTATGTTTGCACAGCTGAAAACTGTTGTACTGATTAAAGAAGCAATAAAACTGGCCTTCTTTAGACTAGTTGAGTATCTGGAGCATCAGCATTTGTGCGTTCAATTACAGGCTCAAAATGGCCAGAAACAAACTACTTCTAAAAGTCATTAGTCTATTCTTGTTCTGAGAAATGAAGTCTACTCTATGCGAGAAACTGCCAAGAAACTGAAGATCTTGTACAACGCTGTGTACTACTCCCTTCACAGAACAGTGCAAACTGGCTCTAACCAGAGTATAAAGAGGAGTAGGAGGCCCCTGCACAACTTAGCAAGATGACAAGTACATTAGAGTGTCTAGTTTGAGAAACAGACACCTCACAAGTCCTCAACTGGCAGCTTCATTAAATAGTACCTGCAAAACACCAATCTCAACATCAACAGTGAAGAGGCGACTCCGGGATGCTGGCCTTCTAGGCAGAGTTCCTCTGTCCAGTGTCTGTGTTCTTTTGCCAATCTTAATCTTTTATTTTTTTGGGACAATCTGGGATATGGGTTTTTCTTTGCAACTCTGCCTAGAAGGCCAGCATCCCGGAGTCGCCTCTTCACTGTTCACTCTTCACTCTTCTTCAAATCAGCCGTTTCCAGCTACAATAGTCATTTACAACATTAACTATGTCTACACTGTATTTCTGATCAATTTGATGTTATTTTAAAGGACAAAAAAATAGCTTTTCTTTCAAAAACAAGGACATTTCTAAGTGACCCCAAACTTTTGAACGGTAGTGTACGTGACCAACTTGCAAACACAATAGGGATGGGAATCTTTGCTAAAACAGTATTGATTTATTTTCAGAAAACATATCTGCTGAAAGACCTGATCTGAGGGCTATGTGTTACTGTTTTTTTGTAAGATGCACTGTCTAAATGGCTACTGGATAGTGCTGTCAGATATGGATGATGGATGAGTCTTCCGTGTGACTAGGCATCAGTATAGGTTAAATAATGAACAGGAATTACAGCATCCAATGATGTATGTAACTCAGGAAGAACCTATTTGATTTTAAGACTTTATCCACTCCACTCTATGGACATTGGGAACTGTAGGAAATGTAAAAAAGACATGGTCCATGGTAAAAACTTTGCGTTGTGTATGTGTCCAAATCTGTCTTTGTGGTGTCTAAAACAGTCTCTCTAAGAGTCTCTATAGTCTCAACTTTTCACATCTTCAAACCTTTTTTTCTCAGGTCCTACTTGGCCTCCTTTATCTGAGCCTTTAGTTCTTTGGATGCCTCCTCACAGTCGTTGAAGGTGGCTACCTTGTAGCAGCCGAAAACTACCAGCAGATACTCAGGCATGGGCCCGGCCACCTCCCTGTAGGCCTCTGGGAGCCTCGTGCCTCAAAAGTCACGAGAGCCAATGCGGCACCTATTACCGAGATGCCGAACACCCACTCCAGGAGCTTGGTCATGTAGACCAGGATGATGGGAATCTTCAGGGCTCGGGTGCTTTCTCCGATGATGTAGTTTCAGTAGATGAAGAGGCGAAGTGAGAGGGCTCACTCTCGCCAAATTCTGTTCAGTATAAACCCAATGCATTTCTTAGGGTAATAATATGCAGACCTAAGCTTGTCGCCTGCCTTCCCGCCTTTGGGACAAAGATCCCATTGTTAGGGAAGAAACATGAGCATCTTGTCATTATATACAGATCTCTGGTTTCAGCCTCTTGTGATTGGAAAATAAAGTTGGCGGGTCCACAGTGCACTGTTAAGATGTTGGATTGCCTTTAAAGGAAATTGATGTTTCGCCAAAACTATATAATTACTCCTGTCTAAATAAAATCATTCAAAATACTTCACCAGGGAGCATGAGGATCATTAGCTTCTTTATTTTTTGCCACGCACATGTTGATGCTGGATCAGATCCAGAAAGATAATTGATTTTTATCACCTACAACAATATGAATGTATTATTAAATGGATGTGTCACATGCGCCACACTCAATGTAATAATTTTTCATGCAAGTAGAATAAGTAGACAATTTAGTGTACGTTTTTACAGTGATCTTTTTAAAGAGGTGGATTTGGCGCATGTGCACTTGGTCAAGAACAATACAGATTCATCGTCTCCTCTGCCCAGGGCTCATTGTTTTATGCCACGTTCAAAACAACTGGGAACTCTGAAAAATACGAGGTCAAATCATGATGTCAGTGATCTTTAGGTCAGAAAGTCAGAGCTCTAGAAAGAGGCCCGAGTTCCCGAGTTGGATGACATTCAAATCGATTTTTCCCAGTCGGAGCTCGTTTTTTTCAGTTCCCAGTTGTTTTGATCACACTTCCCAGTTCTCTGAGTTCCCAGTTGGTTTGAATGCAACGTTACATCCGATAGCGCATATGGAGACAAATACCTGCCAAACGGTTGAACGTACAGTACATATTGTTAGGATTGTAAGAAAATCCATGCGTGAAACATGAACATAAACGTGAAATTTCATCCATGAACATACAAACACCACATTACGATTACGGACTAAAATGTTAGACTTGAACAAATCTGTTGCAATTCTGACGGACAATAAAACCTTTCCGAGTTTTGACAGGTTCATCTCACCAACATATAAAAACATACACCAAATTACCTGTGAGGAGTGCTACCCGAACAAGCATAACACAATACAAAAAGTCAGGGAGTCCGGAAAGAGGTATCCTGCATGTTTTCAAGTTAAAAGTCTTCATTCTCTATTTCTCTTTAGTTGAGTTTACTTCACATTTAAGTAGCTAATGTAATGGATGTGTTTGCCAGTGTAAGTCTAGATAGCACTAGCTGTATTATGCCTATACCAGTGAAGTTTCAGTCCGCTAGGTCTATCTCTACAGCATGGGCATATCTCTGGGTGACGTGGACATCCCCATGCATACACCTTATCAAAATATGACTAATTCAGTATTGCACCACCCCATTCTATGGGCTCTGTCTGCAATAATAACCAATAGTATATACCAGGAATAATGAATCATAGAATAATAATAACTGTTTGGGGAATCTATTAATTATATATGACCACTGGAGTCTTTGCCACTCAAAATATTTTTTTTATTGAATATTTTGATATTTATTTCATAGCTCCAAATTTTGCCAGATCATATTCTGTAGGAGTGGTTAATAATGAATTTAAAATGTAATAATTTGACATCATTTATATGAATCGGCTCATGAACATATGGACTTTGAAATGAACAAGGGAGAGAATAAACATAGGCTAAATCTCGACATGAGCTTATTCCCACACTTTACAATAACTCTGCTGCATTGGTCTTAAGTAGTCTCCATATAGGCTATTCCCTCCATCGTGACACTGCTGCCCAGGTGATGAGCTTGTGACCGCCATGCAGCACCACAGCACCATGCTCCTTCGGAAAAGCACCTCTCAGCCTCAGAAGATGCCCTTCTGGAGTCATGCAGACCAAGAGTCATTATACCCTCATGTAGACCTATTTACCTACTAGCCAAATAAAGTGCTGAGCATGCATGATGCGTGCAACTCGTCATTCCAACATATTTGAACATTTAATTCATCCTTCAGTCAGTCAGTACGTCATCCATTCAGTCGTTTGTCTGAGTTGTAATAGGAACTAACTCAAAGAGAAAAGAACAATTTGTTTATTGAAGTGTGTATTCAAAATTATCTGAATTCTCCAAAGTTCTTTAGCCTATCACTTTAATAATTCAATGTTTAATTTAGGCCTATCCAAATAAAACATAGGCCTTCAACTTGTAAGCATTGTAATCTAGGCTATCATTTTGGGTACTGGTGTCTTGCGGAATAATTGTAGAACTCTATTTGTGTTTAATAACTGTTTTTATTATAGGGGTCCCTTTAAAAAGAGGCCCTAGCTCACAGGCCTCTAAATATATCCTCTAAATATATGTTAAACAAAATAGTTGAAGAAGCACGTGCAGTGGCTGATGGGGAAAACAGATCTGGCAATAAGAAAAGGCTATAAATAGCCTTGAACATTTATGACCCCTTGGCTATTTTACTCAGGACAGGTTATAGCCCATACGTCATCAATATTTTGTTATGTCTCATTTATTGATATGGATATAGCCTCTGCGTGATGAGGTTGTGCAACGCAAACGGCTATAACAAGCCTACATATACAGTAGAGTGGAATTCACTAATACAACAGTCAAAATGCCTAATAGAAGGCCTACAGTCAATGCTCCCAAATACTGTAAAAAGTGTGATTCATTAGGTTACATGATCACCACAGTAGCCCCATACAGCTATACAAATAAATTATGCAATTATATGGCCAGTAAATAACACACAACAACATGGCATATTTAGGTAGCTGAATAGGCCTAAATCATATTTACTTTCTATTTTGCAGCTCAGGTGGTTATTCTAGACAAGGCTCTTCCGTGTCTTTATCATTCTCACACAAGTCATTTGCTGAAGGCCCAAGACTATACACCTCCTATACACTTCTCCCTTCATATAGACAGAAACTCAAACAGGAAGTACCAGAGGTGGGACCAAGTCATTGTTTTACAAGTCACAAGTAAGTCTCAAGTCTTAGCACTCAAGTCCCAAGGCAAGTCCCAAGTCAAGACAGGCAAGTCTGAGTCAAGTCTCAAGTCAAGACCGTCAAGTATCAAGTCAAGTCTCTAAAGAGTCCTAAACTTTGAGTTTTGAGTGCTAAAGAAGTCATAATGTGCTCTTCACCAAATGTAATACCATTTCATATTTTTAACAAGAGTAATAGTTAGTATATTACATTTACGCAAATCATGAATGCTTTTAAAAATATGTATATATTTATTACTTTCTAAATAAACGTTATGTTTCCATGGAAATACATGGGTAGCCATGAGAAAGACCCCCGCCCTCAACTATCGAGGATTGCTATGGGGCGCAATCGGGCGATGTAGGCTTGTACACAATCGCCCAACCTTAACACACACACTCTGTGTGGTTACAGTAGGCTAACGTATGGCAATGGTTTTAGGAAATGCAGTAACATCAGGAAGGATTTAGGCTACCAACTGCCTAGCCAGTTGTAGCTCAATCTTGGGTGCAATTATCACGTTCCTGCACTGACTGACTGTGTGGAGGCTCATTGATTTAACGTAACGTTAGCCTACTTGCTACACTAGTAAAGTTATAAATTATATAGCTGTCGGCTATATTGGCCACGACTTATCGTTCTTTGTGCAGCTTCAAATGTTGAACAAAGTTGGAAATTGTTATGCCTCTGTCTGTAATTTTCTTGCCGCATGTTTTGCAAGTTGCAATCCATTTTTTTTGATATAGCTTCATCTTTATATTTGAAAATTATAATTTTGTTAGCATCTTTCCAAGGGCTTCATCTGAATTCACCCGCAGACGTTCCTCTGCACTGCCACGCACAACTTTTTCTCACCTGGCACAATTTGATTGGCTGCTGTCCGATTCAAACTGTAATCCATTAAATGAAGAGTTGATGTGCTGCACACTTTTTTTAATAACATAATTTTTAAAATTTGGGCTTGGGGAGGGTATCAAGTCAGGTTGAGTCAAAAGGCACAAGTCCAAGTTAAGTCACTAGTCATTGGTGTTAAAGTCAAAGTCGAGTTGCAAGTCATCATATTTGTGACTCGAGTCTGACTAGAGTCCAAGTCATGTGACTCGAGTCCACACCTCTGGGAAGTGCCCATGCTAAGCACTATTCAACGCTGGTCTGACCAATCGGAATTCACGCTTCAACATTGTTTTGATCACGCGGACTCAGAGAATAATATTGACATATACGCCTATTCGGAGTTTATAAGGAAGTGTAAAGAATATGTTGTACACACTGTGACTATTAAAACCTACCCTAACCAGACACCGTGGATAGATGGCAGCGTTCGCGCAAAACTGAAAGCGTGAACAACCTCATTTAACCATGAAAAGATGACTGGGAATATGGCTGAATACAAACAGTGTACTTCTTCCCCCAGCAAGGAAATCAAACAAGCAAAATGTCAGCATAGAGACAAAGTGGAGTCGCAATTCAGCAGTTCAGACACGAGACGTATGTGGCAGGGTCTACAGACAATAACGGACTACAAAAGGAAAACCAGCCAAGTCACAGACACTAACGTCTTGCTTCCAAACAAACTAAACACCTTCTTTGCCCGCTTTGAAGATAATACAGTGGCACCGAAGCGGCCCGCTACCACGGACTGTGGGCTCTCCTTCTATGTGGCTGAAGTGAGTAAGATATTTAAATGTGTTAACCCTCGCAAGGCTGCCGGCCCAGACAGCATCCCTAGCCGCGTCTTCAGAGCAAGCGCAGACCAGCTGGCTTGTGTGTTTACGGACATATTCAATCTCTCCATATCCCAGTGTGCTGTCCCCACAAGCTTCAAGATGTCCACCATTGTTCCTGTACCCAAGAATGCAAAGGTAACTGAACTAAATTACTATCGCCCCGTAGCACTCACTTCTGTCATCATGAAGTGCTTTGAGAGACTAGTCGGGGATCATATCACTTCCACCTTACCTGTCACCCTAGACCCACTTCAATTTGCTTACCGCCCCAATAGGTCCAGAAATGATGCAATCCCCACCACCCTATCCCATTTGGACAAGAGGAACACCTATGTAAGAATGCTGTTCATTGACGATAGCTCAGCATTCAATACCATAGTACCCTCCAAATTCATCATTAGGCTTGAGACCCTGGGATTCAACCCCGCCCTGTGCAATTGGGTCCTGGACTTCCTGACGGGCCACCACCCAGGTTGGGAAGGTAGGAAACAACATCTCCATTTCGCTTATCCTCAACACTGTGGCCCCACAAGGGTGCGTGCTCAGCCCCCTCCTGTACTCCCTATTCACCCATGACTGCGTGGCCATGCACGCCTTCAACTCAATCATCAAGTTTGCAGACGACACAACAATAGTAGGCTTAATTACCAACAACGATGAGACAGCCTACAGGGAGGAGGTGAGGGTTCTCGGATTGAGGTGTTTGCAAACAACCTCTCACTCAATGTCAACAAAACAAGGATATGATCATGGACTTCAGGAAACAGCAGAGGGAGCACCCCCCTATTCACATTGACGGGACAGCAGTGGAGAAGGTGGAAAGTTTTAAGTTCCTCGGCGTACACATCTTGGACAAACTGAAATGGTCCACCCACACAAACAGTGTGGTGAAAAAGGTGCAACAGCGCCTTTACTAGAGTAGAGAGAACAGATTATTTAGATATCTAACTTTATTTAGGTTCCTATGCGACACAAAGTGCATCTATTCGACAGCGAATTTGCGATAACGTTAGATGAATTCAAAATACAAATATAGCCACATCGTTAAATCATCTAATAAAAAGATTAATCGGGTTTCTTTCCTTCTTCCTAAAAACCAACTCACCACTGGGCGCAGAGTAATGACATCATAGGTAAATAGTGATATGTAGTGTTTCATTTTTTTTTTTTTTAACTAGGCAAGTCAGTTAAGAACAAATTCTTATTTACAATGGCGGCCTGCCAGGGAACAGTGGGTTAACTGCCTTGTTCAGAGGCAGAAGAACAACTTTTTACCTTGTCAGCACGGGGATTCAATCCAGCTACCTTTTGGTTACTGGCCCAACACTCTAACCCCAAAGTGTCAGCGAGATTTAATTTAATACAAGCAGTGTCAAACAATTTATAACAACAACAACGTTTGTTACAGCTAGGGGAGGATGATGCAAAAAAAATAAAACATAGTTTGTCTGTTTGGTGTTTCTTTAGGATCACCACTTTATTTTTAGAATGTGAAATGTCAGAATAATAGTAGAGAGAATGATTTATTTAATCTTTTATTTCTTTCATCACATTCCCAGTGGGTCAGAAGTTTACATACACTCTATTAGTATTTGGTACCATTGCCTTTAAATTGTCAAACGTCAAACGTTTCGGGTAGCCTTCCACAAGCTTCCCACAATAAGTTGGGTGAATTTTGGCCCATTCCTCCTGACAGAGCTGGTGTAACTGAGTCAAGTGAGTCTTCATTTCTGAGCGACCTTTCAGGTTATGTCGATATAGGACTTGTTTTACTGTGGATATAGATACTTTTGTACCTGTTTCCTCCAGCATCTTCACAAGGTCCTTTGCTGTTGTTCTGGGATTGATTTGCACTTTTCTCACCAAAATACATTGAGAGGAGACAGAACGGAGACAACGCGTCTCTTTCCTGAGCGTATGACGGCTGCGTGGTCCCATGGTGTTTATACTTGCGTACTATTGTTTGTACAGATGAACGTGGTACCTTCAGGCGTTTGGAAATTGTTCCCAAGGATGAACCAGACTTGTGGAGGTCTACAATTTTTTTCTGAGGTCTTGGCTGATTTCTTTTGATTTTCCCATAATGTCAAGCAAAGAGGCACTGAGTTTGAAGGTAGGCCTTGAAATACATCCACAGGTAGACCTCCAATTGACTCAAATGATGTCAATTAGCCTATTAGAAGCTTCTAAAGCCATGCCATCATTTTATGGCTGTTTAAAGGCACAGTCAACTTAGTGTATGCAACCTTCTGATCCACTGGAATTGTGATACAGTGAAGTGATAAGTGAAATAATCTGTCTGGAAACAATTGTTGGAAAAAATACTGGTGTCATGCACAAAGTAGATGTCCTACCCGACTTGCCAAAGCTATAGATTGTTAACAAGAAATTTGTGGAGTGGTTGAAAAACAAGTTTTAATGACTCCAACTTAAGTGTATGTAAACTTCCGACTTCAACTATATGTCCCCTCCTCTCAATTTTCAAAGATTATCATTCCCAACCTTGGTCTCACCCTATGTGATGGTAATGATATACCAAGTTAAAAATGGACCAACAGATGTTTCATGTGCTCAGTGGCACAGCCAGCGTCATTAGTTCAATGCCTCTTTAGGTGCCGAGGGTCACATTCGTTCATTCACAGTGGTGAACTTGGAGTGGCTGGCAGGCAGCGGAGGGCACTGCCCTTTTTAGAGTGTACTTAGGGGCCAGAGAGACGTACACATAATTCACTTAGGGAGGGCAAGGGAGACACTGAAGAGCCACTGAGACATTAACATCATTCACAGTTTAAAATGGGACGTTGGTGTTTACTGTTAATAGTGTCAGTGATGGTGTGCGTGCCTGCAGGCACAGGTTCTTTCTGTTTTAACAGGGTTTGTACATGCATACAAGTGTGTAAGATACTATGTTTTTGTGTATATTAGTAGAATATGTGTGTCTTTTAACACACACATACTCTACTCATATAGGCCTACCCTACACAAACATTTAGTGAATATTTGACTCTAATTGTATGTTGAGTATTGAGCCTGAGTATATAAAACTGCAATTGTCAAATAGTATTTATTACAGACAGTGAATGTGAGTACCCCTCTACAAATGCATTTGCAATAGTGTGTGAGTACGTTTGCCTGCATCTACCTATATATATTTATATATGCCTTTGTTTACGAATATATGTTTCTGTGACTTGTAGTGTAGTTGTCTGTGTTACCTCAGTGTGACTAGCCCTGTGCATGTGTGCCTCAGTGGGAACGACCGTGCTGGCGTTTCTCAATGTGTTTCTCTGCCAGCTCCTCTTCCTGTACTCAGGGAACCTGTGCTCCAGCAGAGAGGGCCTGGCAGACACAAGAGCCTCCCTGGGAAAGGGTAGAGGGACGGGAAAGGCAGTGGGGAGAGATGGAGGAGTGACTGGGAGGGAGGTAGACAGTGGAGCGAGAGGTTAGGAGGGAGAGAGGCAGTGAGAGAGAGGTTAAAGTGAGAGGTTAGGAGGGAGAGAGGCAGTGGAGAGAGAGGTTAAAGTGAGAGGTTAGGAGGGAGAGAGGCAGTGGAGAGAGAGGTTAAAGTGAGAGGTTGGGAGGGAGAGAAGCAGTGGCGAGAGAGGTTAAAGTGAGAGGTTGGGAGGGAGAGAAGCAGTGGAGAGAGGTTAAAGTGAGAGGTTAGGAGGGAGAGAAGCAGTGGAGAGAGAGGTTAAAGTGAGAGGTTGGCAGGGAGGTAGACAGTGGAGTGAGAGGTTAGGAGGGAGAGAGGCAGGGGAGAGAGAGGTTAAAGTGAGAGGTTGGGAGGGAGAGAAGCAGTGGAGAGAGGTTAAAGTGAGAGGTTGGGAGGGAGAAAAGCAGTGGGGATAGAGAAAACTGGGGATTGAGTTTGTGGAGTGGAGAGGGGCCGAGACAGGAGGAAAGGAGGGAAGGAAACAGGGGAAACAGAGGCAAAATGTTGAGAAGATAGGGGGTTAAAAGGAAGGGAATTTGCACGTTGAACAATTGATGACCTGAATGGTACATTAAATCTAGATGCTCATCCAGACTTTTCTTCAATCCCCCAACACCGCTGACTGCCTCCCACATGCAAACAGAACCCCTATTCCCACAGCGTGAAGTTACAGCTTGGAGGGAACATCGTTTTTTTTTCTTCATTTTACCTTTATTTAACTAGGCAAGCCAGTTAAGAACAAATTCTTATTTACAATGACAGCCAACCCCGACCAAACCCTAACCCGGACGACGCTGGGCCAATTGTGTGCCGCACTACGGGACTCCCAATCCCAGCCGGTTGTGATACAGCCTGGAATCAAACCAGGGTCTGTAGTGACGCCTCTAGCACCGAGATAATGTTTGGGCTCCCGACTGCTGCGCCACTCGGGGGCCAAAAGATACAGAGAGAGAAAGAAAGTTTGAGTTGACAAAGAAGACCGTGTATGATTAAGTCAGAAAGGAGAAGTGACTCATGACTCCAGGGAGAGATAAAAGCTGAAAAATGTGTTTTAGAGATTTATGTTGTATGTGTGTTAACAGGTCAATATCAGTCGAGTGAGAGGTCCAGATTAGAGATTGGGGTCTAAAAGAACAAAGGGAGTATTGAACATTTTGGATTGAGAAATATAGACATACAGTACATAACTCAAATTCTTTGTAACACGAAGAAAGACAGAGAGAAGGGGAAAGAGAGAGAGCGACTCACTGAGCTGAGAGTGTATATAGTATAGGAGAGCGTCAGCTAGGGTAACAATAGAGCTTGGCGAACAAACAGGAACCCTCTGTTTCCTGAGCCGAAGACCTAGTCAGTCATGTGTTATGTAGCCATGAGATGGTTGTAATGAGTGTCTTTGTGAGTAGGGTGACTAACAGTGTGTCGTAGTGTGTGTGTGTGTGCGTGTGGACATTTTGCGTATAATGCGTGCAGTTGGAATATACAACTGGGGTGTGTGAGGTGAGTGAGTGTGTGGCTGTGTGTGTGTACTCAGTCAGCGTGACCTGTAAAATGGGACAGCACTTCTGTGCCCTCAGTGCCCTAAGTCAAAGCACACCTGTTTCAGCTGCTGCTGTGAGGGAAGAACAGAGCAAAAGTGGCTGCAATGAAAAAGAAAAATGTGCTTCTGTCATTCTCTTTCTTTCGGCCTCCCCTCCCGCCATCCTGTCATAATATATCACATCAGTAGGCCGATGTGATGTACAGTGGCCTGCTTTTTTCTCACTTGCGTGTTGTTTGTTATACCTTAATAGCTGTCGTTACAAATTGCCTTTGTGGAGTATCATGTTCCCCTAGTACACTACGTCGTTCCCCCTCCAACCAAATCCATAGTTGTTGTTGTGTGTTTGATCAAATGGCTGGTGTCAGTGGAACAGCATAGCCACATCAGCTCGATACCCTTCCAGAGTGCAGTGTCCTTTAGCATTATAATGTTTGCCGTGATGCTACAAAAACCTCTGGCTGTATTAAATTGGACTGTGCTATTTCCCCCCAACAACAGTGCACGAGATCAGGTGATACAATGATTTTAATGAGGGAATGTGGGTCACTCCACTGTACCAGAACAGCATGGGTTTGATGATGTATGTGGTTGTGTCCCAAATGGACCCCTTTTTCCTACATACTGCGCTACTTTTGACCAGATAGGGCTCTCGTCAAAAGAAGTGCACTATATATCAAATACATTTTTTTTGTCACATGCGCCGAATAAACAGATGTGAAATGCATGAAATGCATGAAATGCTTACTTACAAGCCCTTAATTAACAATGCAGTTCAAGAAATAGAGTTAATAAAATATTTACTAAATAAACTAAAGTAAAAAATGTAATAAAAAGTAACACAATAAAATAACAGTAACGAGGCTATATACAGGAGGTACCGGTACCGAGTCAATGTACAGGTTAGTCGAGGTAATTTGTGCATGTAGGTAGGGGTAAAGTGACTATGCATAGATAATAAACAGAGAGTAGCAGCAGAGTAAAAATGTAAATAGTCTGAATTTAAATAGTCTGGGTGGCCATTTGATTAATTGTTCAGCAGTCTTACGGCTTGGGGGTGGAAGCAGTTAAGGAGCCTTTTGGAGCTAGACTTGGCGCTCCGGTACCACTTGCCATGTGGTAGCAGAGAGAACGGTCTATGACTTGGGTGACTGGAGTCTTGGACAATTTTTTGAGCCTTCCTTTGACATAGCCTAGTATATAGATCCTGGATGGCAGGAAGCTTGGCCCCAGTGATGTACTGGGCCGTTGTAGCGCCTTACGGTCGGATGCCGAGCAATTGCCATACCAGGTGGTGATGCAACCGGTCAGGATGCCCTTGATGGTGCAGCTGTAGAACTTTTTGAAGATCTGGGGACCCATGCCAAATGTTTTATGTCTCATGAGGGGGAAAAGGTGTTGCCGTTCCCTCTTCATGACTGTCTTGGTGTGTTTGGACCATGATAGTGTGTTGGTGATGTGGACACCAAGGAACATGAAACTTTTGACCCGCTCCGCTACAGCCCCATCGATGTTAATGGAGGCCTGTTCGGCCCTCCCTTTCCTGTAGTACATGATCAGCTCCTTTGTCTTGCTCACATTGAGGGAGAGGTTGTTGTCCTGGCACCACACTGCCAGGTCTCTGACCAGGCTGTCTCATTGTTGTGGGTGATCAGGCCTACCACTGTTGTGTCGTCAGCAAACTTAATGATGGTGTTGGAGTCGTGCTTGGCCACGCAGTTGTGGGTGAACAGGGATTACAGGAGAGGACTGAGCAAGCACCCCTGAGGGGCCCCAGTGTTGAGGATCAGAGTGGCAGATGTGTTCTTGCCTACCCTTACCAACTGGGGACGGCCCGTCAGGAAGTCCAGGATCCAGTTGCAGAGGGAGGTGTTTAATCCCAAAGTCCTTAGTTTAGTAATGAGCTTTGTGGGCACTGTGGTGTTGAACGCCGAGCTGTGTCAATGTGGCATTCTCACATAGGTGTTCCTTTTGTCCAGGTGTGAAGGGCAGTGTGGAGTGCGATTGAGATTGCTTTATCTGTGGATCTATTGGGGCGGTAGGCAAGTTGGAGTGGGTCTAGGGAATAGTGTGCCAATTGGATATGGATGGGATTGTCTGTCCTGATAATCTTTATATATATTTTTATTTTATATTTGTCAGTTCTTTTTTTAATTAAGTAAAAGCTCAGGTACAATATAACCATTGCAGGACAGTGATTTTTTTACCACTTGGATTATGTGCAGTATTCTGACCTGATGGCTAATCATATATACAATCGAACAAATTGATTTGCAGCCTGGTCTCATAGACTAGACGTATTATAGTAAACATAAATTTGGGGCACTCAAATTAGAAAGTATTCACACCCAGGGGTTGTAAACAAAATAACTTTCCAATCGATCTCACTATTTTTTTTCATTTCGTTACACTTTTCCCTACGGCAAAATAAAGTTCTGAAACAGTTTGAACCCCATAAAAGCACCTATTTACATCGTTCCCTTCTGTTCCTTTTTAACCTGTGAAATCAGTTAAGTGTTTTACATTTAGCTCATTCACTTCACCAATCAGTGCAGATACACTCTTAGAAAAAAAGGTTACTTGTCTGTCCCATAGAATAACCCATTGGAGAACCCTTTTTGGATCCAAGAAAATCCCTTTTGGGTTCCATGTAGAACCCTCCGTGGAAAGGGTTCTACATGGACCCCAAAAGAGTTCTACCTGGAACCAAACATTGTTCTTCAAAGGGTTATTCTATGGGAACAGCCAAAGAACCCTTTTAGGTTTTAGATAACACCTTTTTTTCAAAGAGTGTAGAGCAGCAGTCAAGCTAGTTGTTTACATGCATGATGGGACAGACAAGTGTAGCCTATGGTGCAAGATGCGAGTGAAAATGTGCGGGTGGGACTGGGGAGAGTGAGAGAGAGAGTGAGAAGGAGGCTTGAAGAGCTGGGCATCTTGTTATGACATGCCTTATCTGAATTAGGTCCACATAACTATACCTAGGAGGAGCAGCTTCTATGGAGGAACTTTGAATCTCATTTGAGCTTGCTAGCTAACAAGCTTGAGCTAGCTAACATTAGCTAACAAGCTTGCGTGTGCAGCACTTGCAGCATTAGCTAACAAACTTGCGTGTGTGGCACCAGAGTAAAAACACATTTGACCTTTTTGTAGTTAATAAATCCAAAATGAAATGTGATAACTAGGCCTATGGTATACTTAACTAGCATTTCAAAAGTTGAAATACCCCATCTTTGTAACCCCCAAATTCAAATCTTTGTTAAATCCCTCTTGCATTATACAATACAAACCATTTCCAATGCATATTTGGAGTTTTGCGGAAATTCTGAATCCAGATGTGTTTTTTATACATACATAATATTGGGATTACTCCGAATATCACACCTGGACATTTCCTATAGCTGGATATTTTATTTATTAAACCATTGTTTTTAACAGGGAAGACATATTGAGACCTAGGTCTCTTTTTCAAAAACACACTGTATAATACAACATAAATATACACATCATATACCTGTCACGCCCTGGCCATAGAGAGGCGTTTATTCTCTATTTTGGTTAGGCCAGGGTGTGACTAGGGTGGGCATTCTAGTTTTGTTATTTCTATGTTTTCTATTTCTTTGTTTTTGGCCAAGTGTGGTTCCCAATTAGAGGCAGCTGTCTATCGTTGTCTCTGATTGGGAATCTTACTTAGGCAGCCTTTTTCCCACCTGTGTTTTGTGGGTAGTTGTTTTATGTATAGTTTATGCACCTGTTTCGTTTTTTCCACTTTGTTATTTTGTTCAAGTGTTTTGCTTAATAAAGAATCATGAACACTTACCACGCTGCGTTTTGGTCCGATCCTCATTACGACGAGGGCCGTGACAATACCTAATATATACAGAACGAGTCAAAGGTTTGGACACACCCAACTCATTCCAGGGTTTTTCTTTATTTTTACTATTTTCTATACTGTAGAATATTAGGGATGACATCAAAACTATGAAATAAGACATATGGGATCAAGTAGTAATGACAAAAGTGTTAAACAAATCAAAATATATTTTAGATTTCAGATTCTTCAAAGTAGCCTCCCTTTGACTGGGTGACAGCTTTGAACACTCTTGGCATTCTCTCAACCAGCTTCATGATGTAGTCACCTGGAATGCATTTCAATTAACATGTTTGCCTTGTTCAAAGTTCATTTGTGGAATTTCTTTCCTTCTTAATGCGTTTGAGCCAGTTGTGTTGTGTTGTGACAAGGTATGGGTGGTATACAGAAGATATCCCTATTTGGTAAAAGACCAAGTCCATATTATGGCAAGAACAGCTCAAATAAGTAAAGAGAAACGACAGTCCATCATTACTTTAAGACATGAAGTTAAGTCAATGCGAAAAATATAAAGAACTTTGAAAGTTTCTTCGAGTGTAGTTGCATAAACCATCAAGCGCTATGATGAAACGGGCTCTCATGTGGACCACCACAGGAAAGTAAGTCCAAGAATTATCTCTGCTGCAGAAGATAAGTTCAGAAGATAAATGCTATACAGTTCAAGTAACAGACACATCTCAACATCAACTGTTCAGAGGAATTGTCGAATTGCTGCAAAGAAACCACTACTAAAGGACACCAATAAGAAGAAGAGACTTGCTTGGACCAAGAAACACGAGCAATTGACATTCGACAGAGGGAAAACTATCCTTTGGTCTGAAGAGTCAAAATTTGTGATTTTTGGTTCCAACAGCCGTGTCTTTGTGAGACGCAGAGTAGGTGAATGGATGATCTCTGCATGTGTAGTTCTCACCGTGAAGCATGGATGAGGTGTGAAGTTGTGGTTGTGCTTTGCTGGTAACACTGTCAGTAATTTATTGAGAGTTCATGAAACACTTAACCAGCATGGCTACCACAGCATTCTGCAGCGATACGCCATCCCATTTGGTTTGTGCTTAGTGGGATCATTTTTTTTCAACAGTACAATGACCCAACACACCTACAGGCTGTGTAAGGGCTATCTTACCAAGAAGGAGAGTGATGGACTTCTGCATAAGATGACCTGGCCTCCACAATCACCCGACCTCAACCCAATTGAGAATGTTTGGGATGAGTTGGACCACAGAGTGAAGGAAACACAGCCAACAAGTGTCCAGCATATGTGGAAACTCCTTCAAGACTGTTGGAAAAGCATTCCAGGTGAAGCTGGTTGAGAGAATGTCAGGAGTGTCCAAAGCTGTCATCAAGGCAAAGGGTGGCTACTTTGAAGAATCAAAAATATTAAATATATTTAGATTTGTTAACCCTTTTTTGGTTACTCTATGATTCCATATGTGTTATTTCATAGTTTTGATGTCTTCACTATTATTCTACAATGCATAAAAT
Organism: Oncorhynchus mykiss; assembly: GCF_013265735.2. Lineage (NCBI taxonomy): Eukaryota > Metazoa > Chordata > Actinopteri > Salmoniformes > Salmonidae > Oncorhynchus > Oncorhynchus mykiss. Next base: position 31,474,240 of record NC_048582.1, read on the forward strand.
AGTAAAAATCAAGAATGAGTAGGTATGTCCAAACTTTTGACTGGTACTGTATATATTTTTTTGATATATGAAATTTATTTAAATTGACTTACTGAAATTCAATAGACATGTCCCTCAGAGGTTCGCGGATCAGGTATCTTTCCCCGTGAAGCTCACAGTAAAAGTCTGGACTGGGCGGGTCCATGTACTCTTCGGTCAGATGGGAATTTCCCTCATGCCTTCACCCGGAACTCGCCACCAGTATTCCCTCGCAGATCCCGTTCGTAAATTCAACAATATTAAATTATTCACTCTATATTAACCTTTAACTGGAGAGATTACAACAAACACACGTACAAGTCTGCCACAAGCTCCCCCAGGGTGGTCCCTTCAGTCCTCTGATATACAGTGCCTTCGGAAAGTATTCAGACCCCTTTCCTTTTTCCACATTTTGTTACGTTACAGCTTTATTCTGAAATTGATTAAATAAAACATTTCCATGGCCTCCCGGGTGGCGCAGTGGTTAAGGGCGCTGTACTGCAGGGTTCGCGCCCAGGCTCTGTCGTAACCGGCCGCGACCGGGAGGTCCGTGGGGCGACGCACAATTGGCCTAGCGTCGCCCGGGTTAGGGAGGGCTTGGTCGGTAGGGGTGTCCTTGTCTCATCGTGCACCAGCGACTCCTGTGGCGGGCTGGGCGCAGTGTGCGCTAACCAAGGTGGCCAGGTGCACGGTGTTTCCTCCGGCGCATTGGTGCGGCTGGCTTCCGGGTTGGATGCGTGCTGTGTTAAGAAGCAGTGCGGCTTGGTTGGGTTGTGTATCGGAGGACGCATGACTTTCAACCTTCGTCTCTCCCGAGCCCGTACGGGAGTTGTAGCGATGAGACAAGATAGTACAACAATTGGATACCACGAAATTGGGGAGAAAAAGGGGTAAAATAAAAAATAAAAAAAATAATAATAATATTTTTAAAAAATTTAAAAATAAAACATTTCCTCATCAATCTACCCACAATACCCCATATTGACAAAGTGAAAACAAAAATTTAAACAGAAATACCTTATTTTCATAACTTTTTAGACGCTTTGCTATGAGACTCGAAATTGAGCTCAGTTGCATCCTGTTTCCAATAATCATCCTTGAGATGTTTCTACATCTTGATTGGAGTCCACCTAAGGTAAATTCAATTGATTGAACATGATTGGGTAAGGCACACACCTGTCTATATGAGGTCCCACAGTTGACAGTGCATGACAGAGAAAAAAACAAGCCGTGAAGTCGAATGAATTGTCTGAAGAGCTCAGACACAGGATTGTGTTGGGGCACAGATCTGGGGAAGGGTACCAAAACATTTCTGCAGCATTGAAGGTCCTCAAAAACACAGTGGTCTCCATCATTCTTAAATGGAATACGTTTGGAACCAGCAAGACTCTTCCTAGAGCTGGCTGCCCGGCCAAACTGAGCTATCGAGGGAGAAGGGCCTTGGTCAGGGAGGTGCCCAAGAACCTTATGGTCACTCTAACAGAGCTCCAGAGTTCCTCTGTGGTGATGGGAGAACCTTCCAGAAGGACAACCATCTCTGCAGCACTCAATCAATCTTTGACGAAAGCCACTCCTCAGTAAAGGCTCATAACAGCCCACTTGGAATTTGCCAAAAGGCACCTAAAGGACTCTCAGACCATGAGAAACAAGATTCACCCATCCCTACGGTGAAGCATGGTGATGGAAGCATCATGCTGTGGTGATGTTTTTCAGCGACAGTGACAGAGAGACTAGTCAGGATCGAGGGAAAGATGAACAAAGGAAGCAAAGTACAGAGATATCCTTGATGAAAATCTGTTCCAGAGCGCTCAGGACCTCAGACTGGTGTGACGGTTCACCTTCCAACAGGACAACGACCCTAAGCATACAGCCAAGACAACGCAGGAGTGGCTTTGGGACAAGTCTCTGAATATCCTTGAGTGGCCCAGTCGGAGCCCAGACTTGAAAATAGCGTGCAGCGACGCTCCTCATCCAACCTGACAGAACTTGAGAGGATCTGCAGAGAAGAATGGGAGAAACTCCCCAAACACAGGTGTGCCAGGCTTGTAGCGTCATACCCAAGTAGACTCAAGGCTGTAATCACTGCCAAACGTGCTTCAACAAGGTACTGAGTAAAGAGTCTGAATACTTATGTAAATGTGATATTTCATTTTATTTATTTTTTTATACATTTGCTAACATTTCTGAAAACCTATTTTTGCTTTGTCATGATGGTGTCTTGTGTGTAGAAGGATGAGGGGGAAAACAATTTAATCCATTTAGAATAAGGCTATAACGTAACAAAATGTGGAAAATGTCTAGGGGTCTGAATACTTTCCGAATGGACGGTAGATGAAGTTTACAATTTTTAACAGATTGACCAATGGTGTTTCTATAAAAATTGAAGAAAACAGGTCCCAAAATTGACCCCTGTGAGTCGACAACTTTATGTACTTAAAAAATGTCAGACTTAACCCCAACAATCACGGTGGCCTAAGTTCTGTTACTAAGGTAATTAATCATGAAACGTTAAACAGAAGTCCGAGCTCAGGCCTATCGAGGACAACTTATTCAATAAAACAGCATGATCAACAGTATCAAAAGCTTTTGATAGGTCCACAAACAGAGAAGCACATTTCATTTTAGTGTCTAAAGCATTGACAAGATCATTAACAACTAAAGTGGTTGCTGTAATAGTGCAATGCCCAGGTCTAAACCCTGATTGGTTAACAGACTAAATACATTTATCAGAAAAAAAATATCAAAGTTGTACATTTACCAAGGATTCATGAATCTTAGCTAGACAAAGAAGCCTTAATAAAAATGGGGCAATAATTATTAAGGTCACTACTATCCCGGCAGCACAAGAGCTGGTTTCCATATTTTTTGAATATTTCCTGATAACAATGTTAAATAAAAAATGTGGGTTGTTGAGCCTGTAAGGATTGACACTGGTAGATGAGAAGCAGGTACAGGGAGTGAGCATTTAATAAACAACGGACATGGAACAGGACAGGACAGCGTCTGGACATGAAAACATAACAAGATTAATGCTGACACCGGGAACCAATGGAGGAACAGACAGATATAGATGGGACAATCAACAAAGTGAAGGAGTCCAGGTGAGTCCAGTGAGCGCCGATGCGCGTAATGATGGTGACAGGTGTTGTGTACTGAAAGGCAGCCTGGCACCCTCGAGCTCCAGAGAGGGAGAGGGGGAGCAGGCGTAACAGAGCCATCAATGATTGGCACTGCGCAGTTAAGCAGACCAGGATCCAATTGGTCGGCCCCTGTGGATTTCTTGTTGTCTATTGCTAGCAAAGCTTCCAGGACTTCCTTTTCTACAAATAGCCTAAAAGAAAAGCTTTGACTATGGTTTCTCTGATCATTCAGCAAGTTTCCCCTATCAGCATCCAGCACACAATCAGTGTGAATAGGCTTAGAAGTTATTTCAAAGAGATCAATGATTGCATTTTTTCCGCAATGATGTCAGTGTCTGAATTAATTTGTCGTGGCAGAGAAGAGGAAGTAGAACCTTCAGGGATTTGACATTTTTCCAGAATTTAGCTGTGTTCCCATTACAATCCAAAAGAGCTGTTACATAATAATCAGATTTAGCCTTTCTGATTTGTCTTGCAAAATGATTTCTCAGTTGCTTAAAAGCTTGCCAGTCCAGGCCTAAGCCTATGTTCCTGGCCTTGACCCAAGCATCATCTCTTTCATGAATGACTTCCGATAATTCCGGAGTGTACCATAAATTCGATCACACTTTCACAAAATGTATGAATACATGGCTAAAGGTCAATCAGATTTGTGATTATAATCCCTAGCTGTGTATTGCCACTTTCCATGTTGTCTGTAGCTTGTGAGGTGTGGAAACACGTTGTTGCTTTTATGAATTTTGTCTTGCTGCTTTTTGTTCTATGTTGCTCTGTCTGTATGCTACGTCTTGCATGTCCTATGTTGCTCTGTCTGTATGCTACGTCTTGCATGTCCTATGTTGCTCTGTCTGTATGCTACGTCTTGCATGTCCTATGTTGCTCTATCTGTATGCTATGTCTTGCTTGTCCTATGTTGCTCTATCTGTATGCTATGTCTTGCTTGTCCTATGTTGCTCTGTCTGTATGCTACGTCTTGCATGTCCTATGTTGCTCTGTCTGTATGCTACGTCTTGCATGTCCTATGTTGCTCTATCTGTATGCTATGTCTTGCTTGTCCTATGTTGCTCTATCTGTATGCTACGTCTTGCTTGTCCTATGTTGCTCTATCTGTATGCTATGTCTTGCTTGTCCTATGTTGCTCTATCTGTATGCTATGTCTTGCTTGTCCTATGTTGCTCTGCGTGTGCCCATGCTGAAATACAATCAAGGTCACTGAAATAAAGATCATGTTAAAGATATTGTTCACTAAAGTCAAAATAATTCATATAAAAAAAGGGCAAAGATGGACTAACAGTACAGATAGATAGCAATAACAACGGAACCATAGAAGCACAGAATACGTAATAGGAAAAACTAAAAGAAATGGAGTAATATATTCTAAAAGATAAAGCGAACTGAATGGAAATATAGGGAAAATGCACAAAATAATTGTTAATTAACATAGAAATACCACCAAAAATAATTTACTGAAACTTGTTACAAATTACGGAGTCACCCATGATTCACTAAGCAATATTTTGAGAAGAAGCATAAGACATAAGCATATGTCTTTGTTTCAGTGTCCTTCATCTCCACTAACCGAAGTTAATTGTAAGTATTTTTTTTCCTATTACTAATGTAAAATTAACAGCTGTACAGAAAGACTCATGTGAAGCCAATTAAAACCCTTTAAGTCTGGGAAACCTCCAGGGCTGGATGGCATACGAGTTGAGGTATATCAAACCATTTTTTATGTACTCAGAGGACCGTTATTAGCATGTTTTAACCACTCCTATAAAAATTATAGATTAGCAGATGCTCAACAAGAAAACCTGATTTCATTATTACTGAAACAGGATCCAAATGGTAAAGATCCAGTCCTTTGAAAAATCATTTGGATGATCCTTACACTTCAGTGTTGCGATGCACAAATTCTAGCAAAATGCATAGCACATAGAATTAAAAAGATATTGTTGGATATTATTCATCCTAATCAGAAAGTTTTTTTTATATGGATGACACTTTAGAGTTAATATAAGACGAGTACTGGAAACAATAGAACACATTGAAAAATCTGGGAAACCAGAACTGGTATTCATAGCTGACATAGAAAAGGCTTTGTCACGACTCCTACCGAAGGTGGCTCCCCTTCCCGTTCGGGTGGCGCTCGGCGGTCGTCGGCGGCGGCCTACTAGCTGCCACTGATGTTTTTTCCTCCCCCTCCTTGTCTGCTTATTGGTTACACCTGTTATAACTGTTGTGACTAGGGGGCAGTATTTTCATTTTTGGAAAAAAAACGTTCCCGTAGTAAACAGGATATTTTGTCAGGACAAGATGCTAGAATATGCATATAGTTAGTTTTGGATAGAAAACACTCTAAAGTTTCCAAAACTGTAAAAATATTGTCTGTGAGTACATCAGAACTTTTGTTGCAGACGAAAGCCTGAGAAAAATCCAATCCAGAAGTGCCTCATGGTTTGAAAGCGCTGCGTTCCAATGCGTCCCTATTGAGCAGTGAATGGGCTATCAACCAGATTACTCTTTCTCCGTATTCCCGAAGGTGTCTAGAGCATTGTGACACGCATTTATGTTGAAGAATACCCGTAAGCGGCTACATTGCGCAAGTGGTCACCTGATGCTCCCAGAGAGATTCTCGCGTAAAATACAGAGGTAGCCATTACTCCAATCGGTCCTAGTGAAAAACGAATTGTCCCGATGGATATATTATCCAATAGATATTTGAAAAACACCTTGAGGATTGATCATAAACAACATTTGCCATGTTTCTGTCGATATTATGGAGCTAATTTGGATTATTTTTCGCCGTTTTCGTGACTGCAATTTCTGGGCAATTTCTCAGCCAAACTTGAAGAACAAACGGAGCTATTTCGCCTACAAAATTAATATTTTTGGAAAAAAGGAACATTTGCTATCTAACTGGGAGTCTCGTGAGTGAAAACATCCAAAGCTCATCAAAGGTAAACGATTTAATTTGATTGCTTTTCTGATTTCCGGGACCAAGTTACCTGCTGCTAGCTGGACAAAATGCTATGCTAGGCTATCGATAAACTTACACAAGTGCTTGTCTAGCTTTGGCTGTAAAGCATATTTTGAAAATCTGAGATGACAGGGTGATTAACAAAAGGCTAAGCTGTGTCTCAATATATTTCATTTGTGATTTTCATGAATACGAATATTTTCTAGAAATATTTATGTCCGTTGCGTTATGCTAATTAGTGTCAGGCGATGACTACGCTCCCACATGCGGGATGGAGAGTCACTAGAGGTTTTAATTTGGTTATTAGTTGGGCTTTATTAGCCAGCCTGCTCTTTGTGCGGGATTGTTATATGTGTACTTGTCGTGCACGCATGTATGTCACGGCTGTTTCGTGTACGTGAGCTGTTTTTTTGGATACAGTTTAGTTCCCCTGTGGTTTGGGGTATTTGTGTTGAGTGCCGTCTGCTTTTTCACCTGGTCGGTGTATTAAAGATGTGCCTACTTTGAACTCTCTGTCTCCTGCGTCTGACTCCTTCATCCACTACACCACGGACATTACAGAATCCCGCACTGGTAAATATGGAGTCAGCAGGAGCAGCGGCCAACCCCCTCCCATCGATGGAGGAACGTGTTCTCCACCACACCACCGTCCTCCATCGGATGGGATCTGCCATGGACCAAGTGATGGAGAGAATGGACCGATGGGAGAGGAGTGGTCTCATATTAGGCAGGAGAGGAGGAGCGCCCAGGATTACGCGCTGGAGTTCCGGACCTTGGCCGCTGGATCTGGGTGGAACGACAGGGCCCTTATCGACCACTACCGGTGTAGTCTCCGGGAGGACGTCCGCAGGAAGCTAGCGTGTCGGGACACCGCTCTCTCCCTAGATTAACTAATTGACATGTCCATCCGGCTGGACAATCTGCTGGCTGCCCGCGGGCTTTCGGAGAGGGTCCTGTGCGTTCCACCACCTAGCACCCCCGCTCCCATTCCGATGGAGTTGGGAGGGGCCGTGCCGAGGGATAACGGAGGAGGAGGCTCCCCCCAGCTGTGGTCGGAGAGGACACACGGCCGATCGGTGCTGGGGGGGTCAGTCTGGGAGTCGAGATGGCAGGCGGAACACTTCTCGGTCACCCCAGGTGAGTCAGCACCAAACTCACCCAGAACCCCCTGTTGGTCACATGTTTGTCTTGATTTTTTTTCCGCCGTGCTTCACGGTTGGGACAGTGTTCTTCGGCTTGCAAGCCTCCCCCTTTTTCCTCCAAACATTACAATGGTCATTGTGGCAAAACAGTTATATTTTTGTTTCATCAGACCAGAGCACATTTCTCCAAAAAGTACGATCTTTGTGTGCAGTTGCAGCCAGTAGTCTGGCTTTTTTATGGCGGTTTTGGAGCAGTGGCTTCTTCCTTGCTGAGCGGCCTTTCAGGTTATGTCGATATAGGACTCGTTTTACTGCGGATATAGATACTTTTGTACCTGTTTCCTCCAGCATCTTCACAGGGTCCTTTGCTGTTGTTCTGGGATTGATTTGCACTTTTCACACCAAAGTACGTTCATCTCTAGGAGACAGAACACGTCTCCTTCCTGAGCGGTATGACGGCTGCGTGGTCCAATGGTGTTTATAATTGAGTACTATTGTTTGTACAGATGAACGTGGTACTTTCAGGCGTTGAAATTGCTCCCAATGATGAACCAGACTTGTGGAGGTCTACAATTTTTTCTGAGGTCTTGGCTGGTTTCTTTTGATTTTCCCATGATGTCAAGCGAAGAGGCACTGTTTGAAGGTCGGCCCTGAAATACATCCACAGGTACACCTCCAATTGACTCAAATGATGTCAATTAGCCTATCAGAAGCTTCTAAAGCCATGATATCATTTTCTGGAATTTTCCAAGCTGTTTTAAGGCACAGTCAACTTAGGGTATGTAAACTTCTGACCCACTGGATTTGTGATACAGAGCATTATAAATTAAATAATCTGTCTGTAACAATTGTTGGAAAAATTAATTGTGTCATGCACAAAGTAGATGTCCTAACTGACTTACAAAAACTATTGTTTGTTAACAAGAAATCTGTGGAGTGGTTGAAAAACGAGTTTTAATGACTCCAACCTTAGTGTATGTGAACTTCAGACTTCAACTGCATATTTAAATGCCTGGAATATTTCAATTCTGGAGAATCTCTTACACAGTGAAGAAGAGGCAGAGTCATTAGATCGTTTGTTTTGTTACTGTCCATGTGTAGCTTGTCCATATTTATCTTGTTCAGGACTCGCTGAAGAATTGCAACATTTTCCTGGAGCAAACTCTGCAAATAGCAATGCTGGGTGATTTAAAAAGTCATAGTCAATCAATCAATAAAATAACAATACTCTTAGCCAAAAGGTGAATCTGTCGAAGCTATGAGAATAGAAAGGTTCAGAACTTTTGTGAAATATCACTCCGTAGTTGAAAGATATATGGCAAATAAAAACTGGATGATGTTCAGAGAGAGATGGGAGGGGTTGAAGGTAGCTGAAGGATGGGACTGGATGGTGTTCAGAGAGAGATGGGAGGGGTTGAAGGTAGCTGAAGGATGGGACTGGATGGTGTTCAGAGAGAGATGGGAGGGGTTGAAGGTAGCTGAAGGATGGATCTAAAAACAAGCAAAATATAACTATTGTAAAATATGCTGTCCGTAAAATATATATAGTAATATAAGCTGGAAGTAGAAGCCTAAGTTTTGTTGTCTATTAGTTTACTCCAATTAGTGGAGGGGTGGTAGGGTTAGGGGAACATAATAAAGGAAAATATATGACAAAATATATATATTTACAAAAACAACCAACCAGATGAGGGTATCCACTTCAGCATGAGTTATTCATTGGTAGTGATATATTGGTCTGCAAGGTCACTAGTATATCTGTAATTCATATCTATTAGGGCATTTTCTGTTCAGTGATTTGCGATCCGCTTACAGGGAAAGGGGCACATGATTCATATTAAACTAACTACCTGGAACATATTATATTAAACTATGGTACATTGATTCAAATAGTTATCCAATTAAACCAATATTGTACATTTAAATGTATATTTACATTCATATTCACATTTACATAAATAGTGTAGGGATATAAATGTATTATAGACCTCATATACAACCTTATGAACTAGACGTGTGAATGGGAAAGGTCAACTTCTGACTGCCCCTCAGTATTACACTGACAGCTGATTCTGGTGGTCGCTCTAGACAGGTGTCTGTGTGTGTGTGTGTGGGGGGGTGGGGGGTGGGGGGAGGGGGGTGGGGGGGGTCAATCAGTAGATGAGGCTGATTGGATTGTACTGCTGGACTAAGTCGACCTGCCTGTCGATCGCTTTAGTCTGGACACTGGGCATATTGTGCTCTCCAGCCCCCCCTTTACCTTCCAGAAATCTGACCCCTGAACCTTCAGCCCCAGAGGCCCCTCAGGCACCTGCCAACCTCTGACCTGTGAACCTGGGGAGCATTTGAAGAGGGTCAAATGTTGACTCTGTAACAGATAGGGCCAACAGTCCCAGACTACGAAGAGACAGCTCAGACTGTTTTTCTCTTCTCACAGCTCAGACTGTTTTTCTCTTCTCACAGCTCAGACTGTTTCCCCTTCTCACAGCTCAGACTGTTTTTCTATTCTCACAGCTCAGACTGTTTTTCTCTTCTCACAGCTCAGACTGTTTCCCCTTCTCACAGCTCAGACTGTTTTTCTATTCTCACAGCTCAGACTGTTTTTCTCTTCTCACAGCTCAGACTGTTTTTCTCTTCTCACAGCTCAGACTGTTTCCCCTTCTCACAGCTCAGACTGTTTTTCTCTTCTCAAGGCTCAGACTGTTTCCCCTTCTCACAGCTCAGACTGTTTTTCTCTTCTCAAGGCTCAGACTGTTTCCCCTTCTCACAGCTCAGACTGTTTTTCTCTTCTCAAGGCTCAGACTGTTTTTCTCTTCTCAAGGCTCAGACTGTTTCCCCTTCTCACAGCCCAGACTGTTTTTCTCTTCTCACAGCTCAGACTGTTTCCCCTTCTCACAGCTCAGACTGTTTTTCTCTTCTCAAGGCTCAGACTGTTTCCCCTTCTCACAGCTCAGACTGTTTTTCTCTTCTCACAGCTCAGACTGTTTCCCCTTCTCACAGCTCAGACTGTTTTTCTCTTCTCAAGGCTCAGACTGTTTCCCCTTCTCACAGCTCAGACTGTTTTTCTCTTCTCACAGCTCAGACTGTTTTTCTCTTCTCAAGGCTCAGACTGTTTTTCTCTTCTCAAGGCTCAGACTGTTTTTCTCTTCTCAAGGCTCAGACTGTTTCCCCTTCTCACAGCTCAGACTGTTTTTCTCTTCTCAAGGCTCAGACTGTTTTTCTCTTCTCAAGGCTCAGACTGTTTCCCCTTCTCACAGCCCAGACTGTTTTTCTCTTCTCAAGGCTCAGACTGTTTTTCTCTTCTCACAGCTCAGACTGTTTCCCCTTCTCACAGCTCAGACTGTTTTTCTATTCTCACAGCTCAGACTGTTTTTCTCTTCTCACAGCTCAGACTGTTTCCCCTTCTCACAGCTCAGACTGTTTTTCTCTTCTCAAGGCTCAGACTGTTTTTCTCTTCTCAAGGCTCAGACTGTTTTTCTCTTCTCACAGGTCACTTGTTTTAACCACCCCTCCCTCCCTCATCTGTCTTAACCCTCTCTATACTTTGGTATTTTCTCCCTCCCTCCCTCCCTCCCTCCCTCCCTCCCTCCCTCCCTCCCTCCCTCCCTCCCTCCCTCCCTCCCTCCCTCCCTCCCTCCCTCCCTCATCTGTCTTAACCCTCTCTATACTTTGGTATTCCCTCCCTCCCTCCCTCCCTCCCTTTCTCCCTCCCTCATCTGTCTTAACCCTCTCTATACTTTGGTATTTTCTCCCTCCCTCCCTCACTCGCTCCCTCCCTCCCTCCATGTCTGTCTCTCCCCTCCCTCCCCTTCGCTGCCTGTCTCTCCCCTGATTCTTTCTCTTCTTTCTCTCACTCTGTCCATCTCTCAGGGTGCGTGTCATGTGACTCCTGATGGCTACACACCTTCAGGGCTGGGATGTGATGTATGCACAGCTGCTCCTGACAGAGCGGTCCTGGAAACGTGTGGTTTAGAAACCCCTTGTTGACACGCGGGTTTACCTCGGTTTCCGCTTTTCAGGGACCTGGAATTTTAACAGCTCTGAGACTGTTGGTGGAGGTTCCAGTCAGCACAGGGTGTTTGACCGTGGAGGGAAAGCCATTCTAAAAAAGTAGCTAACTGCCTGCCTCAAATGTAAACAACAATGCAAAGAGAATGAAAATAGATAAATCATAGAAAAGTTAAACACGTAATAATAAAAGTAATAATAGATACACAATGAGACATGATAACTTGGCTATGGCAATGGCTATTTGCATATAGTTTGACGAGCAGGTGTCCACATACTTTTTGGCCAGTGTATATTTATAGAATATTATATGAATCCTATAAATAAAAAGGCCAATTTGGGTGCAATCAATTAGCTTAATTTATCAGATATCAAATTATATTACAACAAAATAATGTTGCAGGAATGCTAATCTTATCTGTTTCTAAATACAGAAACAATTGAAGAACAATCTGAGATGGTGGGTGTCATGGCTTGCTGGATTCCTACACACTTGATTTACAGTGCCTTCAGAAAGTATTCCTACCCCTTGACTTATTCCACATTTTGTTGTGTTACAGCCTGAATTCAAAATTGATTGAATATATTTTTTTTCTCTCATCCATCTACACACAATACCCCCATAATGACAAAGTGAAAATATGTTTTTAGACATGTTTGCTAATTTATTGAAAATGTAATATGGAAATATTTCATTTACATACAGTAAGTATTCCCACCCCTTTGCTATGACATTCCAAATTAACCTCAGGTACATCCAATTTCCTTTGATCATCAGTGAGATGTCACTACAACTTCACTACAACTTCACCTGTGGCCAATTAAATTGTTTGGACATGATTTAGAAAGAAACACACCTGTCTATATAAGGTCCCACAGTTGACAATACATGTCAGAACAGAAACTATGAATTCTAAGGAACTGTCTGTAGATCTTTGATATAGACTTGTGATGAGGCATATATCTGGGGAAGGATATAAAACTATTTCTAGAGTGTTGAAAGTTTCAAAGAGCACAGTGGTCTCCATCATTGGGAAATTTAAATAATATGGAACTACCCGGACCCTGGCTGTTCGACTAAACTGAACAACCGGGCAAGAAGGACCTTAGCCAGGGACGTGACCAAGAACCCAATGACCGCTCTGATAGAGCTACAGAGTTACCTGACAGAAGGACGACAGTACCTTCCCCACTTCACCAATCTGGGCTTTGTGGGAGTGGCCAGATGGAAGCCACTTCAGAGAAAAAGGCACATAACAGCATGCCTGGAGTTTGCAAAAAGGAACTTGAAAGATTCTGAGAGCATAAGGCAAAGATTATGTGGTCTGATGAGCCAAACATGTTACTATTTGGCCTGAATGCAAAGCGCTATGTCTGGAGAAAACCAGGCACAACTCATCACCTGTCTAGCACCATCCCCACCGTAAAATATGCTGGTGGCAGCATCATGCTATGGGAATGCTTTTCAGTGGCAGGGACTGGGAGACTGGTAAGGATAGAGGGCACAATGAATGGAGCCAAACACAGGCAAATCCTTGATGATAACTTGCTTCAGAGTGCATATGACCTTAGACTGGGGCAAGGATTTATATTCCACTAAGACAATGACCCCAAGCATACAGCGAAAGCAACACTGGAATGGCTTCAGAACAATAATGTGAAAGTCCTTGAGTAGCCCAGCCAAAGCCCAGACTTGAAACCCACTGAAAGTCTGTGGAAAGACTTGAAAATTGCTGTTCACTGCCCTTCCCCATTTAACTTAACAGAGAATGAGAGAATTTGATAGAATGGGAGAAAATCCCCAAATCCAGATGCGCAAAGCTGATGCAGACATACCCAAGATGACGAAACTATAATCACCACCAAAGATGCTTCTACAAAGTATTGACTCAGTGGTGTGAATATTTATGTAAGTAAATTTGGTATTTAATTAATTTCACTGTCATTATGGGATGTTGTGTGTAGGTCGGTGAGAGAAAAAAATGAATTTAGGCTGTAACACTTTATTTTTTATGTGGAATAAGTTAAGGGGTATGAATGAAAAGTCTAAGTCTTTGAGGACGATGCCACAGTTTAAGTCAGCAATATTGTAACATCCCACTTCAGGGATATAGGGATATAGCTACTGCAGCGAGACCAATGCCGACGTTTCTATGCCTGCCTACATTCATATTTATTGCAAGTTCATCTTTATTGTGAAACACTAACATCAGAGTTTGTTTGGAGAAGACAGAAATATGGAAAAACAATCCAAATGGCTTTGGGAGTGTAAATGGTCATTGAATTAGCCATGTCTCTCCACCCATGATCGTAGTGCACTAGCTTACACTAAGTGGCCATATGGACTGTCACCCCTCATTTATTACAGTGAGTGAAGATGGCCTCACAATGGCTTCTCAAATAATTTTTTTTTTTTTACACTTCGGTTCAGCTTCTCATTTTTAATTAGGTAGCCAGACAGGATATATTCATGCTGCTGATGGATGAAAGAAGCACTGAATGTTTCAACTGTATTTCTAGCCAAAGGCCTATTTTTAGTGTGAAATTGTTTTATATTTATGAAAAAGTATCATTTTTAACAATGGGTAATGTGAATGTTACAGCATGCCAAAGGTGAAAAGGAGAACAAATAGAATTGTGTTACTATGTAACTTGTGAACATGTTGGGTAGCAATTCATTCAAAGCATTTATATTGCAATCAAAGTGGGACAGTTGGTGCCATGTAGGTGGTATGGAAGGCTACTGTTTATACTGGATAATAAAGGGCATTGTCTATATGTATCACTGAGAACCTCCATTACAGCAAAGCATGGTAATGATGACTTTAACTGTACGACATAGGACAGGTTCTCAACAAACAATGAAATATAGGCCATGTATACAGACAGTAGCCTGGTCATAGATCTGTTTGTGCGCTTGCCTATTCCATTGCTGCTGACTGGGAGTTGTCATAATAGCACTAACAGACTGGAACTCATGCTATACAGGCAGTATTTAGTACACTGGGCCTTAGAATGATATTGGCTTAGAGGGTATAGTTAAAAACAGATCTTGTACAGATAGTGGCGTTTACCAGCCTCAACAACCAGAATGTGCAGTGGGGTCTTCCAGATGGCAGGCTGCAGTACAGCTCTTCCAGATTGGATCTCACAACCAGCCAGGCCTTCATCAGATCATTTCAAATGACTTTTCAAGTCCCCCCCCCTGTACATGTTACATGATGTTCATGGAGATTAAATATCGGTTGTAATTCCTCTGAGGTATTTAAAACAAGGCTCATGCTGGGTGTAATACTCACTGGGAGGATAATGTGGTCCTGCTGCATTTGTGTTGTGGCTGCATACCTCCAGTCAGCCTTAACCAATCTGTTACAGATTTAGACAGAATCTAACAGAGGTACAACCCCCAGCAGAGCCCCAAGTCCAATGGGTATATCCTCTGGCGTGCTGATGTTGATGTTCTCCGTATCCATCGGGAAAAGGGGGATACCTAGTCAGTTGTCCAACTGAATGTATTCAACTGAAATGTGTCTTCCGCATTTAACCCAACCCCACTGAATCAGAGAGGTGCGGGGGGGGGGGCTGCCTTAAATCGACATCCATGTCTTCGGCACCCAGGGAACAGTGGGTTAACTGCCTTGCTCAGGGGCAGAACGATAGATCTTTACCTTGTCAGCTCGGGATTCGATCCATCAACGTTCCGGTTACTGGCCCAACGCTCTAATGATTTTGCCGTGCATGGTGATCGAACAGGTTTCCTGTTATATTCATCAGAGGTGTAGGGAGGTTGAACATTTCAATTATACAGATTAACAAAATATGCACACAACAGTTTTCATACCTTGGTTTTTGTTGTGAATGTGAATGAAAAAAACTGTTTTGATAATGGTTTTCACACACATACCTTATCCATAATGTAATTGGATAATTGGATCCAATTGCCTATTGGATATTAATTTATGAGGTAAGGAAGGAGGATAGTAAATGTGATCTGCACAACATACAAATTGAAATACCTTTTTACGCCTCCTTGTCTGTATACCTACAGACACAAAAGTGAACAGTTCAGTCATCTGCCCCCAATACAGCTAACCATCAACTCATTCTTATAGTCTACATATTCTTACCTTTTTGTTGATTGATATCTGTTGAATTGTGTCCATTTTCTGTTTTAGAAAGATTTGCACAAATATGAAAAGATAGATGGTATCATCATAAAACAATATCAATTTAGATCACACAAGAGACAAACCTTACCTTAAATTGAGATCTTTACATTTGTAACTTAAGCGCCTGCACCTGCTGTCCTTCCAAATCCAAGTGTTTCAGTTGGGCAGGTAGGTTCCTGCAAGAACCCCCACCAACTAAGGCGGTTCCTCAATGAGGTTCTTGGAAGAACCTTTGGGTCGGCCATTTTTGGTGCCAAGAACCCTAAGGTTCTTCAAAGAACTTTAAGGATCTTAGAAGAACCCTTGTTGAACCCCTCATTTTTTAGAGCTTAGGCAGTCTGTACCTGTGTACAGAGGGAAGGAGCTGGAATTCGGAATGGAGTGGATGGGTAGAGTCAGCCCCTATTTTATTTGCCTTCTGGGGGGCTCCGCTCAGGTAGATGGATGACAGCTCTTGCTGTTGCTGCCCCATGATTTAGCAGATGTTCATTTTATTTATGATTCATCAAAACATGTCATTTCTCACTGCAACCAAGTGTTAACATTTCTTTAAATATAGCATTTTACAGTCAGAATTGTGTTTTCATTAAACATGTGGAATTTGTTAACATTTTTGCGTAGTCTACATTTGTCATCCATCTTCGGCATTTAGGCAACTTGGAAGCAGACCTGTATTTTTCCTTCCATTCAACTACAATAAAGTGTAATAGACATAAACCATATTGTTTAGAAAAGGCTGGGGTAGCAGCATAGCCTGGTTCCAGATCTGTGTGTGTGCTTTAGTCAAGTCTACAAAATTAGGCAACAGTGTCTTTTAGGACCATGCAGACGCATCTGAGCGGTAGGGTAGGCTTTTTGGAGCGTTTATCCGGCTGAATAAAAAATGTATATATATATATATATATCCATCCCCCACTTCTAAATCCAAGTGATCAGGAACCAGGCTAGTGACTCTATTGTCATCATCTCCAAACAGGTGGCTCCTCCACAACACTAAAGTATCTGAAAATGGTCCTTTATTTAATTCACCATATAATATACATATTTTTTTATCCCAAAGATTGTTTGTTAGGCAGTGCTGATTTTTATGTATCAGGGTTTTTATGCATGTTTGATAAAGTGAAGTACATTCCTTCATTACTGCTGTCTGTCCACAGTACATACTGAATATAGGACAGGGGGAGACTATTAATTGCATTTCCTTGATTCCTCGCGTCCTCTCTCCCTTGCGTCCTCTCTCTCCTTGCCTTCTTCTTAAAACCACTTGGTCACGCCCCTGACTTTCTCATCCAATGGGTTTTGAGAAGAGGGCCAGGAGAGAGGATGCAAGGAATTAAGGCAAATCAGTTGAGATTCTCCCAAGGTATGAATTGGGTTTACTGTTAGAGTAATTCATGTTCTACTGCCACCCAGTGGTCAAGGAGAAGCACTGCACAGATACTGGTCAAATCAAATTATATGTATTTACACTATATGACAAAGGATGCTGTTTTGAAGCTGCCACACCTCCATGTTGGTAGATTTAGAAAGCTATAGAAATGTATTAATATCTACATTAGTTTTTGCCACGTTTATTCTATTACAGACACCTTAATGCATACGTTTATATAATGTCAGCTAAACATAAAAACATATTTTAAAAATTCCTTAAAGTAACATTTTTATAAAATACTAATATTACTGTCCCCACTTCAACAAAAAATACTTAATATACATGTAATTTTGTCCTTGAAACATTTACTTGAAATACTGTAGAATTCCATTCATTCCTATTGAGGACTGCTCCTTCTGAGGAGTACCAATATGTCAGTCTGGTGGCTTCAAAGCCTCTCATTGACAAATACATACAAACACATCTAGTGTTTTACATACATCATTAGACAAAACAAGTGCAGTAGTCACCCCTCTGCAGTTATTAGGTCCCCCTCACAAAATAGGTTTCTAACCTCAAGCGTCTTAACCTGGATAAATAAATATAAAATAAATGTTTTATAGATACACTATGAAACTACATTGAGTCTCATAGGAAAGGGCTGTAAAGTTATGTAAATAAGGTAGTAAATAATATATATATATATATATATGTTAGTGCATTTTTCCACATTTTGTTATATTACAGCCTTATTCTAAAATATATTAAATTGTTTTGACAAAGAAAAAACAGTTTTTTTTAGAAATGGTTGTGACTTTATAATAAAAATAAATTCAATATCACAATTACATAAGTATTCAGACCCTTTCTCAGTACTTCGTGGAAAGACCTTTGGTTGCGATTACAAACTAGGCACACCTGGATTTGGGGAATTTCTTCAATTCTTCTCTGTAGATCCTCTCAAGCTCTGTCAGGTTGGATGGGGAGCGTCGCTGCACAGATATTTTCAGGTCTCTCCAGAGATGTCAGATCGAGTTCAAGGCCGGGCTCTGGCTGTGCCACTCGAGGGCATTAAGAGACTTGTCCCGAAAGCCACTCTTGCATTGTCTTGGCTGTGTGCTTAGGGTCGCTGTCCTGTTGGAAGGTGAACCCTCTCCCCAGTCTGAGGTCCTGAACGTTCTGGAGCAGGTTTTCATCAAGGATCTCTCTGTACTTTGTTCCATTCAACTGTCCCTCGATCCTGACTATTCTTCCAGTCACTGCGGCTGAAAAAAATCCCCACAGCATGATGCTACCACCACCATGCATGGTGGTATTGGCCAGGTGATAAGCAGTGCCTGGTTTCCTCCAGCCTTGACGCTTGGCATTCAGGCCAAAGAGTCTGATCTTGTTTTCATCATGTTTCCCATGGTCTGAGTCATTTAGGTGCCTTTTGGCAAACTCCAAGCAGGCTCTCAGTACCTTTTACAATGTGATTTTCTGGATTTTTTTTTCTCATTTTGTCTGTCATAGTTGAAGTGTACCTATGATGAAAATTACAGGCCTCTCTCATCTTTTTAAGTGGGAGAACTTGCACAATTGGTGGCTGACTAAATACTTTTTTGCCCCACTGTATATATATATATATATATACACTGTACTATTATCATAAATATCAAGGGTCTGTTTTGACATGAAAGTACTTTCAATATGAATTTAGAGAGTTGGAGAATGTTACACATGCTGAAGCAAATTAACTGAAGCTGGTTTGACTACTACTACTACACATAACAATAAGGAGGTCAGGTTCTCATTTTCAGAATTAGTCTTTATTTAGCGTAAATTGTTTGTCTGTTTTTTAAATTATTTTTTTACAAACATTCTGCCAGCAGGTGAAATCAACATTTGCCTGCGTCCCAAATGGCACCCTATTCCCTAAATAGTGCACTACCTTTGACCAAGCTTTGGGCCTCAAAACTAGTGCACTATATATGGAATAGGGTATCATTTTGGAAACAACCTACATTTCTAGAAAGCTTATCATTCATAAGAAGTACTGTTCATAATTTACAATCAAGCACACACAAATAATACAAAATATTCCCTAAAAGACAGTTATAATCAGCAAATGGTGGTCAATATGATTATCAGACGTGAATTATTTTAACTGCATTCTCATTCCTACACACACACACACACACACACACACACACACACACACAGTTAAACATTGGAAAAACAACCAATGCACAAACACATTAATCAAGTGATAAAGGTGGCTGAAGCGGTATCATTCAGTTCCTAATTTCAGTATTTCCTCATGACATGTTATCCTCCTAACTCAATCTACTGTCTACTCAATGAGTATTTAGACAGTATTTAGACCAGATAAATCACTTTAGTTGGGGTTGTGATGGAGTGAGTGGGAAGATTTCACTAACAGTCAGGACTTTTTTTCCATTGGAGATACAGACGTACAGTAGATGTGTAAATAGTTTTAGTACAGTGAAGGGGGGAACTGTTACATGATCAGAAAACTAAGAACCTCCAATTAAATTCTGGATCTCGAAGTCATTTCCACATGGGAGACCAGGTAGGTGCAATTAATTATCAGGTAAAACGGAAAACCAGCAGTAGTCCGGACCTCGTAGGGTAAGATTTGAATACCCTGGACATAGATGAACACACAGACAGAACATGACTGAGAAACTGTTTTTCTAAAATAAATATGTTCTTGCATATATACATATATACCGTAAATATATACAGTATAGCGTGGTTAATTGGTTAATAGAGCAAGCGTTAAAGATAGGAGACATTACATAATTGCTGTGTGTGTAATTTGCCAGCCCCTACTTAAGCAATTTAGCATTTCTGGCTAAATAAAATGTAAACCAAAAAGTATGTAATAAAGTGAAATACATTTGCATATCGGTTGCAATAAAAACTAGTTTTTTTCATACAAATGAGATAAAAAAACAACAAAATTAGGTTACTAACTTTTTGCTCTGGCCAAGTAAATAGCTTACAATTGACTTTACATTCTATGTCCAATCAATCACCTAAGATTAAGGCGCCTAAGATCAATGCGCCGTTTAAAAGGCAATGTTACTGCGTTTGCAGAGATCACATTCAGGGTAAACGCTGTAGAGGTCGGCTCAATTGGAAATTACCTTTAAATGTCAAGCGCGTGCTACACCGTGGTTTCAAATTGAATCGCAGCCTAGTTATTCAGATTAGTGACACGTGATTGGATGGTGACCCTCCTGACTGGAGTCTGGTCTGCCATCCGATTGGCCACCAACTCCTGTAACTGTAGTGCCCCTCCGCCAATAAAAAAGAAAGCCGGGCAAACAGGGCCGGAGCAATCGACAGGCCCTTCCCACAGAGGACGGAGCGAGTGGGCATCGTAGAAAGTGACGCGACCCTTCTCAAAGTCAAGGCACACCCCAAGCCTGGGAGGCAGGGGGTAGGTGAGGCCCGTAGGCGAGGAGGCAGGGCTGTTGCCGTTGGCGATGGTGGGGTTGCGGCGGGGGTTGGTGCCATTGCAACCATGGTTGTTATGATGGTTGGGAGCCTGGGGCAGGAAGATCTTGCCCATGCCCATGGTGAGGAAAGAGAAGGGGGGAGGGGATTCCAGGGAATCCTCTGCCCCACTGTCATGGCCACTGTCTGGGTCATAACTACAGGGGGAGGTAGAGAGAGAAAGAGAGAGAGAGAGAGAGAAGGAAATAGAGAGTGCGGAGTCACACACACACACACACACAACTAGGGCCCGTATACATAAAGCGTCTCAGAGTAGGAAGGCTGATCTGTTCCCCCTCTCCATGTAATCTCATTCATTATGATGTAAAAGGATAAACTGATCCTAGACCAGCACTCCTACTCTGAGATGTTTTTTTTTATACAAGCCCTGATAGTCTCTCCTCAACCAATTTTCCATTGACTACTTCCTGTCCTCCCTGCACTTTATAGCCTCATCCTCCAGCACCACTCACCGGGGACTGGCCATGTCTTGCGGAAGGTGAAACCACTCTTGTAGTTTGGCCTCTAGGCCCACTCCCACCTGTGGAACAGAGAGAGGCAATGAAAGGGGGCAGCAACATACAGTGGGGTCCGAAATTACTGGCACCCTTGAAAATATGAACAAAACAATGTAGAAATAAATAATTAAAATACTATATTGTATGCTATTTATTTGTATTATTATATTCTTGTATACTAATACAATTACTCAGAGTAACATATTCTATTTAACAAGTAATGCATAGCTTTTTTATGTATCTACAGGTGCATTTCGGAAACATATTCGAACCCCTTGACTTTTTTTCCACATTTTGTTACGCAACAGCCTTATTCTAAAATGCATTCAATTGTTTTTTTCCCCTACTAAATCTACACAAATTACCCCATAATACCCCATTTTACAAATGTATTCAAAACAAAAAACTGATCAGATTTACATAAGTATTCAGACAATTTACTCAGTACTTTGTTGAAGCACCTTTAGCAGCGATTACAGCTTCAAGTATTGGTCATGACGATACAAGCTTGGCACCCCTGTATTTGGGGAGTTTCTCCCATTCTTCTCTACAGATCCTCTGTCAGGCTTGATGGGGTGTCATCGCAGCACAGATATTTTCAGGTCTCTCCAGAGATGTTAGATCAGGTTCAAGTCAGAGCTCTGGCTGGGCCACTCTAGGACATTCAGAGACTTAAGCCACTCTTGCGTTGTCTTGGCTGTGTGCTTAGGGTCCTTGTCCTGTTGGAAGGTGAACCCTCGCCCCAGTCTGAGGTCTTGAGCATTCTGGAGTAGGTTTTCATCTGTACTTTGTTCCATTCACCTGTCCCTCGATCCAGACTATTCTTCCAGTCGCTGCGGCTGAAAAACATCCCCACAGCATGATGTTGCCACCACACTTCACCGTAGGGATGGTATTGGCCAGGTGATAAGCAGTGCCTGGTTTCCTCCAGACCTGACACTTGGCTTTCAGGCCAAAGAGTTCAATCTCGGTTTCATCAGACCAGAGAATCTGGTTTCTCATGGTCTAAGAGTCCTTCAGGTGCCTTTCGGCATACTCCAACCAGGCTGTCATGTGCCTTTTACTGAAGAGTGGGATCCGTCTGGCCACTCTACCATAAAGGCCTGATTGATAGAGTGCTGCAGAGATGGTTGTCCTTCTGGAAGGTTCTCATCTCCACAGAGAATCTCTGGTCAGAGTGACCATTGGGTGCTTGGTCACTTACCTGACCAAGGCCAATCTCCCCCGATAGCTCAGTTTGGCCGGTCAGCCAGCTCTAGCCTCGGTGGTTCCAAACTTCTTCTATTTAAGAATGATGTTCTTGGGGACCTTCAAATCTGCAGAAATGTTTTGGAACCCTTCCCCAAATCGGTGCCTTGACCAAATCATGTCTGAGCTCAACAGACAAGTCCTTCGACCTCATAGTTTGGTTTTTGCTCTGACATGCACTGTCAACTGTGTGACCTTATATAGACAGGTGTGTGCCTTTCAAAATCATGTCCAATCAATTGAATTTACCACAGGTGGACTCCAAAAACGTTGTAGAAATAACAAGGATGATCAATGGAAACAGGATGCAACTGAGTTCAATTGAGGGCCTGAGTACTCATGTAAATGTGTTTAGTTCTAATACATTTGCAAACATTTCTAAAATCCTGTTTTCGCTTTGTCATTAGGGTTGTGTAGATTGAAGGATTTAAAAAAAATCAATTTTAGAAAACAGCTGTAACTTAACAAAATGTGGAAAAAGTGAAGGGGTCTGAAAACTTTACGAATGCAATATATACGGTTGAAGTCGGAAATTTACATACACTTAAGTTGGAGTCATTAAAACTCGTTTTTCAACCACTCCAAATTTCTTGTTAACAAACTATAGTTTTGGCAATGACACAATTCATTTTTCAAATTGTTTACAGATTATTTCACTTAATCACAATTCCAGTGGATCAGAAGTTTACATACACTAAGTTGACTGTCTTTAAACAGCTTGGAAAATTCCATAAAATTATGTCATGGCTTTAGAAGCTTCTGATATGCTAATTGACATCATTTGAGTCAATTGGAGGTCTACCTGTGGATGTATTTCAAGGCCTACCTTCAAACTCAGTGCCTCTTTGCTTGACATTATGGGAAAATCAAAAGAAACCAGCCAAGACCTCAGAAAAAATTGTAGACCTCCACAAGTCTGGTTCATCATTGGGAGCAATTTCAACGCCTGAAAGTACCACGTTCATCTGTACAAACAATTGTACTCAATTATAAACACCATTGGACCACGCAGCCGTCATGCTCATCCTTAGGTCATGCTCAAGTCTGGCTCATCCTTAGGAGCAATTTCCAAATGCCTGAAGGTATCACATTGATAAGAGAAATTTCTTCTCCAGGTTCATAACCCAATTTAATTATATTACTCAGTCTACAAACCAGAATTTGTAAGATCCTGGTCGAATGAAACAGACAGAGGCCCAGCTAAATAGTCAAAAATGTTTATTCACGGGAACGTTCCCCAGTCAAGAATACAAAAGCATTCATTTTATACTGACTTCTCACGCCCACACATTCACACAACCATACGCACACACACAGATGCACACACACATGTCCTGCTACCCAGCCGACAGAGATTAGTGACCTTGTTCTTGACACGTACTCCCTGTTCACTCCCAATCTCTAGTCAGGTCGGCACCAAGCTCAGACAGTCTGTGTTTAAAATACCATAAAGACATATTGTCTTTACCCTAATTCTGACTAGGACTACACATTTATTGATTATGATTTTATACATTCTAATCACTTCCATACAATTATGTTTCAGGGCGGAATATTCAAATCATTCAATTAACAGATAATTCTCAACTAACACACATTCATCTGTACAAACAATAGTATGCAAGTATAAACACCATGGGACCACGCAGCTGTCATACCACTCAGGAAGGAGACGCATTCTGTCTCCTAGAGATTAACGTACTTTGGTGCGAAAAGTGCAAATCAATCCCAGAACAACAGCAAAGGAGTACAGCCCGTGTTGTGGTTGCCAGAGGAGGATGGTTGGGCACCCGTAGCAGTGGGGTCACGTACCTCTGAACGCCATCCAGTTCAGTGGTGGTGGTGGTGCACTTCTCCAGGAGGTCTAATGCATCAGTCATGTCTCGAGCAGGTGACCTCCTGTGGCTTCCGATTGGAGAAGGTGTCCATCTCCCAGAGCATCTCTACATTCTGAAGGAGGTCAGTGGCTGCACAGAGGGATGGAGCTGGATTGCTTCTGGTGAAGAGGACTTGCTGTGACTGTACAGCTTGGGTGGAGAGAAGTAGATGGGCTCGACCTTGCACAGCCCAACCCAAGGATGTATGGACAGCAATGGGCCCTCCTTCTGGTCCAGCTCGTATAGGCTCAGTCGGGGTGACGAAATGTGGGTGGTCTGACCCAATCAAGATAAGTGGCGCTACTCTGGCCAGGTTAGGAAGAGGCAATCCTCGTAGATGAGGATATTGTTTCTGTATAACACTTACCGGGCAGGAGTGCTCTGAGAGATTGAAGCCATCTGCTGTGAAGGCATTGGTGATGTTATAGGCCATATCCCGGTTCCCTGAAGGTGAAATGCTAAAGGTCACAGCAGCGCCTTTCATTTAGATATTTAGATAACATCATGTCGCACCGTTCTGAGATTAAGGGTCTCGGGTGTCCCCTCCAGGTTAAGCTGACGGGTGGCCGCCGTGAGGATGATAGTTCTTTCTGACCCATCATCTAGAACGGCGAATGTGTCGATGCTTCTCCCTTCACTTTGCAGAGTGACCTTGACCACCTTCAACATGAGCCTTGGAGACCGGTTCTGCAGGTCGAGGTGCACCTCCTTTGCAGCTCCTAGCATGACCATGCTCTTTCTGTGCTTGGGGAATTACATCATGCAACACGGTGAGATGGATTTCCTTACAGCGATTGCAGGGTTTCCTCAATGTGCAGGTCTCCGCCTTATGGCGCTTGTAGCATCGCTCGCCTGAAGTGATCCAGGCCTTCAATTGAGTTTGAGTGAGCTTTTTTACCCTGGGGCATGAGCCAAGGAAGTGCCCCTTACTATTGCAATATGGGCAGTAAGGCTGGAATTTGATGGTCTTGCTCTTGAGGGGTCTTCTTCCTGGGTTCCTCCCCGGCTTCACTATTTAAGTACATGGTAGTGGGATTTGGCCTTTTCTGTCCCTCCTGGCATTCAAACTCCTTCCTTCCCCCGGTTCTCTATGGCTGAGATTGTGGCCTGGTGAGCGATGCTCTTCGCCTTTGCCTTCACCTCCAACCATGCAGCCAGGACTCAGAGCATAGGTGCTTCTCGAGCCCTCTCTCAGGATGCCCTTGTTCAAACAATGTTCAATGAAACTGTCTCTGAGGTACACTGGAAGTTTGCTAAGAAGCCTGTCCACGTGGGAACCACATTTCAGCTCGTTCCTGTCTTCTCCTTCAACAGATTGGAGCATCGAGGTCAGGGATTGGACAGCCAGGGAGAACTCTTGGAAGGCAGCATGGTCTCCCATTTTAATTGGAGATGTGTTCAGGATGTTGTTTAGTTCATTCTGGACTAGCTGGCGTGGCTCACCATATCTCGCCTTCAGGGCCTGGAGAGCAGCAGTGTATGGTGTTGCGGAGTGCATAAAGGATTGGGCCAGCCTGTATGCACTGGGAAACCACAAATGATCCATTAGTATTTGGTATTTGTAGCATTCTGAGAGATGACTGTGAATACCCAGTAGGCTCTCCAATGCCATTTCCAAAAGGACAAATTCACTCTCCTTTCCACGCTCAAAGTATGGCAGTTTGGGTCTGGGAATTCCATGGGTCTGGGAATTCCATAGGCTGAGGCTACTAGAAGTTTCATAATGTTCGCTCCCTCTTCTGGTTGCGTGAAGGATAAACCCGGGACTTCTGATGAGCCCACTGTGGCCTCATTGGGCAGATCCCCTACTGTCCCAGACCCTCCATTGGTGGCAGCCGGAATTGGGTGAGAGCCCTCCCACCTGATGTTTGAGGACTGGCCTGGCCCTGGACGAGAGGAACGATTTGCCGGAAAGGCGAAGGAGTGATGCTTTGTCCAGATGGAGGAATGCTAACTTGTGTCACTGGCATAGAGGGTGTTGGTGGAGCGGCCTGTCCCCCGTGCTCCATGTTGGCGGTTGACCCCGGAGCCTCCGGGGACTGTGTGCCATGCTGTACCAGATGGGCAGATTGGGAAAGAAAGGCAGATAGGTCAGGTCCATGTGGAGGTCAGGTCCATGTGGAGGGGTGGTCAGGTCAACCCCCTGTTCGTTCCTCTCCAGGAAGGATGAGACCATCCGTGCCTCCTCCAATTCCCTTCTGGCTTGACGGTGCCGGCGCTGTCATTGGCAATGAATTCCAGTTCCTATAGAGCTCTAAGGGTCTGCACATCCAATTGGTGACATCGTTCGTCAGCCTGTCGTTCCTCCTCAATCTGACGCTCAATTTCCTCCAAAGCTAATAACTTCATCCTCTTGTAGGACAGCGGTCTGTGAATTGCTGAGGGCTAGTGAATGGCGGCTGCCATGGCTACTTCCAAAGGGGTAACCACTGGTCGAACTCCCACTCCGTCTAGAGTGCCTCGACGCTTTCCCATTAGTTAAGGGGTGAGCGGAGCCGGTCCTTGGCTCAGAGGGGATGGTTGATGCTGAAACGTACAGTTGATCCATCACCACTTTGAGCTCTGGTGGGCTTGCCCTTTGATGTCGGAAACTCGACCACATAATCCTTAAGATAACCAGGTACTTGCCTGGTTCTTCTGGTGCTGCTGGTGGTTGAGGATGAAGTCATTGTCGCTTTAGGCTTAGCTCCTGGATATTTCCTTTGTTCCAAGACCTTTCCCTCAGCTGCTCTCCCCTCCTCTTCCTTTCAGTGGAGACAATTCTTCCCTCTCCTCCTCCATTTCCTTTTCACCTGTCTTTGGTTCAGTCATCATCCAGCTCGAAGGACCATTGAAAGATTAGTGGAATCTGTGTGGGTAGCTGGACAGGTAGGATGACTGACAGAGGAATGGATGAGACTGAGGCAGGAATTCCTTTAACCATAAAGTGGTATATTTACTGGGTCGTCTGTGCTGCATAACAAAGGAAACAAATAACATGTATCCGATCAAATTCATCATCCCAAAGATCATATCATAGCAATCATTCATGATTAACATAATTAGGGAAGTCAACAATCTAGTTAATTTAGAAGTCAATAGTAATCATCCGTAAGTCATTTAGGCTCGTAAATATTTATCATAAATCATGAAAGAATACAAACAGTGGTTATTCAATCTATAATCCTCATTAGTTTGATATCAAAGTCAATCAGTTAGCAAACAATGACGTTTCTCATTTCAATTGTCTTCATGTAAACAATGTCCTTACATAGTAAGCATATCGATTGCAAAGTTGGCCTATGAGGATCCGTAGGGCCGTGATCATTGACAATTCACATTACACAATATGTTTGAAGCGTGCGCTCCAAGCCGCGCTCCGCGGTATTAACTATAAACAATAACTGATGGCCCACTTTCCGGATCGCAACAGATAGTTCAGATGAAAGATAACAGTCGGTGGACTTACGTGGATTCATGGACGCACAGAACTTCTGGATCAGATGGAGTTAAGGAAGAGAAAGCAGTGAGCTCAGGCGATGGCAATTTCCTCCTTTTATGGAGTTGAGATCTGTCGGACGTTTCCACCTGACCTAATTAAAGCGCCCCTGGCCCAGCTGAGTACGTGGCAATGAATTAAAGAATTATTCCACCAACTCCATGGGCCTTTTCTACACCTACAAACCTGACTTGGTTTCACCAGCTCTGTCAGGAAGAATGGACCAAAATTCACCCAACTTAATTTGAGAAGCTTGTGGAAGGCTCGCCGAAACGTTTGACCCAAGTTCAAGAATTTACAGACAATGCTACCAAATACTAATTGAGTGTATGTAAACTTCTGACCCACTGGGAATGTGATGAAAGAAATAAAAGCTGAAATGAATAATTCTCTCTACTATTATTCTGACATTTCACATTCTTAAAATAAAGTGGTGATCCTAACTGACATAAGACAGGGAATGTTTCTAGGATTAAATGTCAGGAATTGTGAAAAACTGAGTTTAAATGTGTTTGGCTGAGGTGTCTGTGAACTTCTGACTTTGACTGTGTACATCCCCTTTATCTGCTGGATTCAGGTACTGTCTTGATGGAAATAACTTTCTCTGGTGTGATTATGTGTCGGTATATTAGTCAAAAACCTGCTTGCCATGAGGCTGAAACTTGGCAGCAGGGGGATGTTCCAGCAAGACAATAACCCCAAGCACACATCAACATTAACAAAGGAATAGTAAATTGACCACAAAATCAAAATCAACACCTCCAGGCGAGAGGGCCCAAGGCCCGATCCAGGATCTGAGTGGGTCTTGATCCAGAATTCTAGATACTGTCACAGGTCTGGGTCGGCTCTGATATGAAGGTGTAATTTTAACTGACTTCTCCGAAAGGACCTGTACAGATCCGAAAGAGACTGCTGCAGTAGAGGAGAGAGAGACCTTGTATAATTTATGCTGCTGCTCTTTTCAAGAGTGGCGCGTGTAGCTTGTTATTGTTGTTGGCCAACTATAAGTCATCAAAGTGCAATTGGGCTACAGTCATAGAGCCTCAATGTGGCAAAAGTTAGGAGATATCTAATCAATGGAAGATGGAATTAAAATGACAGAATTAAAAGTTAAGGTGAAGGACAGGCTACAATAACCAAGAGCTAACAGGTAGGCTGCTATACTTAATATTCTAAATGGGGTTGTTGTTATTTGTAACTGTAGGACGAGAAAGAGCATGCAGCCTCAATTAGCCTAGCAGCCTCAATTAGCCTAGCCTGCTCCCCGAGTCACTCGCTCACAGTATCAAGGCCCCTCCCCACCTGCTAGAGTGGACATCTCTCTCCCTCTCCCTCGCGTTTTATCAGCTCTGGATAATGAAGTAGCTTAAAAAGTGACTTTTCTGCTTCCCTCATTCGGATCGGACAGGGTTTGGATCTGACCATGTCTATACGGAACGGGTCTAGTGGTCCTCGGGTTCGTTCGGAACGGGTCACTATTTTAAAAATGAATTTTTGCATGTCGGTTCCGGGTGGAAAAGCCCCAGGTTCATTTCAGAAGGGGTCCAAAAGTTGGACCCGTGAAGACCTCTACTCCAGACTTGAACCCCATTGAATACCTGTGGTTCAAATTGAAGAGGGCAGTCCATAAGCGCAGACAAAAGATAAAGGATTTGGAAAAATTCTGTATGGAGGAATGGACTAAAATCCCTCCAGTCCAATAGTTCTCCAATCTCATAAAACATTTTAGGCACAGTGCTGAGGTATTGAAAGTTATTGAAAACAGGGTTGCATAATAATTTTTACCATTATCTTTTTGAGAAAAAAAGTCATATTACATGTTAAACAATCTCTTTCTCCGAGCAATTATATTAGTATAAAATAATATCGTTTCCAGATTTTCTTTTGTAGCATACAATATAGCTCAGCATTTTCTTGCTCATCAAGGGTGCCAATAATTTCACACATACATTTTCATACACGTTTTTGTATATTGTATTTTGTATATAGTTTTGTGTATATATACAAAAAAACACATAAATACACACCATACAACACAGTAAGGGCCCATTCTAAATCGTCCTCTAAGGGTTTCCCAACTGGCGGCCCACGGGCCAAATGGTTTTATATATACGTTTTGAGATTTTTATTTATAAATATATAGAGAGATTTTTTGTGTGTGTGTGTGGGGGGGGATTTTCATTGTTGAACATAAGACTGCAAAAAATCCAGGATATCAGCTCCAAGTGATTTTCATTTAAGAAATCTGTTCCCAACTATTTTCATGCATACCAGAGAGACGTGATCATATCAAAATCAAATAAAATGTTATTTGTCACATGCGCTGAATACAACAGGTGTAGGTAGACCTTACAGTGAAATGCTTACTTACAATCCCTTAATTAACCAGCAATGCAGTTTAAGAAAAACACCCCCCCAAAAAGTAAGAGATAATAATAACAAATTAAAGAGCTTAAGTAAATAACAATTGTGGGGCTATATACAGGGGGTACCGGTACAGAGTCAATGTGGAGTCAACATACAAATGTAAGCAAGGTTTGAAATTATTATGTTTTAGTATCTGTTTGGGCTTCTTGCAGATCAATTTGCAGTCAAATTATTTGTAACTATGATCCGGCCCCCCAACCATCCGCACAAGAAAATAAAAAATCTGCCTACGGCTGAATCTAGTTGCTGATCCCTGCCCTATGCACCTGTGGAGATTTGAAAGGATTTGATTGGTATAAGCAATACGGGTTAACTTCCACCTAGCAGAGGGCAAATCCTCTCAGATCTGGTGAATATGTGAATATGGCACTGGCCTTATGGGACGATTTGGGATTGGGACAAACTCTCCTCCCAGTCATTCCACTTACTTTGACGAGATAGGAGCCGGGCTCCACTGAGCATGCCCAGTAGTGCCTGCCCTGGGTGATGGCCACGTCGCCTACCAGGAGGTCTGCAGTCAGGTGACAGGAAGTGAGCGCTCGGTCGGCGGCCTGCATCAGGGACAAGCCGGGAACACTCCGGGCACAGCGCTGCTCCTTACTCACCACCAGCCGGTCGGCATGGAGACCCCAGCGAGAGTCCAGGTAGAA
This sequence comes from Oncorhynchus mykiss, assembly GCF_013265735.2. Classification (NCBI taxonomy): domain Eukaryota; kingdom Metazoa; phylum Chordata; class Actinopteri; order Salmoniformes; family Salmonidae; genus Oncorhynchus; species Oncorhynchus mykiss. The sequence goes on from NC_048582.1 coordinate 31,504,768, forward strand.
ATTTAACACTGAGAGAGAGGAGGCCAGGGGAGGATAGGGAGATGGAAAGGGGGAAAGAAAGAGGGAGGGTGGAAGGAGGAGTGCATAAGTAGGAAGGAGGGAAGAGGTGGGTTTTGATGAGATAGAGTAGAGAAGCGAAGTAGGAGAGAGGGAAGGAAGACGATAAGGGCACAGAGGAGGTAAATACAGGGTAGTGCTGAGCAATTAGTGCTTTTTGAGGTTGGTTCGATTATTCAAAAATAGTCACTTTTTTATTTTGATTTCGATAAAAGAAATTGACATTAAATGCAATGTGCATTATGTGTGCTGAATTCTGTAAAAACACAGAATAAAACAATGATGGTAGTGACTGCTTATTACTTAACTATCATTTATTCACATTATTTCATAAAATATGTGTTTTATTTGATAACTTTATATTTAATTCCGAGTCATCTCATCTCTATCACTATTTTAGTCATTTTTCAAGGTAAATAAGGCATACTTTTATGACTGCTCAATACCAACAATCAATCACTTAGAGCATGTATTTACAGGCTCGTGAAGCAACTGCTTTCTGTTCCTCTTCATTGCACGTTCTCTCTTGTCTCAGTCTCTGTGTCTGCTCCGCACAGACCAGACAAGTTCAAGCGGGCACGCAATAGATTATGGTCATTGTAGTTAATTATCAGGTTTTCTGTGCTAAACAATGTAGAATATTTTTCCTGTTGAAAACTAAAACTCCCTACTACATCGCACAGTTCAGGCTTGATCTGAGTTATCTATTACAGAAACCGCACATTGAGCTCACAGAACAAAACAGAACAAAGTGGAATTCAAAATAATTGAACCGATGTCGGTCAATTAGTTGTTTAAAAAACCAAAAATAACAGATATTTCTGTTAATCGAGCAGCACTAATACAGGGATAGAGTAGTAAGATGCAGTATATTCAGAAAGTATTCAGACCCCGATTTTATCCACATTTTTTACAGCCTTATAAATTGTTTTCCCCTCATCAATCTACACGCAATACCCCATAATGACAAAGCAAAAACAGTTTTTCAGAATCTTTTGATAATTTCTATTTAAAAAAAAACTGGAAATATCACATATACTTAAGTATTCAGACTCTTTACTCAGTACTTTGTTAAAGCACATTTGGCCGCGATTACAGCCTCGTCTTCTTGGGTATGACGCTACAAGCTTGGCACACCTGTATTTGAGGAGTTTCTCCCATTCTTCTCTGCAGATCCTCTCAAGCTCTGTCAGGTTGGATGGGGAGCATTTATTTCTGCACAGCTATTTTCAGGTCTCTCCAGAGATGTTGTTCAAGTCCAGGCTCTGGCTGGGCCACTCAAGGACATTCATAGACTTGTCCCAAATCCACTCCTGCATTGTCTTGGCTGTGTGCTTAGGGTCATTGTCCTGTTGGAAGGTGAATCTTTGCCCAAGTCTGAGGTTCTGAGCACTTTGGAACAGGTTTTTATCAAGGATCTCTCTGTACTTTGCTCCGTTCTTCTTTCCCTCGATCCTAACTAGTCTCCCAGTCCCTGCTGCTGAAAAACATCCCCACAGCATGCTGCCACCACCATACATCATTGTAGGGATGGTGTCAGGTTTCATCCAGATGTGACGCTTGGCATTCAGGCCAAAGTTCAATCTTGGTTTTATCAGACTAGAGATTCTTGTTTCTCATGGTCTGAGAGTCCTTAAACTCGAAGCAGGCTATCCTGTGCCTTTTACTGAGGAGTGCTTCCATCTGGCCACTCTACCATAAAGGCCTGATTGGTGGAGTGCTGCAAAGATGGTTATCCTTCTGGAAGATTCTCCCAACTCCACAGAGGAGCTCTGTCAGAGTGACCTTTGGGTTCTTGGTCACCTCCCTGACCAAGGCCCTTCTCCCCTAAGTGCTCAGTTTGGCTGAGCGGCCAGCTCTAGCAAGAGTCTTGGTGGTTCCAAACTTCTTCCATTTATGAATGATGGAGGCCACTGTGTTCTTGGAGACCTTCAATGCTGCAGAAATGTTTTGGTTCCCTTCCCCAGATCTGTGCCTCGACACAATCCTGTCTCGGAGCTCAACGGACAATTCCTTTGACCTCGTGGCTTGTTTTTTTCTCTGACATGCAGCGTCAACTGTGGGACCTTATATAGTCTGGTGTGTGCCTTTCCAAATCATGTCCAATTAATTGAATTTACCACAGAGGTACCCTAATCAAGTTGTAGAAAACATCTCAAGGATGATCAATGGAAACAGGATGCACCTGAGCTCAATTTCGAGTCTCATATCAAAGGGTCTGAATACTCATGTAAATAAGGTATTTCTGTTTTTAAATGACTGAAATACTGTTCTCGCTTTGTCATTATTTGGGTATTGTGTGTAGATTGATGAGTGGAAAAAAACAATTGTATACATTTTAGAATGTAATGTTACAAAATGTGGAAAAGTGGTCTGAATACTTCCCAAATGCACTGTATAGAATCAGGGCAACAAAGAAAGAACTGAGAGGCTTAACAGAGAAGAGGGATAAAGAACTGTCATGCAACTCCTCTGGAATGAAAAGAAGGAGACATGGACGAGGAGAGAGGGAGTCAAACAGTCTTTCATCAACAAACTAGAAACTAATAGAAAACAGTCCAAACAGAAGGTCAATCAAAGGAGAAGGAGATGCATCTTTCCTAAATTGGGATTATTAATATTCCCGAGGGAAACATAGCAGAATAGAATCATTTACCAAGGGAGACATTGACCATTCCGGACTTCCCAGACTCATTAGCATAGATCTCAATCAACCAAATCCATTTGTTAAGCCTCAGGTTTTAACAAATAGCAAACCTCATCAACACACTCTTGAGATCTCATTATGGAGGGAGAACGAGGGTGGCTGGGAGGACAAGATATGCATGGTATAAATGTAAAAAGAGGTAGAGAGATATGTGCGAAGCAACAAGAGGAAAAATGAGAAAAGAGTGTCGATGCTCACATTAACAGGCAGAGGGAGAGATGTGGATTGAGAGAGTGGACCTAGGAGTGGAATGAGAGAGCTGAGGAGAGACGTGTGAAGACAGTGTTTAGAGGAGGGGTTGGATAGAGAGATGGGATGGGAGGAGAGTTGGATGGTATGGGTAGAGAGAAGGATGGGAATGGGCAGAAAAATAGAGAAATTAGTCATTAAGATGATCTCTATGGATACTGTTCTGATGCATATCAGTTATACCAATACTGATGAGATCGTGTGTGTGTGTGTGTGTGTGTGTGTGTGTGTGTGTGTGTGTGGGTGTGTGTGTGTGTGTGTGTACCTATAGAACAGTGTATAGACCTCACCTGGTGCTGGCGGGGTGTGTAGGTACACCTCCTCACTGTACTCCCCGAAGCCCGCCTTGTTGCAGCCTCTCACCCTCAACACATACACACTGTCCATCTCCAACCTGTCAATCACAGCACTGGTTCCGCCCACCTCCTCCAGCCGCTGCCAGCCCCAGCGGGCCGCAGCCAATCGCCCTTGGATACCACCCCTGGCCCCGCCTCCTGGCACCACCCCCCGGCGACGAAACTCCACAGAGAAGTGCCAGGCGGGGGCGGATTCCTGAGGCAGCCGCCAACACAGGAAGAGCTGGTCATAGGCCAGGGTCTTTTGGGTGTCAATAACAGGGGCCAGAGGGGCTGATGGGAAAAAACATTACAGCTGTCAGTCAGATGTTGGATACAAAAATATACTCTCTGGCTTGATTACATATGCAACACTACCAAATGTTCACTACAGTTTGCTAATGCATAGTTGAAGATACAGTATGATTCAGTAAAACAACATAATTAATGGCAGACTCATCGAGATGATGTTGCCATGAGCAGCACCGCAGATATTCAGAATAGCGCGATGCAACACTTTGCTCTCACACAGCCACACAGAGTATCTGCGCATGTGCACGGGTGCGCTTCACACTTCTACAACGTGATAGCTACAGGACAAGTTTAACCTTGCGCTTTAACGCTCTTAGTTGTTGTGGAAATTGACCCACTCTGCTGTTTATCTTGTGCATTTATTTAATCTTGCTGAGTCTACCTTTAAATTGAATTACCACCAAAATGTTACATGATTGTATTCTGTAGTATGTAATTTCTCTTATATCCTCTCTTTCCCCTCCTAAATCCCTTTTTCAAATACTCTGGCTCTAACCCTGCTCTCTGTTTGACTATTCCTTTATGTCTCTATAGCCCTCTCCTCCATCCTCCGCTCTCTCTGACTGACTCTACCCTCAATGTCTCCCTAGCCTCCTCCTTTATCCTCCTCTCCTCCGCTCTCTCTGACTGACTCTACCCTCAATGTCTCCCTAGCCTCCTCCTTTATCCTCCATCCTCCTTCTCTCTGACTGACTCTACCCTTAATGTCTCCCTAGCCTCCTCCTTTATCCTCCTCTCCTCCGCTCTCTCTGACTGACTCTACCCTCAATGTCTCCCTAGCCTCCTCCTTTATCCTCCATCCTCCTTCTCTCTGACTGACTCTACCCTCAATGTCTCCCTAGCCTCCTCCTTTATCCTCCATCCTCCTTCTCTCTGACTGACTCTACCCTCAATGTCTCCCTAGCCTCCTCCTTTATCCTCCATCCTCCTTCTCTCTGACTGACTCCATCCCTCTACGTCTCCCTAGCCTCCTCCTTTATCCTCCATCCTCCGCTCTCTCTGACTGACTCTACCCTCAATGTCTCCCTAGCCTCCTCCTTTATCCTCCTCTCCTCCGCTCTCTCTGACTGACTCTACCCTCAATGTCTCCCTAGCCTCCTCCTTTATCCTCCATCCTCCTTCTCTCTGACTGACTCTACCCTTAATGTCTCCCTAGCCTCCTCCTTTATCCTCCATCCTCCTTCTCTCTGACTGACTCTACCCTTAATGTCTCCCTAGCCTCCTCCTTTATCCTCCATCCTTCTTCTCTCTGACTGACTCTACCCTTAATGTCTCCCTAGCCTCCTCCTTTATCCTCCATCCTCCTTCTCTCTGACTGACTCTACCCTTAATGTCTCCCTAGCCTCCTCCTTTATCCTCCTCTCCTCCGCTCTCTCTGACTGACTCTACCCTCAATGTCTCCCTAGCCTCCTCCTTTATCCTCCATCCTCCTTCTCTCTGACTGACTACCCTCAATGTCTCCCTAGCCTCCTCCTTTATCCTCCATCCTCCTTCTCTCTGACTGACTCTACCCTCAATGTCTCCCTAGCCTCCTCCTTTATCCTCCATCCTCCTTCTCTCTGACTGACTCCATCCCGCTACGTCTCCCTAGCCTCCTCCTTTATCCTCCATCCTCCGCTCTCTCTGACTGACTCTACCCTCAATGTCTCCCTAGCCTCCTCCTTTATCCTTCTCTCTCTCTGGCTGGCTCTATCCCTCTACCCCTCCCTAGCCCCCTATCCCCTCCTTTATCCTCTCCTCTGTCTCACCCTGGATGAACTGCAGGTTTGTGAGGAGTTTGAGCTCTTTGGAGACGTCCAGCTGGAAGTGTCTGAAGGAGGGATCAGCAGCCAGAGAGAAACACTGCAGCCCCTCGATGGACGTGGATAACCTTGGAGAGCGAGGAGGGGGAGAGAGAGGGGGGGGGGAGACTTTTAGAATAGTTGTTTGGGAGTAGATAACAAGTCCGAGGAGGGAGGTATGCACTACGCAGACTTAACCACTTTAATTATTAGGGTAATACGCAATTAGAGTAACTTTAATTGATAGCAGATAGATTCATCTTGGTTAATCCAGAACTAAAGTCTCACGTAATTGGTCAGCTGCTTGATTACATTTTGGGTCCATGCATGTTAAGAGAAGGGACTAAGAGACGCTAGAATAAGGAGCAGAACCGGAACGAGGAGCTCCAACGTCTCTCTTTGCAAGTTACGGGCTGCTTGATTACATTTTGGGTCCATGCATGTTAAGAGAAGGGACTAAGAGACGCTAGAATAAGGAGCAGAACCCTTCCGAAATCCAAAAGATGCTAATACCTGCGAAATCGTGATTTGACCAAATGACCAGTTACAAAAAACCCAAACACCAGAACTACTGCTGCTTGTTATCCCACGCAACCCATTCCATTCCCTACAGATTCTATGGTACCAGTTATGTTTACATAGACCTGTCCACGAGAGATTACAGATACTGTAGATTAATGAGACTACATACTGCAGCAGTCTACTGTCTACCTGTATAACTACATGTCTCATGCCACTAATCCCGTGTCAGTCTAACAAGCCATCATTGGAAACAGTGAACACTGGTTGGAGCACAACGACATAGAACACCCATCGCCAAATCCACGCCACGTTATCTTTCACAAACAGGTCTACTGACTCCCTCTTGTGGCCATTTGTCATTTTGCTGATGCCGTGGGATGAGCAGTGAAAGCATACACAAGAGGGAAAGAAGAATAGACAATAGACATTGATTGAAGGACTGGGTGAGAGAAAATAGAACAATAAGAACAGAGAAACAAACAAAGAAACATATAAAGAAATAAACAGAAAAATCAACAAAACTAGGGCGTTAAAGAGCCCTGGGTATTCGTCCAAAATAGAACCCTATTCCCTACAGTGCACTACTTTGGATCAGAGCTCTATGGGGAATAGGGTGCTATTTGTATAAGCTTCCACGCTGTCTGCTGCCCAGCCAGTCAGACCTGTTGTGTGTAAAGTACCTGCTGTGTGTCTGGCGCGCTGCCTGGACGAAGCAGGGCGGGTCCGTCTCCTTCAGCAGCTCTTGGGAGAAGGCCATGAGGCCTGCATGCTCTAGCAGGCTCCGCCTCTCCGCCACCTGGCCCGCCAACGCCTCGCCCCGCCTCTGCCGTGCCCCCTCCAGGGCCTGAGACAATGAGGCGTGGCGCTCAGCGAGGAGGGCGGTCAGGTCTCTCACGCTCTGAGACAGCTGCTCCCGTGCCGCTACGCTGTTTGCCTGTGGACAGACAGCAACACACAGGAGTAGGACCATAGAGATATAATGTATGTCAATCAATATTATTCCAGGATCGTGTTCTATTTCATTCTGTTGTTAAGCCTGGCTACGCTGTTCAACAGTCAGACAGCAACACACAGGGAGGTTAGGAGGACCACAGAGATGATGTATTAGACAGCAACACACAGATTAGGACCATAGAGCTACAGTGGGGCAAAAAAGTATTTAGTCAGCCACCAATTGTGCAAGTTATCCCACTTACAAAGATGAGAGAGGCCTGTAATTTTCATCAAAAGTACACTTCAACTATGACAGACAAAATGAGAAGAAAAAAATCCAGAAAATAACATTGTAGGATTTTTTATGAATTTATTTGCTAATTATGGTGGAAAATAAGTACTTGGTCACCTACAAACAAGAAATATTTCTGGCTCTCACAGACCTGTAAATTCTTCTTTAAGAGACTCCTCTGTCCTCCACTTGTTACCTGTATTAATGGCACCTGTTTGAACTTATTATCAGTATAAAAGACACATGTCCACAACCTCAAACAGTCACACTCCAAACTCCACTATGGCCAAGACCAAAGAGCTGTCAAAGGACACCAGAAACAAAATTGTAGACCTGCACCGGGCTGGGAAGACTGAATATGCAATAGGTAAGCAGCTTGATTTGCAATTATTAGGAAATGGAAGACATACAAGACCACTGATAATCTCCCTCAATCTGGGGCTCCACGCAAGATCTCACCCCATGGGGTCAAAATGATCACAAGAACGGTGAGCAAAAATCCCAGAACCACACTGGGGGACCTAGTGAATGACATGCAGAGAGCTGGGACCAAAGTAACAAAGCCTACCATCAGTAACACACTACGCCGCCAGGGACTCAAATCCTGCACTACCAGACGTGTCCCCTTGCTTAAGCCAGTACATGTCCAGGCCCGTCTAGAGTTTGCTAGAGAGCATTTGGATGATCCAGAAGAAGATTGGGAAAATGTCATATGGTCAGATGAAACCAAAATATAACTTTTTGGTAAAAACTCAGCTCGTCGTGTTTGGAGAACAAAGAATGCTGACTTGCATCCAAAGAACACTATACCTACTGTGAAGCATGGGAGTGGAAACATCATGTTTGGGGCTGTTTTTCTGCAAAGGGACCAGGACGACTGATCCGTGTAAAGGAAAGAATGAATGGGGCCATGAATCATGAGATTTTGAGTGAAAACCTCCTTCCATCAGTAAGGGCATTGAAGATGAAACGTGGCTGGGTCTTTCAGCATGACAATGAACCCAAACACACCGCCCGGGCAACGAAGGAGTGGCTTCGTAAGATGCATTTCAAGGTCCTGGAGTGGCCTAGCCAGTCTCCAGATCTCAACCCCATAGAAAATCTTTGGAGGGAGTTGAAAGTCCAAGTTGCCCAGCAACAGCCCCAAAACATCACTGCTCTAGAGGAGGTCTGTATGGAGGAATTGGCCAAAATACCAGCAACAGTGTGTGAAAACCTTGTGAAGACTTACAGAAAACGTTTGACCTCTGTCATTGCCAACAAAGGGTATATAACAAATTATTGAGATAAACTTTTGTTATTGACCAAATACTTGTTTTCCACCATAATTTGCAAATAAATTCATTAAAAATCCTACAATGTGATTTTCTGGATTTTTCTTTCTAATTTTGTCTGTCATAGTTGAAGTGTAGCTATGATTAAAATTACAGGCCTCTCTCATCTTTTTAAGTGGGAGAACTTGCACAATTGGTGGCTGACTAAATACTTTTTTGCCCCACTGTATATGAGCATATGATGTCTACTGTGGTAAACAATGCTGTCTATGGTGGTGTGGTCAGTAGCATCAATAAATTGGCCAGCTAACTTGCTTAAATATTATTATATACAGTGCCTTGCGAAAGTATTCGGCCCCCTTGAACTTTGCAACCTTTTGCCACATTTCAGGCTTCAAACATAAAGATATAAAACTGTATTTTTTCGTAAAGAATCAACAACAAGTGGGACACAATCATGAAGTGGAACGACATTTATTGGATATTTCAAACTTTTTTAACAAATCAAAAACTGAAAAATTGGGCGTGCAAAATTATTCAGCCCCTTTACTTTCAGTGCAGCAAACTCTCTCCAGAAGTTCAGTGAGGATCTCTGAATGATCCAATGTTGACCTAAATGACTAATGATGATAAATACAATCCACCTGTGTGTAATCAAGTCTCCGTATAAATGCACCTGCACTGTGATAGTCTCAGAGGTCCGTTAAAAGCGCAGAGAGCATCATGAAGAACAAGGAACACACCAGGCAGGTCCGAGATACTGTTGTGAAGAAGTTTAAAGCCGGATTTAGATACAAAAAGATTTCCCAAGCTTTAAACATCCCAAGGAGCACTGTGCAAGCGATAATATTGAAATGGAAGGAGTATCAGACCACTGCAAATCTACCAAGACCTGGCCGTCCCTCTAAACTTTCAGCTCATACAAGGAGAAGACTGATCAGAGATGCAGCCAAGAGGCCCATGATCACTCTGGATGAACTGCAGAGATCTACAGCTGAGGTGGGAGACTCTGTCCATAGGACAACAATCAGTCGTATATTGCACAAATCTGGCCTTTATGGAAGAGTGGCAAGAAGAAAGCCATTTCTTAAAGATATCCATAAAAAGTGTCATTTAAAGTTTGCCACAAGCCACCTGGGAGACACACCAAACATGTGGAAGAAGGTGCTCTGGTCAGATGAAACCAAAGTTGAACTTTTTGTCAACAATGCAAAACGTTATGTTTGGCGTAAAAGCAACACAGCTCATCACCCTGAACAGCTCATCACCCTGAACACCCCATCCCCACTGTCAAACATGGTGGTGGCAGCATCATGGTTTGGGCCTGCTTTTCTTCAGCAGGGACAGGGAAGATGGTTAAAATTGATGGGAAGATGGATGGAGCCAAATACAGGACCATTCTGGAAGAAAACCTGATGGAGTCTGCAAAAGACCTGAGACTGGGACGGAGATTTGTCTTCCAACAAGACAATGATCCAAAACATAAAGCAAAATCTACAATGGAATGGTTCAAAAATAAACATATCCAGGTGTTAGAATGGCCAAGTCAAAGTCCAGACCTGAATCCAATCGAGAATCTGTGGAAAGAACTGAAAACTGCTGTTCACAAATGCTCTCCATCCAACCTCACTGAGCTCAAGCTGTTTTGCAAGGAGGAATGGGAAAAAATGTCAGTCTCTCGATGTGCAAAACTGATAGAGACATACCCCAAGCGACTTACAGCTGTAATCGCAGCAAAAGGTGGCGCTACAAAGTATTAACTTAAGGGGGCTGAATAATTTTGCACGCCCAATTTTTCAGTTTTTGATTTGTTAAAAAAGTTTGAAATATCCAATAAATGTCGTTCCACTTCATGATTGTGTCCCACTTGTTGTTGATTCTTCACAAAAAATACAGTTTTATATCTTTATGTTTGAAGCCTGAAATGTGGCAAAAGGTCGCAAAGTTCAAGGGGGCCGAATACTTTCGCAAGGCACTGTATTATTGTCCGCACAGTGAAGCTCATATGATGAATTGGCATTTATTTTTACAAAAGAAAACTTGGTCTAATTGACTCAACATCCAAAAACACATATCTAAGGTAAACTTTCTTAATTAATCAAAAGTTATTTCTGGTTGTTTATCAAAGTTAGCCCTGCTTTGTGGTATACCCCTCTGGTGGGTTATTTCTGGATCTCTGCAGACTGCAGTATTATTTAGTTACCTCTGTCTGAGTGGTGGCACTCTCCAGCTGTGAGATCTGGCCCAGGACTGTCTCCTGGTTGGACAGAATGTAGTTCATCTCCTTGGTAATCTTGTCCTGTCAAATAAACAAAGAGTTAATGCCCTGACCAGACTTAATCCTAATGCACATGAGTAGCTCTGTATTACCCTACATTTGAACTGTATTCATCTCTTACACACTGGATGATCTAAACCCACAGTTCAATGGCGACTTACCCCTTTTCTGTCATGCACTGTACTACTAGACTAACAACCAACCATTGAGGGCCAATCCCCATTGCGTGTGATAACCACTAATGCAATTGATTATAACAATATTGCCATTTAGGTAATTTTATTCAAAGCAGCTCAGGTATTACATGCATTATCCAGTCAATTCCACAGTAAAAGGCCAATGCAGGAACCATGCTACAACCAATTAAGCCATTGCACCCGGATGCCTACCTTGAGTGTCTGGTATGCCTGGGCGACTGGCGCCACCTTGTGCCCGGCGTGGACTCGGCGCAGCTTGCAGAGCGGGCACAGCAACCGCTGGCACGTCCTACAGTAGAAGTGCAGACGCTCCTGGTCATGCTCCGGACACGACAGAACCTGGAGGAGGAGAGACAAGAGGGGTGAGAAAGGAGAGAAGAGAGGTTTGAGAGAGGGATGAGAGAGAGACAGGCCTCACCTTGGGCCTGAAGTTGAGGGTGGGCTGGACGTGTTCGTGCTGGGCGCGAGGAGTCCCCCAGGGGTGGTAGAGCTTGAAACACTCGTTACAGAAGCTGGCTTGGCAGTCGGCGCAGCCCTTAGTGGCCTCCAGGGACTGGGGAGGCTTGCAGAACTGACACATCACAGCCACACTGCCCAGGCTCACTGTGTGTCTGTACCTAAGAAAGGGGGAGAGAAAGATAGAGGGGAATGATTAAAGGAAGGAGGGTAGGGGAGAGAGAGAGAGCATGGGCGAATTAGGGCAGGATAGTAGTAGATAGGGGGTGGGCGAGGTTGGAAAAGGCAAAAGAAAGAGAGACAAAAATAAGAATGATGGATGGAGAGAACAGGGCCAAGACAGAGAGAGAGGGGATGGGTAGACCGGGTGATAAATAACATTAAGAGGTTACTCTACATGGGGAAAATAAGCTTTTAGCAGTTACACTGCAGTAGTCCAGTGGAAGTGCAGTGTCTTTCTGCTACAGTAGTTTGCTGCAGTGTGTTGCAGTCTGGGAGCTCTGCTAATTTCCTCTCTAGGTCAGCTCCATGCTGATTAACAAGAGTGGCACCCTATTCCCTATATAGTGCACTACTTTTGACCAGGGTGCTATTTGGAAAGCAGTACTTGGACACATTCTCTCACTGTGTGTGTGTGTGTGTGTGTGTGTGTGTGTGTGTGTGTGTGTGTGTGTGTGTGTGTGTGTGTGTGTGTGTGTGTGTGTGTGTGTGTGTGTGTGTGTGTGTGTGTGTGTGTGTGTGTGTGTGTGTGCGTGCGTGTGTGTGTGTCACGGGTGAGATCTGAACCGACTGGAAAACTAACGTCTTCAACAGACCAAGAGGAAATTCCTTCCCGACGGTGACACTGATTTTGCAGGCAGGGTAAGGCTTGGCAATATGGCCAAAATATCATACAGTATCAAGGTATTTTATGTTTTTGAATAATAAAAGTTCTAAATTTGCTTTACGAGAAGTGTGTTACCATAAGATGGCAACACATACATTCTAAGCAATTTCAATGGGTCTTTCTCCCTTCTGATTGTTTTATACTGTTCAATTCAACTTAAAACAAAAATAATTTCCAGCATTTTCATAAATTTCTGCATTTCCTGCACTCATTTGTGATCATTTCCACACTGCCACGTAGGGCTGCACGATATGGGCAAACCATTTTAAATAAAATGTTGCAGTTGCGATTTAGAGCAAACCATTTGGCTGAACTGTTGGGATAATGGAAATAGAATGATTATTCTAATTCTATAGTTAGACTATAATAGTGGGCACTTTGAATACAATGTTGTTCGACATGACAACGAATAAAAATGCCAGGGAGGAGTTATTGTGACAGGGTAGGAACCAAAGTGATGGTCAGTGTTTCATAGGGGACCCTGTAACCTTTGGTTAAGTTGAATGTTTTCTCTTAGATACTTCATGTAGCTAAGATGTTCATGCTTCGCATATTCCTCTTGGATTTAGAAGATGCTGTTGCACAAACGACTTGCTGATTTAGGTCGCACCATCCCTGGTATTATCAGGCTGTATAGCTAGTTACGTTTGCTCTGACTCAGTACATGTATTAGCTAGCCAGCTAACTAGCAATTAGCATTAGTGGCAATTTAGGCCCAACTTTAGGCCCAACCTGCTAAGAAAAGACAAACTAGCCATTTGCAGATGTAAGAAACACAAACTAATAGTGTAATTATAGAAAGCTAGTGGATTTATATTAAGAAGCAAAGTGAAAACAGCATCGTTGTCATCATTGTTGCATGTGCTGCATTGGCCACTGAACGCAAGTGTCTCGTGGTCGAGGAACAACAAATTAGATCCTTGAGTGACAGGGTGAGGGGCTAGGTCTGTGTGGAAAGCAGCATGGAGAGAGATGACTATAAAAATGGACGTTACACATGGTGTATCACATTTAACAAACCAAACATTCAATATCCGTTATAGAAGGTAAAGTAAAAACCCAAACCAGTCTGTGCATCAAAATACGGTATACCACCCAGCCCTAAGGCAGGGCTACATCCTTCCTTACAGAAAAAAAACACGATTTCACAAGTGGCAAATCACATTATTTCATGTGAAATTTCACATGAAAATCATGTGAAAATGGGTTCATGGAACATTTTACATGTGATCACGTGTTTTCACATGTGTAGTTTCATGTTATCACATGTTGCTTTACAGGTTATTACATTAACTTCACATAAGATCACATGGGATCACATAAAATGTATGTGTCTTTTCAGTAACAGCTCACAAGACCAAGACCTGTGCATAGTGCATGTGTGCGTACTTGCGTGTATAAATGTAAGTGTGTGTGTGTGTGTTACCTCTCTACAATGCGCTCCAAGGTGAGGTTACGCAGGCAGTCAGTCAGGCCCTTCTCTCCCAGCTCTACCTCTCTCCCACAGGGTGGGCACGGAAACAACATCGCGGGGGGCGGTTCCTTACGCCGTCGCCCCGGCGACGGATACGTCCCAAATCCTGGACAAAGGGTGACAGAGGGGGAGAAGTCAGTCAATGGGATGAGGAGAGAGGGATGGGTAGTGGAGGAAATAGAGAGAAAGACAGAATGACTTGTGTATTCCCAACGCATCCCCAGACTAGTCCTATTGATCGTCACTTGACATTGAATCTAAAAGACACATACACGCACACATACACACACTCTCTCTCTCACGTGCAAACACACATTTACACAAACACACACACATTACCTGAACGTAGCACGCGGTCGATGGGTCGATGGTCGGCCTTGCTGGGCATGGGCCTGCGTGCCTGGCGGGGAGAGCGGGTATTGGGGGTGGAGGCAGGAGAGTTGGGCTCGGGTGGCAGCTCCGGAGGAGGGTAGCCATTTTGAACCAGGACCTCTGAGGCACACATCAGGCAGACGCTGTGCTGACATGGCAGGACCACGGGCTGCTTGACAATCTCCTTACACACTGGGCAATGCAGCTCGCACTCCATGCTCTTCACGTTAGACTGGGGAGGAGGGAGAGGTGGAGAGGCAATGAATCACACAGGTAGGGGTCCTGTGTGGCTCGGTTGGTAGCACATGGTGCTTGCAATGCAAGGGTTGTGGGTTTGATTCCCATGGGGGACCAGTACAAAAAACTATGAGAATATGTGCACTCACTACTGTAAGTCACTTTGATATTCATGGGTCACTTTGATATTCAAGGGAATGTTAGGTTTAGGGTTAAAAACTTCTTAGGGCTAGGCCCCTTTTTTTCTCCACTTCCTGTCTGAATGATGTGCCCAAAGTAAACTGCCTGTTGCTCAGGCCCTGAAGCCAGGATATGCATATAATTGGTACCATTGGAAAGAAAACACTTTGAAGTTTGTAGAAATGTTAAAATAATGTAGGAGAATATAACACAATAGATAAGGTAGGAGAAAATCCAAACAAAAAACAACCAGAACTGTTTTTGAGAGAGAGACCATCCTCTTAGAATGGCAAGTATAAGGTCATTTTGGAAATAAGCCAAAATTAGCCAAGCCAATTCCTATGGCTTCCACAGGGTGTCAGCAGTCTATGTTCAAGGTTTCAGGCTTGTAACTCCACAAACGAATAAGAAATGTCAGTTTTAGTACAGGAACACAGTCTTGGAAATTCGTGTTTGCGAGCGCAATGAAGATAGGACACACCTGCTAGAATCGGTTTCCTATTGAACATACTTCTTTCCGTAAGAAACATTATAGTTTGATGACATTTTAGGGTATCTGAGGCGTTTTCGGATTCCTTTATCTGCATGTTGAACGAGTGGACTATTCAAATCAATGGCGCCGACTAAACTGACTTTTTGGGATATTAAGGATTTCATCTCACGAAACGACACTACATGTTATAGCTGGGACCCTTTGGATGACAAATCAGAGGAAGATTTTCAAAAAGTAAGTGAATATTTGATCACTATTTGTGAATTTATAAAACCTGTGCCGGTGGAAAAATATTTTGATATGGAGCGCCGTCCTCAAACAATAGCATGGCATGTTTTCGCTGAAATAGCTACTGCAGTTAGATTAACAAGAACATCCATAATTTTTATGATTATTTATTTGAATTGAGCGCCCTCCAGTTTCACCAGAAGTTGTCCCCCACTTGCTAAAACAGTGGGACCTGATCCTAGATCAGCATTCCTACTCTAAGTGAAGGAAATTAATTAAGAATCAGTCAGTAACCTAACTGTTGCAGGATGCATCAGGGTAGCCTAGTGGTTAGAGCATTGGACTACTAACCGGAAGGTTGCAAGTTCAAATCCCTGAGCTGACAAGGTACAAATCTGTTGTTCTGACATAGTTTCATTCAGAAAGTATTCAGACCCCTTGACATTTTGTTACGTGCCGGTGGAAAGTGATATTGAAAACATCATTTTTTCCCCCTCATCAATCTAACCCCATAATGACAAAGCAAAACAGGTTTTTAGACATTTTGTCATATTTATTACAAATAAAAACGTATTACAAATATTACATTTACATAAGTATTCAGATTCTTTATCAGTACTTTGTTTAAAGCACCTTTCGCAGCGATTACAGACTCAAGTCTTCTGGGGTATGACGCTACAAGCTTGGCACACCTGCATTTGGGCAGTTTCACCCATTCTTCTCTGCAGATCCTCTCAAGCTCTGTCAGGCTGGATGGGGAGCGTCGCTGCACAGCTATTTTCAGGTCTCTCCAGAAATGTTAGATTGGGTTCAAGCCCGGGCTCTGACTGGGCCACTCAAGGACATTTAGAGACTTGTCCCGAATCCACTCACAAGTTGTCTTGGCTGTGTGCTTAGGGTTGTTGTCCTGTTGGAAGGTGAACCTTCGCCCCAGTCTGAGGTCATGAGTGCTCTGGAGCAGGTTTCATCAAGGATCTTCCAATACTTTGTTCTGTTCATCTTTCCCTCGAACCTGACTAGTCTTCCAGTCCCTGTCATTGAAAAACATCCCCACAGCATGATGCTGCCATCACCATGCTTCACTGTAGGGATGGTCCCAGTTTCCTCCCAACGTGACGCTTGGCATTCAGGCCAAATAGTCCATTCTTGGTTTCATCAGACCAAAAAATCTTGTTTCTCATGGTCTGAGAGTCCTTTAGGTGCCTCTGGCAAACTCCAAGTGGGCTGTCATGTGGCTTTTACTGAGGAGTGGCTTCTGTCTAGCCACTCTACCATAAAGGCCTGATTAGTGGTGTGCTGCAGAGATTTTTGTCCTTCTAGGAGGTTCTCCCATCTCCACAGAGGAACTCTGGAGCTCTGCCAAAGTGACCATCGGGTTCTTGGTCACCTCCCTGACCAAGGCCCTTCTCCCCTAATTTCTCAGTTTGGCCAGATGGCCAGCTATAGGAAGAGTCTTGATGTTTCCAAACTTCTTCCATTTAAGAATGATGGAGGCCACTATGTTCTTGGGGACCTTCAATGCTGCAGACATTTTTTTGGTACTATTCCCCATATCTATGCCTGTCTCTGAGCTCTACGGACAATTCCTTCAACCTCATGGCTTGGTTTTTGCTCTGACTTGCACTGTCAACTGTGGGACCTTATATAGACAGGTGTGTGCCTTTCCAAATCATGTCCAATCAAGTGAATTCACCACAGGTGGACTCCAATCAAGTTGCAGAAACATCAAGGATGATCAATGGAAACAGGATGCACCTGAACTCAATTTCGAGTCTCATACCAAAGAGTCTGAATACTTATGTAAATAAGGTATTGCTGTTTGTTTTTAATACATTTGCAAAAAAAGTCATTATAGGGTATTGTGTGTAGATTGATGAGGGAAAACATGTTTATTTAATCTATTTTAGAAAAACAAAATGTGGAAAAAGTCAAGGGGTCTGAATAATTTTCCAAATGCACTGTAAGTGGTCTATTTTCAAAACTCTAAGTACAAAACTCTAAACTCATAACACTTGTAATGGCCTCTATCTTTTTAAAGAACTTTTGATTGTGCATTCATTGGGGTTGCACATATCTTTCACACCCGAGTCATCCATGCAAAATCACCAATGCATCAGATAATGACAGGTTCGCCACTTAGTTATTTAAACTACTATTTAATCCAACAGCAAAACAATACAATATACACATTGTGAGCATGTTGGGAAACAGGTCAGTCTTACGTTTTCATTATCCTTATACAGTACAATCGTAGGACAAATCATCAGAAATATGGTGTATAATTAAAAATAATAATAACATGTTTTATTGTCACATACTGTACTATGGTGTTGTATGTCATTTCTGCCCCTTGCAACATTTTACATGATCACCTTTTCTATGTGTTTCTATGCAGTATCTCCTATCTCTCTGCTCAACAAAATGAATCAGCTTACAGTGAGCGTATCAATGAAATTCAGATAATGAGTGGAATATATGGTTATATACAACCCAGCTATTTCAGCAGTGCATTGTACTCTGCACTATAATTCCAAATGGTAGCACATCAGAGTAACTCTTTCCACATTGTCCTATTGAAGCACACTGGCTTCTGGAGAATGATCACATCCATATACAGTATGATTTAGTTTTCCCTTCCAACTTAAATTGATGTCAAATTGATACATTTATGAGGTAAAAATATATACATTTTCAGTTATCAAACTATATATGTTAACTAGGCACTACATCAGTTTAGTTCAGTAATTAAGTTGTGAGCAGTTTGATTAAGTGATAATGAATTGTAGTGTTAACAAATGATAAGAATATCATATCAAATGTAGGCTTAAAGTGAATGTTGCATTTTGAAAAGCAGATAATTAAATTGAAAATGCATCCAAATTGAGTGATTAGAGTGATTTGTTGCAGTGAACAAGTGACTGTGAATTCGTTTGTTGTACTTGGTCAATAAAAACATTTGATTCGAGTTTTGAAACATGATCTGTTTAGATTTTTGTGCTTTTGTGAAAATGCACCAAAGTTATCTTTTTAATATAATGTATATGAAGCCAAGCCCTTCACACACACACATCACATCACAAAATACGCAGATCTTTATAATTTATAATTTCCCAGCACGATATGGTTTGAGTCACACTGTCTCTATGTCATTCACCAATGTCAAATCCGTCCTGTTCTTTCTTGTTCTACTCGAGCAATATGCTAGCCAGGTTATGCTACACTGGCTACAATCCACTGACGTCCACAAATGATTTGTCAACATAGGACCTGCATTCCATGTTAAAAGCCCAAATTGCTTCGCAATGCAATATCTGTCACCGGCTTGGTTTCCAGAACACGCGTTGTGATACAGCGCAATTCTTACCTTCAGCTGGAATCTAGGCGCCATGATAGGATTGTTTCTTCCACCGTAATCGGAGCAGTGCTCTCGGAGAGGTGACACTAGAAACTGAAAGCGGGGGGATTTCTGCCCAACTACAAGGAGGTGTGACATGGGAGATTTGTGAGATGTTAATTATTTTAAAGACTACCTTTAAATTCCTGTTGATATAGTGCTTAAAAATAGTGATTGTCAGTCTTTCATTGTTCTCTTTGTTGAAAACTACAATAGCCTATGCCCTGTGCGATTTTCGGTACCCTCGTTTTTATTTGATCTCCCCCTATGCAGCACAAGACTGCACCGCGTGCCTGCATCCCGTCTCCATGGTAACAAGCATCCCTGGTACCTGCACATCCTACAAGCTCGCACAAAACGTGTGGCATTTTATTTGCACGGCTTCTTTGTTTGTTTCCAGCGTGTCAAGTGTTGCATTCGAATAAGCATAGGGTCTACATCTTTAACGCATGTTTGTTGTCCACAAAAAAATCACCAGGTCATTAGAGCGCACCTTATAGTTCTAAAAGAAAATGTGCACCAAAATGGGTAACGCCTATAATAGGCCTATGAGTGATTCAATACACTTGGTAGGCTTCCACATATTTACAGGTGAATTGAATGGGAAAGTATGGTAAAGGCTATAGTGTTATTTAAAACATAAATAGGCCTTTCTGTTTCCTTTTGGTCTAGGTTGAAGACTATTAGCCAACATAACGAATTCATGACCAGGTAGATGAATGGGGTGGAATAGGAATATATATATATTCGTATGCTATAGATAGGTCTACATAACTTTTTTTAAAATATTAATGTGTGACAATGAGCCCTGTTAAATTTAGGAAATTATTATGAAATAAGAGTGGTCGGACAGGTGCAAATTGGGGCGAATCAGACACCTGAAAATAAATAGTTAGGTTACTGTCTGCATCATTAACCTATAAAATGTCCTAGGCTATTAGGAGACTACAACGGGGAAACAACAAAACATGTAAACACAAACAATACACTGACACAACCACACACAGGCTAGTCATACTAATACGAACCAGAGCGTCCATCATTGAAGAAGTGAGCGTTCAATCCGACTGTGCCTCCTTGAAGACACATGATACCCCTACCGTTATCATAACAATAACAACAGGTGCCATGAAGGCGAAAATTGCAAAATAGATATTCATAAATCCTGATTCACCATTTCCACAATAAGATTATTGGAACTGGGCGCAGGCGCGTGAGGCTACAACCCATAAAAACGTTAACAATAGAAAAATGAAGCCAAATGGTAGAGAGGCATTTTGTTGAAACGAAATAAATTTAAACGGTCATGAAAATGCACACACCATCCCAAATGCTGCCAGATTATTCGCTTGGTAAACTACTCCCAGCCCAGACATTTCTCAGCCTTCCTTTATCGAATCGCATCAACCTCGGATATTCTGCCACGATTCTGGGGTTTCTGTCTCTGCTATGCACTGTAATAAAGGGGCGGGTGAAAAGGACTACAGTACTCGGAGCATGCGTAATAAACCCTGTTACCAAAAAGTGACCACCCCCCAAAAATGTGAAAATTAATGAATAGGCCTACTTTACATAAAACATTATACTGCTTTATAAACATAATACAAAATAACACTAGTGTCTAAAGCAATACTGAAGGCCTTTTTTGAGAACATGAGTTCTCAAGGACATCTATAGCACAGCTGGGATTGCTTTTTTTTCCCATTCAACCTTTTCACTCCGGACGCTTTATCTGGACATGGTTCGTCAGGACCTCCAACAGCCGAAGCTAAGTAGTAACATTAACATGATGTCTTCTAATTGCAGTTGCTGTACTCAAAATATACAGGAGAACGATAGAAGTGCTGCAAGCCCTGCTTCAGACGCAATCGTTAGGCAAGGGTAATTTAAGTGTAGGAAAGGATGAAACAGCCTCTGTGCCACCAGTAAGTACAGATAGCAGTATAAATCCCCTCGCACAGTCCCCACAGACGGACAACTTTGTCATGGCTTCTGGAGGGAAATGCTGTAGGAATGCTCAACCGGTGTCCCTCATTCAGCTGATAGAAACTTTCAACCGGTTTTCCCCATTAAGCAGCGAGTCGGAGTCAGAGGCCGAGCCTTCTCTGGTCTCTACTCCTCCCGTCTGAGACACCGAAGCCTCCCACCATTAGCTCTGACAAATTGAAAACCCTAGTCATTGGCGACTCCATTACCCGCAGTATTAGACTTAAAATGAATCATCCAGCGATCATATACTGTTTACCAAGGGGCAGCGCTACCGAAGTTAAGGCTAATCTAAAGATGGTGCAAGCTAAAGCTAAAACTGGCGTGTACAGACTATGGGGATATTGTTATCCATGTTGGCACCAATGATGTTAGGATGAAACAGTCAGAGGTCACCAAGCACAACATAGCTTCGGCTTGTAAATCAGCTAGAAAGATGTGTCGGCATTGAGTAATTGCCTCTGGCCCCCTCCCAGTTGGGGTGAGTGATGAGCTCTACAGCAGAATCTCACATCTCAATCGCTGGTTGAAAACTGTTTTCTGTCCCTCCCAAAATATAGGATTTTTTTTAGATAATTGTCCCTCTTTCTGGGACTCACACACAAACAGGACCAAGCCTGACCTGTTGAGGAGTGACGTACTCGATCCTAGCTGGAGGGGTGCTCTCATCTTATCTACCAACATAGACAGGGCTCTAACTCCTCTAGCTCCACAATGAAATACGGTGCAGGCCAGGCAGCAGGCTGTTAGCCAGCCTGCCAGCTTAGTGGAGTCTGCCACTAGCACAGTCAGTATAGTCAGCTCAGCTATCCCCATTGAGATGGTGTCTGTGTCTTGACCTAGGTTGGGCAAAACAAAACATGGCGGTGTTCGCCTTAGCAATCTCACTGGAATAAAGAGCTCCTCCATTCTTGACATTATTGAAAGAGATTGTGATATCTCACATCTCAAAATAGGGCTACTTAATGTTAGATCCCTCACTTCAAAGGCAGTTATAGTCAATTAACTAATCACGGATCATAATCTTGATGTGATTGGCCTGACTGAAACATGGCTTAAGCCTGATGAAATTACTGTGTTAAATGAGGCCTTACCTCCTGGTTACACTAGTGACCATATCCCCCGTGCATCCCGCAAAGGCGGAGGTGTTGCTAACATTTACGATAGCAAATGTCAATTTACAAAAAAATATATGTTTTCGTCTTTTGAGCTTCTAGTCATGAAATCTATACAGCCTACTTAATCACTTTTTATAGCTACTGTTTACAGGCCTCCTGGGCCATATACAGCCTTCCTCACTGAGTTCCCTGAATTCCTATCGGACCTTGTAGTCATAGCAGATAATATTCTAATTTTTGGTGATTTTAATATTCACATGGAAAAGTCCACAGACTCACTCCAAAAGGCTTTCGGAGCCATCATCGACTCCGTGGGTTTTGTCCAACATGTCTCTGGACCTACTCACTGTCACAGTCATACTCTAGACCTAGTTTTGTCCCATGGAATAAATGTTGTGGATCTTAATGTTTTTTTCCTCATAATCCTGGACTATCGGACCACCATTTTATTACGTTTGCAATCGAAACAAATAATCTGCTCAGACCCCAACCAAGGAGCATCAAAAATCGTGCTATAAATTCTCAGACAACCCAAAGATTCCTTGATGCCCTTCCAGACTCCCTCTGCCTACCCAAGGACGTCAGAGGAAAAAAATCAGTTAACCACCTAACTGAGGAACTCAATTTAACCTTGCGCAATACCCTAGATGCAGTTGCACCCCTAAAAACTTTAAACATTTGTCATAAGAAACTAGCTCCCTGGTACAAAGAAAATACCCGAGCTCTGAAGTAAGCTTCCAGAAAATTGGAACGTAAATGGCGCTACACCAAACTGGAAGTCTTCCGACTAGCTTGGAAAGACAGTACCGTGCAGTATCGACGAGCCCTCACTGCTGCTCGATCATCCTATTTTTCCAACTTAATTGAGGAAAATAAGAACAATCCGAAATGTCTTTTTGATACTGTCGCAAAGCTAACTAAAAAGCAGCACTCCCCAAGAGAGGATGGCTTTCACTTCAGCAGTAATAAATTCATGAGCTTCTTTGAAGAAAAGATCATGATCATTAGAAAGCAAATTACGGACTCCTCTTTAAATCTGCGTATTCCTCCAAAGCTCAGTTGTCCTGAGTCTGCACAACTCTGCCAGGACCTAGGATCAAGAGAGACGCTCAAGTGTTTTAGTACTATATCTCTTGACACAATGATGAAAATAATCATGGCCTCTAAACCTTCAAGCTGCATACTGGACCCTATTCCAACTAAACTACTGAAAGAACTGCTTCCTGTGCTTGGACCTCCTATGTTGAACACAATAAAAGTCTCTCTATCCACCGGATGTGTACCAAACTCACTAAAAGTGTCAGTAATAAAGCCTCTCTTGAAAAAAACAAACCTTGACCCAGTAAATATAAAAAACTATCGGCCTATATCGAATCTCCCATTCCTCTCAAAGATTTTAGAAAAAGCTGTTGTTCAGCAACTCACTGCCTCCTGAAGACAAACAATGTATACGAAATGCTTCAGTCTGGTTTTAGACCCCATCATAGCACTGAGACTGCACTTATGAAGGTGGCAAATTACCTTTTAATGGCATCAGACCGAGGCTCTCTATCTGTCCTCGTGCTCCAAGACCTTAGAGCTGCTTTTGATACCATCAATCACCACATTCTTTTGGAGAGATTGGAAACCCAAATTGCTCTACATGGACAAGTTCTGGCCTGGTTTAGATCTTATCTGTCAGAAATATATCAGTTTGTCTCTGTGGATGGTTTGTCCTCTGACAAATCAACTGTAAATTTCGGTGTTCCTCAAGGTTCCGTTTTAGGACCACTATTGTTTTCACTATATATTTTACCTCCTGCGAATGTCATTCGAAAACATGTTAACTTTCACTGCTATAGGGATGACACACAGCTGTACATTTCAATGTAACATGGTGAAGCCCCAAAATTGCCCTCGCTAGAAGCCTGTGTTTCAGACATAAGGAAGTGGATGGCTGCAAACTTTCTACTTTTAAACTCGGACAAAACAGAAATGCTTATTCTAGATCCCAAGAAACAATGAGATATTCTGTTGAATCTGACAATTAATCTTGATGGTTGTACAGTCATTTCAAATAAAAATGTGAAGGACCTCGGCGTTACTCTGGACCCTGATCTCTCTTTTGACGAACATATCAAGACTGTTTCAAGGACAGTGTTTTTCCATCTACGTAACATTGCAAAAAATCTGAAACTTTCTGTCCAAAAATGATAAAGAAAAATGTATCCATGCTTTTGTTACTTCTAGGTTAGACGACTGCAATGCTCTACTTTCCGGCTACCCGGATAAAGCACTAAATAAACTTCAGTTAGTGCTAAATACGGCTGCTAGAATCCTGACTAGAACCAAAAAAGTTGATCATATTACTCCAGTGCTAGCCTTCCTACACTGGCTTCCTGTTAAGGCAAGGGCTGATTTCAAGGTTTTACTGCTAACCTACAAAGCATTACATGGGCTTGCTCCTACCCATCTTTCCGATTTGGTCCTGCCGTATATACCTACACGTATGCTACAGTCACAAGACGCAGGCCTCCTAATTGTCCCTAGAATTTCTAAGCAAACAGCTGGAGGCAGGGCTTTCTCCTAGAGCTCCATTTTTATGGAATGGTCTGCCTACCCATGTGAGAGACGCAGACTCGGTCTCAACCTTTAAGTCTTTACTGAAGACTCATCTCTTCAGTGGGTCATATGACTGAGTGTAGTCTGGCCCAGGAGTGTGAAGGTGAACGGAAAGGCTCTGGAGCAACGAACCACCCTTGCTGTCTCTGCCTGGCCGGTTCCCCTCTCTCCACTGGGATTCTCTGCCTCTAACCCTATTACAGGGGCTGAGTCACTGGCTTACTGGTGCTCTTCCATCCCGTCCATAGGAGGGGTGCGTCACTTGAGTGGGTTGAGTCACTGATGTGATCTTCCTGTCTGGGTTGGCGCTCCCCTTGGATGGGCCGTGGCGGAGATCTTTGTGGGCTATACTCGACCTTGTCTCAGGATGGCAAGTTGGTGGTTGAAGATATCCCTCTAGTGGTGTGGGGGCTGTGCTTTGGCAAAATGGGTGGGGTTATAGCCTGCCTGTTTGGCCCTGTCCGGGGGTATCATTGGATGGGGCCGCAGTGTCTCCTGACCCCTCCTGTCTCAGCCTCCAGTATTTATGCTGCAGTAGTTTGTGTCGGGGGGCTAGGGTCAGTTTGTTATATCTGGAGTACTTCTCCTGTCTTATCCGGTGTCCTGTGTGAATTTAAGTATGCTCTCTCTAATTCTCTCTTTCTCTCTCTCTCTCAGAGGAGGACCTGAACTCTAGGACCATGCCTCAGGACTAACTGGCATGAGGACTCCTTGCTGTCCCCAGTCCACCTGTCCGTGCTGCTGCTCCAGTTTCAACTGTTCTGCCTGCGGCTATGGAATCCTGACCTGTTCACCGGACGTGCTACCTGTCCCAGACCTGCTGTTTTCAACTCTCTAGAGATAGCAGGAGCGGTACAGATACTCTTAATGATCGGCTATGAAAAACCAACTGACATTTACTCCTGAGGTGCTGACTTGCTGCACCCTCGACAACTACTGTGATTATTATTATTTGACCATGCTGGTAATTTATGAACATTTGAACATCTTGGCCATGTTCTGTTATAATCTCCACCCGGCACAGCCAGAAGAGGACTGGCCACCCCTCATAGCCTGGTTCCTCTCTAGGTTTCTTCCGAGGTTTTGGCCTTTCTAGAGAGTTTTTCCTAGCCACCGTGCTTCTACACCTGCATTGCTTGCTGTTTGGGATTTTAGGCTGGGTTTCTGTACAGCACTTTGAGATATCAGCTGATGTAAGAAGGGCTATATAAATACATTTGATTTGTTTGCAAATGTTCATAAACGCATGCAAAACAAATCGCTTCACCAACGTGAATCTTCGGTTGGTTCTTTTCCCCATTTATTAGCATTAAAGACAAAACATATCAATAATTCCAAACAGACTGATTGAATTACTGTACATGCACAACACAGTAAATAAATAGCCTACACATCGTGTTTACTATATCACATGCTCTGTGTAGCAGCATTCCTTAGATCTTAATAGCCTAATATATAATAATATATGTAATTTAGCAGACGCTTTTATCCAAAGCGACTTAGTCATGCATATATTTTACGTACGGATGGTACCCGGAATCAATCCCACTACCCTGGCATAGCAAGCGCCATGCACTACCAATTGAGCCAATTTCTGACAAGAGAATCCACCTGGGTGCATGTATTTGAGGATCAGTCTTATAATTGTTGCAGAGTTATGCAACTCTTTGCATCTATGTGTGCATACGGGCATGCGCGTGGACACCGAGGAAGGCGTGTATGCAATTTACTCAATGAGATATGAGACATTATTAATGTGACATGCAGGCCTAATGCAATACACTGCAGAAAGCAGATAGAAGATACATTTTCCCTTCCAGGAAGCAGTTGCACATGCAGGCAAGGGATTCAATCAGGGTGATGTACTCCTTGAAGTCCACAGCGCCATCACCGTCATGGTCTAGCATTGTCATCAGCTCACCCACGTCAGGACCACCCTTCTGCTCATGTCAATGTAATATAGGATCACAAGGAAGACACAATACATTAGTATTTCTGTATTTTGTTGTCATTCACACTGAATTGCTGACACTTCACTCATGTCAAGAGAACATAAGCAGGGGATTAGAACACAAGGAAGACACAATTACATGAATATTTCTTTACTTTGCTGTCATTAGTCCTAAATGAATGAGACTCCATGCAATAAAGAATCAGTCAATCACAATCAAACTTTATTTCAAGTGCATTTTTTATTAAAATCACAACACTTGACAATAAAAAGTAGCATTAGAATAGCATTCGCTGTCTCATGAGGGACCAGTTTCCCAAACATAGATTAAGCCTAGTCCTGGACTTTAAAGCTGGAATACTTAATTTTTGTTTCATTTGGTATGTATTAATTTGTGGATGTCATCACTCATTTTGTATATGTTACGAATTACAATTGGTATTATATGTTACAAGTTGCAAAACATACAATATGTTACGAATTTGCAAATGTATGATACGTTATGAATTTTAGCTATGTAGCTAACTTCAGCTAGCTCACTAACGTTAGCTAGGCTAGGGGTAAAGGGTTAAGGTTGGGGTTAGGTTTAGGAGTTAAGTTATAGGGTTAAGGTCAGTGTTAGGGGAATGGTTAGCTAACATACTAAGTAGTTGAAAAGTAGCTACAAAATAGTAAGTAGTTGAGGTGTTTCTAATTAGCTAAAATGCTAAAGTTGTCCGGGATGAGACTTAAACTCGCAACCTTTGGGTTGCTAGACAATCGCGTTATACACCCACCAAAGCACCCTCCTTTGATTTTTGCCTTAAGTAACCATCTGTCTTATGTAACCATACCAAATGTAACATATCATTCTAAATGGAGCTTATCAGTCTTACGTACAGTATAATACGAAATGCTCTGAGACCAGGTCGGCTTGATAGGACAACAGAATTTGCACTGTATTTCCTTTTTTTATACCACATTGCTGTTTCCTCACTGCAGATTACATCTTTTTTTTAAAGCATGCTCAATGGACAATCTTAATTGAAAGTGCTTTTTAGTCCAGGATGATAAGCTTTAATGGGGGTCTGAGAAATTGGCCCGAGTTGTTGCATTGACTCACCCCAGTTATGTTGGGCAACTCCTCCTTGATGAGGTTAGTTAGCTCTTTCTTGCTGAGGGTCTTAGCATCTCCACTGCCAGCGTGCTTGTGGAATGCCATGATGAGGGCTCCCAGGGAGGTTTCCAGGGGTGTGGGCTGTGCCATGGTGTCTGAGACTGACGGTGATCCTGGGGGTGGAAACTATTATAAGTAGACTACTAGGCACGCAGCTTACATTTGGAATGCCTTATGTTCTGCACAGGAATAAAGTAAGTAAGTAAAGTACATCATGTAAGTAAGCACTTACTACATGCAGAATATCCATGATAAATTGATAACAGTTTACTCAGACCTATGATATCACACAGGTAACTGACATTTCAACTCGTGTTTCGAATGCATGTAAATTAATGTTGGCGCTATTTCAAATATTTTTCTGAAAAAGTAGTGTGGGTCTAGTAAAGAACCAAATAATTATGAACAGTACATCTTTAGGAAAGAATCATTAACAGTCACACAGCTGTACCCTATGTAGATGAGTGTTCAAAATGACACATGCATGAAGAATAATGTGTTGTTTTCAAACGTATTTTTAAAAGGTTTATTTGATAAATTCCTGCATTCTACCCTATTGATCAATGTTATATTTTACGCGGCCGATTATACAAGGAATATCCACACTGTAAAAAAAATCATGTTATTTTTAGGTAGGGTAGACAAGGGATGGTTATAACAGTTTTTGCATTTTTGTTCATTTTTCAGAGATTGTTTGAGCTACTATATTCAAAATGAGATACGAACAACTTACATCTGTCTGCTACAAATTAGTGTAGGTATTATCTCTCTAAATCAAACAGACACAGTGTGACTTTGTCTCAAATGCAAGGAGTGAAATGTTACAATTTACCCCACCTCCCAGGACAGTGGTAACAGGGCTTAGGGTAAAATGTAACAGTTTGAAAAATTGCATAAATTATGACATGCAACAAAATATTTAAGGTATTTTTTGAGAACATGAGAACAACATTGCCATGTTTAACATTTTGTGTGGCAGAAATAATAAAATACAAATCATAAAATGTGTATTATTTTTATGCTCCATTAACTTTTTTAACAAAAACATGTGTGTGTGCATGTATGTGTGAGGGTGAGTGAATGAGTGATTTTGAGAAAGACAGAGCGTGTGTGTGTGTGTTGTACATGTTCATTCAATCAGATTCACAGTTGGGACAGTGGTATGGTAGTCTTGGGATACAGGCTTGGTGGGCCCATCATTTATATTCCTACGACTGCACCCAGACCTCCTTAGGCTTGTTACAACTAACCATGACCCTTTGCAGTCTTCAGCTAGCTTAATTTTAGCTACATATTAAAACTCTAGCATTGCTGACTTACATTAAAAAAATATCTACACACACTGGTTATAAACCTGATATACGTTTGGTGAATCAAACTACAAAGCAGGTGATACCATCTGCAAAAAACTACTTTCTTACCTCAAAATCAGATTTGTGATAATAAAATCTATCACAGGGTCTTACTTCTTCACATGAGGGTTGAGGATTAAACTGCATGTGCACAGTGAGTCGTGATTCTAATTTGTTCCTGATTGAAGATATTGAGAGTGTTACAATCAACCCATGTTACATCCATCCCCGGTCTCCCCTAACTCCCCTAACTTACTGAAAAATAAGTACAGTATGTTAGCCTACCATAAATTCCAAATAGGTCTAAACTTTGCTTTAACAGTACAGGTAAATGGCAGACAGTATGTTACCTTAAAAACAACAATACTTATTTTTCCCCCCTTTTTTTACAGTGCATGCTACGCTAAAATACACTGATGTAGACCAGCAATTTGTCCAAATAGCCTATTTCAGCGCAAATTGCTGTGTAATGCGACGCCTGTCTCTCACCAGCTTGTTTTCCAAAACAGCGCATTTCTTACCTTCACCTGGAATCTAGCCGCCATGATAGGAAGGTTTCTTCCATGGTTATCGGAGCGATGCTCCCGGAGAGGATAGAAACTGAAAGGGGGGGGGGGGGTATTTCTGCCCCGCCACAAGGAGGGTGAGGGGGAGATTTGTCTGCATGCATCATCGTTAGCCTATAAAATGTCAGAGGCTATAACTACAACGGGAAAACAACAAAACATGTAAACACAGACAAAACACACACTGACACGGCCACAGACACAGGCTACTCACGAACCAGAGCGTCCATCATTGAAGCGAGCGTTCAATCCGACTGTGCCTCCTTCGATGAATTACACATGATACCCCTACCGTTATCATAACAATAACAACAGGTGCCATAAAGGCAAATATTGCAAAATAGATATTCATAAATCCTGGAAGATCAGTTAATTTAGCTGAAGTAGGCCCTGCCCTAATAAGGCATCTGTTTTGCGCAGTAAGGTTGGAACTGGACGCAAGCAAATAAGGCTATAGACTACAATATAGGCCTGCAACCCAATAGAAAAATAAAGCCAAATGGAAGAGAGAAAATACATTTGTAACGAAATCAAATGTAGGCACAACGATCATCCGATCACAAAAATGTACAATTCCAAATGCTGCCAGATTATGCGCTTGGGGGGATCCTCCCCGCTCAGACGTCTCCCACCCTTCCTTTACCGAATCGCATCAATTTAGGCAAATCTACCACGATTCAGGGGTTTCTGTCTCTGCTGTTGCTGGCTGGTTACACTGTAATATAATGGGGTGGGGGTAAACTGACTACATGGCCTGAGCATGTGTAGCCTAATAAACCCTGTTAAAGTGGCCTCAATTACGTTGATATTTTAGGCTACAAAATAAATTACTGCTGTTCACCGGAGAAAAAACAGTGGGTTCGCCACTGTCAAGTGGGATTGCAAATATTCATCAACGCGTGCCAAAAAAACACTTTACAAACGTCGTTGGGTCTTTTGTCAATTTATTAACGGCAAAGATAAAACATTTTGTAGCGATCCTCCAGTATATGAGCCATGTTACAATTCCGACCGAGTGACTTAACCCTATTAGCGCGAGGGTGTTTGCCTCTCAACCCAGGCATGCACCAGGGTGTGTTTGCCTTTCTCTTCCCTTCCCCGCCGTTCGGTACACTGGTATCAGAAGTGGGATTTCTATTGGAGAAGCAGTTTATGCCAAACTTCATACTGTCGCCTACTATATTTGTTTAAGTAGTTTAAGTAGTTTTTCTACTGTTTCAATTGCGCTGCCTGTGCGCTCACAGACGCCATACTGGGACAGGACAGATAGCCTACCACGCTTTTGCTGATTTTGACAGAATTTCAGAAAGACACACTAGTTAGGCTATACTTTTATAGGAAACAGTTTCATTAATTTACTAGCATAACCAATGCAACCATGTTAATACAATTTGATCTCAACTATCCTTATAGTACAAGGAAATGGTGTCACCGCATAATATTATTATTACATATTAATTAGCCTACTGGTACATATGTTATTGACACAAACGTTTATTCCTTATAAATTCCTCATTCTACAAAACAAAAACCTTATTCACAAAGAAAACACCCGGACAAACAAATTCAAATTAAACAGGCATTTATTAATGTGGCATCTATACCTTAAGCCTCTAAACTGCAGTTGATTTTGCGATGAATTCCTTCATTTTAGGCTTAAAAGAAACATGTCCTCCTGTGTTTTGTATTTTTGTTTATTTTCCATTTTTTTCCCTGGGATACCATGCGGTTACAATGTAAATGATGTAAGCACTTGTAAGCACTTGCAATGTAGATTCTGTATAATGACTACATTACCCCTAATGCTCATTGCCTGGATATTCGAAATTACCATAGCAATTATACATCACAATAGTAATATTAGGGTGAGTTCGTAAATTCACTCTGGTTATTTAATCCGATTTCTGAGCACTCGTCTGAGTGTGCCAGAGCGCAGAATAACTGATGCATTTATGAACGTGCAACACCCGTTCAATATGACCGATATCAGTAAACGTCAGCAAAAAAACGTAATTCAGTTGTTGCCAGTGTCACAGTTATCATCACCAACGCTCTCGATAACATGAAAACATCCTAACCAGCTCTGCTAGGGCGAGTAAAATGGGCGAGGTCAGGACACTCGGACCAGTTCTGAATTTATAAATGGACAATCTGCCAACACTCTGAATTTACGAACGCCCAGAGCACACTCCAAGTGCTCTCTGACACTCTAGAGTGAATTTACGAACACGCCCTTAATATGCAACCATTTCTGTATATAAACCCTGGATTGCTGATGCTATGTATTGGCCATAAAGTATCACAGCATGAATCAAAATACCCATAAAAACCTAGTGGTCAAACATGGAAATGGTTCCAATCGTTTTTCCACCATTACTTTTTCCCATGGGAGATTTTAGAAACACTTTGATAACTGTGTAAATAACTCTCAGACAAGTCTACTTTTATCAATACTTGGAACGACCCTGTGTTTATAAGCGTAGATATCGACTCTGCCGCTCGAGCATGCTTTTGGGGCACAGTCGATGGCGCGCTGGACTTCGGGCCAGAAGGTTAAGGGTTCGACACCTGCTCCCTGTCTGTTTCATTAAATTGGTGTCAGAAGTGATCGGACCATCCACGAACGTGTGTGTGCTTGGCCAGTGAGCTCGTTCCTGTAAGACGTT
Organism: Oncorhynchus mykiss; assembly: GCF_013265735.2. Taxonomy (NCBI): domain Eukaryota; kingdom Metazoa; phylum Chordata; class Actinopteri; order Salmoniformes; family Salmonidae; genus Oncorhynchus; species Oncorhynchus mykiss. The sequence goes on from NC_048582.1 coordinate 31,536,821, forward strand.
GAGTTGTAGGCTAGCTAATGGTTAGCTAGTTAGCCATTTTCTAAATTTAATTTAACCTTTATTTAACTAGGCAAGTCAGTTAAGAACAAATTCTTATTTACAATGATGGCCTACACCGGCCAAACTCAGACGATGCTGGGCCAATTGTGCGCCGCCCTATGGGACTCTCAATCACTGCCGGTTGAGATACAGTCTGGATTCAAACCAGGTTGTCTATAGTGACGCCTCTAGCTGAGATGCAATGCCTTAGACCACTGTGCCACTTGGGAGCCCAAGTGTAGACTGGCTACATTAGCCATCTATTTGTTTTGATATTTAAATGCATGAGAAATTCCTAACAACGACGTTAGCTTTCTTTGGCTTTTATAAACCAACAGTCTAGCTTGCTAGTTAACTAGCTAATTAACTTTGATGATGAAGCTAGGCATTCTTGATCATGTTTGTTTGTGTCTGTGGGTGAGGGGTGAGGGGTGGGGGGTGGGAAGCCTATTTTCAGTAACCTACTACTTGACTTTTTATTTTGGTCTGGCTTTTTGAGAGTTTTTGACTGATTAGCTTCTCTTGAGTCAACTTTCAACTTACTTTACTTCGGGAAGACATTGATCTGTTTGCTGTTACACTCTGGACAGCAAATTATTAGTAAAGCTACTAGACAAGGTTATGTAACCTTATTTAGTCCTACTTGTTATAATGTGGTTAAAATGAATTGGAATTGGGGCCTCCAGAGTGACGCAGCGGTCTATGGCATCGCAGTGCTAGCTGCCTTACTACAGATCCTGGTACGGTACCAGGCCGCGACCGGGAGACCCATGGGGCGACGCACAATTGGGCCAGTGTCGTCTGGGTTAGTGGAGGGTTTTGCCGTCCGGGATGTCCTTGTCCCATCGTGCTCAAGCGACTCCAGTGGTCGCATGCACGCTAACACAATTGCCAGGTCTACGGTGTTTCCTACATTGGTGCAGCTGGTTTCCGGGTTAAGCGTGCATTGTGTCAAGAAGCAGTGTGGCTTGGCGGGGTTGTGTTTTCGGAGGAGGCATGGCTCTCAACATTCGCCTCTCCCGAGTCCGTATGTGAGTTGCAGAGATGGGACAAGACTGTAACTACCAATGTGAAAGGTAATTGGTATTCACACGTTTGTTTTTTAGGTAGAATAACTGTCATGTAATTGATGCCAAATTGCAAACCTTCTCTATTCCAGAACCAATGGGTATGCCTGAGTCTTATCACCTCTCAACTAGGTAAACTGTTTCAACCCGGAATACTATTCTCCTGCTTTGGTCTGTTTCAGTCATTGCAGGAAGTCCTGAAGAGCAGGAGTGTTGGAAGGGTTTTGTCTCAGCTCTAACACAGTAGCTAGTAGTTAGCTATCTGACAGCAAAGGTGTCAGCTAGAGATGACTCGCAGGAGCTTACAGGGATTTGTAGGTTTTCATATGTTGCCTTTGAGGCTAATTAGTATTTTAGAATCTGGGGGTAAATAGAGCCGAATATATTGATACAAGTCACCTTGTCCGAGAGAGATTTACACGGTTATCAAAATGTCACGCCAGGGAAAGCCTAAATGAAATGTCACGCCAGGGAAAGCCTACATGAAACACAGACCTTGTTTGAAGTGGTTGTAAAATCCCCCTATGGGAACAATGAATGGTGAAAGAACGGAGGCATTTCTGTGGGCTCTGCTGATAAGGAGTTTTTTTTCTCTGCTCCTCTCATACAGGAGTAATGAAGGCCTAGTGATAAACACATTTTTAATTTTCTTCAAAAAACATATGTATTTTTTATTAACACTTTTTTTTATTGTAATCTATCTGCAGCACCCCTACTTCCCACGGCTATTTAAATATTTTTGTTGTTGTTGTTGGGGACAGTACCATTAGTACTCTCCAAAAATATATACTTTAAGGATTTTGTAATATATATATATATATATATATATATATATATATATGTATATGTTTAGCTCACATAATATCATTTAAAAGTGTGCATTATGGTGTCTGTAATATAATAAATGTGTCAGGAAACGAATGTAGACATTAATAAATGCATTTCTATATCTTCAAAAATATGTTTTACATTGCAGAGATGCCAAGATGGCTGTGAGGTGACTTCAATACAGCGCCCCCTGTCAGTCATCCAGGGTTTATACACCTCATGTGTGCAACATGCAGCAATCCACAGTATCCAAGGTATACTATCAACAGTGCTATGGGTTTATAGCAGCCTATTCCCTGTGCATAAAATCTTCAATGGCTGATCTAATGACTCATTGCCCTGTTTTCCCCAACTCTTAAACTAACCCTCAAATCCTTTAAAATAATGCTGTCAAATAAAGCAAAGTACTGTACACAATGAGTCAAACTAACACTAGGCCTACAACATAGGCAACAAACGTGAGCTGGTAGATTAGTCAGCCCACACTGGAGAAGTGAAAATGACATTCTCACTTCCAATTTGGATGTGCATCTTGCGCATCGGACATGCAGGACCAGCACTAGCCTACAGGCCTACTGTTTAATAATAGATAATGATAACATGGGTTCTTGGTGGGCCTATTAAAACATAGCATGCGCCTGATCCCACAGGAAATAGGCCTATGGGAGTTTTTTTTAATGCTCTGAAGTTGAGAATATTACCAGTAAATCCAGACCCATTTTGATTTGCAGGAGGGGGGAATTGCATTGTAATCATGCATTACAATAGTAGGGCTAATTCTATTTCTGTTGTAAGCTGTCTTAATAGATCTGGATAACAAGGGTTCATGGTAGGCCTATCAAAACATGCGCCATCAAGCCACCAACACACGCAGCAGTGAGTAGGCTTATCGCACAACTTGCTGACTTAAGTAACAGTCATGAAAGCAAGTGCCATGATCCAAAGGGAAATATTGGAGTTTTTTACATGCTCCGGAGATGAGAATGTTGGTAGCTTATCCAGAGACCAAAAATCTGAACAGATACATATTTGATTTGCAGAAGGGGGGAATTGCGTTGAATCAAACTATACATTTCCAATTATGTACTGGGCTGCACGAGTGTAATGTAATACACTGCACAAAGCAGATGGAAGCTGGCATTTTCCCGCTAGGGCACAGTTGCACATGTAAGGGATCCAATCAAGGTGATGTACTTCTTGAAGTTCATGGAGCCGTCAGCGTCCTGGTCCAGCATCGTCATCAGGTGCCCCACTTCAGGACCACCCTTCTGCTTATGTCAATGTAATATAGGATCACAAGAAAGACACAATATATTAGGATTTCTGTATTTAATTGTCATTCACACCGAATGGCTAGGACTGCAATACAGAATCAGTCAAAGTTCAATAAAACTTCAATAAAACTTCTTAAAATCATGACGCATTTAAAGTGACGCTCCAGAGCTTTTGCATAATTTCAGTCTGTAGTTTTGAAAGTAGTGCTCGAGCAAAAACGGGTCCCTGAAAAAAAATGGTGTACTACTTCATCCATTTCATATATGTTACGTCCTGCAAATTCCAATTCGTAAAATATGTTACGAATTTGTAAGCGCTTAAGATCCCGGTCTGCATCTTTAACAATATAAAAAAAGCATTAGAATAGTGTTTTCTATCTCATAAGGGAACGGTTTCCCAGGCACAAATTAAGGCTAGTCCTGGACTTTAAAAAAAAGCATGCTCAATGGATCTTCATTTTTGAAAGTGCTTTTTAGTCCAGGACTATAGGCTTAATCGGTGTCCGGGAAACTAGCCCGAGGTGTTGCAATGACTCACCCCAGCAATGTTTGGCGGCTTAGCCTTGATGAGGTTGGTTAGCTCTTTCTTAATGAGGGTCTTGGCATCTCCACTGCCAGCGTGCTTGTGGTTTGTCATGATGAGAGCTCCCAGGGAGGCTTCCTGAGGTGTGGGTTGTGCTCTGGTGTCTGTGACTGATGGTGATCCTGGGGGTGTAAACTATTATAAGTAGGATACTAGGCAAGTAGCTTACATTTGGAATGCCTTATGTTCTGCATAGGAATGAAGAGGACTAACTAACTAAGCAAGTATGTACGTACAGATGTCGGATCTTAATTTGACCACTTTCGTCACAGGAGGAAAATTATCCTGCAGCAGGGGGATTTGAATATCTAAATAAATATTTTTAATCGCCGCCAGGTGGCAGCAGGAAGCAGTGTTTGTATATGATGCAATACTGTATCAACATTGTAGGCTACCTTATGTAGGCTACGTGAAGGCTACAACGCGTCTTGTGTGAATTCTTATGTGTATTAGAATATATTTACATATTTGTAGGGGGTATATGTATTTTTCGTTACAGAAAATCAATTGTTTTATTATACAGTACCAGTCAAAAGTTTGGACACACCGACTCATTCAAGGGTTTTTCTTTATTTTGACTATTTTCTATATTGTAGAATAATAGTGAAGACATCAAAACTATGAAATAACACATATGGAATCATGTAGTAACCAAAAAAGTAGCCACCCGTTGCCTTGATGACAGCTTTGCACATTTTTGGCATTCTCTCAACCTGCTTCATGAGGTAGTCACCTGGAATGCATTTCAATTAACAGGTGTGCCTTGTTAAAAGTTAATTTGTGGAATTTCTTTCCTTCTTAATGCATTTGAGCCAATTAGTTGTGTTGTGACAAGATAGGAGTGGTAAACAGAAGATATCCCTATTTGGTAAAAGACCAAGTCCATATTATGGCAAGAACAGCTCAAATATGAAAACAGAAATGACAGTCCACCATTACTTTAAGACATGAAGGTCAGTCAATGCGGAACATTTCAAGAACTTTGAAAGTTTCTTCAAATGCAGTCGCAAAAACCATCAACCGATATGATGAAACTGGCTATCATGAGGACTGCTACAGGAAAGAAAGACCCAGAGTTACCTCTGCTGCAGAGGATAAGTTACCAACCTCAGAAATTGCAGCCCAAATAAATGCTTCACAGAGTTCAAGTAACAGACACTTCTCAACATCAACTGTTTAGAGGAGACTGCGTGAATCAAGCCTTCATGGTTGAATTGCTACAAATAAACCACTACTAAAGGACACCAACAATAAGAAAATACTTGCTTGGGCCAAGAAACACAATCAGTGGACATTAGACTGGTGGACATTTGTCCTTTGGTCTGATGAGTCCCAATTTGAGATTGTTGGTTCCAACCGCCGTGTCTTTGTGAGTCTCCGCATGTGTACTTCCCACCGTGAAGCATGGAGGAGAAGGTGTGATGGTGTGGGGGTGCTTTTTTGGTGACACAGTCTTTGATTTTTTTTTTTTAATTCAAGGCACACTTAACCAGCATGGCTACCACAGCATTCTGCAGTGATACGCCATCCCATCTGGTTTACGCTTAGGGGGGCTATCATTTGTTTTTAAACAGGACAATGACCCAACACACCAGGTTGTGTAAGGGGCTATTTGACCAAGAAGGAGAGTGATGGAGTGCTGCATCAGATGACCTGGCCTCCACAATCCCCTGACCTCAACCCAATTGAGAAGGTTTGGGATGAGTTGGACTACAGAGTGAAGGAAAAACAGCCAACAATTGCTCAGAATATATGGGAACTTCTTCAAGACTTTTGGAAAAGCATTTCAAGTGAAGCTGGTTGAGAGAATGCCAAGAGTGTGCAAAGCTGTCATCAAGGCAAAGGGTGGCTACTTTGAAGAATATAAAATCTAAAATATATTTTGATTTGTTTAACACTTTTTTGGTTGCTACATGATTCCATATGTGTTATTTCATAGTTTTGATGTCTTCGCTATTATTCTACAATGTAGAAAATAGTAAATATAAGGAAAAACCTTTGAATAAGTAGTTGTATCCAAACTTTTGACTGGCACTGTATGTTGAAAAGAAGCAATAGGCAGAATAAATTATTATAGCCACTGACCCCAGCACACATATGCCAGACTCAGCATGGGTTCAAATTAGCCCATTGCCCTTTGACTCATGGATGAACATCTATTTTTGACGCATTCATTCCATGTGGTTACAGTGTTAAAACAGAAACAACTCAAAGGTTAAAGGGTAAGTCTTAACCGCAATTGCAGCCTTTGCCCAACCGCTTCAAATGTTTAAAAAAATGCATTCAGGTGAGAAGTTGTGGATGGGGGGAATTGCTCATAAATATTCATTTTGGGGGTGGGTACATGTAGTTGCACCTGATCCGAACACTTTCTCACTAAAGCATAGACGGGTAGTTTTTTTTAGCAACTATGGGATTTTTTTTTTTGTTGCCATATTAGCATTAATATGAAATCAGTCAAAACACCTCAAAAAGAAATTAGCTGTGTTTGTATAATCATACTCACCATACTATTTGTGACGTAAATTAAGTATGTAGTATGCTAATTGGTCAGAGTATGGATAGAGTTAGTATGCCAAAAGTTCCTGGATGTCGTGCTACATTCTCCAAAATACGAGGTAAACAAGCAGTGGACACTATTTCCGTGCTTTTAGGGCCAATAATGCAATTCTTCAGAAAATGGGCGTGGCTTCACATTGTTTTTCACATTTAAATAATGGCGGAAAACATGCGGCCGGAGTCCAGCGAGAGCGGATACAAATTCATTGCTTTAACTACTGGTATGTTAGCTAATTTTCCACCAACATCGGAGGGGGAACTAGTCAACTATCTAGTAAACACTTCGGATACAAGGTTGGTGTCTCTTTTTTTTAATAAAATTAAACAGATATATCTTGTAATTGAACAGAATATTAAGGTGGCCGTTAACTGGGGACCGTTTCCTGATAATACACACCGCTTACCGCTGATAATAGTAGTATTTCCACTGAAATGTCAAACATGATAATTGCTAACCCGTTAGCTAACATTTTTACGACACCAATAATCACAAAACATTGATGGCTTGATCACAAGAAAACACTGTTGAAGGTAATATATTTCTTAAACGCTGTTTAATATTCCGATAATACAGGGTGCATCGCTAGCTAGCTACCTAATGTTAGTTGGCTACTAATTGCCAGTATATTAACTATATGATATCTAACTAACTATCCAATGTTTATTGACTTGATAAATCACGTAATTCTTAGCTAAGTGGTATAGTCGTTATGCGTTCTCAATGGACATAAATTCACTCTGGCTATTTACTCTGATTTCAGAGTACTCTCGCCTGAGTGTGCCAGAGCGCAGAATAACTGATGAATTTACGAACGCTCAACACCCGTTGAATATGGCCGGGGTCAGTAAACGTTGGCAAAAAAATCATTATTACATTTTTGCCAGAAGTACAGTCACCAACGCTCTGGATAACATGAAAACAGCTTAACCAGCTCTGCTAGGGCGAGTAAAATGTTCAGAGTGAGGTGGTCTGTCATTTCTGTCTCGATGTCGCTAGCCAGTTAGCTTGTTGTGTGCTTGACTGCCGTTGTGATGATCAGAACGATAGGATCAACCCTACTCCTCGGCCAGTGTGCGCTCTGAACGCTCCGAGAGGGAAACGCTATGAATTTACGAACGAACAATCTGACAACGCTCTGAATTTACGAATGCCCAGACACCAATAATCACAAAACATTGTAATTATTCTGGCACTCCAGATTGAATTTACGAAAACACCCGAAGTCGTAAAATGTCTAGCTAGTAATTTGTTATGCTAAAAAGATATCAAGAGGTTGCATAGCAACAGCTTCAACTTCTGGTAGACTGGCGTAGCGCTAGTATGCTCAACTGAAAGGATACCGTTCGTTTACAGTATACTAAAATGAACTAATAGTGTATAGTATGTAGTATATCCTCATTAAGTATGTGGTATACAGTATGCTAGTATGTGTATTTGAACACAGCGAATGTATCAAGAACAAGATGAAACAATCTGAAACGAGCCACTTGGATAATAAAATGATGTTCATCGCAAGCAAATACAGTTCTGGACAGTTAGCTCACAGTGGTAAGGCACCGAGACCCCTCACATTTACATGTGACATTTTAGTCATTTAGCAGATGTTCTTATCCAGAGCAATTTACAGTTAGTGCATCCATCTTAAGATAGCTAGTTGGTACAACCACATACTCTATCACAGGCATAGTAAGTCAATTTTTTCTCAATAAAGTAGCCATCAGCAAAGTTAGAGCTAGAAGGGGGAGATCAAGTGCAAATGTTGGTTCAGGAGGGGGATTATTTGTGGGTGGCTTATTTGTGAGCTCTGTGTAAATTTGAATCCCCCGTGATGCAATTATCATTATTTTTCAAATCTAAACTCACATGTATTGCGGAATTGTGTTGGAAAGAAGGAAAGAAAAGTGCAATCATCAACTTGAAAATGAAGATTAGGGGGATCAGTTCAATCCAACACGCATTGCAGTATTTATGCAGCTCTTTTTCCAATGGTCAAATTAACTCACAGATTGGTCTTCTTGGGTACTGTTTAAAAACCTACAACTACTACCAGGGTGACCCCTCTCACAGATATGCGTTCACTTTTCAAAATTAGATACGTGTGGGCACGGATGAATATTGTAAATAAAGGATTTTACTTTTTTATATATATTTGCCCCATGCAGGATTACCAACTGTCTTAGTAGACTGCGCCACCAATCAATTATAATGTTGTTGAAAAAATACAAGTGGTTTACACACAATACGCCATAACGTCAAAGTGGAATTGCATTTGTACACATTTTTACAAATTTATTAAAACTGAAAAGCTGACATGTCTTGAGTCAATATGTATTTAACCCCTTTGTTATGGCAAGCCAAAATAACTTCAGGAGGATAATTGGCTTAACAAGTCACATAATAACTCACACAAAGATCCAATCTTCCTTCCTAACTCAGTTGCCGGAGAGGAAGAAAACCGCTCAGGGATTTCACCATGAGGCCAATGGTGACTTTAAAACAGTTTAATGGCTGTGATAGAAGAAAACTGAGGATGGATCAACAACATTGTAGTTACCCCACAATACTAAACTATATGACAAAGTGAAAAGAAGGAAGCCTGTACAGAATAAACATATTCCAAAACATGCTTCCTGTTTGCAATAAGGCACTAAAGCAGTTTTGATGTTGTCACTATTATTCTACAATGTAGAAAATACAAAAAATATATATTAAAAAAAAACCTGGAATGAGTAGGTGTGTCCAAACTTTGGTACTGTATGTAAATAAGGTATTTCTGTTTTTTATTTTGAATAAATGTGAAACCTGTTTTCACTTGGTCATTATGGGGTATTGTGTGTAGATTGGTGAGATTTAATTTTTGCATTCAATCCATTTTGAATTCAGGCTGTAACACAACAAAATATGGAATACGTCAAGGGGTATGAATACATTCTGAAGGCACTGTAGCCTAAGTATAAAATGTGGGCGAGCATCCACATTGAAGGAAAGTTTATCGTTCTATAGTAGACCTACATCTGTCAATCTACTGATGGCCGATAGCAGCTCACCAACTCAGCCACGGAAACACTAACAGTAAACTAGCCTATTATCGGTTTTCACACCTTTCATTATGTTACAATGCATAGGCTAACGGGTGTAGGCTATTGGAATATAATCAAATAACAACAGGCCTTTTGCAACCACCAATGGCACTAGATTATTGCCATCTCATGTCTCATTAAACCATGAATAGCGCTAAATTCACCTGCACAGCTGATCTCAGTTGCTGGTCACCTCATTACCGCAACCTAAAATACTTTTTCTATTGTTGGATTCTGAGAATATGAAATATACTTATTCATGTCACTGAGGGAGAGAGGGTAATGTATCACATTTACATTATTTCAGGATATGCTATTGTTAGCCATTAGGGATCCTATGGGAGGGATCCTCTGGGAGGAGAAAAGACCTAGTCTGGTACCAGGCACCATGACAGCTGTGAGTTGGGGAGGAGTGAGCACTTTTTGGGTAGAGGTCAGGTCAGATAAAGTGAGGAAGAACAGATATCACTATGGTTCTGTCTAGCAACAAAGATGCATTGGCTGTTTAGATGTGTAGGAGAAGACTCATCCTAGGAGGAAGGGTTAAATATCAGTGCTTGTGTGAAATGTTGTTGTTGAAAGTTCTCTTTCAATTCTAATTGAATTCTTCAACAGTTAATTTCTCTACCATAAGCCACCTCCAACGTCATGTTAGAGAATTTGGCCTCACAACCGCAGACCACATGTATGGCGTTGTGTGGGCGAGTGGTTTTCTGATGTCGTTGTGAACAGTGTCCCATGGGGGCGGTGGGGTTATGGTATGGGCAGGCATAAGCTACAGACAACGAACACAATTTCATTTTATCGATGGCAATTTGAATGCACAAAAATACCGTGACACGAGATCCTGAGGCCCATTTTGTTAAGGTATGTGTAACCAACAGATGCATATCTGTATTCCAAGTAATGTGAAATCCATAGATAAGGGCCTAATTGATTTATTTCAATTGACTGATTTCCTCATATGAACTGTAACTCTGTAAATCAATGAAATTCTTGCATGTTGCGTTTGTATATTTTTTTCAGTATATTTGACAAGCATTCCTTACAATATAAATCAAATGTTTCCTCGTTTACCACAGCAAATCTACTTAAATTGATAACAGTTTAGTCAGACCGATTATATCACACAGGTAACATCTCTTGTTTTGAATGCATGAACCATTGGGATATTTTTCTGACACATTATACAGGTCATAAAAGTGTAGTAAAGAACAAAACTGTTATGAACGTAGAATGAAGGGACGATGGCACATTCTTTGCTAGAGTGATGGAATCTAATTTGATTGGTCCTCAACTCCCTGCTCAGGATTTGTGAGATGCAAATTATTTTAATGGCACATTCAGTAGTAAGGTGAAAGCAACCGACTGTAGACAAAGTCGAGGAGTGAAGTCGGGGGAGGATAATCTGCGACAGCCGAAAATTGGACACTGATGTGGTTTTCCAACAGCAGGGCTCACTGCAACATGGTAGTGTTGCCATTGTTTATAAAAGTTTTTCGTTGTAATGTCAAAATAAACATGTCTCCAACCCCCATATCACACACTCACAAACTGTAAATATATGTGTGTAAAGTACTATCTTTTGGTGAGAGAGATCCTCAAATACCACATTCAATTGTACATATCTAATGCATACATGAATTGCAGCAAAGTTGGTTCCTGTTTCAGTCACATCTGGTTAAAAAAAAACACCTTAATGATTGGTTGACAATAGAGCCTCCCACAATGCAGGTGAGGGCTGCAGGATGAAGTTGGTGATGAGCAACTGCAGAACTTTTCAGTCAACTGCATTCAATACTTCATGACCTTTGATCACATGGTTTTTGTAAAGTTAATGCAGTTGCAAATCGGACCATCTTTAGCCCTATAATGCAACACACTATGAAAGGCGCCCCTCGAACACTCCCAAAGACTCCCTTTTAATTCCAATTGATATAGCCTAGTGCGTCAAAAGAGTGAATTCATAGGCTACACTAGTAACCTAGTTATCAAAAAAGAAAACAATGACTGAATTCACTCTTTTGACGCACTAGGCTATATCAATTGGAATTAAAAGGGAGTCTTTGGAAGTGTTCGAGGGGCGCCTTTCGTAGTGTGTTGCATTATAGGGCTAAAGATGGTCCGATTTGCAACTGCATTAACTTTACAAAAACCATGTGATCATGATCAGTACTCCGTTTTTTATTTTTAATAAATTTACAAAAATTTAAAAAATGTTTTTGCTTTGTCATTATGGGGTATTGTGTGTACATCGATGAAGGAAAAACACTTTTAATGAATTTTAGAATAAGGCTGTAACGTAACAAGCAACGTGATCATGCAGACATTGTCCGTGTTCTAAAGGATCAAAACCGCAATGTATCATTGTTAAATTGTGACTGACTGATCTACAAATAATAATTAGTCATGAGTCAGTCGGCAGGCGCCTGCAGTCGTTTTGATATGCTCTCGAACACGGCCATTGATTCAGCTTTGATCTAATTTTATTAAGCGAGCATCATTCGGTATCCTGTTCTCTACAAGTGGAGTGGATTGAGACTGTGCGCGGAGTGAGGGGTCCGGCACATGTACAGAGGCTTCGGCGCCTTGGCTGATGGTAGCGAAGGTCTGGAAAAGTAAGATCTGCAGCAACTCTGTTTTATATATATAACTGCTGCTCACTCTCCCCTCCCTTCCAGTTTTTCTCTTTACTCACCCTCTTCTGAACCCTCAACCAAATGTATTGACATGATTATGTAGCCTCTGTACAGCAGAAATAAGAACCCTGGGCAATTTTTATGACATAAAGAAAAGGATACAACCCAGCTAGAACATAACGTTCTGAGAACCATATGCTTCTTAGACCTAGGTGAGCGCGTGGTTGTCCTATGGTTATTTTGCTTACACCCTTCCCACAATGTTCTGTGAAGGGTACAGGATACCCTGCTGGCACATAATGTTCAGAAAACCATACTGTATGTTTCTGAGATGGGAATTTCAGTACTTCAGCATAATGTTTCCTGGAGGTTTCCTCGTGGATATATTTAAAGTCATGTTTTCAGAACGTTCAGAGAAAAATCTTCGCACACAGCACCTTCTGTGGTTCATCTACTTTTGTTTCTGAAACGGCACGGCAAAGCAACACACAAGTTGAAAGAAATCCAACACATGCGACACACTGCAACCTAGTCCAGCAGATGAGTCGCAGCAGTGCAGATTGCCTCCCATTGAAATTAATGGCTTCCGCCAGAACGCATACAGTTTACAGAAGTTGGTGTGCACAAGGACAATTCCACTCAAACTATATTTTGGTATTTGTTTCATTAATCAACTGTTGATAACAGTCCCAAAATGTTTTGCATGTCAGCAATCAAGTTTTCAAGATATATCACTTTCAAAATATAGAAAAACAGACGGTATGATGCGTTTTGCCAAATGCGGCAAGAGCTCAGATACACATGAAAGCATGAAATGACTCTGGGAACTGAAAGAACATCACTCAGAGATGCGCCAAAATAATATAACATTAAAAATAGGTGAATTAGTTTAGTGAAAAGTAGAGAATCTCACACATATGCAGGGTTTCAGAGAATTCGTACACATAGCCATTCCTTTCTTGGCCTTATCTCCCCCTCTGCAGCAAAAGGCCTCCATGGGCCTGGCCTGAATCCCGTCTCCGTGGTAATGAGCATCCCTGGTCCCTGCTTATCCCAGGAGCTCCACAAAGTGTGTGGCATTTTATTTGCATGGTTTCTCTTTTTGTTTCCAGTTTGTATAATGTTGCAGTTACATGTTTTTACACAAACCATTATAAAGCACCTTATAGTTTTGTCTCAGAAATGTGCACCAAAATTCATTAAGCCTATGATAGGCCTACCTAAGTGGTTCAATACATTTGGAAGGCTTCAACATATTTGGACGCAGCTTGATATAAAAAAAATGCAGGAGAATTGAATGGACATTTTAAATGGTAGCCTAATGGGAAGTCGTAAACATTCACAATACGACATGGGTGTACGACATTCTGTTCTCAAACATCACAAGACAGCAAGCAACCTGATTCCGATTTTGTATTGGCTACAGTGCTATTTAAAACATGCATATCTGTTTCCTTAATGTCTAGGTATAGTACTATTTAGGCTAACATAACGAATTATTACCACATTCAAGGTAGAAGAATGGGGTGATGGGCAGGTTGAGGAGAAAGAGGCTATATATTTTCTAGAAATAGCCTATAGAAAGGCCCGTATAAAAAAATATATATATATATCAATGTGTTACATTGAGCCGTGTTAAATGTTGGAATCGCATGAGTTATTGTGCTTGAATGTTGTGAGGTTATAGACCAAATTATGATGTAATAAGGGTGGTCCGACAGGTGGAAAATGCGGGCAAATCAGAAACCTAAACAAAAATGGTGGCAATCTGTTACTGCCTGTATGCATCAAATTTAGCCTATAAAAGGTCATAGACTAGAATAGACTACAACGGGAAAACAACAAAACATGTTAACACAGACCACAGACAGTATAGAATTACTTACACTAATACGAACCAGAGCGTCCATCATAGAAGTGAGCGTTTTCAAAGCCGACTCTGCCTCCTTCGATGAATTATACATGACACCCCTACTGTTACTATAACAAAAATGCACGGTGCCATGAAGGCAAATACTGCAAAATAGAAATTCATAACTCCTGGCTGATCAGCGTATATAGATGGAATAAACCCTAATGTGCCATCGGGTTTGAGCAATAAGATTATTGAAACTGGACGCACGCGCGTGAGGCTATAGCCGTTAACAATAGAAAAATGAATCCAAATGGAAGAGAGAAATTTAAATTTAAGGAAATTAAATGTAAACGACCATAAAAGTGCACACACCGTTTCAAATTCTGCGCTAATGTGACCCCCGAGCGCCCAGATGTCTCCCACCCTTCCTTTACCGAATCGCAATAGCCTCTGAAATTCTGTCGATTCAGGGGTCTCTGCTATAGCCTACTGTAATATAAAGGGGCGGGGTGAGAAGGACTGCAGTAGTCGCAGCATGCGCAATAAACGTTAACTCTTAGTGAAAAGAGTGGCCTCAATAAGAATTTAGTGCGATTCAATGAATCAGATATTTCACATAACAAATTGCTACTGCTGCACAAACACAATACAAAACAACACTGTAGTAGGCCTAGCCAGTGATCTACAGTGCATTCGGAAGGTATTCAGACCCCTTGAGTTTATCGACACTTTGTTACTTTACAGCCTTATTCTAAAATGGATTAAATCGTTTTTTTCCCCCTCGTCAATCTACACACAATACCGTATAGTGACGAAGCAAAAACATTTGTTTTTTTTGGTTGCAAAAACTAAAATAAAAATGAATTATCACATTTACATCGGTATTCAGACCCTTTACTCAGTACTTTGTTGAACCTTTGCAGGGAGTACAGCCTCAAATCTTTTTGGGTATGAAGCTACAATCTTGGCACACCTGATTTGGGGAGTTTCTCCCATTCTTCACTGCAGATCCTCTCAAGTTCTGTTAGGCTGGATGGGGAGCCTCCATGCATAGTCTGGGCTCTGGCTGGGCCACTCATGGACATTCAAAGACTTGTGCCGAAGCCACTCCTGCATTGTCTTGGCTGTGTGCTTAGGGTCGTTGTCCTGTTGGAAGGTGAACTTTCGCCCCAGTCTGATGTCCCAAGTGCTCTGGAGCAGGTTTTCATCAATGATCTCTCTGTACTTTGCTCCATTCATATTTCCCTCCATCCTGACTAGTCCCCCAGTCACTGCCGCTGAAAAACATCCCCACAGTATGATGCAGCTACCACCATGCTTTATCATCAGAACAGAGGATCTTGTTTCTCATGATCTGAAAGTCCTTTCGGTGCCTTTTGGCAAACTCTAAGCGGGCTGTCGTGCCTTTTACTAATAAGTGGCTGACGTCTGGCCACTCTATCATAAAGGCTTGATTGGTGGGGTGCTGCAAAGGTGGTTGTCCTTCTGGAAGGTTCTCCCATCTCCAAAGAGGAACTCTGGAGCTCTGTCAGAGTGACCATTGTGTTCTTGGTCACCTCCCTGACCAAGGCCCTTCTCCCCCGATTGCTCAATTTGGCCGGGAGGCCAGCTATAGGAAGAGTCTTGGTGGTTCTAAACTTCTTCCATTTCAGAATGATGGAGGCCACTGTGTTCTTGGGGACCTTCAATGCTGCAGAAATTGTTTGGTACCTTCCCCCAGATCTGTGCCTCGACACAATTCTGTCTCGGAGCTCTACGGACAATCCCTTCGACCTCATGGCTTGGTCGTTGCACTGACATACACTGTCAACTATGGGACCTTATATGGACAGGTGTGTGCCTTTCCAAATCATGTCCAATCAATGTAATTTACCCCAGGTGGCTTCAATTAAGTTGTAGAAACACCTCAAGGATGATCAATGGAAACAGGATGCACCTGAGCTCAATTTCGAGTCTCATAGCAAAGGGGTCTGAATACTTGAGTAACATTATTTAAAAACCTGTTTACACTTTGTCATTATGGGGTTATTGTGTGTAGATTGATGAGGGATTTTAAAAAAAATCAATTTTAAAATAGGTCTGTTATATAACAAAATGTGGAAAAAGTCAAAGGGTCTGAATACTTTCCAAATATATAAACACTTGATTGCTGATGTTATGCGGTGGCCATTGAGAGGCTATGAATATTGGTACTCCACAGAAGGACCAGTCCTCCATAGGAATGAATGGAATTCTACTGTACTGTGTATACACACAGCTTATTAGATACACTCATCTAGTACCGGGTCGTACCCCTTTTGTCTCCAGAACATCCTGAATTCTTCAGGGCATTCTACAGGGCATCCACAGGGATGTTGGTCCATGCTGACACAATTGCATCACGCAGTTGCTGCAGATTGGACAGTGGTACATTCATGCTGCGTACAGCCCGTTCCATGTCATCCCAAAGATGCTCTATTGGGCTGAGGTCTGGGGACTGCGCAGGCAACTTTAAGTAAACTGAACTCGCTATGATGTTCCAGGCAATGTTTTTCCACTCCTCAATTGTCGATCAGACAAAAAACTGAGCAGTATAACAGTGGTGTGCAGAACGGCATATCAGAACGCACAACTCATCAATCTTTGTCATGGAGGGGCTATTGCAGCCAAAGACCACACTGGGTTCCACTCCTATCAGCTAAAAACAAGAAGAAGCGTGAAACCCGGTATGGTGTGAAACCCGGTATGATAGTCTTTTTATTTATTTATTTCCCCTTTATTTAACCAGGTAGGCTAGTTGAGAACAAGTTCTCATTTGCAACTGCGACCTGGCCAAGATAAAGCATAGTAATTCGACACATACAACAACACAGAGTTACACATGGAATAAACAAAACATAGTCAATAATATAGTAGAACAAAAGAAAACAAAAAGTCTATATACAGTGAGTGCAAATTAGGTAAGATAAGGGAGTTAAGGCAATAAATAGGCCATGGTGGCGAAGTAATTACAATATAGCAATTAAACACTGATGTGCAGAAGATGAATGTGCAAGTAGAGATACTGGGGTGCAAAGGAGCAAGATAAATAAATAAATACTGTATGGGGATGAGGTAGGTAGATAGATGGGCTATGTACAGGTGCAGTGAACTGTGAGCTGCTCTGACAGCTGGTGCTTAAAGCTAGTGAGGGAGATATGAGTCTCCAGCTTCAAAGATTTTTGCAGTTCTTTCCAGTCATTGGCAGCAGAGAACTGGAAGGAAAGATGACCAAAGGAGGAATTGGCTTTGGGGGTGACTAGTGAGATATACCTGCTGGAGCGCGTGCTACGAGTGGGTGCTGCTATGGTGACCAGTGAGCTGAGATAAGGTTTGGCTTTACCTAGCAGATATTTGTAGATAACCTGTAGCCATAGATGGGGGACAATCAATTCACATATGGTATCAAGGGCACAGCTGGGGGCAGAGGGAGGTCTATAGCAAGTGGCAACTTGTTTGGAAAGGTGAATTTTTAGAAGTAGAAGCTCGAATTGTTTGGGTACAGACTTGGATAGTAGTACAGAACTCTGCAGGCTATCTTTGCAGTAGATTGCAACACCGCCCCCGTTGGCAGTTCTATCTTGACGGAAAATGCTATAGTTAGCGATGGAGATTTCAAGGTTTTTGGTGGTTTTCCTAAGCCAGGATTCAGACACGACTAAGACATCCGGGTTGGCAGAGTGTGCTAAAGCAGTGAGTAAAACAAACTTAGGGAGTACGCTTCGAATGTTAACATGCATAAAACCACGTTTTTTATGGTTACAGAAGTCAACAAATGAGAGCACCTGGGGAGTGGGAGTGGAGCTAGGCACTGCAGAACCTGGATGAACCTCTACATCACCAGAAGAACAGAGGAGAAGTAGGATAAGGGTACGGCTAAATGCTATACGAACTGGCCGTCTAGCACGTTCGGAACAGAGTGTAAAAGGAGCAGGTTTCTGGGCACGATAGCATAGATTAAAGGCAGAGTGTACACACAAAGGTAAGGTAGGATGTGAGTACATTGGAGGTAAACCTAGGCATTGAGTAATGATGAGAGAGATATAGTCTCTAGAGATGTTTAAACCAGGTGATGTCATCGCATATGTAGGAGGTGGAACAACATGGGTGGTAAAGGCATATTGAACAGGGCTAGAGGCTCTACAGTGAAATAAGACAGTAATCACTAACCAGGAAAGTAATGGACGAGGCATATTGATATTAGAGAGATGCATGCGTAGCCAAGTAAACATATGGGTCCAGTGAGTGGTTGGGCTGACTGGGAACACGGCGATTCAGACAGTTAGCAGGCCGATACTAACACGCTAACAGTTAGTAGGCCGGGGATAAACAAGCTAGCAGTTAGCAGACCGGTTTAGCAAGCAAGCAGTTAGCAGGGGCTAGCAGTTAGCAGACCGGGGCAGGCAAGCTAGCAGTTAGTAGACAAGGGCTAGCAAGTTAGCCTTTGGGGGATGTCGCGATGGGGGTAAGTCTGTTTTTGCCTCTTCGTGCGGTGACGCCGATAGACCAGTCGTGGAATTAGTAGGGTTCCAAGTAGCTCTAGGTAGCTAGCAGGCCTAGCAGGTTAGCAGAATGGACCTTCAGCGGGCGTCGCACCTGAGGGGCCTGTTGGAATCCTCGGGCAGATTATGTCGGTATTCCAGTCGTAGAGGATCGGCGGGGTTCCCTGCCCCGTACCGGCAGTAGAAGGGGTCCGGATATTGTAGCCCAGGAGTGAGCCGGGAGATGGTTCTAGCATGGGCTAGCCCCAGGCTAGTTGGTGCTAGCTCCGGGACGGAAACGTTAGCCAGGAGTAGTCATCCCTGGTTGCTGTTAGCTAGCTGTAATGATCCAGATGAAAAGGTTCAGAGTTTGTGGTAGGAATTCAGGGATATGGAGAGAAAAATAGGTCCGGTATGCTCTGGTTTGAAACGCATTGTACGAACTGGCGAGAGCTTTCCTAGCTTAAGGTTAGCTGATGACTGCTAGCGGTGGTTAGCTGACTGAAAGCTGCTAGCTTCAGTTGAGGTATTCCATTTCGGAGGTAAATAGAAATACAGGTTGCAGGAGAGTATTTTGAAGTTGAGGTTTAGGAAAAATATTAAAATGAACGCGAAGAAAAATATATATACACATGGGACGAGACAAGACAAAGACAAAGACTTCTGACTGCTACGCCATCTTGGATAATACCTGCATTAGCCCATGAAAAACATAAAACAAACTGATTCAAGGTGTCTTCGGTACATAATTGGTGAAGCCTATACTACAAAATTAAACAAATTCTAGTAATCCCCTTTGAGTGTTGACTGTATTATTATGCATACATACTGGATGGACTGGTTACCTTATGCTACACTCCAAACGTTCTATCCATAAGTCTGGAAGAGAATGCGTAGGCCTAGGTGATGCTGTTGGTTCATTGATTGTGCAGGCCAGAGTTATTAGCCTACAATTATAGTGAGTTTGTATTTGATTTTGAATAGCCGAGTAATAGTGCATTTTTTATGTTTTCATAATTAATAGGCTGACATAGTACCTTCAGCTGCAGAATATCTCTCCACCATGCGTTTCCATCTCTCCTCTCTTTCCTTTATTACTTACTCGTGTGCGCAGAAAGAGGGGCTGTCAACAGTTTTATGAAATATGTTTCATTGTGAAAACATGTTACCCAAACAGATTTCACTTGTTTCCCCAAATGAAGCACTGGGTAGCTGCAGGAATTTATAGGAACACAGGCAACAAGGAAGTAGTAAAGTACAGTATAACCTTTGGAAATAATCATTAACAGTAACACAACTATATCACATGTGGATTACTGTTCCAAATTGGGGGGGGGGGGGGGGGGGGGGGGGGGTTCACCCCAAAACATTTAAAAAATGGCTTTCATAAGTTCCCTGCTTTCTACCCTATTATTGTCAATGTAATCTTTTAAGATTCAGTCTAATAATTTATTCAGTTTCTCCTGAGTGTCCTGTATGTCTTAACTGTGTGTACAATCGGAGAATTGGTCAGGTGCAGAGGGGGTGGAAAGTGTAGGGGTGTATATAGAAGAACACTTGGCCTGTGACACTCCTCTTGGTTCCATCCTCCACTTTGCCCTGCCCTGTTCACTCCTATCAGTCTCTCCTCACCCTCCTCTCTTTCTACGCTACACCCTTCCTGCATGTCCCTGTGTGACCTGACCTATAATGTTAGCTGCTTCAGCAAATACAAAGATTTCTGATATAATACACTGTCTAAAAAAGTAGTTGTCTTTATTGTTAGCATAATCCTCAACCTTATTTGGGTTTGTGTGATTAATAGTAGTAGTCTATAAAAATAGAGTTGCATAACATGCATCTCAAAGGAATTCAAAACATTCTTTGTCCTCATGTTTTTAAGAACCGTCTGCCTTCATAATGTAACAACAACTGCTTATTGAGAGGATAGTAAATGGTTGAAGTTATGTAAGTTCATTGAAAGCCTATTTTCTATTACACTGTCAGTGGCATTTCTTTGCCTTGCAGTAAATACTTGCATGCCAGATCAGGCTTACTGAAGTGTATTATTTCTGGTTTATTAGTGATGTCATTATACAGCCTCTCTCTAACCTCTCCCCCACACATGCTGTACTACAGTGGGGCTTATGCCAACACCCTGGGTGGCAAAAAAAAAATGGATGAAGAGAGTATGTGTTTATACAGTTCTTTATACAACAGTATAAATATGTACTCTTCTAAGTCACTTGGCTAAGTCACCAAGAGTTCTCATCCATAATTATCATGGCTGTGTATAACCTGCCCCAAACCAACACCACTCTGGCATTCAACAAATTGTATGGGGCAATTAACAAACAAGAAATCGCTCACCCAGAGGCAGCGTTTCTGGTGGGCAGAGACTTTAACTCGGGGAGACTTAAAACCGATCTACCTCACTTCTACCAACTGTTTACAAACAAAAGCTCAAACAGGAAGTACCAGTGATGCGTTCAATACGCAAGTGGTCGGATGAAGCAGACGCAAGGCTATATGACTGTTTTGCTAGTAAAGACTGGGATATGTTCCAGGATTCATCCAATAGCATTGAGTAGTTTACCACAACAGTCACAGGCTTCATCAATAAGTGCATAGACAATGTCATCTTCACAGTGCCTAGAAGAACGTATCCAAACCAAAAAACATGTATTACAGGCAATATCCGCCCAGGCTTAAGGTTAGAGCTATTGCTTACAATGAACAGGACACTGACGCATACAAGAAAGCTCGCTACGACTTCCAGCGAGACATCAAACATGGAAAAAGACCATATACATTACCAGTCAAAAGTTTGAACACACCTACTCATTCAAGGTTTTTTTTTTATTTGTACTATTTTCTACATTGTAGAATAGTAGTGAAGACATCAAAATAATGAAATAACACATATGGAATCATGTAGTAACCAAAAAAGTGTTAAAAATAGCTAAATATAATTTATATTTGAGATTCTTCAAAGTAGCAACCCTTTACCTTGATTAAAGCTTTGCACACTCTTGGCATTCTCTCAACCAGCTTCATGGAATGCATTTCAATTAACAGGTGTGCCTTATTCAAAGTTAATTCATTTGTGGAATTTCTTTCCTCGTTTTGAGGAAATCATTTCTTTGAGTCAATCAGTTGTGTTGTGACAAGGTAGGGGTGGTATACAGAAGATAGCCCTATTTGGTAAAATACCAAGTCCATATGTGACCAACCGGCTCAAATCAGTCTTATGTAGCAACATTTAAAATTGTGTTTTTTACATTGAATAAAAGTAGAGACTCAGAACTACAAAATGGTATATCATACATGTACACTGCAATTGTGAGGAACAATGGGAAAGTAATTCTGCTTTGAAAGTTGATAAACTTGTAAACACTTTTGAGAAAATGGCTTTTGAATATTTTAGTACCTACTGGAGAGCTCTGTCACGTATCCCACTGGAACTGTGTCATTATGCACACCTGGTCCCCATTCCCCATGTGTGGTATCATTGTGTGATTGTGTATTTATTCGAGGTACTCCTCGCTCTTTTGTTTGGGTCTCAACCCTGTGTTTTGTATACGTGTTTGTTTGGTCTTCATCCCCGTGCCTTTACATGGCACGCAGGGTTACGCTGGGTAAAGAAACAAAAAAAACTATTACGCATTCCTGCAACTGTGTCCCGATCCCGTCATACCAATGTGACAGAATAATTTACCATTAAGGGAGAGAGCGGGCCGTCCGACGAAGCTGCGACTGGTCTGTCCGGTGCCTGCGCAACTTCTGCAGCTGCAACTGGGCCGTCCGATGTTGCCACAACTGGTCCGTCTGACGACGCAACGTCAGCCGCTGAAACTGCCCCGTCCGACGCCGCTGCAACTTCGGCAACTGCATAGGGTCCTGATTGACCCGCACTGTGTTTGTCCTCGGGGCCGGTGTCGTTGCGCACGTCGGGGGGGTACTGTCACGGATGCCCCCGGAACTGTGTCATTGCGCACACCTGGTCCCCATTCTCCCCAGCCATTGCTTTCCACCAGCACTGTACCATCCTCCAGTCTAGTGGTTCCCAAACTTTTTATAGTCCTGTACCCCTTCAAACACTCAACCTCCAGCTGCGTACCCCCTCTAGCACCAGGGTCAGCGTACTCTCAAATCATTGTAAGCCTGCAACACACACACTATACGATACATTTATTAAACATAAGAATGAGTGTTTTTGTCACAACCCGGCTCATGGGAAGTGACAAAGAGCTCTTATAGGACCAGGGCACAAATAATAATAATTAATAATTTTGCTCTTTGTTTAACCATCTTACATAGAAAACCTTATTTGTTAATAAAATAAATTATAAATAACTCACCACAGGTTAATGATAAGGGTGTGCTTGAAAGGATGCCCATAACTCTGCAATGTTGGGTTGTATTAGAGAGAGTCTCAGTCTTAAATCATTTTCCACACACAGTCTGTGCCTGTATTTAGTTTTCATGCTAGTGAGGGCCGAGAATCCACTCTCACATAGGTACATGGTTGCAAAGGGCCTCAGTGTCTTAACAGCGCGATTTGCCAAGGCAGGATATTCTGAGCGCAGCCCAATCCAGAAATCTGGCAGTGGCTTCTGATTTAAATTCAATTTTCACAGAACCGCTTGTTGCAATTTCGATGAGGCTCACTTGTTCAGATATTGGTAAGTGGACTGGAGGCAGGGCAAGAACGGGATAACGAATCCAGTTGTTACAATGGTGGAAAGACCTGTGTGTTGTCCTTGTTAATGCAAACAGAGAAGAGCTCAAACTTCTTAATCATAGCCTCAATTTTGTCCCGCACACTGAATATAGTTGCGGAGATTCCCTGTAATCCTAGATTCAGATCATTCTGGCGAGTAAAAACATCACCCAGATAGGCCAGTCGTGTGAGAAACTCGTCAACATGTAAGCGGTCAGACAAGTGAAAATTATGTTCAGTAAAGAAAACTTTAAGCTCGTCTCTCAATTTTTTAAAAACGTGTCAATACTTTGCACCTTGATAACCAACACAGTATGTTGTCAAAGCATTACATGGTCGCTGCCCATATCATTGCATAGTGCAGAAAATACACGAGAGTTCAGGGGCCTTGCTTTAACAAAGTTAACCATTTTCACTAGTGTCCAAAACATCTTTCAAGCTGTCAGGCATTCCCTTGGCAGCAAGAGCCTCTCGGTGGATGCTGCAGTGCACCCAAGTGGCGTCGGGAGCAACTGCTTGCACGCGTGTTATCTCTCCACTATGTCTCCCTGTCATGGCCTTTGCGCCATCAGTACAGATACCAACATGAGCAGCAGCTACGTTTGGCTACATACAGACCGTTAGTGGAATTCCCACGAGAGAGAAACAGTTAATATGATTGGATGTTAATTATTTGACTAGGCTGCCTGTATTTGACATTGTGTTGTTATTTCTCTGAACACTAGATGGTTTAATTGTATTTTTGGCAGTGAAACAAGGTTACTCAGGCGAGAAAAAAACCTCACCCAAATGTATAGCTCAGTTGGAAAATATAAATGGACTGTTTGAAAAGTGAGGGAAGTTAAGGTCCAGACTGTGGCGGAGCTTGTGCATGGTCTGCCAGGCACAATACCAGAGCACAAACTTGTTCTTATTGGCCACTGCAGTTGCGAGGAGTTAAAAAGTAGATGGGACCTGGCTGCATAGGGTCCGAAGGAAAGTGCACCTGTAAACAACAAAAGAACATTAAGATAAGTGAATGAAAGGAAAATGGAACGTAAAACATAATATCCTTTTTTTAATGCATCATTTTCAGGTAAGTTTCACTTACGTACAAATGTGCAGAGCAGCAGCACTGCATTCAGAAACATAATCTTGGAAACTAGAAGTTCAAATAATAACACACAGCCTGGCTACACGTACCTCTGGAAAATACAGAAATAATGTGAGATCAATAAAAGTAGTGGCAATCATGTTGGAGGTCAATTAAATAATCAAAATGTGTTGTTTATGCTTTACATACCAAGTGTTGTCTTCGATTCCTTATAGAGACGCCACACTGCTGCTTTTGTCACATGGTATGGAAGCAGCTTTCCACCAAAGTGTTTGTGTCCTGGGTGGCGTCCTCATAATACTATTGCATTATCCTCTGCGTAGTTGTTGATGAAGTTCACCACTCGCTGCAAGTCCTCATTCTTCAGGTGTAACCTGTGCTTGGTTGGCCCAGCTCTCTTTTTGATGGGAGGCATTAGACCATTCTCCTTGTATGACTGGTGGAGGAGAGTCAGGCGTGTTCTACTGATGCTGAAAGACAAATTCCAGATGCAAATATTTTGCCATTATTTTACAATAGATAGCCGTAATCACCGTCAGACACACCTGGCTAACTTGATAGGTGGGTGGTCTTTGGCATGGGGGGGATGTAAGTTTCCTTTAACAACCTTGAGGCTGCGTGACTATCAGCAGGTGATTTAGTTCTCAGCCTGAGAACTAAAGCAGTACATCTCCATTATCCAGTATTTTTCCATCAGGAAACAAAGGTCATCACATATATACAGTAATCATGGCATTGGTGTAGAAGAGATAAGAGAAGAACATGGAGTGGTTATGACAGCCAGTTTAGCAGCCTCATCTGCCATGGTGTTACCCATACCCCCAGTGTGACCAGCAACCTTCACAATAGCCAAAGCAGAGGGCAGCATCATAGCCTCCAAGAGATCTAAAACCATAGTTACAGTGGGGCAAAAAAGTATTTAGTCAGCCACCAATTGTGCAAGTTCTTAAAAAGATGAGAGAGGCCTGTAATTTTCATCATAGGTACACTTCAACGATGACAGACGAAATGAGAAAAAGAAATCTAGGAAATCACATTGTAGGATTTTTCATGAATTTATTTGCAAATTATGGTGGAAAATAAGTATTTGGTCAATAACAAAAGTTTATCTCAATACTTTGTTATATACCCTTTGTTGGCAATGACAGAGGTCAAACGTTTTCTGTAAGTCTTCACAAGGTTTTCACACACTGTTGCTGGTATTTTGGCCCATTCCTCCATGCAGATCTCCTCTAGAACAGTGATGTTTTGGGGCTGTTGCTGGGCAACACGGACTTTCAACTCCCTCCAAAGATTTTCTATGGGGTTGAGATCTGGAGACTGGCTAGGCCACTCCAGGACCTTGAAATGCATCTTACGAAGCCACTCCATTGTTGCCCGGGCGGTGTGTTTGGGATCATTGTCATGCTGAAAGACCCAGCCATGTTTCGTTTTCAATGTCCTTGCTGATGGAAGGAGGTTTTCACTCAAAATCTCACGATACATGGCCCCATTCATTCTTTCCTTTACACGGATCAGTCGTCCTGGTCCCTTTGCAGAAAAACAGCCCCAAAGCATGATGTTTCCATCCCCATGCTTCACAGTAGGTATGGTGTTCTTTGGATGCAAGTCAGCATTCTTTGTCCTCCAAACACGACGAGTTGAGTTTTTACCAAAAAGTTATATTTTGGTTTCATCTGACCATATGACATTCTCCCAATCTTCTTTTGGATCATCCAAATGCTCTCTAGCAAACTTCAGACGGGCCTGGACATGTACTGGCAAAAGCAGGGAGACACGTCTGGTAGTGCAGGATTTGAGTCCCTGGCGACATAGTGTGTTACTGATGGTAGACTTTGTTACTTTGGTTCCAGCTCTCTGCAGGTCATTCACTAGGTCCCCCCCGTGTGGTTCTGGGATTTTTGCTCACCGTTCTTGTGATCATTTTGACCCCACGGGGTGAGATCTTGTGTGGAGCCCCAGATCGAGGGACATTATCAGTGGTCTTGTATGTCTTCCATTTCCTAATAATTGCTCCCACAGTTGATTTCTTCAAACCAAGCTGCTTACCTATTGCAGATTCAGTCTTCCCAGCCTGGTGCAAGTCTACAATTTTGTTTCTGGTGTCCTTTGACAGCTCTTTGGTCTTGGCCCTAGTGGAGTTTGGAGTGTAACTGTTTGAGGTTGTGGACAGGTGTCTTTTATACTGATAATAACTTCAAATAGGTGCCGTTAATACAGGTAACGAGTGGAGGACAGAGGAGCCTCTTAAAGAAGAAGTTACAGGTCTGTGAGAGCCAGAAATCTTGCTTGTTTGTAGGTGACCAAATACTTATTTCCACCATAATTTGCAAATAAATACACTAAAAATCCTACAATGTGATTTTCTGGATTTTTTTTCTTATTTTGTCTGTCATAGTTGAAGTGTACCTATGATGAAAATTACAGGCCTCTCTCATCTTTTTAAGTGGGAGAACTTGCACAATTGGTGGCTGACTAAATACTTTTTTGCCCCACTGTATATTGCAAATAGGACTTCCACAGGCATTGTGAAAACCCCTACTCCTCCAGACACCACACCAGGAGAAACTAACCCCTATTGCATAAGCAGAATCAGAGAAAAATGTAACCCTTTTCCCTTCTCCCATTTTACAGGCAGTGGTTAGCGCCAAAAGTTCAGCCTATTGACCTGAGAAAGTATCTGGTAATGGTTGTTGTATGTGAGTGGTTCTATCAATTGTCACAGTACCAAACCCTGCATATTTATTCCCTGTAGTTTGATCTATATATGCAAAACTGTCAACAAAAAGCTCCAAGTCAGCATTAGTGTCAAAGAGGTAGAGCTGGTGAACAGTGGGCTCCAGTGTCAATTAAGAATGGGATAGTTCTTCCATGTACCCAAAGTTTGATTATTGGGTCTTTTTCCAATCTTTGAATATGAACTGGGGATGATCATTGCTGATCGTCAGGAAAATAGGAACTGCAGACGATAGCTCATCCAATGTGGCAGGAAGTGCAGACGATAGCTCATCCTATGTGGCAGGAAGTGCAGACGATAGCTCATCCAATGTGGCAGGAAGTGCAGATGATAGCTCATCCAATGTGGCAGGACGTGCAGACGATAACTCATCCTATGTGGCAGGAAGTGAAGACGATAGCTCATCCTATGTGGCAGGAAGTGCAGACGATAGCTCATCCTATGTGGCAGGACGTGCAGACGATAGCTCATCCTATGTGGCAGGAAGTGCAGACGATAGCTCATCCAATGTGGCAGGACGTGCAGACGATAGCTCATCCTATGTGGCAGGAAGTGCAGACGATAGCTCATCCTATGTGGCAGGAAGTGCAGACGATAACTGATTACAAAGGGAAACCCAGCCATGAGTTGTCCTGCGATTATTGAAGTCCCAAAAGAGCTAAAAGCCTTTTATGGTCGCTTCGATGAATGTAACACTGTGCCTTCTGTGAAAGGCCTTGTTTTTCCGGATGACTGTGTGATTTGTCTCTCCGTGGCCAGTGTGAGCTAAACGTTTAAACAGGTTAACAATCACAGGGTCGCCGGGCGGAATACCTGGGCCCGGTTCTCAAAGCATGCGCAGACCAGCTTGCAAGTGTCTTCACAGACATTTAAATCTATCCTTGTCCCAGTCTGTAGTCCCAACATGTTTCAAGCTGACCACTTGTACCCAACAAGGTAACCTGCCTAAATGACTATCGCCCTGTAGCACTCACATCTGTAATTATGAAGTGCTTTGAAAGGCTGGTCATGACACCTATCAACACCATCTTTCCAGACACCCTAGACCCACTCCAATTTGTATACTGCCCCAACAGATCCACAGATAATGCAATCTTTCATTTCACTTCACACTTCCCTCTCTCACCTGGAAAAGGGTGGAAATATCTATGTGAGAATACTGTTCATAGACTACAGATCAGTGTTCAACACCATAGTCCCCTCCAAGCTCACCACCAAGCTAGGGACCCTGGGACTGAACCCCTCCCTCTGCAACTGGATCCTGGACTTCCTGACGGGCCTGCCCGTGGTGAGGATAGGCAACAAGACCTCCGCCACGCTGATCCTCAACACGGGGGCGATGAGACAGCCTACAGGGAGAAGGTCCGAAACTTAGCAGGACCACAACCTCTCCCTCAATGTCAGGGTGGCAGGTAGCCTTGTGGTTAGAGTGTTGGGCCAGTAACCAAAAGGTTGCTAGATCAAATGCCCAAGCTGACAAGGTAAAAATCTGTCATTCTGCCCCTGAACAAGGCAGTTAACCCACTGTTCCTAGGCTGTCACTGTAAGTCATCATTTTTTCTTAACTGACTTGCCTAGTTAAATATATATTTTTAAAGTAAGACCAAGGAGCTGATCGTGGACTATAGGAGCGGGTAGAAAGCTTTCAGTTCCTTGGCCTCCACATTAATAAGGACCTAACATGGTCAACGCACGGCAGCGCCTCTTCTCTCTCAGGAGGCTGAAAAGATTTGGCATGGGCACTCGGATCCTCAAAAAGCTCTACAGCTGCACCATTTGAGAGCATCTTGACTGGCTGCATCACCACTTGCTATGGCAAATACACCGCCCTTGACTGAAATTTAGGGTAGTACGGACAGTCCAGTACATCACAGAGGCAGAGATCCCTGCCATCCAGGACCTATATATCAGGCAGTGTTAGAGGAAGGCCCAAACAAATGTCAAATACTCCAGCCACCCAAGCCATAGACTGTTCACTCTGCTACCTTCTGGCAAACGGTACCAAAGCATTGGCTCTCGGACCAACAGGCTCCCAGAGAGCTTCCCCCCCAAGCCATAAGACTGCTAAATAGTCAAGTAAGGGTTTCTGAACTACAGTATCTGTACTGACTCTATCTTGAACTGACCCTACACACACTCACTAAACTACATATACAAACCATATACAAACTCACTCGCACACACTGTATTGACACGCCCACACAAAACCCACACACATTCACATGCACTACATACGCACACACAAACATAACATACGCAGACTGACACAACACAAACACACATACATACACCTTACACACACACACACACACACACACACACACACACACACACACACACACACACACACACACACACACACACATACACTTGCTATTGCTGCTCTGTTCTTAATTGGACTTTTATTATTATTCATCCTGATGTCTAGTCACTTTGCCCTGCCTTCTTGTACATATCTACCTGAAATACCCTGCACATTGATCTGGTACTTCTACTCCCTGTATGTAGCTCCATTCTTGTGTATTTTATTTTATTGCTCGTGTTACTATTTCTATTTCTAAACTCTGTATTGTTGGGAAGGGTTTGTATGCAAGCCTTTCACGGTAAAGTCTATACCAGTTGTATTCGGCGCATGTGACAAATATGCATGTGATTTGATGATTTTGATATAAGTCATCTGAAGAGACGAAGAGACTAGTGTGACATGATAACCCTGCAAATATGCCATTACACAGTAAGTTTTAAAAAAATTGCAAGGCTCAAAATAATAGGAAAATTATGACCTTTGCAGAAGGTTCTCGTAGTATAAAAAGAAAGAAAGTCACATATTCTGTGTATGCTTCCAACAATTGGGTAAACCTAACAACCAACGTTTCGGCAACATAGTGCCTTCTTCAGGTTTCAGTATATCATCTTGGGTGTGGGCAGTTTGGTTTGGCTGTTTCTCTCAATGACCCTGTAGATATTCAAGTTCAAGATATTAGAGAACTTGTTTGGGTTGTGCAGTTCAATTTACTATCATAGGAGTTATACAAATAGAGAACCCTCAAGCATGACACGCAGCACAAATGATCTCTGTCTAAGGATAAGTCATGGGTAGTGGAGCACAACGAGGCTCAAAGAGACATTGAATGTCATATGTGAGTTATACGCTGATGATGCATTGGGTAATAAAGAACGGGGAAGAGCAGTGGTGTATAGAACTGAAGTAAAAAATACTTGAAACTACTTAAGTAGATTTTTGTGGTATCTGTACTATACATTGTTTTGACAACTTTTGCTTTTACTTCACTGCATTCCTAAAGAAAATAATGTTGTTTTTACTCCATAAATCTCCATAAATCCTGACACAGAAAAGTACTCATTACATTTTGAATGCTTAGCAGGACAGGAAAATTGTTTAATTCACACACTTATCAAGAGAACATATCTGGTCATCCCTACTGCCTCTGATCTGGTGAACTCACTAAACACATGCTTAGTTTCTAAATTATGTCTGAGAGTTGGCGCTTGCCCCTGGCTATCAGTAAATTTAAAAAACAACTAGAAAATGTGGTTGTCTGCTTTGCTTAATGTAAGGAATTAGATATTATTAATTTTTCCTTTTGATACTTAAGTACATTTTAGCAATTACATTTACTTTTGATACTTAAATTTAAAACCAAATACTTTTAGACTTTTACTCACGTAGTATTTTACTGGGTGACTTCCACTTTTACTTGAGTCATTTTCTATTAAGATATTTTTTGCTTTTACTCAAGTATGACAACTGGGTAGTTTTTCCACCACTGGGAAAGAGTATAGATGATTGAGAGGGAAAGGGGTGTCGGCCAAAAATATTGAGTTTTTTTTATAAAGCTGGGTGTTGTCGCTAGGTGACCCTCCCTGGATGACCATGTCTTTTTTGCACAGCAAATTATGTCATCCCTCTTCACAACGTATGCCCACACCACACACACACACACACACACAAATGCAAGCACGCACACACACAAAGGATTAGGGCAGAGAAGCAGACCAGAGAACAAATGAAGGAATAGAATGGGAGAGACAAAGAGAACTATGTCATTGCATCATCTTCCCCTCATTGCTACAGTCCCAAACAACTACATGTAAAACTGTATTTAAAATCTTTCACTTATATTAAGAATTTCACTTTAAGCCTACACCTGTTGTTTACGATGCAAGTGAGGAATACAATTTCATTTGATTAGTACAGTACTCTACCGTTACAAGGTTATTCCACTAGAGGGCATAAAAACATGCCCATCCAAAAGTTTCAATGTTGCACAATAAAACTGCTGCCCCCTCCATTAGGACCACTTTACATGGCGGTTGCAGAGACATATTTTTGTTTTTCTGGCTATTTAACGACGCAGTCTTGATATGTGGTGCAGACAGATATACACCACTGCTTTCTCAATCGAAATGTACAGAAAACATCATAATAATTATTATATTGCTGAGAGCATAACTGGATTTACTGTAGCTTACTTATTGGAGCTGCTATATGTAAAAAAACAAATTAAAAAACACCCAAATGCTATGTGCTATTCCATATAGTACACTACTTTTAACCATGTGAAAATTAATGCACAATATAGAGGATAGGGTGCCAATTGGGACACTACTATAGGTCTGGCCTCTCACGTCATCATGACCACTCCCTGAGTGATTACAAATCACACAGGTAAAAGTCTCACTACATGTCGTATCAGGGACGGTCACCATCATAAATTCTGGCTACAACTGCTGGGCTAATTATTAACACTCCGATCAACTGTAATGATAGTGCTTGCTCAAACAAGTTGTTTGTCATTACAATTTATGCTAATTGATCATTTACAGTAGGCTTATGTCTATTTTTCTTTACCTCACTCTCAAATTTCATTGTTTAGCCCACCTCGTTTATTCTGTGTATAAGTGGGATATTAATTAAATGCAGGGCTATTAATCGTTTAGAGAGAAAAAAATATGTTGAGTTAGTCATTTTAATCGTTTTTATTACACAGAGCAAAATATTAGCTTGACTATGTTTGATAGGTTTACCAAGGTAACCTAGTGTCATAGTCTTACTGTCTTGCTCAATATCCACGGTATCATTACTTCCTTCACTGAAGGCAGCGCAGACAGGGCGTCGCCTGTCTATAAATTCTCAGGCGTGATATTTCTCAACTCTGCACAATTCAACCTCTTCTCAATCGCCAACTCAACACTCGTGAACGGTAAGAATTCAGCCTCTAACACGAATGTAAAAAGTTGATTCAAGCTAAATAGTTGTGTTAATCCTATCTGAGCTCCTCCTTCAACTCAGAAACTTGTATGCAGACGTAAAATAGTTGCATTCTTCGTCTTGTGCGATTGACTTTGAGGTGCAGTTTTCTATGGAGTGGGTGTCCATACTTTTCATCTGTAAATATAAAAGTGAACATAAGTCACTTTTTACAGCCCAGACTTACCTTTTTATGTGTTCTGCATTGATTAAAGATTTTAAAACTTCATTTCTATAACTAAAATAATTCCACTTGTCAAAAGAGCAATAGAGCATGGTCAACATATATAATATATATATATAAACATATATAATATAACAGATATATAACCTGTCATGTTTGCTTAACTATTATAGCGTTATAATTGTGTGTGTTATAATTGTTTTGCCTAAAATATTGTGATTTTTTTTTAACATTACATTTTTTTTTAACATTGACTGAAATAAATGTTTCCTTTCATTCAATTTCCGGTCAAGTCCCTATCTGCTGCTCTGACTCATTCTACCCATTTCCTTGTAGCCCTAATGATAATAACCATCATGTAGAATTGTCTAATATTAACTCAGTGGAGTCCAGAGAGACTACACCAGGGTGTGGCTCACTTTGAATGAATGGATTTAGAGCTGACTGTCGACATGTACACACACGTGTTTCCTCAGTGTTGGTGCAGCCTCTCTTTCTCTTCTCTAGTTTGTCTTTCCTTCTACCCAGTTTTGGACTACATGTTCCACACATTCAGTCATTTCTCTTATCTCATACTACATCATTTTTTACTGCCTCTCTTTTATAATCCATTTCTCTGTCTAATTCACTAAAACCAGGTCAAGTTAGGTCAAAGTATCTGTTTTCTTTGTGTATCTGACTGATACAGGATGTATGGGAATGTATTTGTAATCAACTTTTGTTGGTGGAAGTTTGCTAGAATACTCATCAGAGCATTTCTCATCGGAATAGGCAGGGCATATGGCACAAGGTACTGATTCCTTTCAACAAGTTCTAATGCTCAAATACATACACACACACACACACACACACACACACACACACACACACACACACACACACACACACACACACACACACACACACACACACACACACACACACACACACACACACACACACATAGATTATGAAATTCACTCAGGAAATATAGTTCCTTGAGCCAACATCTATCTCTTACTCTGAATTTGCTGTCATTCAAATGTAATATCTTTCTCTCTCTCCGTCTCTCTCTCTCCGTCTCTCTCTCTCTCTGTCTCTCTCTGTCTCTCTGTCTCTCTCTCTCTGTCTCTCTCTCTCTGTCTCTCTCTCTGTCTCTCTCTCTCCGTCTCTCTCTCTCTGTCTCTCTCTCTCTGTCTCTCTGTCTCTCTCTCTCCGTCTCTCTCTGTCTCTCTCTCTCTGTCTCTCTCTCTCCGTCTCTCTCTCTCTCTGTCTCTCTCTGTCTCCATCTCTCTCTCTGTCTCTCTCTCTCTGTCTCTCTCTCTCTCTCTCTGTCTCTCTCGCTGTGTGACCTCACTCAGACCTGCAGCCATGCCGTCAGATCTGGAACGTGCCATGGAGTCCATGATCACCGTGTTCCACAAGTACGCTGCTAAGGAGGGCAGTGGCAACACTTTGAGCCGCCGTGAGCTCAAGGACCTGATGGAGAACGAGCTCTCTGGCTTCCTCAAGGTGGCCATCTCTAATACTATCTCTACTACGGGCTGCGTCCCAAATGGTACCTTATTCCTTATAGAGTGCACTACCCTATGGGCCCTGATCAAAAGTAGTGCACTATATAGGCAATAAGGTGCCATTTGGAATGCATAGTATATTATCTCTATTACTATCTACTACTAGCTGTAGTAGCACTCCGTGTTAGTTTGATACAGAAAACATGCACACTTTATGATTAGGAACATGAGTTTTTCCTGATCACGTAAGGCAACCAGGAAAAACTCGGGCCCTAGTTATAAGGCTTGACTAGGGCCCAGAGTTTTCCCTGATTTAAGTGATCAGCAAAACAACTTGGCCCTACTTGTTATGTACTGTACCTGCCCAATAAAGAGTAACGACTTTCACTATTGTCCCATAATACTGTCAGTGAAATTACAGTATTAATATTTAGTATTATTAAAATGTCCCTGTCTTCATTTCAGTCTCAGAAGGACCCAGCCACAGTAGACAAGATAATGAAGGATCTGGACTCTAATGGTGATGGAGAGGTGAACTTTGAGGAGTTTGTTTCTCTAGTTGTGGGCCTGTCCATCGCCTGTGAACAGTGCTACCAGATGCACAAGAAGAAGATGGGGAAGTGAGGGATGAAAAGAGGAGAGAAGGAATGGGGTGCTGAGTAGAGAAGGGTTCTAATTTTCACGTTTGTAATTGTCACACTGTCCATTAAACACAAAGACCAAGGAGGTGTTGTCATTATTTTTGTGTGTGTGTTTGTGCGTGTGTGTGTGTGCTAAGCAAGCAGCGTGAAGTCCTTTGTGTAAAGTACTTCACGCTACTTGTTTAGCACGCGTGTGTGCATGTGTGTGTGTGTGAGAGACTGTGAGAGAGACTTTAAAACGTTTTTATATGGTTTTATATGTGTTATAACCAACCTATTGGAGTTTTATCAGAGTAAAAGTATTGAATACGTGTGTTGATAACTGTCTTGAAGACCCCATATCCCAGGGGTATTCAAATCTTACATTACGAGGTCTGCAGCCTGCTGGATTACTGTCATACCTGATAATTAAATGCACCTACCTGGTATCCCAGGCCTAAATTAGTCCTTTATTAAAGGAGAAAAAGTTAGAAATAAAGCATGTTGACATCTGTTGGGATGATTCCTATTCGGAGACAGCTGCCCTCAGAAGAATGCCAACAAGCACATACCATGTCATTTCACAACCTGTGATTTGTCTTATACAAACAATATAAAGCATACCTGGATTTGTCATAGAGGGCAGAGGGAACTATCTTGTGAGCCTGATAAAGATTCCCTTAGCACCACTGAGAGGAATGCTCAGAATGTTCGACAGTACAGTACACACCCTCAGTCCTCATGAACTTTGGTCAGACATCTATCTACATCTTATCTTTATGGTTCAAAAATGTGTAACATTTTGACTGCGAAACACAGTACAGTTGAAAAGGTCTTGATTTTGTCTTGATTTGATTGTATATAACAGAGGCCATCAAAAATAACTATAGGGTGGTTGAATAAATAGAACACATGGTGTATTGTCATATCATTATTTTCCCCACAAGGCCTTTCTCATTGTGTGTTATGGTCTGGTGCATGTTGGGTAACAAAAGCAGGGGCTGGGTAAGCTGTTATCTCTCTCTATCTCTCTCTGAGTGTACTTGGGCAGGGCCTACTCTGCGGCCAACCAATGTTATTGGCTACAAGGTCAACAGGGGAGTTGTTAGGTAATGACACATAGAAAGGTTTTGGAAAGTTCCCACTATCATCTCATCACATAATTTCTACTCACTTTGTGCTATGTGCATTTTGTAGAATACTGTACTGCTCTATAGTGCACTGTGTTAAATGAGACAACAAAAATCCACAGACATTTGCATATTCTTACTTTTTACATTATATTTAGTGCATTCATCTTAAAGGCCCCCCTGCAGTCAAAAATGTGATTTCACTGTGTTTAATTTATATTTCCACATTATGTGGTTGGATAATACTGTGAAATTGTGGACATTCTTGCTTGACAAATTGCTCTATACCTAGAAGCTACTTTTGTTCCTTTTTGACCATTGTAATTGATATGGAGATTGAAAATAAAAAACGGCTGCATTAGACCTTTAAGATAGCTAGTTGGGACAAGCACATATCTAAGTCATAGTAAGTACATTTTCCCTCCATAAAGTAACAAGTGCTAGCAGGAAAAAAGTCAAGTGCGAGTGTTAGTTCACAACAGGCAAGAGAGGGAGGGGTGCTGTAGGATTTTTTAAAGATACTCTTTGAAGGGGTAGAGTTCCAGATGTTTTTGGAAGATGGTGCTCCAGGACAGAGAAGAGCTTTGTGTGGGCTGAGTGGGAGCTGCCCTCCCTTAGGGACAAAATCAAATACATTCCCAGTGAGCAAAACTGGTTGAAAAAATACATATTTCCAACCAGTTCTGCTCTCTGGGGTGGAAGTCATTGATCATTGGTTTGAGAGTCATTCTCAGAAGAAGAATGGTCATCTAATTATTTAAAAACAAGTACAAGGTTTGGCTTGCTCTGGACAAAGTTCCTCTTGTCTTCTGCATTCTGGGATCACTGTGATTAGTACACAGTTCCATCGTTGACCACTAGATATCAGGAGAGTACAAATATTCTACAGTTGAACTCTGAGCTTGACAAAAAATAGTCAACAAGTCAAGCTATGCTATGGCATCTCATGGTCATATTCATTAGGCACCAAACGGAAGAAACATGGAGGCACTACCGAAACTGGTGTCCAATGACTAACCCTAGTTTCTGTTTTCTGTTGCAAAACCTTTTGATACTTTATTGCCCTAAGGAATACAACCCAGATCTACTTATTGTGTCAAACCTCACATAAACACAGCAAAAAAAGAAACGTCCTCTCACTGTCAACTGCGTTTATTTTCAGCAAACTTAACATGTGTAAATATTTGTATGAACATAAGATTCAACAACTGAGACATAAAACTGAACAAGTTCCACAGACATGTGACTATCAGAAATTGAATAATGTGTACCTGAACAAAGGCGGGGTCAAAATCAAAAGTAAGAGTCAGTATCTGGTGTGGCCACCAGCTATATTAAGTACTGCAGTGCATCTCCTCCTCATGGACTGCACCAGATTTGGCAGTTCTTTATGTGAGATGTTACCCCACTCTTCCACCAAGGCACCTGCCAGTTCCCGGATATTTCTGGGGGGATTGGCCCTAGCCCTCACCCTCCGATCCAACAGGTCCCAGACGTGCTCAATGGGATTGAGATCCGGGCTCTTCGCTGGCCATGGCAGAACACTGACATTTCTGTCTTGGAGGAAATCACGCACAGATGGAACAGTATGGCTGGTGGCATTGTCATGCTGGAGGATCATGCCAGGATGAGCCTGCAGGAAGGTGCCACATGAGGGAGGAGGATGTCTTCCCTGTAACGCACAACGTTGAGATTGCCTGCAATGACAACAAGCTCAGTATGCCAGTCCTGTCTGGTCCTCTCAATTTAAACATTATTATCTTTGAAGGAGAGAAAATATATTTTTAAAGCTCACACAGTGGAGGTTAATGTCAGCAGAGGTGGGTATGGTTGTTTGTGTATGTGAAACCGGGGTCAAAGGCCAGTAGGAAATGAAGAAAAAAACTGAGAGGAGTTCCACAGGGGAGCATACACACACACACACACACACACACACACACACACACACACACACACACACACACACACACACACACACACACACACACACACACACACACACACACACACACACACGCACACACACACACACACACACACACACACACACACACACACACACACACACACACACACACACACACACCCCAGGCCTTTATTACCCAGTGTTCACATACAGGGGCAATAGTTAAATAAACAGCAGGCACATATCCACATGCATATATATTACCAACGCCTCATGAGAACACAATCATCTTCACAGACAATGATAATATATTTGTGTCACCATGATGAGATATAGCATACACCTGCATATTGTGTCATTCTAAGGCCAAGGGGATATTCAATGGTTATCTTATAGATACTTAACTGTCACGACTTCTGCCGAAGTCGTTACCTCTCCTTGTTCAGGCGGTGCTCGGCGTTCGACGTCACCGGTCTTCTAGCCAGCATTGATCCATTTTTCATTTTCCATTGGTTTTGTCTTGTCTTCCCACACACCTGTTTTCAATCCCATTCATTACCTGTTGTGTATTTAACCCTCTGTTTCCCCTCATGTCTTTGTCAGAGATTGTTTTATTGTTAGTGTTGTTTAGTTGTTGTGCGACGGGGTCCTCGTACCCATGTTTTTTCATGTCTGTACGTTTTAGTGTTATGGAGCATGTTCTGTGGACATTTATTAAAATACTCCATTTACACTCCATTTTGACTCTCCTGCGCCTGACTTCCCTGCCACCTAATACACACGGCGCTGACATTAACATAGTTGAAATTCTGATCCTTACATGTGATCCTATTTTTTTGAAGGCTAATGCTAACTTGAAGACATATTGAATTAAGCTTGAATTAAGGACGAATTCCAATGAGCAGACAGGAAGAGAGGAATGTGGTCATTCAGCTCAACAACAATGTAACGCTTCTAACAAATGGATAAGGCGAGCAAGGACCAGGCCAAACACAATACTCAAACATATCCACATACAGACAAATGCAGAAACTCAAGCATGTATACCACCCCGTGGGGTGGTTGAGCTAATGTGATTAGCATGAGGTTGTAAGTAAGAAAAACATTTCCCAGGACATAATCATGTCTGATATGGGCAGAAAACGTACATTCTTGTTAATCTAACTGCACTGTCCAATTTACAGTAGCTAGTACAGTAAAATAATACCATGCTATTGTTTGAGGAAGGTGCACTTGTGTTTTCGGGTCTCATCCCGTGTTATTTATTCAAGGTACTCCTCGCACTTTTTGTTTGGGTTTCAACCCTGTGTTTTGTATACGTGTTTGTTTGGTCTTCTTTCCCGTGCCTTTACATGGCATGCTGTAATTTGGGTCAATAAAAAACCCTATTATGCATTCCAGCGCCTGTCTTACGACCCTTTATCTCAACATGACAACAGTTATGAACTTAAATGTATTAATAAACCAATTGGGCAGTCTTGATACAACATTTTGAACAGAAATACAATGGTTCATTGAATCAGTCTAAAATGTTGCACATACACTGCTGCCATCTAGTGGCCAAAGTCTAAATTGTGTCTAACCTGGAATATTACAATTTGGCCTTTCTCTTGAATTTGAAAGATCATGGAAAAAAATATGGGGGAAAAAAACGTTTTTTTTCTTTGTATTGTCTTTTACCAGATCTAATGTGTTATATTCTCCTACATTCTCTTCACATTTCCCCAAACTTCAAAGTGTTTCCTTTCAAATGGTATCAAGAATATGCATATCCTTGCTTCAGGTCCTGAGTTACAGGCAGTTAGATTTGGGTATGACATTTTAGGCAAAAAAAATGTTTTTAAAAGGGTCCGATCCTTATTAAACCATAGACCTCGCACACACACAACCAACAAGACTGCATTGGTTGCTATGGTGGAGAAGGCCCTGGTCCCGAGATGTTTATCATTATGTTCAGTCAGGCTCTTATCTGACTCATCTGCTCATGGCCATGTCAGTAAGTTACAATCCCAACCTCAGAAATGTGGAATTCATTGGCTGTGGAGGAAGAGTGGACCCACTCACTACCATAACACTCCCAGT
The DNA here is from genome assembly GCF_013265735.2 of Oncorhynchus mykiss. Taxonomy (NCBI): domain Eukaryota; kingdom Metazoa; phylum Chordata; class Actinopteri; order Salmoniformes; family Salmonidae; genus Oncorhynchus; species Oncorhynchus mykiss. The sequence continues at coordinate 31,576,464 of NC_048582.1, forward strand.
TTTATGCAGTGAGTCAGGAGGAACTCAATTTGCAGAGCTTTGTCTGGAACTAGTATACATGCACATTAAGCTTCCTGACTGAGTCAGACACACACATTCAGAACTAATTGTAAGGAGAACCAGCCCCTCACACAGTAATAGAGAAACTGATTTGTAGGTATGAAGGCAGGGAGTTATGGGAGTGGTACGCAAAGCATGCACCATCTTTCTCTGTCTCCAAGTCAAGATTTACAGTAAAAGAGCCTGGCGACGACGTCTGACTCGAAATGCTAAACTCAATAATCTGTTAGAATATTTTATAGTGTTTGGGTCAGGGTGTCTCTTCTTCTTGCAAGCTTAAGAAGAGTATCACAAGATGAAGTTGATGATAAATTGCTCAAAGCAACAAAGGAAGAGCACGGGACAGGGACACTGCCTAGGACTAACTGTGTGTGTGTGTGTATGTGTCTGTGGCATATCTTTGTGTAATTAACAGCAGAGATAAACGAAAGGCTGCACAAAGTGCTACAATACAATGATGTAAGATGTGTTGGCGAGTAAATACTATTTTCTGCTCTGTAAATACAGTAGTATTAGGTTTATTACAGTTTACCTCATCACATAATTGTAATAAGGCGCACACACACACACTCAAATGTGATGGAAATGGCACTAAACAAGTCTATGCTTTACAGGGTTTATGTTATGCCCTTACATTTGATACAAATCACAATTACACGATTGATACAGAGACTATTTTCATCCAGTCAATACAGCCCATGCCTCCCAGTTAAAAGCTTTGTACAAGATGTTGGCCAAGTTGTGAAGCAATTCCTATAAGTGCATCTAAGAATCTAACTTGTGACTGAAGTTAATCGTGACCAAGGAAACCGCAGGCTTTTGGGACATGTTGTTATTATATAAATGATACTGCATGACTCACACAAACAAGCAGGGGTGTGAAGCTATGTTCATTTCCCTCTGTCAAACACATATCCTATGTAGGGAATAGGGTGCCATTTGGGACGGAGACCTGTGGTGAAATGAAATTCGAGATCTGCTGCCATACTACACTTAAATAAGTGAAATGTTTTCTCAGAAAGTCTACTTTGCAATGTGCTACCTTTTACTTTTTGAATGGCACTCGTGTTACACGTAAACAACAGTATATTTATGGGTATGTTTATCTTATCCATAAGTACCATGTAATACAAGTCTGTAGGACATTACACTGTATGTGAACTAAACCACCAGTGCACAGTATCAATGACGTATTGTACGTAATGCAGTGGATTAAGACATATGGGTTGGCAGATTCAATGTTAGCATCATCTAATTCATTGTAAACAAGTTAAAACACTAGACCTATTTGGAAGCCCATTTTGGGCTTTAATACTTTGCAATCAAATCATTTCTAAAGCAAATCCATTCTCTGTAAACGTACAATAACAACTAAAGAACACTGGTCATAAACTCAAAGTAAACTTAATCTAAATGCATCGATTCACCTGTATTGTGAGAAGGGCAGTGGATTCTAAGTGTATTTGTATTGCATCTGAAGTCAAGGGGAATGAATGGTTGGATATGAGAAATGAATGAAGAGAATAGTTGAAGAGTAAAATAGTTAATGTTACAGAGAGAGAAAGAGAGACAGGGAAGAGAGTGTAGGGAAGAAAAGAGGGAGGGATGGAGGGTGTGGTGATGTATAAAACAACCCTTTACATCCCAACCTCCACCACTCTCTCTCTCTCTCTCTCTTCACTTTTCCCTTTGCTTTCTCATTCCCCACAATTCTTCCTACATCTCGGTGAGTAGCAACTTTAATCTTGGGTTTCTTAATTGTGCACCCTAATGTTTAAACGTCAATGTTACTGTGGTGGTTTTAAAATGTAATCCCTACTCGGTATGTTTTGTTTTGTGCACTTACATTTTTCTCTTGGTTTTTGGATTTAACCCTTCGCTCACCTGACTTCTGTTTCGGAGTTTTGCACTTTTAAACAAAATGTCCTTCTTTTGGTTCCTAATGTGGTTGATTTTATTATGAGGACTTGATTCTGTAACGGAGGCTTGCAAACCAGTCATTCTGTACCAATGTGTTTTGCATTGCGGAGGACAAGTTGGGTTTCACTTATCGCTGTGAGTACTAGTCAGTAGTTGTAATATCGCAGCAGTTTGTGGTTCTCCTATTCTCATTCCCTTTTCCCTACTCCCCCATCTTTCATTATTTCCTTCTCTCTCTGTCTCATCTGGCTAACATTCCCTTGGCTCTACCCTTTGCTCCCTCAACCACATCCTCAAGAGCAGACACACACACGCACACACGCACACACACACACACACACACACACACACACAGAGAGAGGAAGACAAGAAGATTAAAGAAGTAACAATTGGGGTAAACACACAGCATATGGAAAAATATGGTGAGGTGTTATTCAGTAGAAGAGTAATCCAGAAGGGATTTGCCCAGACCGTTACATGTTTCCTCATCTGGAGCCATGTTAATTACCAGGAGAGCATGGCGTTGCCATAACAGTGCTTGTGTTTTTCACCATAGAACCTGTGGTAGAGACCATGGTTGCCTCCCAAATGGCACCCTGTTCACCATGTAGGGCCCTGGTTAAAAGTAGTTAACTATGTAGGGAAAAGGGTGCTACCATGGGCTCAGAGGAAACCAGGTTTTATTTTGATTCCTTTCATTGGAAAATGCAGAGAAACACACAAGAGACAAAAGCTATGATGATGAAGCTACAGTATCATGCAATGCAACAACCATATGCTTTCAGTGAATTCATTGAAATAGTTTAATGCCCCACCGAATTGAGTTTTCATACTTTGAGAGTGAAAGAACGGACAAATAATATTCTTATCTATAGTGAGCAAGAACAGCAATGTCCAGAAATGTTTTTTTTTGTGCTTCACTAGGTTCTGTGTCCCTCTCTGTTTTCCCCTTCAACTATAGTCACCATGTCTGGGATCCAGCAGGCCATGTCTCTCCTCATCGCCTCCTTCCACAAGTACTCTGGGAAGGACGGGGACAAGTTGACCCTCAGCAAGGCCGAGCTGAAAGAGCTGCTCCAGGCTGAACTAGGGGAGATGCTTGGGGTGAGTGAGACTGAGCATACAATTCCTAATGATCTGGGATCAGATTTGTTTTGTTGCACTACAGCAGTGATGTCAAACTGAATTCCTGGAGGGCCATGTGTCTGCAGATTTTTGTTATTTCCTTAAATTAAGACTGAGAGATCCAGGTGAGGGCCCTCCAGGAAGTGTGTTTGACACCCCCTGCTCTAGAGGCAGGGTCAGTGCTCTCTCTTCCGAGATCTGTTGGGTCGGGCAAAATAGGAATGCCGGAAAGATTGGGTCCATTTCTGAATACAGCTCAAATAAACAATGCTTGCTAACTCCAGCAATGGCATCCCAAAATATTTAAATTCACTAAGATGTATATCACCTTTATATCATCTTTGGCCAGAAATACAGCTTGTGTGTCAAGACAGTTTTCTTGTTAAGCTCCCCCTTCTTTCTTCTGCATTCTGTCGGTTTTCAGAAAGCCAGTGACAAGTCAGCAGTGGACAGAATCTTCAAGGACCTGGACTCTAACAAAGACAACACTGTTGACTTCAAGGAGTATGTCACCCTCGTGTCCTGCCTCACAGTGATGTGCAATGAGTTCTTCATAAAGAAGTAGAGCACGTACACCACCTAGTGGCCATAATACAAAACTGCAGGAGGAGACCACTCAATTTAACAGAGATTAAACAGTGAAGCAGTCTAGAGTAGTAATATTGCAGTAATATATAATAGACAGGTTGAATCTGGGAAGTTGTCCTTGTAATGCAAAGTCCATCGATAAAGAAATTAGATGAGTATGTTCCACCTGGTCTGGTGTCATTTTTTTGTGCTGCTGTCACTTCTTCATATCACATGTTTCTTACTGAGGTTTTTCTTACTAAGATTATGTTTAAAGCCTTTCTTGTATGACAATGTGCATCCATTTCACACGATGGGAAATAGTTGGGTTCATTCTATGCATATGCAGTGGCTTAGGCCTACATGCTATTGAGTACATATGATATGAGACATCTGCCTCTGGTGAATGGTATAACTATTAAGCTAAACAAGAGATCGGTGGATCTGTTTAATCACCACCAAAGGGTTTGGTATAGCACATGTGTAACTTGTTAGACCCCTCAAGAATCAGGGCATGTGTCCTCAAACCTCTCTTTCTCTGTCTTCACTGAGAAGAGTTGGGTCCAGGTAGGCATGTTTCTAATAGGCAACTTAATCCTACTCATATTGGAAAATGGATATTGTAATAAGCAATAAGGTACAAGAGGCCGCACTATTATTTAATGAATATCACAGGTAAAATGACTCTGTTCAGTCCGACACAGAAAGACAATGGAGGACAGGTTTAGTATACGGCTGCAGGTAGCCTAGTGGTTAGAGCGTTGGGCCAGTAACTGAGAGGTTGCTAGATCAAATCCCTGAGTTGACTATTTAAAAATCTGTCGTTCTGCCCCTGAACAAGGCAGTTAGATCAAATCCCTGAGCTGACAATGTAAAAATATGGTGTTCTGCCCTTGAACAAGACACTGTTCCTAGGCTGTCATTTGTAAATAAGAATTTGTTTAAGAAATACTTGGACCCTCATCAACATCTCAACAAACATATAGAATTAACTGCAAAAAAAGACAATAGGCCTACTGCAGTGGCATGACTTTCAAATTGGTTCACTCCTACAGACAGTGTAGCTTGCTACGTAAAGCAGGCAGACAAGCATCAAGGCATTCAGTTATTGTTTGTTAGAATGGGCCAAATGAGTGACCTACGTGACTTTGAGCTCGGTATGATCATCAGTGCCAGGCACACCGGTTCTAGTTTCTCAGAAACGTCCGGCCTCCTGGGCACGCAGGACAGGTTCAATGGTTCACCAAGAATGGTGCTACAAAACAAAAAACATCCAGTCATTAGCAGTCCTGTGGACGAAAACAGCTTGTGGATGAGAGAGGTCAAAGGAGAATGGCAAACAGGCAAATAATGTGGTACGTCAGTGGTGGGCAGAACGGCATCTCGGAACGCTTCCTTTTTACTGATAGGCGTTTGCAGCAGACAACCACACAGGGTTCCACTCCTAGCCTTGATGATATCGGAGCAAGTATGTTGTTGCTGGGATCCTTATTATGGGTGATTTTGACCATGTTAAGGTGTGTCTGGACTATTCTCAGGAAATGGATTACAACCATTTGTTAACATTCCAACTAGACAGAATTCCATCATATACTTTGTCATTGCCAACTTTGCAGACTTTTATAGTACCCCTACAACAATGTCACCTTTGGGTCTCAGTGATCATAATATTGTAGTTCTGTCACTAACACAATCATCAAGAAAGTAATTCAACCATTGAAAGAGTTAAGCATCAGTGGATGTGGCTAGTGGTTTTCCCTCATAGGAGGTTGGTGGCACCTTAATTGGGGAGAACGGGCTCGTGGTAGTAGCTGGAGCGTAATATGTGAAATGGTGTCAAATACATCAAACACATGGTTTCTATGTGTTTTGATGCCATTCCATTTACTCTGTTCCAGACATTATTATGAGCAGTCCTCCACTCCGTGTCCTCCACTCCGCGTCCTCCACTCTGCATCCTCCACTGCTTTCCCTCCTTAAATGGCCGGAAGTAACAAATGTGGAGAGCACACAGCAGAAAACAGACCATTTCTATAACACCCTCAATCACGCCATTGCAGCTTACTTCCCAGAACAGGTGGCTAGGATGCATGCACAGGATAAGGAGTGGATTTCACCTAAAATCAAAGAGCTGATAAAAAGCAGACAGAAAGCCTTCAGTGAAAAAGACTGGCCTTCATGGCACGCTCTGAGGAACAAAACCCAGAGAGAGATCAAGACAGCAAGATCAACAGTCTACCACACTGAAATCCAGAAAAACAAGAGGGAGAACCCAGCAACATGGTACCATCAAATTGAATCTCTGACCAGCAGTAAAAAGACCATTTCCATCAAAGTTGACGGGCTCGACCCAGAAAACCATTCTGCTATTGTCAATGCTACACTCTTATAACAAAAGGTTATTCGGCTGTCCCCATAGGATAACCCTATTTGGCTCCAGGTAGAACCCTTTTGGGTTCTATGTAGAACCCTCTGTGGAACTCAAAAAGGTTCTACCTGGAACCAAAATTCAAAAGGCACTCACATCTGAGCTATCTTTGTTGCAGGTGCATGGTAACAGTTGAACAAAATGAGAAAAAATAAGAAACCCGCACACTGCTCTTGCTAGTATCACTGCTCTTTATTAAGCTCTACGTATTGGCCTCTATCTGGAACCAAAAACATTTTTTTAAAGGGTTCTCCCATGGGGACAGAACCCTTTTAGGTCCTAGATAGCAGCTTTTTTTCTAAGAGTGTATAAATTACAAGTTTTAATCTGTCACCACATCAGTACCACAACTAATGCTTTCAGACCTACATGCATCTTACCAGCTATGCCACTCCCTACTGTTGAACCATGGGAAATGCACATGAGACAACTCTCCGTTCAGAAAGGCCCCAGGTCCTGGCCTCATCAGTGGCAGATTCATTAGGCTTGTGAAGGTTTTGTTGCTGAATGGGTAACACAGGATATCGAAAAGAACATCTTCAACCAACAGTTCAGCTGCTTCAAGGGTAGCTCAACCACCCACTGCCTTGTAAGCATGGCAGACCAGCTGACATCAGAAGCACTTGGGTCTTGACAGACTACAGCAAGGCCTTTGATCTTGTGGATCACACCATTGCAATGAAACCTTTTGCAATTATCTGTCCAACCAGAGACCATGGATTTTTTACTTCCTTTTCCGACCAGAGCTAGGTGACAAGATACATAAGACTGTACCCCAAGCACTCTCTTGTGGCCTCCCCCAGGGCACACAGCTTGGTCCAATTGTATTGTGGCTCACATCATGGTGCATCAGAGGGCACCCTGTCCAACTCCTGGACCTTTGTGGAGGATCTGAACCTTTTATTTAACTAGGCAAGTCAGCCTACCCCAGCCAAACCCTAACCCAGACAACGCTGGGACAATTGTGCACCGCCCTACGGGACTCCCAATCACATCCGATTGTGATACAGCCTGGAATTGAACCAGTGTCTGGTTCCCAAAATATAGCAAAACCTTAATCAAGAGTGTGCATGTCACGGTCGTCCTCCTCTTCATCTGAAGAGGAGAGGCGAAAAGGATCAGAGGACCAATATGCGGCGTGGTAAGTGTCCATGGTAAAATCTTTAATAAAGAAAGACTGAACACTATACAAAAGAGTAACAAAAACAATAAACCAAATTTGACCGTGAAGCTACAAAAATGAGACCTGTGCTGACACAAGCCACTAACATAGACAATCACCCACAAACAAACCCAGGCTACCTAAGTATGATTCTCAATCAGAGACAACTAATGACACCTGCCTCTGATTGAGAACCATACTAGGTCGAAACATAGAAATACCCAAATCATAGAAAAACAAACATAGACTGCCCACCCAACTCACGCCCTGACCATACTAAATAAATACAAAACAAAGGAAATAAAGGTCAGAACGTGACAGTGCAGAGCAGTCATCAAGGCAAAGGGTGGCTACTTTGAAGAATCTAAAATGTATTTTGATTTGTTTAACACTTTTTTGGTTACTACATTATTCCATATGTGTTATTTCATAGTTTTGATGTCTTCACTATTATTCTACAATGTATAAAATATTAAAAATAAAGAAAAACCCTTGAATGAGTAGGTGTGTCCAAACTTTTGACTGATACTGTATTTATAATAGTAGAGGAAAGACAATTAACATTAAGGGGCAATGCAAATAGTCTGGGTAGCCATGTGATTAGCTGTTCAGGAGTCTTATAGCTGTTGGTAGAAGGTAGAAGCTGTTGAGAAGCTTTTTGTACCTAGACTTGGCACTCCGGTAGCAGAGAAAACAGTCTATGACTAGGGTGGCTGTAGTCATTGACAATTTTTAGGGCCTTCCTCTGACACCGCCTGGTATAGAGGTCCTGGATGGCAGGAAGCTTGGCCCCAGTGATGTACTGGGCCATACGCACTACCCTCTGTAGTGCCTTGAGGTCGGAGGCCGAGCAGTTGCCATACCAGGCTGTGATGCTCACGATTGTGCAGCTGTAGAACTTCTTGAGGATCTGAGGACCCATGCCAAATCTTTTCAGTCTCCTGAGGGGGAATAGGTTTTGTCGTGCCCTCTTCACGACTGCCTTGGTGTGCTTGGACCATAAAAGTTTGTATGTGATATGGAAACAAAGGAACCTGTAGCTCCCAACCTGCTCCACTACAGCCCCTTTGATGATAATGGGGGTGTGCTAGGTCCTCCTTTTCCAGTAGTCCACAATCATGGGGCGGCCCGTCAGGAAGTCCAGGATCCAGTTGCAGAGGGAGGGGTTTAGTCTCAGTGTCCTTAGCTTAGTGATGAAATATGAGGGCACTATGGTGTTGAACGCTGAGCTGTAGTCAATGAATTGCATTCTCACATAGGTGTTCCTTTTGTCCAGGTGTGAAAGAGCAGTGTGGAGTGCAATATAGATGACATAATCTGTGGATCTGTTGGGGCGGTATGCAAATTGGAGTGGGTATAGGGTTTCTGGAATAATGGTGTTGATGTGAGCCATGACCAGCATTTCAAAGCACTTCATGGCTACAGACGTGAGGGCTACGGGTCGGTAGTAATTTAGGCAGGTTACCTTGGTGTTGTTGGGCACAAGGACTATGGTGGTCTGCTTGAAACATGTTGGTATTTCAGACTCAGACAGAGAGAGGTTGAAAATGTCAGTGAAGACACTTGTCAGTTGGTCAGCGGATGCTCGGAGTACACGTCCTGGTAATCCGTCTGGCCCTGCGGCCTTGTTAATGTTGACCTGTGTGAACACGCTGCAGAGAGCGTGATCACACAGTCGTCTGGAACAGCTGTGCTCTCATGCACATTTCGGTGTTACTTGCCTCGAAGCGAGCATAAAAGTTATTTAGCTCATCTGGGAGGCTCGTGTCACTGGACAGCTCTCAGCTGTGCTTCCCTTTGTAGTCCGTAATAGTTTGCAAGCCCTGCCACATCCGACGAGCATCAGAGCCGGTGTAGTGCGATTCAATCTTAGTCCTGTATTGACGCTTTGCCTGTTTGATGGTTTGTCGGAGGGCATTGCAGGGTTTCTTATAGGCTTCCGGGTTACAGTCCCGCTCCTTGAAAGTGGCAGCTCTACCCTTTAGCTCAGTGTGCATGTTGTGTGTAATCCATGGCTTCTGGTTGGGGTATGTACGTGTAGTTGTTTTTCTTTCAGAGTGTAATGAATTCCTACTAAAGAATAGTAGGCTGATACACATTCAATACATTAGGTGGCACATGCACCTGTAACAATTTGTTTGTGTATCGCCATAATACCGAAGATGAACTCACGGAAGGTGACCTCACGGAAGGCCCTTTTCCTTCCTCTCTTTTTGTGTGGTGTGAGAAAGTGCCCATTTATTATGTTGGAGATAAGTAAATAGTATATTCATATTTTGCATGTAGTTCACTACTCCCCAACACTATAAGCTAAATGTAGTTTATAGGAGGTGCTATGTCCCTGTTCTCTAAGGGGTAACAGTAGAGTAACCATAGTCTTGTGTTTCTCTTTTCCAGCCATGCCTCAGTACTACTTCTATTCCACAGGTGTCGGATCGGGCAGTAGCAGTCTACACTCAGACTGGGGAGGGGAGGGTCACTATTGTGCGCAGATGGGAGTACATCAGAGGGTAAATACCATCTAATCTTCTAATTAAGAAGAGGATGCTGCACTATAGCTGGGTTTAGACAGGCAGCCCAATTCTGATATTTTCTTATGCTAATTGGTATTTTGACCAATCACATCAAGTCTTTCACGTCAGATCTTTTTCAGAGCTGAGCTGATTGGTCAAAATGCCAATTTAGTGACATTTTTTCATCAGAATTGGTCTCCCTGTCTAGATGACCATCAAAATAAAGCACATCTAAAGAATGTTCACTAACTGGCTTGAAATTGAATTGAATAGCAATGTGAGTGCATTTACTCACACCTTTATCCATATTTACAAAGAATTTTGCATTTACAAAAAAAAATGCAATTCAAGAGGTTGTGTGTGGATAGTAAATTATACTTGTGCGTTGTTTTGTTTATGGTACACATTTGTGAGTTGTACTCTATCTCCGTATGGGGTCTCGTGATGCCATCGAGGGGCTGGTTAATAACAAGGAGCTCGTCTGAGTGTATTTCTGAGGGAGTTATTTTACGCTGGCCGGGTTGAATTGTAATCACGTTGGCATGGGAAAACCATAGGCATTAAAACCAGAGGAAAACATCATGCTTCTACGTCACTTTGATTCTGAGCCGACTTCGCCATATGACAGTGGGGGGGGGGGGGGGCACTTGCTTCACGCCCGGGAGGTAGCCCGTCCCCGATTCCAAATCGAATGTAATCTTTCAGCCGGTGCAAAGACGCGTACACGGGCGGGATTAATCGAACTCTCTGTTGTTTTGAATCCGCTAGACACAGACTGGAGGGGGTACGGTTTTGATTAGAAGATGGCGGATGTTGAAGGCGATGAAATTCGGTCGGCTCTCCTTTCGGCTTCCAGTAATGGACCCGCTGCAGGTTCGGTAGTCGGTACCGGAGGCCAAAATGCTACCCAGGTGACGTCAGGTCCACGGATGGTTAGAATTGTAAAGTCGGAATCAGGATATGGATTCAACGTTCGTGGACAAGTTAGCGAAGGAGGACAACTGCGAAGCATTAATGGGGAATTGTACGCCCCTCTTCAGCATGTCAGTGCTGTTTTGCCTGGAGGGGCTGCGGACCGAGCTGGCATATCAAAGGGTGATAGGATTCTTGAGGTGTAAGTCGGCTTTCTTTACCCATAATAGCGGTCGTTAGCTTCCTAGCTGGCATATCCACCAAGACTGGCTAGTTAACGTTAGCAAGCTAGCTAGCTATCTAGCTACGTCTAACTTAGCTAGCTAGCTAGGTTAATTGTCAACTCTACCTCTGATTTTTAAAACTAGCTAGCTAAGTTAGCTGTCCAGAGTCAATATATACTATATATACGCAAGTATGTGGACACCCCTTCAAATGACTGGTTTCGGCTATTTCAGCCACACCAGTTGCTGACAGGTGTGTAAAATCGAGCTCACAGCCATGCAATCTCCATACACATACATTGGCAATAGCTAGTGGCACCGTCATAGGATGCCACCTTTCCAACAAGTCAGTTCCTCAAATGTATGACCTTGTAGAACTTCCCTGGTCAGCTGTTATTGTGAAGTGGAAATGTCTAGCAACAACGTGGTAGGCCACACAAGCTCGCAGAACGGGACCACCGATCCAAACTGCATCTGGACGCAACTTGAGCACAAGAACCGTTCCTCGATAGCTTCATAAAATGGTCTTCCATGGCCGAGCAGCCACACAAACCTAAGATCACCATGTATAATGCCAAATGTCGGCTGGAGTGGTGTAAAGGTCACCGCCACTGGACTCTGGAGCAGTGGAAACTGGTTCTCTGGAGTGATGAATCACGCTTCACCATGGCAGTCCGACGGACGAATCTGGGTTTGTCGGATGCCAGGAGAACACTACCTGCCCCATTGCATAGTGCCAACTGTACAGTTTGGTGGAGGAGGAATCATAGTCTGGGGCTGTTTTTTTATGGTTCGGGCTAGGCCCCTTAGTTCCAGTGAAGGGAAATCTTAACGCTACAGCATACAAATAACATTATAGAACAGGGGTAGGCATCCCTGGTCCTGGAGTGCTGCAGCATGTTCATGGTTTTTGATTTAACCAACTTGGACCAGGTGTGTGGAATTTAGTCAGTCACTGAACTGATCATTTAGCTCAGTTGGTCAGGTGTGGTGCCTAGTTGGACCAGTCCTGAGGCACTCGAGGAACAGGGTTTACTTACCCCTATTGTAGATTATTCTGTGCTTCCAACTTTGTGGCAACAGTTTGGAGAAGGTCCTTTCCTGTTTCAGAATGACAATGCCCCCAAGCACAAAGCGAGGCCCATACAGAAACGGTTTGTTGAGACTGGCGTGGAAGAACTTGACTGGCCTGCACTGAGCCCTGACCTCAACCCCATCGAACACCTTTGGGATGAATTGGAATGCTGACTGCAAGCCATACCTAATCGCCCAACATCAGTGCCCGACCTCACTAATGCTCTTGTGGCTGAATGGAAGCAAGTCCCCCCAGCAATGTTCCAACAACTAGTGGAAGTCTTCCCAGAAGAGGGGAGGCTGTTATAGCAGCTCCATAGTAATGCCCATGATTTTGGAATGAGATGTTCGACGAGCATGTGTGCACATACTTTTAGCCATTTAGTGTATGTATCTGGGGAGGACATTTCTCAATGGACAATTATCATTGTTAATTGCTGTAAATATGGACAGTACCAGTCAAAAGTTTGGACACACCTACTCATTCAAGTTTTTTTTACATTTGATTTACTATTTTCTACACTGTAGAATAATAGTGAAGACAAACTATGAAATAACACACATGGAGCACATGGAATCATGTAGTAACCAAGTTCTAAACAAATCCAAATGTATTTTATATTTGAGATTCTTCAAAGTAGCCAACCTTTGCCTTGATGACAGCTTGGCATTTTCTCAACCAGCTTCATGAGGAATGCTCTTCCAACAGTCTTGAAGGAGTTCCCACATATGCTGAGCACTTGTTGGCTGCTTTTCCTTCACTCTGCGGTCAAGCAAAGCACCATCACACCATACATGCTGAGATCATCCGTTCACCTACTCTACGTCTCACAAAGACACAGCGGTTGGAACCAAAAATTGCAAATTTGTATTCTTCAGACCAAAGGACAGATTTCCACTGGTCATGTTTCTTAGCACAAGCAAGTCTCTTATTATTATTGGTATCCTTTAGTAGTGGTTTCTTTGCAGCAATTCAACCATGAAGGCCTGATTCACGCAGTTTCTTCTGAACAGTTGTTGAGATGTCTGTTACTTGAACTCTGTGAAGCATTTATTTTGGCTGCAAACTGAGGTGCATTTAACGATAATGAACTTATCCTCTGGAGCAGAGGTAACTCTGGGTCTTCTTTTCCTGTAGTGGTCCTCATGAGAGCCAGTATCATCATAGCGTTGGATGGTTTTTGCAACTGCACTTGAAGAAACTTTAAGAATAGAGTTCTTAGTAATGATGGACTGTCATTTCTCTTTGCTTATTTGAGCTGTTCTTGCCATAATATGGACTTTGGTCTTTTACCAAATAGGGCTATCTTCTGTATTCTACCTCTACCCTGTTACACCAACTGATTGGCTCAAATGCATTAAGAAGGAAAGAAATTACACAAATTAACTTTTAACAGGCACACCTGTATATCGAAATGCAATTCAGGCGACTACCACATGAAGCTGGTTGAGAGAATGCCAAGAGTGTGCAAAGCTGTCATCAAGGCAAAGGGTGGCTACTTTGAAGAATGTCAAATATAAAATTATATTTTGACACTTTTTTGGTAACTACATGATCCCATATGTGTTATGTCATAGTTTATGTCTTCAGTATTATTCTACAATGTAGGACATAGTAAAAATAAAGGGATCTGTGTGTAATATATATAAACTTTTAGTGCATTTACGAGGCATTACAATACATTGTGAGATACACGTTGCCGACTTCAGATGAGTACCGTGGGGCTTGGACTCTAGACATTTTTGTGAGAAGACCGATATCTGGTATGTCTCATGGTCTGACAAACAGTTGTAGCTCAGCCATCTTCCACTGCAGATGCGGAAGGCCCACATAGTTGGATGCGAATTGAGATGCAGCCCTTGCCAAAAAAACTATAGCTTAAACGGACAGATTTTGATGGTTATTTAAAAAAAAATAATATATATATATATATATATATATATATACCGTTCAAAATTTTGGGGTCACTTAGAAGTTTCCTTATTTTTCAAAGAAAGAACATTTTGTGTCCATTTTAAAATAACATCAAATTGGTCAGAAATACAGTGTAGACATTGTTAATGTTGTAAATGACTATTGTAGTTGGAAACAGCTGATTTGTTAATGGAATATCTACATAGGTGTACAGAGGCCCATTATCAGCAACCATCACTCCTGTGTTCCAATGGCACGTGGTGTTAGCTAACCCAAGTTTTATAATTTTAAAATGCTAATTGATCATTAGAAAACCCTTTTGCAATTATGTTAGCACAGCTGAAAACTGTTGTGCTGTTTAAAGAAGCAATAAAACTGGCCTTTAGACTAGTTGAGTATCTGGAGCATCAGCATTCGTGGGTTCGATTACAGGCTCAAAATGGCCAGAAACAAAACTTTCTTCTGAAACTCGTCAGTCTATTCTTGTTCTGAGAAAGGAAGGCTATTCCATGCGAGAAATTGCCAAGAAACTGAAGATCTTGTACAACGCTGTGTACTACTCCCTTCACAGAACAGCGCAAACTGGCTCTAACCAGAATAGAAAGAGGAGTGGGAGGCCCTGGTGCACAACTGAGCAAGAGGACAAGTACATTAGTGTCTACTTTGAGAAACAGGCGCCTCAGGTCCTCAACTGGCAGCTTCATTAAATAGTACCCGCAAAACACCAGTCTCAACGTCAACAGTGAAGAGGCGACTCCAGGATGCTGGCCTTCTAGGCATAGTTGCAAAGAAAAAGCCATATCTCAGACTGGCTAATAAAAATAAAAGATTAAGATGGGCAAAAGAACACAGACACTGGACAGAGGAAGATAGGAAAAAAGTGTTATGGACACACAAATCTAAGTTTGAGGTGTTCGATTCACAAAGTACATTTGTGAGACTCAGAAAAAATGAAAATATGCTGGAGGAGTGCTTGACGTCTGGTGTGTGCTTTGGTGGTGGTAAAGTGGGAGATTTCACCAGGGTAAAATACATTTTGAATAAGAAGACTATCTCTCCGTTTTGCAACGCCATGCCATACCCTGTGGATGGCGCTTAATTGGAGCCAATTTCCTTCAACAGGACAATGACCCAAAGCACAGCTCCAAACTATGCAAGAACTATTTAGGGAAGAAGCAGTCAGCTGGTTTTCTGTCTATAATGGAGTGGCCAGCACAGTCACCTGATCTCAACCCTTTTGAGCTGTTGTGGGAGCAGCTTAACTGTATGTATGTATGTATGTATGTATGTATGTATGTAAGAAGTGCCCATCAAGCCAATACTACTTGTGGGAGGTGCTTCAGAAAGCATGGGGTGAAATCTCTAGAGATTTCCTCAACAAATTGACAACTAGAATGCCAAAGGTCTGTAAGGCTGTAATTGCTGCAAATTGAGGATTCTTTGACAAAAGCAAAGTTTGAAGGACACCATTTTTTATTTCAATTAAAAATCATTATTTATAACCTTGTCAACGTCTTGACTATATTTTCTATTAATTTTGCAACTCATTTGATGTATATTTTCATGGAAAACAAGGACCTTTCTAAGTGAACGGTAGTGTATATATTACTTAGATTGATGCACGGGTGTGTCAATACCCTTCAGCATTCAAATCAAATCTAGCTAGCTAACGTTAGCTCGTGGTTTACAACAGGATTTTTGGAGTCAACTCCGACACACAGAAATGGATGAGCACACACATTACCTAATTATTGCGGAGTCTTACTAGGAAGACTACATTTGCATTCTAGAGGACTGACATGAGCATAATGCTGCTCATTTGCTCATCAATTTAGCATATAAAAGGCCTATTTTGTTTGAATATAGCTGGTCTGTAGGAACTAAAATATTTTGGTGATATTTTTGCTCTGCGCAGCCTTGACGAATCCTATGGGATGATGTGGCGCACTATACTCCAAGCCTATTCTTTGCCACTTTATAGCCCTATTCGGACCGGTATTACTAGAGACATTGGTTATGTAATTATTATCCAAGCATGCACATTAAACCTCTAACTAGGGGGCACCTGATGGCTCTCAGAGAGATTCTTGCGTAAAATACAGAGGTAGCCATTTTTCCTCTTGGTCCTACTGAAAAACCAATTGTCCCGGTGGATATATTATCGAATAGATATTTGAAAAACACCTTGAGGATAGATTATAAACAACGTTTGCCATGTTTCTGTCGATTATTATGGAGCTAATTTGGAATATTTTCCGGTCGATTTCTCAGCCAAACGTGAAGAACAAACGGAGCTATTTCGCCTACAAAAATAATATTTTGGGAAAAAAGGAACATTTGCTATCTAACTGGGAGTCTCGTGAGTGAAAACATCCGAAGCTCATCAAAGGTAAACGATTTAATTTGATTTTCGTGACCAAGTTGCCTACTGCTAGCTGGACATAATGCTATGCTAGGCTATCAATAAACTTACACAAATACTTGTCTTGCTTTGGCTGTAAAGCATATTTTCAAAATCTGAGATGACAGGGTGATTAACAAAAGGCTAAGCTGTGTTTCAATATATTTCACTTGTGATTTCATGAATAGGAATATTTGCTAGTAATATTTATGTCCGTTGCGTTATGTTAATTAGTGTCAGATGATGACAACGATCCCGGACACAGGATGGGTAGTTACAACATTAAGGGGACAATACACACAATTTTTTTCAAACTGAATTGACTCATGATTCAATCATGGAGGTTTTAATTCTAGACGGGAAGATATTTCAGTCATTCTAGAAGTTAATAGGCTACACTAACTCATGCTTGGCGGCCAAATGTGTAGGTTTCCCCATCCATAATATTTCAATTGAAGTGTGATCATAATCATTATTTTAGCCAAATCCCCCCAAATCTTCCCTACAGGAAGGTAGCTCTCCAGGAACAGGGTTGGAGAGCCCTTCCCTAGGATATCAACAGCCAGCCAGGGTTTCTTTAAATAAGCTATAGCCAAAATACTTTTTATTGCACATTTTAGACCTAATTAAACTGATGCATTTGGTGACGTTCGACTTCAATTCACTGGCACTGAATAGCTTAGCCATATTAATTAATAGCCAAATGTCACACACATGCATACAGTACCAGTCAAAAGTTTGGACACATACTCATCCAAGGTTTTTTTTTTCTCCTTTTTTCTATGTTGTAGAATAATAATGAAGACAAACTATGAAATAACAAATATGGTATCATGTAGTAAGTAAAAATGTGTTAAACAAATCTAAATATATTTGACATTCTTCAAAGTAGCCACCCTTTGCCTTGATAACAACTTTGCACCTTCACCTGGAATGCTTTTCCAACAGTCTTGAAGGAGTTCCCACATATGTTGAGCACTTGTTGACTGCTTTTCCTTCCCTCTGCGGTCCAACTCATCACAAACCATCTCTATTGGGTTGAGGTCGGGTTATGGTGGAGGCTAGGTCATCTGATGCAGCACTCCATCACTCTCTTTCTTGGTCAAATAGCCCTTACACAGCTTGGAGGTTAATTGGGTCATTGTCCTGTTGAAAAACAAATGATAGTCCCACTAAGCGCAAACCAGATGGGATGGCGTATCCCTGCAGAATGCTGTGGTAGCCATGCTGGTTAAGTGTGCCTTGAATTCTAAATAAATTACAGTGTGTCAGAAGCAAAGCACCATTTTACCACCTCCATGCTACACGGTGGGAACCACACATACGGAGATCATCCGTTCACCTACTCTGCATCTCACAAAGACACAGCAGTTGGAACCAAAAATCAGACCAAAGGACAGATTTCCACCAGTATAATGTTCATTGCTTGTGTTTCTTGGCCCAAGCAAGTCTTTTTTCTTATTATTGGTGTCCTTTAGTAGTGGTTTCTTTGCAGCAAAGTTCTTGAAATTTTCCACATTGACTGACCATGTCTAAAAGTAATGATGGACTGTCGTTTCTCTTTGCTTATTTGAGCGGTTCTTGCCGTAATATGGACTTAGCCCTATTTGGTAAAAGACCATCTTCTGTATACCAACCCTACCTTGTCACAAAACAACTGATTGACTCAAATGCATTAAGAAGGAAAGGAATTCCACAAATGTACTTTTTAACAAGGCATACCTGTTAATTTAAATGCATTCCAGGTGACTACCTCATGAAGCTCTTTTGAGAGAATGCCAAGAGTGTGCAAAGCTGTCAAGGCAAAGGGTGGCTATCTCAAATATAAAATATATTTTCATTTGTTTAACACTTTTTTTTGGTTACTACATGATTCCATATGTGTTATTTCATAGTTTTGATGTCTTCACTATTATTCTGCAATGTAGAAAATAGTAAAAAAAAATTAAAAAAGAAACCCTTGAATAAATGTGTCGTGTGTGTGTGTGTATACATACAGTTGAAATCGGAAGTTTACGTGCACTTAGGTTGGAGTCATTAAAACTCGTTTTTCAACCACTCCACAAATTTCTTGTTAACAAACTATAGTTTTGGCAAGTCGGTTAGGACATCTACTTTGTATTTGGTAGCATTGCCTTTAAATTGTTTAACTTGGGTCAAACTTTTTGGGAGCCTTCCACAAGCTTCCCACAATAAGTTGGGTGAATTTTGGCCCATTCCTCCTGACATAGCTGGTGTAACCGAGTCAGGTTTGTGGGCCTCCTTGCTTGCACATGCTTTTTCCGTTCTGCCCACAAATTTTCTATAGGATTGAGGTCAGGGCTTTGTGATGGCCACTCCAATACCTTGACTTTGTTGTCCTTAAGCCATTTTGCCACAACTTTGGAAGTATGCTTGGGGCCATTGTCCATTTGGAAGACATTTGTGGCCAACTTCCCGACTGATGTCTTGAGATGTCGCTTCAATATATTCACGTAATTTTCCTCCCTCGTGATGCCATCTATTTTGTGAAGTGCACCAATCCCTCCTGCAGCAAACCACCCCCACAACATGATGCTGCCACCCCGTGCTTCATGGTTGGGATGGTGTTCTTCGGCTTGCAAGCCTCCCCCTTTTTCCTCCAAACATAACATAGTTCTATTTTTGTTTCATCAGACCAGAGGACATTTCTCCAAAAAGTACAATCTTTGTCTCCATGTGCATTTGCAAACCGTAGTCTGGCTTTTTGATGACGGTTTTGGAGCAGTGGCTTCTTCGTTGCTGAGCAGCCTTTCAGGTTATGTTGATGTAGGACTAATTTAACTGTGGATATATATACTTTTGTACCTGTTTCCTCCAGCATCTTCACTGGGTCCCTTGCTGTTGTTCTGGGATTGATTGGCACTTTTCTCACCTAAGTACGTTCATCTCTAGGAGACAGAACACGTCTCCTTCCTGAGCGGTATGATGGCTGCATGGTTGGTGCTTATACTTGCGTACTATTGTTTGTACAGATGAATGTGGTACCTTCAGGCGTTTGTAAATTGCTCCCAAGGATGAACCAGACTTGTGGAGGTCTACAATTTTTTTCTGAGGTCTTGGCTGATTTCTTTCGATTTTCCCATGATGTCAAGCAAAGAGGCACTGAGTTTCAAGGTAGGCCTTGAAATACATCCACAGGTACATCTCCAATTGATTCAGGCTAATTGACATCATTTATCAGAAGCTTCTAAAGCCATGGCATAATTTTCTGGAATTTTCCAATCTGTTTAAAGGCACAGTCAATTTAGTGCATGTAAACTTCTGACCCACTGGAATTGTGATGCAGTGAATTATGTGAAATAATCTGTCTGTAAACAATTGTTGAAAAAATGACGTGTCATGCGCAAAGTATATGTCCTAACCGACTTGCCAAAACTATAGTTTGTTAACAAGAAATTTGTAGAGTGGTTGAAAAATGAGTTTTAATGACTCCAACCTAAGTGTATGTAAACTTCCGACTTCAACTGTGTGTGTGTGTGTGTAATATATAATATATATATATCTATATCGTTCCTGCTTTTGTGGCACAGTCCTCGGGCTAGAAGGTCGGGCTAGAAGGTCGAGGGTTCGAGACCTGCTCCCTGCTGTTTCATTACATTGGTGTCAGAAGTGATTGGACCTTGCATCCACAACAGAGCGTGTGCTTGGATGGTGCGCGTTCGTGTAAGACGTAGAGTCGCAAGCTAGCGTGAGGACACGCTCTTTGAAAGGAGGGAGTAGTGTAACGACCCTGGGTTTATAAGCGAGGAAATCAACCCTGCTGCACGAGCATGCTTTTGCGGCACAGTCGATAGCGCGCCGGACCTCGGGCTAGAAGGTCGAGGGTTCGAGGCCTACTCCCTGCTGTTTCATTACTATATATATATATATATATATATATATATATATATATATATATATACATATATACATATTTACATATACATTTAGTGAATTTACAAGATGGCACAACTGGCGCTGCAGGCCACACCCCTGCCATATTTCTGAGTGTATTTGTGTGCAAGTCGGTGTGTCTGGGTGGAGTTGAAACAGGCATGGCTGGACCCTTGAGACACTGTACAACAATGTTTTTTTTGCCAAGGCCAACACCTTAAGTCATAAATAGCCTATTTTAATCAACCTCGGAGGAGATAATTAACTTTTCATACCATCCTTTAAAAAAATAAAGGCTGCAAAGGATATGGTCTTTCTGTACCACATTACTCCATTTATGTCTCTTCAGGGCGCACATTTTTCTGCTTTTATATGAAATATTAGTTTCCCTTACTCTTGAATAACATGAGTGGAAAATGGAATTGATACCAAACTTTTCTCTCTCAATGAAAAATCGAGAGAAAGAATGAGGAACATGGTAGACCCAACTTGAATCATCAACAGATTTACTGTGTCCCAAATGGCACCCTATTCCCTACGTAGTGCACTACGGGCCCTGGTAAATATATAGAAAATTAGGTGCCGTTGGGATTGCCTTCCTAACGCTAGGCTATATTTTTATCAACAACTAGTGCAACTTGCCACTCTGCCTGTGTCGTGTGATCGATACTGTTCATGTGACACATTAACCAGCTACTTCTGCTTTCCCAACGGTTGGAAATAAACTTTGTGTGGTCATCAAGTTATTCTCCCGGTGCCGACACCACCTCTAGCTCACATGTCAGTGGATCAGGCCTATAGGTTGACCAAAGTTGGTTTTATTTGTGCATGCACATTCTCTGTTTTACCAGATGGCTTTAGGCTGATGTCAGTCGCCGCTATTGATTGTGCAAAACTTAAAATCTAGGCAATGTTTTAATTCGCGATTTCAATTAATTTAGATCCACCCTTGTCAATGTGTGAAACATGTCTTATGAAGTAGCCTAGTATCAAGAAGTTGGGCAACTCTTTCTTGGTACTTTTCCTGTTTATTTTGTCTTCATCCCTATTCAGTTCCCTACCTTCTCGTTTCTCTTTAGGATATTCGTGAGATGAATTTGGTGCTTCACTTAATTGTATTTCTGATTTGATAGAAGGATTAGGCTACATCAAAGCTGTGTTGTGGAGAGGGGTTATCCTACACCAGGGATGGGCAACTGGTGGCCCTCAGATCAATTCAAAATTTGTTTGTGCATCAGCCCCTCATGAGTTCAGATTTTGTGGCACCCACCACCATCAGTTGCCCATCCCTGACCTACACCCTCTAGCCCTTTTTGTCTCCCATTCTTTTGAGTACCCCTGAATAAGCTTGAGGAAAGATCCAATTTCCCCTCAAGTCTTGTTTCTTTCTCTTTCATATTAAACTCCTTTCTCTTCCATCTCCCCCCCCCCCCCCCACCTCTCAGCCTCTGTCTCTCTCACTCTTTTTGGTTGTTGTTGGTATTACTGAAATGAATAAGTAATGATGGAAACAGTGTGTATGGCAAGCAGGTGCTGCCCTGCCCTCTCTCCACCCCCTTGGTTCTGATAAGCAGATTAGCCAATACACCTGCTGCCATCTGGCCTCAGTACTGTTAGTTAGGCTTGGGCGGTATACGGTAGGGATGTGGCAAATTGTCAATTTTGCTTTTTAAATTGGGTTTCCATTCAAACAAAACAAATCATACAATTGCACGTCAATTCACAATGTACACTGAACCAAAATATAAATGCAACATGTAAAGTGTTGGTCCCATGTTTCATAAGATGAAATTAAAGAACCCAGAATTTCCATTTACACATAATGCTTATTTCTCTAAAATGTTGTGCACATGTTTGTTTACATCCCTGTTAGTGAGCATTTCTCATTTGCCAAGATAATCCATCCACCTGACAGGTGTGGCATATCAAGAAGCTGATTAAACAGCATGATCATTACACAGGTGCACCTTGTGCTATGTACAATAAAAGGCCACTCTAAAATATGCAGTTTTGTCACAACACAATGCCACAGATGTCTCAAGGTTTGAAGGAGCACACAATTGGCATGCTGAATGCAGGAATGTCCACCAGAGATGTTGCCAGAGAATTGAATGTTAATTTCTCTACCATAAGCCGCCTCATGTCATTTTAGAGAATTTGGCAGTACTTCCAACCGGCCTCACAACCGCAGACCATGTGTATGGGGAATAGGCCTAACCAAAAACTACCATCATGAATAGGCATAACATGAGCACTAATTCCATTCCGCCATCTCTCGCTCTATGCGTCCCACAGTAATGGAGTGAGCGTGGAGGGGGCCACCCACAAGCAGGTGGTGGATCTGATCCGGACCGGAGAGAGGGAGCTGGTGCTGTCCGTGCTGTCTGTGCCTCCCCAGGAGGCCGACTGCCTGGAGGCCGGGGATGAGAGCGCGGCCCAGCTCAGCTACGACTACAGCGACAAGCAGGCCGTACCCATCTCCATCCCCACCTTCAAGCACGTGGAGCAGCACGCCGAGAGGTTTGTGGTAAGTTAAAAAATGTATTACAGTGAGGTTTCTGGACGGCCTTGTTTACTACAGATGTGGGCTTTTAGAAAAGTTTAGTCGGTGTCTTTTCCGGTGCAGATTTCGGCCAAGCCAAAATGTGTAGGCCACTGCCAGTTAACACATGTACAATGCAACCTATATTTATCCCTTCCAAGTTAAATAATGTGTATGTGCAGGGCTCTAAATTAAATACATTAATTGGTGGCACTGCTGCTTCTAACTTAAAAATGTAGGAGCACAATATAACAATATAGGAGTACCAGAAAATATGCTTCTGCCTTCTTCTGAAACACATGTTGTGCCCTACAAACAAATATGTAACCCTATAAATACATGTTTTGTTTTAAAATGTTGATACAAATACCTAATCATTGAAATAAGTCATTTGTGGAATATTAGGTTTCAACATGATGTAAATGCAATGTTTTCACACTGTGATGCATTACATAAATTGTACACTTGCTTTTTTCACAAACCTTTTTCTCATGGCATGTTCATAATGAAACTGTAACCGCATTGGCAACCTAACACACTAGACAACTACATCAAAACTTGAGTTGCGTGGGGATTTGCTAAATTAAGGACTTCAAGAGCAGCTTGAGCCGCCACTCGCGCTACTGAAAACAGGTGCATCTTTCTTAATGTTCACCATTTATACTCACGTTTTAAGAGGATGTTATTCCCTTAATACTGGGAGTTGAGACAGTTAATAACATTACAAAGCTAAAATGGGGCACTATAAAATCTGTGTTTCAGAGAACGCGGTATAATCACGGACTCCAGACATCAAAACGGAATGTATTGAATTTAGTATGGAGTCAACTAAAATGTATTGAACCAAGTTAATGTTAAGTCATTAACAAAATCCATCTGGGATTTGTATTTTCGTGCACATTTCTGAAACTGCAGAGACATGCCCCTGTTTGTGTATGCGGTGCGTGTAGATCTACACTTTGTGGTAGCAGTTAGCGATTATGCTAATGATAACCTTCTGGTAGAGATCAAATCAAACTTTATTTGTCACATGCGCCGAATACAAGTGTAGACCTTACCGTGAAATGCTTGCTTACCCATAACCTTAACCAACAGCGCAGTTCAAGAAGATGTAATAAAATATTTACCAAATAGACTAATGTAAAAAATAATAATAAAAAGTAACACAACAAGAATAACAATAACAAGGCTATATACAGGGGGTACCGAGTCAGTGTGCGGGGGTACAGGTTAGTTGAGGTCATTTGTACGTGTAGGCAGAGGTGAAGTGACTATGCATAGATAATAAACAACGAGTAGCAGCAGTGTACAAAAGGGAGGGGGGGGGGGAGGGGGGGGTTCAATGTAACTAGTCCGGTGGCGAATTTCATTAATGGCTTGGGAGTAGAAGCTGTTGAGGAGCCTTTTGGTCCTAGACTTGGTGCTCCGGAACTGCTTGCCGTGCGGTAGCAGAGAAAACAGTCTATAACTTGGGTGGCAATTTTATGGGATTTCCTCTGACACCGCCTATTTTATATAGGTCCTGGATGGCAGGAAGCTTGGCCCCAGTGACGTATGCACTTCCCTCTGTAGCACCTTATCTTACAAGATGCTGAGCAGTTGCCATACCAGGCGGTGATGCAACCAATGCTCTCGATGGTGCAGCTATAGAACCTTTTGAGGATCTGGGGTTTTGTCATGCCCTCTTCACGACTGTCTTGGTATGTTTGGGCTATTATAGTTGGTTGGTGATATGGATACCAAGGAAACTCGACCCGCTCCACTACAGCCCTGTCGATGATAATGGGGGCCTGTTCGGCTTGCCTTTTCCTGTAGTCCACAGTCAGCTCCTTTGTCTTGCTCACATTGAGGGAGAGGTTGTTATCCTGGCACCACACTGCCAGTTCTGACCTCCTCCCTATAGGCTATCTCATCGTTGTCGGTGATCAGGCCTACCACTGTTGTGTCGTCAGCAAACATAATGTTGTAGTCGTGTTTGGCCACACAGTTGTAGGTGAACAGGGAGTACAGGAGGGGACTAAGTACACACCCCTTAGAGTTATGGATCAGCTTGACAGACGTGTTATTTTCTACTCTTACCACCTGGGGGCGGAAGTCAGGAAGTCCAGGATCCAGTTGCAGAGGGAGGTGTTTAGTCCCAGAGTCCTTAGCTTAGTGATGAGCTTCGTGGGCACTATGGTGTTGAACGCTGAGCTGTAGTCAATGAACATCATTCTCACATAGGTGTTCCTTTTGTCCAGGTGGGAAAAGGCAGTGTTGAGTGCAATGGAGATTGCCTCATCTGTGTATCTTTTGGGACGGTATGCGAATTGGACAGGGTCAAGGGAGTCTGGGAGGATGCTGTTGATGAGAGCTATGACCAGCCTTTCAAAGCACTTCATGGTTACCGACGTGAGTGCCACGGGGTGGTAATCATTTAGGCAGGTTACCTTCGCTTCCTTGGGCACAGGGACTATGGTGGTCTGCTTGAAACATGTAGGTATTAGAGACTCGGTCAGGGAGAGGTTGAAAATGTCAGTGAAGACACGACAGTTGGTCCGGTCCGCGCATGCTTTGATTACATGTCCTGGTAGTCCGTCTGGCCAGCAGCTTTGTTAATGTTGACCTGTTTAAAGGTTTTGTTCACATCGGCAACCGAGAGTGTTATCACAGTGCTCCAGAACATCTGGTGCTCACGTGCATGCTTCAGTGTTGCTTGCCTCGATACGAGCATAAAAGGCATTTAGATCATCTGGTAGGCTCACGTCACTGAGCAGCTCGCGTCTGGGTTTCCTTTTGTAGTCCATAACAGTTTTCAAGCCCAGCCACATCAGATGATTCAATCTTAATTCAGTATTGATGCTTTACTTGTTTGGTGGTTTGACTGAGGGCATAGCGGGATTTCTTGTAAGCGTCCAGATTAGTCTCCCACTCCTTGAAAGGGGCAGCTCTAGCCTTTAGTTCGATGCGGATGTTGCCTGTAATCCGTGGCTTCTGGTTGGGATATGTATGTACGGTCACTGTGGGGACAACGTCATCGATGCACTTATTGATGAAGTCGATGACTGAGGTGTTGTACTCCTCAATGCCATTGGATGAATCCCGGGATATATTCCAGTCTGTGCTAGCAAAACAGTCCTGAAGTGTAGCATCCGTGTCATTAGACCACTTCCGTATTGAGCGAGTCACTGGTACTTCCTGCTTTAGTTTTTGCTTGTAGCAGCCAGCATGCTCCTGTACTGCCCACGTCTGAGTGATGAAGGAAGATGGGCGAACAGGCCATGGCTCGGGTGGCTGGGGTCCCTTATTTTATCTTCTTGGCCTACCTTCGACATCTGGTGTTGTAGGTGTCCTGATGGGCTGGATAGTGATGCAGCCTGACAGTATGGTCTCTATAGTGCTCCTGTAAAACTCTGAGTGCCCTGTAGGACAGGCTGAATTCTTTCAGCATCCTGAGGTTGAAGAATCGCTGACGTGCTTTCTTCACCACAGTGTACGCGTGGTTTGACCATTTCAGCTTCTCGGAGATGTGCACGCCAAGGAACTTGAAGTTTTGGACCGCCTCCACGTCGGCCCTGTTGATGAGGATGGGGTGTGTCCAGCCTGGTTCCTCCTGAAGTCTACAGTCTGCTCCTTTGTTTTGTTGAGGGAGAGGTTGCCTACCTCCTCCCTATAGTCCGTCTCATCATTGTTTGTAATCAGGTCTACTACTTTTGCGTCGTCAGATGAACTTGATGATAGCGTTGGAATTGTGAGGCCACGCAGTCGTGGGTGTACAGGAGGGGACTGTGGACGCACCCTTGTGGGACCCCGTGTTGAGAATCAGTGTGGAGGAGGTAACAGGCCACCAGGGGGCGGCCTGTTATCCAGCGTGTCCTGCATTGCATATAATCAATGCAAAGCATGGGGATGATTTAACAAAAGCTCATTTGCGAGAAAAAAAACAATCGTTGCACGACTTTACCAAACATAAACACCAATGCCTTTCTTAAAATCAACACACATAAGTATATATTTTTAAACCTGCATATTTAGCTAAAATAACTCCAGGTTAGCAGGCAATATTAACCAGGTGAAATTGTCACTTCTCTTGCGTTCATTGCACGCAGAGTCAGGGTACATGCAACAGTTTGGACCGCCTGGCTCATTGCAAACTTTTTTGCCAGAATTTTACGTAATTATGACACCGATTAATGTAACAATGTAACAGCAATATTTAGACTTATGGATGCCACCCGTTAGATAAAATTCCAAACAGTTTCGTATTTCACTGAATTAATAAACGTTTTGTTTTCGAAATGGTAGTTTCCGGATTTGACCATATTAACCTCTCTGGGATATGTGGGACGGTAGCGTCACACCTCGCCAACAGCAAGTGAAAGTGCAGGGCGCCAAATTCAAAACAAAAATCTCATAATTAAAATTCCTCAAGCTTTCAGTATTTTACACCATTTAAAGATAACATTCTCGTTAATCCAGCCACAGTGTCTGATTTCAATGCTTTACAGCGAAAGCACCACAAACGATTATGTTAGGTCACCACCAACTCACAGAAAAACACAGCCATTTTTCCAGCCAAAGAGAGGGGTCACAAAAAGCACAAATAGAGATCAAATTAATCACTAACCTTTGATCATCTTCATCAGATGACACTCATAGGACTTCATGTTAAACTATACATGTATGTTTTGATCGATAAAGTGCATATTTATATCAAAAAATCTAATTTTACAATTGCTTGTTTCTGTAAATAGAGCCACATACTCTATTTACAGAAATACTCATTATAAATGTTGATGAAAATACACGTGTTATACATGGAATTAAAGATATACTTCTCCTTAATGCAACCGCTGTGTCAGATTTCAAAACTTTACTGAAAAGCAAACCATGCAATAATCTGAGTACAGCGTTCATACAACAAAGCAGCCGAAAATATATTGGGTAGTCAACATTAGTCATAAATAGCATTATAAATATTCACTTACCTTTGATGATCTTCATCAGAATGCACTCCCAGGAATCGCAGTTCCACAATAATGTTTGTTTTGTTCGATAATGTCCATTTATGTCCAAATAACTTATTTTGTTAGGGCGTTTGGTAAACAAATCCAAAAGCGCATTCAGGTCCAGCCGAAAGACGGACGAGAAGTTCAAAAAGTTCCGTTACAGCCCGTAGAAACTTGTCAAACTAAGTATAGAATCAATCTTTAGGATGATTTTATCATCAATCTTCAATAATGTTCCAACCGGAGAATTCCTATGTCTGTAGAAAAGCAATGGAACGAGAGCTAACTCTCTCATGCCCGCGCCTCAGAGCCTGTGGCACTCTGCCAGACACCTGACTCATTCCTCTCTCATTCGGTCCCACTTGACAGTAGAAGCCTGAAACAACGTTCTAAAGACTTGACATCTAGTGGAAGCCTTAGGAAGTGCAACATAACCAATGCATACTACAATAGGGGCTGAGTTAAACTACAAGCCTCAGATTTCCCACTTCCTGGTTGGATTTCTCTCAGGTTTTCACCTGCCATATGAGTTCTGTTACACTCTCAGACATCATTCAAACAGTTGTAGAAACTTCAGAGTGTTTTCTATCCAATACTACTAATAATATGCATATATTAGCATATGGGACAGAGTAGCAGGCAGTTTACTCTGGGAACCTTATTCATCCAAGCTACTCAATACTGCCCCCCTGTCACCAAGAAGTTAATGACCAAAGGCTCGTATTTCTGTGTGTTATTATGTTATAATTAAGCCTATGATTTGATATTTGATAGAGCAGTCTGACTGAGCGATGGTAGGCACCAGCAGGCTTGTAAGCATTCATTCAAACAGCACTTTTGTGCATTTTTCCAGCAGCTCTTCGTTGTGCTTCAAGCATTGCTCTGTTTATGACTTCAAGCCTATCAACTCTCGAGATTAGGCTGGTGTAATCGATGTGAAATGGCTAGCTAGTTAGTGGGGTGAGCGCAAATAGCGTTTCAAACATCACTCACTCTGAGACTTGGAGTAGTTGTTTCTCTTGCTCTGCATGGGTAACGCTGCTTCGAGGTTGGCTGTTGTCGATGTGTTCCTAGTTCGAGCCCAGGTAGGAGCGAGGAGCGGGAAGGAAGCTATACTGTTACACTGGCAATACTAAAGTGCCTATAAGAACATCCAAGAGTCAAAGGTATATGAAATACAAATGGTATAGAGAAATAGTCCTATAAATATTACAACTTCAACCTAAAACCTCTTACCTTGGAATATTGAAGTCTCATGTTAAAAGGAACCACCAGCTTTCATATATTCTCATGTTCTGAGCAAGGAACTTAAACTTTAGCTTTTTTACATAGCACATATTGCACTTTTACTTTCTTCTCCAACACTGTTTTTGCATTATTTAAACCACATTTATTTTAGCCTAAATTGATTTTTATTGATGTATTATATTAAGTTAAAATAAGTATTCATTCTGTATTGTTGTAATTGTCATTATTACAAATACATTTCTTTTTTAATTGTCAGATTAATCGGTGTCGGCTTTTTTTGGTCCTCCAATAATCGGTATCGGCGTTGAAAAATCATAATCGGTCGACCTCTAATTTGTATCCGCTCTCGTTGGATTTTATTACAATCTGAAAACGATGTGAAGCCACGCCCACTTTTTTAAGAATTGCATTATTGGCTTTAAAGGCATGAAAATAATGCTGCTTGAATACTTCGTATTTTGACGAATGTAGTACGACATCAGGGAACTTTTGGCATACTAACTATATCCATACTATGACAAATAAGCATAATATATACTCAATTTACGACACAAATAGTATGATTAGTGTGGTTAGTATGAGTATTCGAACACTCATGTCGCTTCGGCAAAACATTTAGGAGCATATGTAACCAAAAATGTCACACTTAAGATTCCTGTGTACATGTCAAATCTTTTACAAGTGAATACAGTGCATAATTTCCCCAGTGTTCTGTCGTATGATGCCTTCCCGCTCACCTCGGTCTGTCCCCTACAGGTGTACAACGTGTACATGTCGGGCAGGCAGCTGTGCTCCAAGCGTTACCGAGAGTTTGCTATCCTGAACCAGAACCTGAAGAGGGAGTTTGCCAGCTACATCTTCCCCAAGATACCCGGGAAATGGCCCTTCTCCCTGTCTGAGCAGCAGCTGGACGCACGCCGCAGGGGCCTGGAGGAGTATCTGGAAAGAGGTGAGGTGTTCGACGAGAATAAGGGAGCAAAGGTAGTGAAGGAGGTATTGTAGAGAATTGAGGAGAGGTAAATAAGGAAAACACTCTAGGTTCAGGATGGCAACTTAATTCCATTCAATAATGTGTAACGCTGACTTGCGGATAGTGCCTATAGATCCAGCACCACAGGCATCATATTACGCAGATGTATATTTCACATATATACTGAGAAAACCAAACATTAAGAACACCTTCCTAATATTGAGTTGCACCCCCAAATTTTGCCCTCAGAACAGAAGGCCAGCATCCCGGAGTCGCCTCTTCACTGTTGACGTTGAGACTGGTGTTTTGCGGGTACTATTTAATGCAGCTGCCAGTTGAGGACTTGTGAGGTGTCCGTTTCTCAAATTAGACACTCAAATGTACTTGTCCTCTTGCAGCGGGGCCTCCCACTCCTATTTCTATTCTAGTTAGAGCCAGTTTGCACTGTTCTGTGAAGGGACTAGTACACAGCGATGTACAAGATCTTCAGTTTCTTGGCAATTTCTCACATGGAATAGCCTTAATTTCTCAGAACTAGAATAGACTGATGAGTTTCAGAAGAAAGTTATTTGTTTCTGGCCATTTTGAGCCTGTAATCGAACCCACAAATGCTGATGACCCAGGTACTCTAGTCTAAAGAAAGCCAGTTTTATTGCTTCTTTAACTCTTCGAACCACCCATCCCGGATCCGGGAGAATTATCATCAACAACGCTGAATAGCATAGCGCCACAGTCAAATAATATTACTAGAAAATATTAATATTCATGAAATCACAAGTGCAATATAGGATAACACAGTTTTTTGTTAATCCACCTGTCGTCTCAGATTTTTAAATTATGCTTTACAGCGAAAGCAATACAAGCGTTTGTAAGTTTATCGATTGCTCGACAAAACAATAAGTACACCTAGCATCAGGTAACTTGGTCACGAAAATCAGAAAAGCAATCAAATTAATCGTTTACCTTTGATGATCTTGGGATGTTTTCTCTCACGAGACTCCCAGTTAGACAACAAATGTTCCTTTTGTTCCATAAAGATATTTTTTATATCCAAATACCTCCCGTTAGTTTGGTGCGTTATGCCCAGGAATCCACCGGAAAGAGCGGTCACGACAACGCAGACAAAAATTCCAAATTAGCTCCATAATGTCCACAGAAAAATGTAAAACGTTTTTTTATAATCAATCCTCATGGTGTTTTTCAAATATCTATACGATAATATATCAACCGGGACAGTTGGCTTTTCACTAGGACCGGGAGTAACAATGGACGCCTCTCTCTTTTGCGCACAAATCACTCTGAGAGCCCCCACCTGTCCACTTACGCAATGTGGTCGTTCACGCTCATTCTTCAAAATAAAAGCCTGAAACTATGTCTAAAGGCTGTTGACACCTTAGGGAAGCCATAGAAAAATGAATCTGGTTGATATCCCTTTCAATGGGCAATAGGGATGCATAGGAACACAGGGATTTCAAAATAAGAGTAACTTCCTGATTGGATTTTTCTCAGGCCTGCAATATCAGTTCTGTTATACTCACAGACAATATTTTTACAGTTTTGGAAACTTTTGTGTTTTCTATCCTAATCTGTCAATTATATGCATATTCTAGCATCTGGTCCTGAGAAATAGGCCGTTTACTTTGGGAACGTTATTTTTCCAAACATAAAAATAGTGCCCTCTAGCTTCAAGAGGTTTTAATCAGTACAACAGTTTTCAGCTGTGCTAACCGAATTGCAAAAGGGTTTTCTAATGATCAATTAGCCTTTTAAAATGATAAACTTGGATTAGCTAACACATCGTGCCATTGGAACACAGGAGTGATGGTCGCTGATAATGGGCCTCTGTACGGCTACGCAGATATTCCATTCAAAACCAGCCGTTTCCAGATACAATAGTCATTTATAACGTTAACAATGTCTACACTGTATTTCTGATTAATGTGATATTTTAATGAATACAATGTGCTTTTCTTTCAAAAACAAGGACATTTCTAAGTGACCCCAAACTTTTGAACGGTAGTGTACATGTAGAAAAAGGTAAAGTTACAATGCATGAATAATAAACAGAGTAGCAGCAGCATGACAATGTGGGGTGGGGACAATGCAAGTAGTCCGGGTAGCAATTTGATTAACTCTTCAAGAGTCTTATGGCTTGGTGGTTGAAGCTGTTAAGAAGCCTTTTTGACCTAGACTTGGTTCTCCGGTGCCGTGCGGTAGCAGAGAGGAACGGTCTATGAATAGGGTGGCTGGAGTCATTGGCAATTTTTTGGTCCTTCCTCTGACACCGCCTGGCATAAAGGTTCCTGGATGGCAGGAAGCCTGGCCCCTGGATGGCAGGAAGCCTGGCCCCGGTGATGTACTGGGCCGGACACAATACCCTTTGTAACTGCGGTCGGAGGCCGTGCAGTTGCCGTACCAGGCGGGGATGCAACCATGCAATCTCGATGGTGCACCTGTATAACTTTTTGAGGATCTGAGGACCCATGCCAAATCTTTTCAGTCTCCTGGGGTGGAATAGGTGTTGTCGTGCCCTCTTCATGACTGTCTTGGTGTGTTTGGACCATGATCGTTTGTTGACTATGTGGACACCAAGGAACTTGAAGTTCTCAGCCTGCTCCACTACAGCCCTGTCGATGAGAATGGGGGCGTGCTCGGGCCTACTTTTTCTGTAATCCACAATCATCTTTTTTGTCTTGATCACGTTCAGGGAGAGGTTGTTATCCTGGCACCACACTGTCTCTGACCTCCCTATAGACTGTCTCATCGTTGTCAGTGATCAGGCCTACCACTGTTGTGTCATCGGCAAACTTGATGGTGTTGGTGTTGTGCTTGCCATGCAGTCATGGGTGAACAGGGAGTACAGGAGGGGACTGAGCACGCACCCTGAGGGGCCCCTGGGTTGTGGACCAGCGTGGCAGATGTTGTTACATACCCTTACCACCCGGAGGTGGCCTGTCTGGAAGTGCAAGATCCAGTTGCAGAGGGAGGTGTTTAGTCTCAGGGTCCTTAGCTTAGTGATGAGCTTTGAGGGCACAATGGTGTTGAACGCTGAGCTGTAGTCAATGAATAGCATTCTCACGTAAGTGTTCCTTTTGTCCAGGTGGGAATGGGCAGTGTGGAGTGCAGTAGAGATTGCATCATCTGTGGATCTGTTGGGGCGGTATGCAAATTGGAGTGGGTCTAGGTTTTCTGCTATCATGGTGTTGATGTGAGCCATGACCAGCCTTTCAAAGCACTTCATGGCTACAGACGTGAGTGCTACGGGTCGGTAGTCATATAGTCAGGTTACCTTGGTGTTCTTGGACACAGGGAATATGGTGGTCTGCTTGAAACGTTGGTATTACGGACTCGGTCAGGGACAGGTTGACAATGTCAGTTAAGACACTCCGAGCACACGTCCTGGTAATCCGTCTGGCCTTGTGAATGTTGACCTGTTTACATTTACATTTGCACTTTGAATGGTACACATACACAATCCATGTCTTTAACCTGTATCCTCCCCTTCATCTGCACTGATTTGAAATGGATTTAACAAGTGACATCAATAAGGGATCATAGCTTTCACCAGGGCGGTCTTTGTCATGGAAAGAGCAGGTGTTCTTAATGTTTTGTATATTTGGTGGATATTATTATTACTTTCTATTTAATTATGTGTTATTACACCCCTTCCATCTGTCAGTGCTGGAGATGAAAAGTCAGTTGAGGAGAGATTAGAAAACATTTAGCACATGTTATAATTTTTGGAATGCCTGTGTGAGTTCAAGTAGGGATACCTAGTCAGTTGTATGACTGAATGCATTCAACTGAAATGTGTCTTCTGAATCAGAGGTGCGGGGGGCTGCCATAATCGACATCCATGTCTTCGGCTTCCGGGAAACAGTAGGTTAACTGCCTTGCTCAGGGGCAGAACGACAGATTTTTACCTTGTCAGCTCGGGGATTCGATCCAGCAATCTTTCGGTTACTGGCCCAACGCTGTAACCACTAGGCTACCTGCCGAGTGTTTCGAGAAGTGAGAAACCAAGTATGCTGTAATGCAGTGTGTTGAACTTCGACATAGCTCTCTATCTCCTGCAGACGTATCGCTAATCATTGCAATACTTGTTGAATGCCCTTGAATGTGTATGTACGTTAATGTACTTGTATGTACATGTACAGTTGAAGTCGGGAGTTTACATAATACACTTAGGTTGGAGTCATTAAAACTTGTTTTTCAACCACTCCACAAATTTCTTGATAACAAACTAGAGTTTTGGCAAGTCGGTTAGGATATCTACTAAGTCATTTTTTCAACAATTGTTTCCAGATTATTTCACTTTTCCAGTGGGTCAGAAGTTTACATGCACTAAGTTGACTGTACCTTTAAACAGCTTGGAAAATTCCAGAAAATGATGTCATGGCTTTAGGATCTTCTGATAGGCTAATTGACATAATTTGAGTTAATTGGAGGTGCACATGTGGATGTATTTCATGGCCTACCTTCAAACTCAGTGCCTCTTTGCTTGACATCATGGGAAAATCTAAAGAAATCAGCCACGATCTCAGAAAAAAAATTGTAGACCTCCACAAGTCTGGTTCATCCTTGGGAGCAATTTCCAAATGCATGAAGGTACCACGTTCATCTGTACAAACAATAGTATGCAAGTATAAACACCATGCGGCAGGGTAGCCTAGTGGTTAGTGTTGGACTAGTAACCGGAAGTCTTAACTGACTTGCCTAGTTAAATAAAGGTAAAATAAAAAATAAAATAAAAAATAATACCACTCAGGAAGGAGACGCATTCTGTCTCCTAGAGATGAATGTACTTTGGTGTGAAAAGTGAAAATCAATCCCAGAACAACAGCAAAGGACCTTGTGAAGATGCTGGAGGAAACGGCTACAAAAGTATGTATATCCACAGTAAAACGAGTCCTATATCGACATAACCTGAAAGGCCGCTCAGCAAGGAAGAAGCCACTGCTCCAAAACCGCCATCAAAAAGCCAGACTACGGTTTGCAACTGCCAATGGGGACAAAGATCGTACTTTTTGGAGAAATGTCCTCTGGTCTGATGAAACAAAAATAGAACTGTTTGGCCGTAATGACCATTGTTGTGTTTGGAGGAAAAAGGGAGAGGCTTGCAAGCCGAGGAACAACATCCAAATGTGAATCACGGGTGGGCAGCATCATGCTGTGGGGGGGACTTTGCTGCAGTGGGGACTGGTGCACTTCACAAAATAGATGACATGAGAAGGGGAAATTATGTGGATATATTGAAGCAACATCTCAAGACATCACTCAAGAAGTTAAAGCTTGGTCGCAAATGGGTCTTCCAAATGGACAATGACCCCAAGCATACTTCCAAAGTTGTGGCAAAATGGCTTAAGGGCAACTAAGTCAAGGTATTGGAGTGGCCATCACAAAGCCCTGACCTCAATCCTATAGAACATTTGTGGGCAGAACTGAACCAGCTCTGTCAGTTGGAATGGGCCAAAATTCACCCAACTTATTGTGGGAAGGCTACCCAAAATGTTTGACCCAAGTTAAACAACTTTAAGGCATGGCTACCAAATACTAAATGAGTGTATGTAAACTTCTGACCCACTGGGAATGTGATGAAAGAAATACAAGCTGAAAGAAATCATTCTCTCTACTATTATTCTTACATTTCACATTCTTAAAATAAAGTGGTGATCCTAACTGACCTAAGACAGGAACTTTTTACTAGGATTAAATGTCAGGAACTGTGAAACTGAGTTTAAATGTATTTGGCTAAGGTGTGTGTAAACTTCCGACTTCAACTCTATGTGTATGTTCAAAGTGTACATGTGAATGCAATATGTTAAGATGACATTTTGCTCTCTTCTTCTGTAGTTTGTTCTGTGCGGGTGATTGGGGAGAGTGACATCATGCAGGAATTCCTGTCTGAATCAGATGAGGTACGTTTGTGCAGGCAGGTTCCGTAGCTGTGTGTGACACACACACTGATGCTCACCCTTTCTTTCTCTGTTTGTCAGAATTACAATGGTGTGTCAGACGTGGAGTTGCGGATAGCCCTGCCAGACAAGACCACCATCTCTGTCAGGGTGCGCAAGAACAGCACGACTGACCAAGTCTACCAGGTATAACAAAAAATACCTATTGTAAAATTGACTGTCTGTAAAATGTGTATGCGATGTACAAATTGAAGGTAAAAGCCGAAGTGTTTATTAGTTTACTCCATTTGGGGGATTGGTGGTAGGGTTTGCGGGGAATAATAAAGGTTTATTCTTTATAAAGTATGTATGTCTATAGACGTATGTATAAAATGTATTTATATAGCCCTTCTTACATCAGCTGATATCTCAAAGTGCTGTACAGAAACCCAGCCTAAAACCCCAAACAGCAAGCAATGCAGGTGTAGAAGCATGGTGGCTAGGAAAAACTCTCTAGAAAGGCCAAACCTAGGAAGAAACCTAGAAAGGAACCAGGCTATGAGGGGTGGCCAGTCCTCTTCTGGCTGTGCCCGGTGGAGATTATAACAGAACATGGCCAAGATGTTCAGCATGGTCAAATAATAATAATCACAGAAGTTGTTGAGGGTGCAGCAAGTCAGCACCTCAGGAGTAAATAATTAACAGTATCTCTACCGCTCCTGCTGTCTCTAGAGAGTTGAAAACAGCAGGTCTGGGACAGGTAGCACTTCCAGTGAACAGGTCAGGGTTCCATAGCCGCAGGCAGAACAGTTAAAACAGGAGCAGCAGCACGCCAAGGTGGACTGGGGACAGCAAGGAGTCATCATGCCAGGTAGTCCTGAGGCATGGTCCTAGGGCTCAGGTCCTCCTCTGAGAGAGAGAATTAGAGAGAGCATACTTAAATTCACACAGGACACCGGATAAGACAGGAGAAGTACTCCAGATATAACAAACTGACCCTAGCCCCCCGACACATAAACTACTGCAGCATAAATACTGGAGGCTGAGACAGGAGGGGTCAGGAGACACTGTGGCCTCTTCCGATGATACCCCCGGACAGGGCCAAACAGGAAGGATATAACCCCACCCACTTTGCCAAAGCACAGCCCCCACACCACTAGAGGGATATCTTCAACCACCAACTTACCATTCTGAGACAAGGCCGAGTATAGCCCACAAAGATCTCCGCCACGGCACAACCCAAGGGGGGGTGCCAACCCAGACAGGAAGATCACATCAGTGACTCAACCCACTCAAGTGACGCACCCTTCCTAGGGACGGCATGGAAGAGCACCAGTAAGCCAGTGACTCAGCCCCTGTAAATAGGGTTAGAGGCAGACAATCCCAGTGGAGAGAGGGGAACCGGCCAGGCAGAGACAGCAAGGGCGGTTCTTTGCTCCAGTGCCTTTCCGTTCACCTTCACACTCCTGGGCCAGACTACACTCAGTCATATGACCCACTGAAGAGATGAGTCTTCAGTAAAGACTTAAAGGTTGAGACTGAGACTGCGTCTCTCACATGGGTAGGCAGACCATTCCATAAAAATGGAGCTCTATAGGAGAAAGCCCGGCCTCCAGCTGTTTGCTTAGAAATTCTAGGGACAATTAGGGGGCCTGCGTCTTGTGACCGTAGCGTGCATGTACGGCAGGACCAAATCGGAAAGATGGGTAGGAGCAAGCCCATGTAATGCTTTGTAGGTTAGCAGTAAAACCTTGAAATCAGCCCTTGCCTTAACAGGAAGCCAGTGTAGGGAGGCTAGCACTGGAGTAATATGATCACATTTTTTGGTTCTAGTCAGGATTCTAACAGCCGTATTTAGCACTAACTGAAGTTTATTTAGTGCTTTATCCGGGTAGCTGGAAAGTAGAGCACTGCAGTAGTCCAACCTAGAAGCAACAAAAGCATGGATCAACCTTTCTGCATCATTTTTGGACAAAGTTTCGGATTTTTGCAATGTTACGTAGATGGAAAAAAGCTGTATATATGTGAATATGTATACATGCATGTATGGATATATATACATTTACCCAAAAAATAGGGACTGGAAATGATGCAGACAATTACTTTGATGGAAGCAACATTCTTTCTGCAATATTAAGCTGATCTTTAATAAAACATTATTTTTTTTTTTAAGTCTACCAGGTATATTGAGCAGTGCCGTGTTCCTCACTTCTAGTCCTAGAGGCAGGGCTCTAAAGTGTGACGGCACAAAGCACGAATAAGGCAGAGAGGGAGATGATATGGCAGCCCCTGATAGGACTGGGCTATGGTGTGTGCATTTTCCACCTCTCAAAACATGGTGCTAATAAAGTTAACAAAGCACTCGCTAGTTTAGCTAGCTAGCTACTGTAATGAATAGCTACAGTGCCTTCAGAATGTGTTCATACCCCTTGACTTATTTTGACACATTTTGTTACAGCTTGAATTCAATATTGATTAAATTTATTTCTCACCCATCTAGACACAATAGTCCATAATGACAAGGTGAAAACATTAGATTTTTTGGGGCCAAATGAAATACAGCAATATCTCATTTACGTAATTCACACCCGAGTCAATACTTTGTAGATGTGTCGTTGGAGGCGATCCCAGCTTTGAGTCGTCTTGGGTATGTCTATCAGCTTTGTACAGATTTTCTCAAGCTCTGTTACGTTAGATGGGGAGCAGCAGTGAACAGCAGTCTTCCACAGATTTTCAATGGGATTCAAGTCTGGAGTGCACTCTGAAGCATGTTCTTATCAAAGATTTTCCAGTATTTGGCTCCATTCGTTGTTCCTCTATCCTTACCAGTCTCCCAGTCCCTGCTGCTGAATAGCATTCCCATAGCATGATGCTGCCACCACCATTCTTCACAGTAGGGATGGTGTTAGACAGGTGATGAGCTGTGCCTGGTTTTCTCCAGACATAGCGCTTTGCATTCAGGCCGAGGAGTTACGTTTTTCTCATCAGACCACTTAATCTTTTGCATTATGTTCTGAGTTTTTCACGTCACTTTTTGCAAACTACAGGCGTGCTGTTATTTGCCTTTTTCTCAGGATGGCTTCCGTCTGGCCACTCCCATAAAGCCCAGATTGGTGAAGTGCTGTAGAGACTGTTGTCCTTCTGGCATATTCTCCCATCTCAGCCAATGAACGCTGTAGTTCTGTCAGTGGTCATTGGGTTCTTGGTCACCTCCCTGACCAAGGTCCTTCTTGCCTGGTTGCTCAGTCAGTACACCACTGAATACACCCTTGATTCAACCAATCAACTTCTATATTAATAATACATTTTATTTTAAACGCTTTTCGAGACACCCAAAGTCACTTTATATGCACAAGAAAATCTGCAGGATAAATATAATAAAATCTCATATTAAAATAAGTGTACATAAAAGTACACTAAACATAAGGACAGACGAATAATGAAGATATTAATGAAATCATCATGGGGCGGCAGGGTAGCCAAGTGTTGGACTAGAAACCGGAAGGTTGCAAGTTCAAACCCCTGAGCTGACAAGGTACAAATCTGTCGTTCTGCCCCTGAACAGGCAGTTAACCCACTGTTCCTAGGCCGTCATTGAAAATAAGAATTTGTTCTTAACTGACTTATATAAAAATAAAATAAATTAAATAAATAAAAATCAAGACCCTGGTTAGTTGAATCATCTGGTGGGTTAATGCTGGGACAAAGTTTGCACTCATAGGACCAGAGTGTGTAACACTAGATCAATATCAATGCATGCATAGCTCTTATGTGACTGAATGGTGCATGCATATAAATAACTTATGGGCCGCCACTGTACTTTCCCTCTCTCCATCCGCCAGGCTTTAGTGATGAAGGTTGGTATGGACAGCATCATGGCCAGCTACTTTGCCCTCTTTGAAGTCATCAACCACTCCTTTGGTAAGACCATTCATCTGTAAATTCATTCATTCCTCTGGAGTCCACAGCTAGTCCATGTACCGACCCCTTTCACCTTTACTCTTCTGATTACAGTTGCATCTCAGTAGTCTAAAGTGGCTTCCTCTCCATGTCTCCTTCCCCGTAACTGCACTGATCTTCAAACACAGAGAAATTTAAATGAAAGTAGCCACCAAAACATGTTTCCGCCATGCCGTCTCCTCACAGCCTATGTTTCTCCAGATCTGTGCTGATGACAGGAAGGTGAAACCTCTATAGTCTATTGAGACGCGCCCTTAACCACCTCTCCCCATTTCCCTAGTGAGAAAACTGGCCCCCAACGAGTTCCCCCACAAGTTGTACGTGCAGAACTACACATCGGTCGTGCCGGGTACCTGTCTGGCCCTCCGCAAGTGGCTCTTCACCTCTCAGGAGGAGGAGCTGCTCAGGGACAAACCTCTGGCCGTTCACTACTGCTTCCACCAGGTAAGAGCTCTCTCTTGACTGTCGTTCCAACTATCGGTTGGAGGCTTAAAATACTTAAAACTTTCAAATCTGTCTGACAATTGTTGTAGTCCAGACCAATGCTCTGCCATGCAGAAGAAATATGAGCCCGCTTAGAGAAGCATGAGATTGAACTTCATTAAACTTTCTAGAGTTTTCTCCTTTAGTTAACACTATCAACATTTTGCTCTACTGTTTGAGTGGCGCAGTGGTCTAAGTCGCTGCATCTCAGTGCAAGAAACGTCACTACAGTCCCTGGTTCAAATCTAGGCTGTATCACATCCGGCCGTGATTGGGAGTCCCATAGGGTGGCGCAAAATTGGCCCAGCGTTGTCTGGGATTGGCTGGGGAGGGCCGTCGTTGTACAGTTGAAGTTGGAAGTTTACATACACTTAGATTGGAGTAATTAAAACACGTTTTTCAACCACTCCACAAATTTATTGTAAACAAACTATAGTTTTGGCAAGTCGGTTAGGACATCTACTTTGTGCATGACACAAGTAATTTTTCCAACCATTGTTTACAGACAGATTATTTCACTTATATTTCACTGTATCACAATTCCAGGGGGTCAGAAGTTTACATACACTAAGTTGGCTGTCTTTAAACAGCTTGGAAAATTCCAGAAAACAACGACATGCTTTAGAAGCTTCTGATAGGCTAATTGGAGGTGTACCTGTGGATGTATTTCAAGGCCTACCTTGAAACTTAGTGCATCTTTGCTTGACATCATGGGAAAATCAAAAGAAATCAGACAAGACCTCAGGAAAAAAAAATGTAGACCTCCACGAGTCTGGTTCATTCTTGGGAGCAATTTCCAAATGCCTGAATTTACCACGTTCATCTGTACAAACAATAGTACGCAAGTATAAGCACCATGGGACCACGCAGCCGTCATACCACTCAGGAAGGAGATGCATTGTCTCCTAGAGATGAACGTACTTTGGTGCGAAAAGTGCAAATCAATCCCAGAACAACAGCAAAGGACCTTGTGGAGATGCTGGAGGAAACGGGTACAAAAGTATCTATATCCACAGTAAAACAAGTCCTATATCGACATAACCTGAAAGGCCGTTCAGCAAGGAAGAAGCCACTGCTCCAAAACCGCCATCAAAAAGCCAGACTACGGTTTGCAACTGCACATGTGGACAAAGATCGTACTTTTTGGAAAAATGTCCTCTGGTCTGATGAAACAAAAACAAAACTGTTTGGCCATAATGACCATTGTTATGTTTGGAGGAAAAGGGGGAGGCTTGCCAGCCAAAGAACACCATCCCAACCATGAAGCACAGGGGTGGCAGCATCATGTTGTGGGGGTGCTTTGCTGCAGGAGGGACTGGTGCACTTCACAAAATAGATGGCATCCTGAGAAGGGGAAATTATGTGGATATATTGAAGCAACATCTCAAGACATCAGTCAGGAATTTAAAGCTTGGGTCTTCCAAATGGACAATTACCCCAAGCATACTTCCAAAGTTGTGGCAAAATGGCGTAAGGACAACAAAGTCAAGGTATTGGAGTGGCCATCACAAAGCCCTGACCTCAATCCTATAGAACATTTGTGGGCAGAACTGAAAAGGCATGTGCGAGCAAGGAGGCCTACAAACCTGACTCAGTTAAACCAGCTCTGTCAGGAGGAATGGGCCGATATTCACCCAACTTATTGTGGGAAGCTTGTGGAAGGCTACCTGAAACGTTTGACCCAACTTCAACAATTTACAGGCAATGCTACAAAATACTAAATGAGTGTATGTAAACGTCTGACCCACTGGGAATGTTGATGAAATAAATACAAGCTGAAAGAAATCATTCTCTCTACTATTATTCTGACATTTCACATTCTTAAAAAACAGTGGTGATCCTAACTGACCTAAGACAGGGAATTTTTACTAGGATTAAATGTCAGGAATTGTGAAACACTGAGTTTTTAAATGTGTTTGGCTAAGGTGTATGTAAACTTCCGACTTCAACTGTATGAATGTGTATGTTCTTAACTGACTTGCCTAGTTAAATTAAAGGTGAATATATATATATATATATAACTCAGCAAAAAAAGAAACATCCCTTTTTTAGGACCCTGTCTTTCAAAGATCATTTGTAAAAATCCAAATAACTTCACAGATCTTCATTTTAAAGGGTTTAAACATTGCTTGTTCAATGAACCATAAACGATTAATGAACATGCACATGTGGAACGGTCGTTAAGACACTAACAGCGTACAGACAGTAGGCAATTAAGGTCACAGTTATGAAAACGTAGGACACTAAAGAGGTCTTTCTACTGACTCTGAAAAACACCAAAAGAAAGATGCCCAGGGTCCCTGCTCATCTGCGTGAACGTGCCTTAGGCATGCTGCAAGGAGGCATGAGGACTGCAGATGTGGCCAGAGCAATAAATTGCAATGTCCGTACTGTGAGACGCCTAAGACAGCGCTGCAGAGAGACAGGACGGACAGCTGATCGTCCTTGCAGTGGCAGACCATGTGTAACAACACCTGCACAGGATCCGAACATCACACCTGCGGGACAGGTACAGGATGGCAACAACAACTGCCCGAGTTACACCAGGAACACACAATCCCTCCATCAGTGCTCAGACTGTCCGCAATAGGCTGAGAGAGGCTGGACTAAGGGCTTGTAGGCCCGTTGTAAGGCAGGTCCTATCCAGACATCACCGTCTACAACGTCGCCTATGGGCACAAACCCACAGTCACTGGACTAGACAGGGCTGGCAAAAAGTGCTCTTTACTGACGAGTCACGGTTTTGTCTCAGCAGGGGTGATGGTCGGATTCTTGTTTATCGTCAAAGGAATAAGCGTTACACCAAGGCCTGTACTCTGGAGCGGGATCGATTTGGAGGTAGAGGGTCCGTCATGGTCTGGGGTGGTGTGCCACAGAATCATCGGACTGAGCGTGTTGTCATTGCAAGCAATCTCAACACTGCGTTACAGGGAAGACATCCTCCTCCCTCATGTGGTACCCTTCCTGCAGGCTCATCCTGACATGATCCTCCAGCATGACAATGCCACCAGCCATACTGTTCCATCTGTGCGTGATTTCCTCCAAGACAGAAATGTCAGTGTTCTGCCATGGCCAGCGAAGAGCCCGGATCTCAATCCCATTGAGCACGTCTGGGACCTGTTGGATCAGAGGGTGAGGGCTAGGGCCATTCCTCCCAGAAATGTCCGGGAACTTGCAGGTGCCTTGGTGGAAGAGTGGGGTAACATCTCACAGCAAGAACTGGCAAATCTGGTGCAGTCCATGAGGAGATGCACTGCAGTACTTAATGCAGCTGGTGGCCGCACCAGATACTGACTGTTG
Organism: Oncorhynchus mykiss; assembly: GCF_013265735.2. Lineage (NCBI taxonomy): Eukaryota > Metazoa > Chordata > Actinopteri > Salmoniformes > Salmonidae > Oncorhynchus > Oncorhynchus mykiss. The sequence goes on from NC_048582.1 coordinate 31,620,044, forward strand.
CTTTTGATTTTGATTCCCCCCTTTGTTCAGCGACACATTATTCCAATTATGTTAGTCACATGTCTGTGGAACTTGTTCAGTTTATGTCTCAGATGTTGAATCTTGTTATGTTCATACAAATATTTACACATGTTAAGTTTGCTGAAAATAAATGCAGTTGACAGTGAGAGGACATTTCTTTTTTTGCTGAGTTTATATGTATTAGTTATAAATCAAATCAAATCAAATCAAATCAAATTTTATTTGTCACATACACATGGTTAGCAGATGTTAATGCGAGTGTAGCGAAATGCTTGTGCTTCTAGTTCCGACAATGCAGTAATAACAAGTAATCTAACTAACAATTCCAAAACTACTGTCTTGTACACAGTGTAAGGGGATAAAGAATATGTACATATGGATATATGAATGAGTGATGGTACAGAGCAGCATAGGCAAGATACAGTAGATGGTATCGGGTACAGTATGTACAAATGAGATGAGTATGTAAACAAAGTGGCATAGTATAGTATAAAGTGGCTAGTGATACATGTATTACATAAGGATACCGTCGATGATATAGAGTACAGTATATACGTATGCATATGAGATGAATAATGTAGGGTAAGTAACATTTATATAAGGTAGCATTGTTTAAAGTGGCTAGTGATATATTTACATCATTTCCCATCAATTCCCATTATTAAAGTGGCTGGAGTTGAGTCAGTGTCAGTGTGTTGGCAGCAGCCACTCAGTGTTAGTGGTGGCTGTTTAACAGTCTGATGGCCTTGAGATAGAAGCTGTTTTTCAGTCTCTCGGTCCCAGCTTTGATGCACCTGTACTGACCTCGCCTTCTGGATGATAGCGGGGTGAACAGGCAGTGGCTCGGGTGGTTGATGTCCTTGATGATCTTTATGGCCTTCCTGTGACATCGGGTGGTGTAGGTGTCCTGGAGGGCAGGTAGTTTGCCCCCGGTGATGCGTTGTGCAGACCTCACTACCCTCTGGAGAGCCTTACGGTTGAGGGCGGTGCAGTTGCCATACCAGGCGGTGATACAGCCCGCCAGGATGCTCTCGATTGTGCATCTGTAGAAGTTTGTGAGTGCTTTTGGTGACAAGCCAAATTTCTTCAGCCTCCTGAGGTTGAAGAGGCGCTGCTGCGCCTTCTTCACGACGCTGTCCGTGTGAGTGGACCAATTCAGTTTGTCTGTGATGTGTATGCCGAGGAACTTAAAACTTGCTACCCTCTCCACTACTGTTCCATCGATGTGGATAGGGGGGTGTTCCCTCTGCTGTTTCCTGAAGTCCACAATCATCTCCTTAGTTTTGTTACAGTTACAGTTCTATTTCTTGTGTTTTTGTTCTACTTGACATTTTGTATGCATTTTTTTGTATTTTTATAGTACTACTGATATTCATTACTGCATTGTTGGGAAAGGGCAAGCAAAGGCATTTCACTGTAGGTCACATGACATTAACTTGATACATAGGCCTAATTCAATGTAAAAGCTCAGCTGTTAAATTCAAATTTATACCGGTATTATAAACCACGCTGTCTATGATATTGCAAAAATTAAATATATATATACATATACACACACACACACACATACATACATACATACATTGAACACCACACATTTGGTGCTACTGTAGGCAGAATGATAGAACAGCTATTTCCATGTCATAATGTTATGGGATGCATTTCTCTCCATTGCTTTTGATGGTAGGCCACTGGTAGATCTACATTGATTAAATAGCCACAGTAGCCAACTTTAACTTAAAGCAGGTACAGCCTCTGTGTTCACAGTAAACGCGTGGCAGAAGTTGCACAGAATTTTCACATAGTTCAGGTTTGCACTCAGCAGACCTGAAATTTGCTCAGGGCCCCCAAAAAATGGAGGTAATATTGCTCCAGACCTACTCTGTCATATAGCTAGCTTTATGTTTTATTTTGTTTGTTTTGCTTTTCTAGAGCTTTGAGATTCTGTCTGTAGTTGAAACATTTCTGGGTGACTTACTGGTCCTGAGTCAGGGGTAGCCTACTGTGTCAAAACTGATCTGTGGTCAGTTTGAATGAGATTACATATACGTGCCACTGCTCTTTGCTAGTTTAGATGAAATGTGGCCTCTAACAAAAGCCCCTTTCTCTGTCTGCTAAGGCATTGGATGACGTGAAGAAGGGATTCATCAAAACAGAAGACAAGTCTTACCAGCTGACAAAACTGGCAGAGCAGCGCAAGATGGCCATGGTTAGTCCCTTTTTCTAATCTCTTCTTTCTCTTCTCTTCCCATTGTAAGTGGTCCTCTGTAAGCTTAGTTGGTAGAGCGTGGCGCTTGCAACACAGGATAGTGGGTTCGATTCCTGGGACCACCCGTACATAAAATGTATGCACTATGTCGCTTTCAATAAAAGCATCTCATAACGTACAGTGTGAGTGTGCCTTTCTTGTCGCTGTTATCTGTCCATGGCTGACATAATGTGTAGGTGTATTAATCTGTATATTGTATGTGTACGTTCCTGTTTGGTGTCTATCTGTGTGGTTGATGGCGGTCTGTTGTCTTGTATCTGTCAGTATCTGAGTCTGCTGCGCTCCTGTGAGGGATACAATGAGGTCATGTTCCCCCACTGCTCCTGTGACTCCCGGAGGAAGGGCCACGTCATCACGGCCATCAGCATGCACCACTTCAAGCTGCACGCATGCACAGAGGACGGCACGCTTGAGGTGAGTGAGATTGGAGTATGAGTACCCTGACTTATAGTGTGTGTGCGGCGCTTCTATCACACACAGAACCAAAGGAAAAACATTTGAGTGTGTACACACTGGCTCATACTGTGTGTGTGTGTACTTACCATTCTCTCTTCTGCTTCATCAGAACCAGGTGATATCGTTTGAGTGGGCGGAGATGCAGCGCTGGGACACCGATGAGGAGGGCATGGCGTTCTGCTTTGAGTACGCCAGGGGGGAGAAGAAACCTCGCTGGGTCAAGATCTTCACACCATACGTGAGTCTACAATACACAACAGACATAAAACTCTGGGTTAAGATAGCCAGCCATTAATGGAATACAACAGGATATAGAAATGGAGAGTGGTGTCTGTCCCAAATGGCATACTACTTTTGACGAGAGCTCTGGGAATAGGGTGCAATTTTTGGGACATTGACATTGTTGATAAAAAAATAGATTTGGAGCTTTCTTCTAACAAAGTGAGTGTCGTCTCTCCCCAGTTCAACTACATGCACGAGTGCTTCGAGAGGGTCTTCTGTGAGCTCAAGTGGAGGAAACAGGTAAGCGCCACACCCTTCTCCTCTAATACACAACTAATTGGATGTATCCCAAGTGGCACCCTATTCTCTTTATAGTGCACTACATTTGACAAGGGCCCGTAGGGCTATAGGGCCTCATAGCTGTTGCGTGAATTTTACAATTTACATTTAGAAACTTGCTGCATGTTTCCCGTTCTAAATCAGCATTGTCGTAAAACTGTGAACGAGCATTAAAACTCCGCCTGGAAAACGCCTCTGTTCACCTTTCGTGGTGACAATAACGCCCTTTATTTGCTGTATGCAAAAAAAAAAGGAATTGTGGTTCAATATTTAGTTTATCAATAGATTATTATCTGGTTGATATGCCCTGCCTTGGTCTAGGCTCTGTGATGAATTGGGCAATGATGTCGCGCTCCTATCGAACAGCAATACTGCCTACCAGTACTGTCAAATATTTTCTATAAGCTACTGGTCTATTGACTGTGTTGGCAGAAAGTTCTAATCTTTAGCAGTAATTTATACTCTATCTGGAACAATTAAAAACTTGATACATACTTCAATGTGAAAGATCAGCTGTTAAATTCGAATGTATACTGGTATTATAAACCACGCACAACTTGAAATATATATATATAACCTATCTAGTTACTCTAGCTATTTACAATTAAATGAGATGTGCATGGTAAATTGTTGTATGTCTCCTTCGGAAATATGAACCCATTACGGCCAGAAAAGATGGATTATAAAATAGGAAAAGATGCCAGTCAAAGGTTTGAACACACCTACTCATTCCAGGGTTTTCATTCATACTATTTTCTGCATTGTAGAATAGTGAAGGCATGAAATAACACATGGAATCACGTCTTAAACAAATCAAAAAATATTGATCTTCTGTTGATTCTAAATATAAAACACAGATGTTTGCTCTTCTCACAAATGGCAAATGGTTGCATTCTTGTTAATGCTGTAGTTTTTTTATGGATAACCTTTTCATCATATCCTCCATTTGCACAAAATACTTACTTGCCAGCTTGCAATACAATATTTCAACCACTAGCAGATGTGCGTACGCATGGTCTAAAGTTTGCAGGGAGGTGAGCACATACGTAAAGTTAAAATTTCAACTTTTGTGTGAACTGGCGCATGCACATTTTGGGGTATATTTTGTAAGTGAGGCCCCTGGTCAAAAGTAGTGCACTAATATAGGGAATAACAGGGTTTTTTTCTGCATCAAAAAGGGTTTAGGCATGGGGTGTGGCAATGAGCACAGTCGGAAAATACTATTCATGCATACAGGGAATGTCCGCTTTTCATTACGAGCTTCATGGAAACATGCAACAATAGCAAGTCTTACAGTCAAAGGCTGTCGGCCTACCAGAGTGGCGTATCATAAAAAAACATGGAGAAAAATGCATCCCATTACATTTTAACATGGAAGTAGCTGTTCTATCATTCAGCCTACAGTAGCAGCCAATATGTGGTGTTCAGTGCCTACATTCCATCATACTTTTGGTGGGGGAAAAAACATGCAGGGCTTGACATTTAACTTGTTTATCCACTTGTCCTTCAGACAAGGTGACTGAAAATGTTGTTTGATGCAAGAAACCACTTTACAAAATACAATCTATTATTTTTCCCATCCCATCATTACAGAAAATCTAATTATGCTACCCTCTGCCTGTTGGCTGCTTAGCTTATTCAAGTCCGTCTGAAATACAACACTTCCCTTTTAGACATAAAAAAGCTCTTTACCTGAAATGCACACATTTTGTGCTCTTGTTGGAAGCAACTACTCCACCATTGTTGACTAGAAATTAACTAGAACTGGGCTAATAACTCACTAACTAGCAAAGAATATGAACAAATGTGCACACGTGGCTACTTGCAGCTCTCACTTTGATCTCGAAACAAGGCATCTACTCGCAATCACTCATACTGTAGCCTAAACACAGTCCAGTTCAGTGTGAATTGCACAGATCCATATATGGCAATGGCTATTTGCATATAGAGGCCTACTGCAGCTCTGATTGGTTATGGCGCACCGGTCTGTGTGGAGTATTGGCCCTGAGTTGTGCCTGTCAATGCAATAGAATCCTACTCCAATGTGCTCTGCCTACAAGAAAATCTCTTGCAGTTAGTTTTGCATCCTAAATCCTGCGTAGTTCGTTTTGTTTCAGTATGTTACATTGAAACTAGCTAATATTGCGTTGATTCGATCACAATTGCCACAGAAGAGTGAAATGTTGATTTGTTAACTAAAGGGGAAAACTGTAGAAAGTTGAGTGATGTTCAATTTCGGGCTTCTCTGTGCGGGCTCATATTTCTTCTGCGTGGCAGTCCGAGGTGGAACCGCACGCAGCTTAGAGGGAACATTGTTGTACATGCAACTCCTGTAATGAAGCAGCTAATTAAACGTAATTTGCCAAAATGCAAATCGTGGGACAGCGCAGTTTTAATCAGCGCACCTAATGCGAGAGGTTCCATATGTGTAAATAAAGGTTCAATAAAATGTAAAAAATGTGACAGATGAAAATCTCTTCAACTCAGAAAAGGGGGGAATGTAAATATGCAACAACTAGGATCGGTTGCTAATATGACTAGGATTGTGCCTTTGGTGCCTGGACAATGAGAGAAAGTTGATATGAAAACCAATAGAACAGTAGACAAATGATGGTTAATGGCATTAGGAAGTCTTTATAAAATAATTGCCCCCACGTTTTTGCTAGGCTACTTTGAAGCAAGGTAAGACATACCTCATTAAGTAAAGTAAAACGTTCCGTGTTTAAATTATTATACTGCCTCAAGCTCACATTTCAAAGTTGCGCCTAATGTCGACTATAGCCTATGCACTCGAATTATGAGTTGAGAATGAGAAATAACAATGGTAGTCCTTTTTAAATCGTGGCCATCAACGTTTTTAACACGCGATTGCATTTAGAATTGTTGGGCTTATAAATGCACGTTTCACTCCAGTACTGTCTTTTTTTTTAGGCGCTCTCACGTTATCTGACAGGTGATAGGCTATTTCCCGCTTCTCGAATTAGACTCTGTATGCTGTGCGTGTGATAAATACGGTACATAACAACTAACGAATACCCATGCACCAATTCAACTCACACAATTATGCAAAGTCCTTGAACAGGATGCCATTTGGGACACAGCCGTTGTCTTACAATGTTATATAAAAATACATGTTTTATTGTCACATACACTGGATAGGTGCAGTGAAATGTGTTACAGGGTCAGCCATAGTAGTACGGCATCCCTGGAGAAAATCGGGGTTAAGTGTCTTGCTTAAGGGCACATAAATGACGATCATTTTTCACCTTGTTGGTTCAGGTATTCGAACCAGCGACCTTTCGGTTACTGGCCCAAGAGTTTTAGACAATGGATTTTACGACATTAGGCAGTCTAAATGTCAATTTTCCCCTCTCTCTGCCGATGGTTCTTGTCTCACACTTGTCTCCTTTCCTTATCCACATTTTAGATTGAAAAAGAGGCCTCTGACAAAGACAACCAGAACTGCAGTAACAATGGTAAGTGTGGTCTGGGAAGATCCTGTCAGCCTTGTTGTCCAACATAAACCTCACGAACCCTTCACAATGCTACTGTTTCCAGTAAGTACATGGTGGATGTGAGAGAGATAAAGATTTTATGAGTTTTAACAGCCCACTATACTCAGTGACATAAAAGCTTAAAGCACCCAAGTCCAACACTCCCAGTGAGTGAGAACAGAACAAAGTTAATCATCTTCTGAGGTGAGTTGTACAGGAGCACAAATACAGGTGTATTCTTATGGGCATAAAAAAACAGCAGCCATGTGATCCACATCAAGGTCACTTCACAAAGATGAATAGACACAGACTGATAGGTGTTTACCCTGTGGGAGAGTCTGATACAGCAAAGGCAAATTAAGAGCAAGGAAATATGAAAGCCAGATGCAAAATGACCAGTAAAGGCAAATTAACAGGGGAGACAAGTGAACAGCAAAGGAATATTAATGGCAAAGGAAAGTGAACAGCAAAGGAATATTAATGGCAAAGGAAAGTGAACAGCAAAGGAATATTAATGGCAAAGGAAAGTGAACAGCAAAGGAATATTAATGGCAAAGGAAAGTGAACAGCAAATTAACAGTAAAGGTAAAGTGCATCAAAGGCAAATGAACAGCAACAGCAGAAGTGTAGAGTGAACATTGGACACCGTCTGCTCTGATTGTTACATTTCTATCTGCAGCTTTACTGGTCAGGAAGTGAGCGGTTGAGTTTGGTTTCTTGAACCTTCTCTCTATTCTAGAATATCTCCCTGCTCTGGAGACACAGAAGGGATGGCGCCATCTAGGGGGCGAGATCGCCACATCCTAAATACTCCACCAGAATCGGTCCACTCGCACCATCACAACCGAGAACACCATCTGCAAAAGAAACAAAAAAAGAGAACTGAGGTGATTCACTCCAGAAACTGGAAATCAATTTATTTATTTTTGTTTTTTAATGTATCACACAAACCCAGGAATTCGCAGATAGACGACGAGCAATGAAGGAAAAAAAACATGTCTTTACTAGATGTTCATAGAACAGCATATTCTTTTTCCTCCGTGCATCACCCCTGACATGGGGCGGGACACTAGCTGAGTTCTTCCACCCCACTGGTTGAGGAAACCGAACAGTACAGTGCGTTTGGTCAATGTTCACAGCAGCCTGCGACACCATTGGACGAAGGGAACACCTTGACGTGATCAACAGATGACACGCCAGCGAGGAGGCCAGCCGGCATCTGCGATGTGATTGTTTAGGCCAGTTCTACAACACGTTTGGTCCGGGCCAATGCTTTCAATGTGCCTCTGGTCTGCTGAACTACAAGATGACATGCTGGGAAACATGATAGAGGGTGGGCTGGACACCATTGTCACTGGCAATGCTAAACGGGATATAGCATAGTTTTCACTGATGCAGGACATTATCAGATTATGTTTTTTGGACAAGGAGGGTAAGAAACAAAAGGTTATCTGTCAAAAGCCTAGGAGGCTGTAGTCTACAAAAATAGTCACACAATCTGTATATAAGCTCCCAGTAATGAATTGGGTGGTTTACCCAATCAATTACTGGGAGTGTGTGTGTGCAACTCTATTTTTATAGTCTACAGTTTACTCGGCATTAGTCAGCGCCTCTAACTTTTTTGGGTGTGCGCCAGCTCATGCTTTTCAAAAGAATAGGAGACAAAAGTAACTGATGCAATGTGTTATGTTCATAAAAACAGTACACTTATGTTTTAGGAAAACCTGCTTTAGGTTATCTGTCAAAAGCCTAGGAGGCTGTAGTCTACAAAATTAATATATGATTAATATAAGAGCTCAAGAAATGACTTTCTTATTCTAACCGTGTAGAAAGTTGACAGGGGAGCTTCCTCCTTGGCTTCTCATCCTTGCTCTATTTTTCACATTTTCTAACCTATCTAATACACTCTTGTTTAGAATGTCTGTTGGCAGTTCACCACAACTGAAAGTGTGACCATTTATCCCCTTAAAATTGTTGTGGTAATTCAGTAGAATCTCCAAGTTCAGAGATAAAATGTGTTTATCAGTGGTGTTTGCATCTACTCAATGAAGTGAGGGCTTGACCTTGAACTAAACATTCAGAGAAACAACGATCAAAGTGAATATTTCCCCCACTCGGAGTATTGATCGACGTATACAGACTGGGAGAAAGGGATGGAAGTAGTGTGTTGTGTGTGTTCGGGTGCAGTGCCTAGTGCAACCAGCAGACAGCAGTAGAGTACTACTAAAGTACCACTCCGTACTACTGAGTCAGTGTTGAGGGGACCAAGCGAGGGAAAGGTCTTTCAGGACCTTCCGTAGAGATTGCTTCCCTGGGCTCAGTAACTCACCACTAAGTACTGCTCTGCAGTTTAACTGTGTCAGGAGGACAAGTGGTGCATGCATGTGTGTGCACCTGTGTCTGCCTGTGTTCCTGCGTAGAAGTAAGTGCATTAACAAGTGGGAGCGTGGCCACAACAGCCCGAGCAGGTACAGTTATGATGCAGGATGTCTCTCTGTTGCCCCTCATTGCACCTTGCCTAACCAAATGGGTATAGTATTAGGCTGGTGTGAGCATGCGTTTCCAGTCTTTCCTCAGTATTGCTAAGGCGGTAGGCCCGATTGGGGCGTGGCCATGGGGGTTTAGGTGGCCATGGGGGTTTAGGTTTTGAGGCAGCAGATAAAGACTCAAGGCGGCATCCCAAATGGCACCCTATTCCCAAGGAAGTGCACTTCTCTTGGCCGGGGCCCATAGGGCTACATAGGTAATAGGGTGCCATTTGGGATGCAACCCAGAGGGGGTTATGCAGGGTGACAGCTGTGCAGATAGAGATGGATGGGTGGCATTTCCCCTCCCCTAGCGAGTTATGCCTTGCAGCCTTTTCAGGCTGTATAAGGTTAGCCCACATCCCTTCCATGCCTCAACTATGTTGAAATGAAGGCTATTACTGAAGTTTGACAGGTGTAAAACTGTACCATTCTTAATTGCATGGTTCTGCACTCTTGCCTCCCGAAAGGAGAATTGGCAATGACAAAACGATACACTAGCATGTCCGTTATAAATGCCACTGCTGCATTCTGAAAGTGCTGAAGATGTGCAATTGAGGTGCTGCCTATTCGTTTTGACAGCCAGAGTAATAGCCAATTTAGAGATGGATGACATAAAGATAGCAGATGCTCTACCAGAACGTGTGTGTAGTTTTGAGAGAGGGGAGAGCGACAACTAGCGTGTGCGCGCCTCCTTTCAGTGTGCCAGTGTTCCATTCCTCCACTCCAGGTTGGTCTGCCATCAGACTAGATGTGGTTGCCTTGGCAGCACTACGCTGTCTGAGCATGCCCAGTCTAACATCGCCCCAGACCACGTAACTGACTCACTCACACTTATAACATATTCATGTTAATGTTCTTTAATGTTTGTCATCATAATGGTATGTGTCCTTGAGCTAAAGCATTTGACAGACTTCGGTGTACGTCCCTAGGCTGAAGCAGGTGCTCTCTTAGCTTTTATACCCTGGGAATACAGAGGCACAGACACGCATACAAATACACAGGTGCACACTTGTATGTAGAGTGGGGTGTCCTTGTCATCAGTGTTCCATCGTCATGGTAACAGCGAGCAGGAGCCGGCAAGAGGGCAGTGATACTAAGATGTCTTTCCCTAATTTGCTCAGAGAAACAATTACGCTAGTCACCTGCACATACTTTGCTTTATCTCTATAATGTCCGTTTTAAGAGAATTATCATGTCTCCCCTATCGAATGGATTTTAAAGGTCAGTCAGTCCTGTACCTTTTTTTGTTGCGGTATTATTAAAAGGTCAGTGTCCTCCTCTAATAGCAGCTTGACACTGTTGTAGTCCAGTTACACCACCCTTCTGAACGGAACAATGCCACTCCAGGGCTACTTTCAGTAGCCAAACAATGTCGAACTTGAGCTGGTCACTTATTCTGCATGTCAGAGAGGGGTGTTTGTTCTACAAGCTGTATTTCTATCTGAACGTTCCAAAAATGTTCTGGACGCACCCCAGCGATAAAGGACATCACACACTTTTTTCCATATGAGCTAGATGTTCTAAAAGAATAACATGGTAGGCCTTTGTGTAGTTAAAACGTGTTATTTCTGTACCTTACGCTTCAGGTGAGCAGGGCTTTCGTTCGATTGCAAGTATAGGCACATTAAAACCAAGACTTGTTTCTTCTAAATGTAAATTATTGCAAAATTGTAATTTGGATAAAAATGCACTTTCTCGATTGAAAACGTATAATTTATTTCATCAAATTATTCTAGTTGTGGGAAATCATAGTGTTGTGTGCTAGCACCACTGTTGGTCAGTTATTTTGTGTAGGGTATTTGGCGACGCAAAAGCTAACTTAAATATACATTAAGTCAAGTTCTGGAAATAAAGCAGTGTTGCATTTACTCAAACTACGGACACGAATTAACAACCGATACTGAAACTCAAATGGGAAGTTTTTTTTATATCTTAGAATATATGAAGGTTTACTAACCAATGTAAAAAGGAAAAACTGGTTTGAAAATGTAATGTAGAGTAATAAATTGTAACGTTATTTTAAATAAAATGATATATTGAAAAAAAGTGTTCCAGATGTTTTGTTTAGTGTACTTTTATTCCTGTTCATCCCTAGGGCAAAGACTAATTGATTGTGGTCACACACACACACACACACACACACTGTCTTGTTTTACTAAACTTGTGGGAACATACAATTGATTCACATTCAAAATCCTATTTTTCCTAAACTTAACCTTAACTCCAACTTAACTGAAATTCGAACAACACTAATTCTAACCCTAAACCCCATAGAAATATTATTTTTCCTTGGGGACCGACAACATTTTCCCAGTTAGTCTCATTTTTGTTAGTTTACTATTGTGGGTACTTGTGGTCCCCAAAAGTATGGTTAAACACTGAATTTTAAAGGAAAAATCCACCCAAAATAACCAATTCCTATAACTTATGTGAGAACAATATTTGTGAACAAATGTTTAAATTTGTTGTTTATAAGGTTGGTAGCAATGTGAAAATCGTTGTGGAAATCTGTTGCAGCTCAAGTCCACTACAAAACCCACAATGCAATGCTCTCTTTATGGGCTAGCTAGCAAATGTAGCTACACACAATAATACAAGTCAATATCACCATGTGAAGGAACTGTAATATCGCCTAAAACTGAATTATCAATTTAGGAGTCTACAATCTCACCATGTTCAACCTGCAGATCGATGTGCCTCTGAGTGGAGCCTGACATTCGTAACGGCACCATGCAATGCACCCTGGACTGAAGAGGCAAAAATACGTAGTTAAAGAGCACTGACAAATAATAAAGGTCCAATGGGCACTCCATGCAAAGGTCTTTATTGTGCTGTCAGTCAGTCTGTGATGGCACTGACTTAAGGCAGCTGGCTAGCACAAGCAAAGGTGAAATGGACTCCTACCTGAGCAAAGTAAAAGGTTACATAAATTATCTGGAATTTATCCTTGATCGCTCCCCTTTAGCCTTAACAAATGGCTTATTTGAATTTCTCATTATGGTAGAGGAATTTGGTTTGTTCAGGTAGATTTATATAGGGCTCGGGACATTATTTAGGAGATTACAACCGTCATCAGTGTGGCTCTAATTGAGAGGCTGCAGCTGTATGTCAAATCTGGCACCCCAGTGGTAATGGGCACCAATGAAGTCCCCGACTGAGTCCCAAATGGCACTCTATTCACTACAAAAGCTGGATTTTCACAGGCAAGCCAATTCTGGTCTTTTGCCGATAATTGGGCAAAATATCAGAATTGGGCTGCCTGTCTAAACGCAACCATTTTGCACTACTTTTTAGGCCAATGGGCCCTGGTCAAAAGTAGTACACTATATTAGGAATTTTTACTTGACAGTACATTTTAGGTTATCGTGATAAAGCAGGTACTTCTGTCTTCAGTTGGAGTTCAACATTTAATTAGTTCATGAACAATTTTCATTGATTCTCTTGATTTCTGTTTTATTTATTTCCCATTGATCATGGAAGTCTGAGCTACAATTGAATTCAACCCACGTACACTTTGAACCCTGACCAACCTAGCTGTTCCAGGTGAGATTCTCTCCATCTGCAAGTCCATTTCTACCTAAAGAATAATGTTCCGGACTTAATCAACAAAGACACACAGTATAAAAATCAACTGACCCATGTTTCAGTCCACCTCAAACTGCCCAATTTTGACTTACGGCCAGACTACAGTTGGCTCACTAATCGCCCGCGAACAGCTGGCCACTTAACCTTGTGACCGCAGAGGTCTGGGACAGCTGAATGACACTCAGCTCGGTGAGTGAATGTGGCTTGGCAGGCTTAGGTTGTATTTCAAATGGCACCCTTATATGGTTCACTACTTTTGACCAGAGCCATAATTTGGGACTCATATTTAATCAAGGCTAACGATGCATCCCCAGGTGGGACTGGGCGGGTACAAGCATTAATCACGGTCCTGAGCAGGTCTGCCGCTCTCTACCTCACGTCAGCGCTTCCGTCCAGCCGGTAATGAAAAGGCATTGATCAGCCGCACAACATTGGGAATATGGTCGTATTGTACAGAACTGTCTTAGGGAAACTGAGCAAACGGTGGGGGGGTGCTGAGAGGGTGCAATTTACAAGGTTGTTGACCTACAAGCCGTGTGTGTGTGTGTGTGTGTGTGTGTGCTATGTAAATGGTGTGTGTGTGTGCAGTATTAACAGTTGTGTGTGACTGGAGTTTATTTAAGTGTGCCTGCCACAGGCATGTGTTTTAGGTCTCTATTCAAGCTGTAGGTTTTCATTCCGCCTGTGCACTGCAGTAATATGCCTTTTTAATGTGAAATTGCAGTGCCCATTCACACATACTCAAAACAATCTTTCTAGACACTTGTACACTTCTATTGGCCTTCTTGAGAAAAATCTCTCGCCGCGGAGAGGGCCTTGGCTCCAACTGCTCATTAACTGAGAGACAGAAAAAACAACTGATTCAAAGCTTACACACGCAAGCACACATTCCTCTACACACAAACAGCACGGACACACACACACATTCTCCCCTCATCTACTCTCTTCTTTTTCCATCTGAGTGAACCCAGTAAATCTCGGAGCTCAGAGTGCCAACGCTGCACATTTGTCGACCCCAGTGCCTCGGAAAGAGGATAGAAAGAGAGAATTACCCAGTCAGACAACCTGCAGTAGGAGAACAGCCTCTATAAATATAGCCTCTCCATCCGTCTGACACTGAGTAACATGCTAAAACTCAAACACTGACTACACACACAGAAGGAGAGAGAAAGGAAAAATAGAGATGAATGGGAGGGGGAAAGATATGAATAGAGCGAGTGAAAGAGAACCAGTGTTGATTATACTGACAGAATAAAACATACTGTATGGACTGGAGAGAGAACCATATACCTGAAACTTACACAATGTCAGAGACGCATAATGAGCATCCTAGTCAATAGATGCTAACCCATTTGACATTGAAAATGTGCATTTACCAAAATGTACTATTAATATACTACATATTTTGCATTATTGTGTGACTGAGTTATGCTTTGTCGAGTGGCTATTTCCCTGGTCCTCTCTTATAAATCCATTGAATTACCGAGCATGGCCCGTCTACCCCCTCCTTCCTCTCTTCCTGAAGGAGTAATCAATTAAAACCCTGTCCGGTGCACGCTGTGTCAGCACTTTCTCTGCCCCTCTGTCATTTTTCTCTTGCGTATATCAGCACCAGTGTCCGTTGAGGAAGGCAAGGATGGTAGAAAAATAATACTTTATTTCGGGATGGGAAATGTTTCTATACATGTGTGTGCCAGAGAGTCAGTCCAACTCCCAGCTTGAGGTTTCCACTGAAGGGAGGAGATGCGTCAGTTTATAGAGCGAGCAGGAGATGTGAGATCTTCCAGGAGCTGTCTCAGGTCTTTAAAATAACGATAGGAAATATATTTTAGTAAGTATATGTTGAATTTGGAAAATATGAAAATATCGAAAAATAAAACTCCCATCAATTGTCAACCATATTGTGCAATATAAAAATTTGTGTTATTCCAATCATCCAAGTCATTTGTGTGTTCATCTTGAGGTTTGAGGATCACTTTCCTTCACATTCCTCTTAAAGTTGCTGACCTCACATACAGTATATTAAGATTTCACTTTGGAGCTCAATGAGATCAGCCTTCTCTATTAGGACCTGCCAAATTCTATTAGGTGACTGTTTGATGGGTCATTATTGGATCGACCCTCCACTGTAACACAATTACTGGCAATTACACTGATTACACACTAATGCAGTTGCCCAATCACAAGGAGCGCTACACACCGTAGGACAAAAAGTGGAGATTGGTATACACTGGCAACCCACTGACAGATAAGGCCTGGGGAAGGAAATGGGGCTGTTAAATGGGAATTCATTTGGTGCCTCAACTGATCTGAAATCGGCTGCATGTTATTTAAGGCCTTTCAATTTGATGCCCATGAAACAAATGACAGAATGAAAGATTAGATATTATTTTCATTCCTCTAATCCGCTTTGTTCTTCTTTCTATCTCAGAGACGAGGCCAAGTTCAGTTTGTTTGACCCTCCCACCTTCACTGTCACCAGGGAAAACCTCTGTCTGTTCACACACTCATTCCTTGTCTTTCCTTGTAAAAGTCAGTCTCTCCCCCTCCCTCCTGGTCCCCTGTTTCAGTAAATGATGCAGTCTTTCTTTGCCTTTTTTTCTTTTCTGGGATTTGACATCAAATAAAACAGCCCTATCCATCTGTCT
Source organism: Oncorhynchus mykiss (assembly GCF_013265735.2). Classification (NCBI taxonomy): domain Eukaryota; kingdom Metazoa; phylum Chordata; class Actinopteri; order Salmoniformes; family Salmonidae; genus Oncorhynchus; species Oncorhynchus mykiss. The sequence continues at coordinate 31,635,606 of NC_048582.1, forward strand.
ATTTCCCTCTCTCGCTTTCTGTAAGTACTGCAATCTTCCCAATCTCAGGTTGAATTATCCCATGCTCCACTTTTCTTATTGCCCTTCCTGTTCACTTTCACTTCTTAAAGGTCTTTGAAAACGCCTCATAATTCAGTACAATTTACTTCACCCTGTACAGTCGTTGAACCATGCCTTTTTGGATTCTTCGCCCATAAACTCATCGCGCCCCATCCTGTTCCATTTCATCAGAGGTCATTGATAGACTTCAAGAGAACATCTTGAGATGTTCTATAGTCCTCTCCAAAGAACCCCCCTCATCTTGACAGGAGGGTCCCTGACAATAGCCCTCTTGGACTAAGCCCCAAATCATTCCACATCCTGCTCTTTCTCCCCTACATCTCTTCTCCCTCATTCTTTCTCTTCTCCTCTGCCCCATCCTCTTCTTCCTCAGAAGAAGTCCTTGGAGGCAGCCTCGACAAAGTTGGGAGCGGACATGAGGATGGCGATGGTGCAGATGATGTTGAACATACTGAAGGCCACCAGGCAGAGCCGGTCAATGACAGCTGCCGCAAACTTCCACTGGTCGGCCACGCTCTCCGTCTCATCCTGTTCACGGAAGCGGTCCGCCATGTAACGCACCTCCTCCAGAATAGCCTGGAGCTGAGGATCACCTATACCCCCTCCCGAGTACTGTCCTCCAACCCCTATTCCAAAGCCTCCGCCACTGGAAATAGTGCTAGGGCAGCCCACAGTGTCCTCGTTGGGGGTGGGGGGTGGTGGAGGGGGGCTGCCTGCTACTCGAGGAGGCCCGGCTGAGATGCTGTAACTCTGGATGTGGTCTGGGAGCAGTGGGGGGTCGTCCAGGTTCTGGAAGCCGATGTAGAGCAGGTTTCCGTTGTTGTTGGCGCTGGACTGGGCGTGAAGGTGGGGTTGACCCGCGTGCAGGGGGCCAGCCTGGAGAGGGGCCAGGTTTTGGGGGTGCAGTGGGTTGAGCGTGGGGTCTGGAGGGTTAGGGATGCTACCGCTCTGGGAGCTTGAAGAGCAGCGCCGTAGGTGGGGGGCGCAGGGTGGTCGCTCTGGGTCATCACTCTCCCCTGGGCGCTTCATACGTAGGAACCATGCTACCCACTGCAGTAGGACCACATTAACCTGAAAGGAAGAAAAGGGAGAATCAATCAGAGAAGGATGTTATAATATAGATACATAGCAAGGGAGGAAAACGCATCTAGTGAGGAATACACTTACTCTAACAAAGGGTAGTGCACTTGGTAATACACTTGGGGGGGAAAACCTTTAAGCCAGTTAAAGCTTGACACAGTGGGTTGTGTGTGCGGATGCTGGTATATTCAACTTGACCTTTAGGATTCAATGCTACTTTCATGAGCACAAGAATGAGAAAATTGCCTAAGGCAGGAATTTTACAATTACCTTTTGTGGGATATAAAGCTATATTTAAATTCTAACCACAGAATTAATTAAGACACAGCGGCATCTGTCTCCTCCTTACATATCTTTTATCCCTTTTTATATCTAGACCAAAACCAGTCTTTACATACCGTCTTTTCTTTTTATATCTGAAAGGGCTATGGGGTAAAAACGTGGTACATTAAAACCCGCCTCGAGAACTAGTCATTGCTGCGGTATTTTCTTAAATTCTGCCTATGGCTCTGTGAAAACCGAGCAGTTCAACAAGTCCCGGCTTTGGGACGACGCTCACCTGGGTGAACCAATCACAAAGCTTCACAGTAATACTTTGGCATGTATTCTCTCTGTTCACTTGCTTTTTATCGCTTGATAATTTCACCAGTAATTTCTTCTTGCATGTTTTGCTCCAATTGCTACTGTCTGCTGCTACTATTATACATTAGTTGGTGAAGATGTTTTCTAGCAAGTTATCAATGTGCATAATATATTTAAAGTGGAGAGAGGCTAGGAAAAAAAATGAAATGCCGATCTGCATTCTGAATGCAAGTTTTGAGAACACAGACAATTCCGCTGCTTCCTTAATTTATATACACTCAGTGGTTCGCTCCTACAGACAGTCACGTGGCTGTGGCTTGCTATATAAAGCAGCCATTGAGGCATTCAGTTACTGTTCGATTGAACGTTAGGTTACTAATTTTTTCCATTCTAAGTGACTTTGAGCACGTGGTAGGCGCTTCGGTTTCAGTATCTCAGAAACAGCCGGCTTCCTAGGCTTTTCACGCACAACAGTTTCTAGGGTTTACCGAGAATGGTGCGATGAACAAAAAACATCCAGTCAGCGGCAGTCCTGTGGGCAAAAACAGCCCGTTACTAAATGGGTGTACCTAATTGAATTAGAGGGCTATGCCGCTGGAATTTATACACTGAGTAGGTGAAGTTATGGAGATTGTACTCTTATTAAAGAGACGGCGAGAGAGACAGTTCTTCGGTTTAGGGTTATTTAATGTTGATTGGACATTAACAATGTTTGCAATTCTGTGCTATTTCACTCAGCTGTGATCATCCAATTAACTGTCCATTTATCCGCCAACCGTGATGTCCTAGCCGTGTCTAAATCATGGCTTAGGAAGGCCACCAAAAATCCTGACATTTCTATCCCTAGCTATAACATCTTCCGACAAGATAGAACTGCCAAAGGGGGCAGGGTTGCAATCTACTACAGAGAGAGCCTGCAGAGTTCTGTCATACTATCCAGGTCTGTGCCCAAACAATTTGAGCTTCTACTTTTAAAAATCCACCTTTCCAGAAACAAGTCTCTCACCGTTGCCGCTTGTTATAGACCCACCTTCAGTCCCCAGCTGTGCCCTGGATACCATATGTGAATTGATTGCCCCCCATCTATCTTCAGAGTTCGTGCTGTTAGGTGACCTAAACTGGGATATGCTTAACAACCCAGCCGTCCTACAATCTAAGCTAGATGCCCTCAATCTCACACAAATTATTAAGGAACCTACCAGGTGCAACCCTAAATCCGTAACCATGGGCACCCTCTTAGATATCATCCTGACCAACTTTCCCTCTAAATACACCTCTGCTGTCTTCAACCAGGATCTCAGCGATCACTGACTCATTGCCTGCATGCATGATGGGTCCGTGGTCAAACGACCACCCCTCATCACTGTCAAACGCTCCCTAAAACACTTTAGCGAGCAGGCCTTTCTAATCGACCTGGCCCGGGTATCCTGAAAGGATATTGACCTAATCCCGTCAGTAGAGGATGCCGGGTTGCTCTTTAAAAGTGCTTTCCTCGCCATCTTAAATAAGCATGCCCCATTCAAAAAATAGAACTAAGAACAGATATAGCCCTTGCTTCATCCCAGACTTGACTGCCCTTGACCAGCACAAAAACATCCTGTGGCGTTCTGCACTTTTCAGGGAAGTCAGGAACCAATATACTCAGTCAGTTAAGAAAGCTAAGGCTAGCTTTTTCAAACAGAAATTTGCATTCTGTAGCACTAATTCCAAAAGTCCATGGAGAATAAGAGCACCTCCTTCCAGCTGCCCACTGCACTGAGGCTGGGAAACACTGTCACCACCGATAAATCTACGATAATTGATCATTTCAATAAACATTTTTCTACAGCTGGCCATGCTTTCCACCTGGCTACCCCTAACCCGGCCAACAGCTCAGCACCCTCTGCAGCAACTTGCCCAAGCCCCCCCTGCTTCTCCTTCACCCAAATCCAGACAGCTGATGTTCTGAAAGAGCTGCAAAATCTGGATTTCTACAAATCAGCTGGGCTAGACAATCTGGACCCTCTCTTTCTAAAATGATCTGCCAAAATTGTTGCAACCCCTATTACTAGCCTGTTCAATCTCTCTTTCATTTCGTCTGAGATCTCCAAAGATTGGAAAGCTGCCGCGGTCATCCCCCTCTTCAAAGGGGGTGACACTCTAGACCCAAACTGTTATAGATCTATATCCATCCTGCCCTGCCATTCTAAAATCTTCGATAGCCAAGTTAACAAACAGATCACTGACCAGTTTGAATCCCACCGTACCTTCTCCACTATGCAATCTGGTTTCCGAGCTGGTCATGGGTGCACCTCAGCCACGCTCAAGGTCCTAAATGATATCATAACCACCATCGATAAAAAACAGTACTGTGCAGCCGTCTTTATCGACCTGCCCAAAGCTTTAGACTCTGTCAATCACAGCATTCTTATCGGCAGACTCAAAAGCCTTGGTTTCTCAAATGACTGCCTCGCCTTGTTCACCAACTACTCAGAGTTCAGTGTGTCAAATCGGAGCGCCTGTTTTCCGGACCTCTGGCAGCCTCTATGGGGTTTCCACAGGGTTCAATTCTCGGGCCGACACTTTTTTCTGTATATATCAATGATGTCGCTCTTGCTGCTGGTGTTTCTCTGATCCACCTCTATGCAGACGACAAGATTCTGTATACATCTGGCCCTTCTTTGGACACTGCGTTAACAAACCTCCAAACAAGCTTAGAATATGTGGACAACTACAAATACCTAGGTGTCTGGGTAGACTGTAAACTCTCCTTCCAGACTCACATTAAGCATAACCAATGCAAAATTAAATCTAGAATCGGCTTACTATTTTGCAAACAAAGCCTCCTTCACTCATGCTGCCAAAAATACCCTCGTAAAACTGACTATCCTACCGATCCTTGACTTCGGCGATGTCATTTACAAAATAGCCTCCAACAGTTTACTCAGCAAACTGGATGTAGTCTATCACAGTGACATCCGTTTTGTCACCAAAGCCCCATAAACGACCCACCACTACGACCTGTATGCTCTCGTTGGCTGGCCCTCACTACATAATTGTCGCCAACCCCACTGGCTCCAGGTCATCTATCAGTCTTTGCTAGGTAAAGCCCCGCCCCGCCAAAATGATTAATCATATCACTTTAGTAAATAATTTTTAAAGGGTTAATGACCTTAGATTTGAGCATATTTTGCCTCGATTTTAGAAAATTCTCAATTACCTCATTTGTCATTGGTATTACCATCACTACTCCTCCTGGTGGTGCAATGTTATCATAATGGTACAAAGGATTTCAAGTAATTAAGCTACCATATTAGTTGATTTAGAAGTGGAAGATGGACCCAAATACATTTTAAATTAAATAAAATTCTAAAATTCCATGCCCAAATGCCACTACAATTCAATAACGACCCACACGTGTTTGGCCAGTTGCAACAATGAGAAAATGGCTATACCAAAGGGGTATGGCAAACCAAGAGTTATCTTGTTAGCATTAGCCATAATGGGGTAAAAACTGTTTCATTGTGGTATACCAGGAGACCAGCCATGGAAGGTTTGGTGGGTTAGCGCATGGCGCTAAGAGTGCCGTGTTTTCCTATGGGAAATGCTCATAGTTAGTAATGAATGGCGGCAGGTAGGTTAGCGGTTTAGACGTTGGGCCAGTAACTGAAAGGTTGCTGGTTTGAATCCCGAGCCTCCTAAAGTGAAAAATCTGTTTGTGCCCTTGAGTAAGGAAAATTGCTCCGTAAGTTGTTCTGGATAAGAGTGTCTGCTTAATGACTAAAATGTCAAATGTAACCGTCTTTGGACAGCATGAGGTCTGGCCTTACCCATTTGGGCATCTGGCCTCCGTTTGGGTCGTGGTGATGATACTGCAGCACCACCGTTGTAGCTATGACTGACATCCCAACAATGATCATAGTACTAGCAAAGTACTGTCCTGAAAGGGGGGCAGGAAAGAGAGAAAACAATTAGAGTAGAGAGAGGAAGCCATTTGTAATAACAATAATGCTAACAGTGGTTTTCTTGCTGATCATGACATTTTTCTTGGGCTTTAATGGGCTGGATTTGTGTTTTAGTAGTCAAAGGGGGGCAACTCATCTGTCTGGCTGCAGTGAGCTCACCGTACATCATTTCCACCATTGAATCTTTACGATTTATTTAGTCAATTACAGTTAAGGACAAACAGATGGTTAGATCACCAGTGCCTAACCAACATTTGGGACAATTATTTCAAACACACACACACTACACTCTTAACAGACATACAGTGAGCTCCAAAAGTATTAGGACAGTTACATGTTGTTTTGGCTATATACTCCAGCACTTTGGATTTACTTCTACAATAATGTGGATGCTACCATGATTACGGATAATCCTGAATGAATCGTGAATAATGATGTGAGAAAGTTAGACACACATATCATACCCCCATAAAATTCTAACCTCCCATGTTATTGTACGGGTGAGGGGTTAGCATGTCTTGGGGATAAGATATTTGTGCCTCTAACATTCTCACTCATCATTATTCATGATTCATTCACGATTATCTGTAATCATGGTAGCATTCACATTAATGTAGAAGTATTTAGAAACACATTCTATTCTTATTAACAAAAGTGACTCCAAAAAGACACAATACATTATTTAGAATTCATTTCTATTAGGCCCAAAATAATCTGAAACAAACCGCAAATGCATCCAACAAATTTGTGGAGTCACAAGCTTGATGTAGACATTGCGTGCTATCAATATGGGACCAAATACTGAATTTTTTTCTTCTTTAATACATATATAAGTGTATTGGTCTGCTTAAAATGGGCGGACTATGCACAAAAAGTGCTGTAATTTCGAAATAGATGAAAATACACTCAAATTAAAGCTGACAGTCTGCACTTTATCCTCATAGTCATTGTATCACTTCAAATCCAAAGTGCTGGAGTACAGAGCCAAAACAACAAACTGTATGAGAACACACCTATGAGAGGGATGGAATCTGAAGTAGCTGGCATGATCTCTGCCACCAGCAACATGAAGACTGTGAGCGAGAGCAGCACAGTGATACCTGAACAGAGAGAGGAAGATATTGAAAATGTATAAAACCGTGAGTGGCTGCTGAGCACAATCTCCATTTTAACTGACATGGGGTAATAAAATGTGTGTGATACTCAGTACAACTACAACACACACCACTCCTCACACATTTATTAACATCTGTGCCTCAATCAGGTTTGATCCCGGGCGAGCCTCCAGAAATCGACATTTGTAAAGATAAACCTTACAGGCATCTCGTTTGGCAAATATTTTATGTTCTTTGCCGGTCAAGCCAACGTAATTGATTTCAACTTCATACGAGTAGATTTGGTTCGATCTGATGCAAATTGCAAAGTGTGACAGAGTAATATACTCAAAGTGAATTACTTTTGGACCATTCCTCTTCTCCAATTGCCCTTAGTAGAGCCTTACTTCTAACCCACACATATGCTTACCCTATATTAGCAATCCATCTACCCCGGCTGTCTCTGCTCCCTCTCTCTTCCCCATCTCACTCTTCATTCACCAGATCTAATCTTCATCTCCTCCCATTACCTCTGTCCCACTTTCTTCCCCCCCCCCCACATTTTCCAAGTGCTTTCTTGGCATAACTGGTACCGTGCAGAAGCAAGCCGATAAAACAAACATCTTTCAAGTGAGTCGGCCCTGTTCGCTCAATAGATTAAACAAGTGTCACTTCAAGGGTCGAGAGGAAATGTAGAATTTAACTTTAAAGAATGTCACAGAAGAGATGGACAGTGGCTCTCATGTAAGGCCATATGCTTATCTTGGCAAGCCTGGTTGATACCAAACTCCAAGTCCTCCTGACTTCAGCATCTGGAGAGGCTCCTTTGATGTTGGCACCCTATTCCCCATTTAGTGCACTACTTTTGACCAGAGCCCTTGTCAAAAGTAGTAGATTAGAAAGGGAATAAGGTGCCATTTGGGCCACAGACGGTGCCTCAATAATGAAGGGGGCTGTGCTTTTACACTGGTTGGTTCCCCTCTATGTCCGTCTCGCTGAAACACCCATACAAATAGCCCGTGAGCATTGCCCCCTTGCTTTACAACTGTTAGTTTTCAAATCTAAACAGAAAGAGGTCTCAACTTCCCTGGGGGAATATTTTTGGGGGTGATAATCAATCAGCGCCAAGGCAAAACTGGGTGCAATATCTACCCTTAACATGAGACTCGATGAGAGTTTAAAAGAAAACTGCCTCTCCACACCACGGTGGGTTTTGGGTACATAGCTTGTGTTGCACAACATAACCAGGTATCAGCCAGGCTGTATCTTGGCACCAAATTCCTTAAAACCTGTTCATCTAGCATGGTATCAAGCTGAATTCCTGGAAGGCTGTGTGTATGTACGCTCTCTCTCCCTAATCAATTCCTGGGCTTAATTATATCAATAGGTTAATTGGCTGTGGTGTGTGAGGGATTATGCATCTTTTCCAGTAATACAATGCACTGTAATGCATCCTCAAATTAGGTTAAAGGTTTTGCACATCCCCAAAACTCTTCTAGGTCTTCTTTGTTTTCCTCCGCTCTTTAGTTTTCACCCTTTACTAGAATCAATCTACTCTCTCTCCCCTGTCATCCTTTCTTCCCCATCACCATTATTCCCCTGCCATCCTCTTCTTATTCCTTCACTCTCTAATGCCTTTCCCCTTCTCCTCCTCTCTATGCTGCTGTCCTCCATCCTCATCTCTGTTTCTTTTAGAAAAATATCTATCCCTCTTGGATCATCCACCCTCTCCTCTCTGCTCACCCAGAGAGATCTTCTCCCCAGAGTCGGCAGGCAGTAGGAAGATAAGCAGGGTCATGGAGGACAGCAGCACACAGGGGATGAGCAAGTTTAGAGCGTAGTAGAGAGTGCGCCGGCGGATGGTCACAACGAACGTCACATCGGGGTAGGGCTCCTTACAGCAGTCATAGAACACCTCGCTACGAGTGCCTGGCACTCCTTGAGTGAGTGAGGTGAGAAAAAAAGAGAAAAGTAAGGGACAGAATAAAGTGGGAATTTTCATAAAACTTCTAGCTTAGTTAACAATTTAAGTTGAGCAATTGATAACAGAAATTTAGGAGGGCAGTCCAATCCCACTCACCCACTAGGTCCCATTCCCCGTTGGACATGTAACCGGAGATGTCGGCCTCGTTCATTTGTAGGTCCATCAGCCAGCCATCGTACGTCCATGAGCCAAACTTCATCTCACACTTTTGGATATCGAAGGGGAACCAACGTACGTCCACGTTACATGTGCTCATGAAAATCCCTGACATACAGGGAAAGAGATTGATAAAAGGGATGCAAAGAGTGACATATAGGAGATATACACTGAGTGTACAAAACATTAAGAAGCTCTTTCAATGACATAGAGGTGAAAGCTATGATCCCTTATTGATGTCACTTGTTAAATCCACTTCAATCAGTGTAGATGAAGGGGAGGGGACAGGTTAAAGAAGGATTTTAAAGCTTTGAGACAATTAAGATACGGATTGTGTATGCGTGTCATTCAGAGGGTGAAAAGGCAAGACAAAAGATTGAAGTGCCTTTGAATGGGTTATGGTAGTGCCGGTTTGAGTGAGTCAAGAACTGCAACGCTGATGGGTTTTTCACTCTCAACAGTTTCCCATGTGTATCAAGAATGGTCCACCACCCGGACAGGACATCCAGCCAACTTGACACAACTGTGGGAAGCGACTGTGGGAACGCTTTCGACACCTTGTAGAGTACATGCCCCAACAAATCGAGGCTGTTCTGAGGGCAAAAGTGGGTGCAACTCAATATTAGGAAGGTGTCCCTAATGTTTTGTACACTGTGTAGACATCCATACAGTGGGAGATTGTGAGAGCAAATTAGAGACATTTTACTTGTTGTTCACTTACAGTATGTGCAAAGGAACATTTGTAAAAGTGTATCTTCTTGTTCTGGCACCTATTTTTAAGCACTCTGGAGGAGGGATCAGTACTTAACCACAGTTAAACATGACAACAGTACAAGAGTGAGTGACTACGTCCCAATTATCTCTCCCTCTTACCATATTGCACTTGTTCATGTCCCTTCACTGATTTTAAAGGAAATGACTGGTGTAAATTCCCTCTAGCCTGGCCCCTGCCTCCACCAATCCAATGCTTTTAGATTTGTGGAAAGTAGTGGATGAGTCTACACTTCAGGAGACAGGAGATATATTGGTGGGACGCACCCAGAGAGTGTCATATAGAAAGTGACACTGATCTCTACTCTGCAGACAGCTTATCCAGACTATTCAGATCAACTTTTTCATTATACAGAACCACACACAGACACACAAAGTACAACACAATCGATGCACAGAGTAAAAACTGGCAAAGTAAAAACTGAAATGAACAAATCAAGCCTGTTGAGTTGTCCAGTAGTGCACACAACCAAAATGCCAAAGTAGTCTTCCAAACAGCACTCAAAAATATGAATTATGAGTCACAAGACATGCAAATTAAGCTTTAGAAAAACAGAGAAAGGTCTGAAAAGCAATTTTAATGGTTTAGAAGTTGACAATCAAACCAAATTAAATCCAGCATTAATTATAAAACGTAGTCACTTCACATATCAAATTCCCAATGCAAGATTTAAAATGTAGTTTCATTCAGTAGTTGTTTTTTCCCCGCTCATAATGGCATTGCTTTATAGTCTCTGAGCCGTGAAATTGTCAAGAATGAACAGTCCAATATACAATTCACCTCTTTGTGCTGTTGTAAGGGCTCTGTAATAACTTATTGTTTTCTCTAGATTCATTAAACCTAAAACTAAACCGATTTAGCTAAAAGCTACATTTACTTCCATTTGCAATTCACTGCTCTCCTGCAGCTCTGTAACAGATCCTCTAAGCTAATAATTAGGTTACTCTAAAAGCTGATCCGACAAGCAACAATGCTTGACCAAAATGTCCTCTAAAACTGCAACCAATATCTCAAGATTCTTTACTTCATACTGTATTTTTTATCTTAAATCTCTGGAGAATTCCCTGAAAAACAAGCTCTGCACAGGAAACAAGATGGATCACCCCAGCATTCAAAATCTATTTCCTTTCGTTCCCATAGTGTTTGTCCCAAACGGCACCGTTTGGGAACCAGCCTAAGACACCATCCTGCCAATACACCATGCATCATATCTGAGCTATATATGAAAACTATTTCCAAATGTTACCATCCACCTAAAGTTCTATCATATATCTCATCTGAGCTACGAAAACTATTCCTAAACCATTAAAAACCACGAGAGCTCCAGAGGGTTGCTGCTTTTTAATTATTTACCCAGGAGTCAAGCTCCCAAACCCTCCCTGGCATACAGAGCCCATAGTCTTTTATCTCCAGACCAAATGGAGGCCAAATGGACCCCAGTAATTACACAGGCTTTTATGACGAGAGGCCAGATCAGATCTTTGATATTCTGTATAGTATAGTGTTCCTGTGTGTGTCGCAGTCCCAATTCTCCATGCACGACATCATCATGATTTCAACCCAAATGGCACCCTATTCCCTACGTAGTGCGCTACTTCGACCAGCGCCCTATGGGACCTGGTTAAAATGTGCGCACTATATAGAGAATAGGGTGCAATTTGGGACACAGCCCCATATCACCCCTTCTGACAACATTTAATTATCCAACTGTGTTTATATTCACCACCTTATAAATAAACATATCCACTGAATAAGAAATGATGGAATTTCTTTGCACCCATTCCTTGACTTGACTTCAAAAGGCCATTTTGGTTTAGTCTGGCACAAGGGACTGAACCCCAGAAGTCTTTAATGTGAGGTTGGGGGAGAAGTCTGAGAGGATTCAACCAATTTGGTCTTAAAATTTGAGAGGGGTAAATATCTCCCATAGAGAAGAAACACTGCACATTGGGATTTGTTGCTACAGTAGCTGAGGATGCTGTTTCAAATATTGATGTCATAATTAAGAATAATGCGTAATTGCGTCAGATGCTCAATTAAGTTCTTGGTGCAGATGTGTTAGAAAAGAAATTCGAACGAACAGCAGAAGCAGATCGGTAGCTCCACCCCACTCCGTCTGCAAGTTTTGGACAAGTCTATGGGCCAAATGTCCCCTCCCCTTCAGAAATTCAAAAGATGCGAACACCTGCGAAATCGTGATTTTTCCAACTGATCAGTGACAAAATCTGCGCACCGGAACAAAGTTCTCCGTTAGTTGTGTGATCCCACAGTCTGTTGACAGACACTGTGACACCATTTATGTTACATGTGTCTGTCCACGAGAGATTATACAAAACAGATAGGGAGACACACATACCCACTGATACAAAAAAGGCCACTACCAAAGTTTTAAAAAATACATGTATATATACAGTACCAGCCAAAAGTTTGGACACACCTACTATATTTTTGCTATTTTCTACAGTGTAGAATAATAGTGAAGACATCACAACTATGAAATAACATATATGGAATCATGTAGTACCCAAAGAAGTGTTAAACAAATATATTTTATATTTGAGATTCTTCAAAGTAGCCACCCTTTGCCATGATGACAGCTTTGCACACTCTTGGCATTCTCTCAACCAGCTTCATGTGGTTGTCACCTGGAATGTATTTAAATTAACAGGTGTACCTTTAAGTTAATTTGTTGAATTACTTTCCTTAATGCATTTGAGACAATCAGTTGTGTTGTGACAGGTAGGGGTGGAATAATAAAAGACCAAGTCCATATTATGGAAAGAACACCTCAAATAAGCAAAGAGAAACGGCAGTCCATCATTACTTTAAGAGATGAAGGTCAGTCAATCAGGAAAATTTCAAGAACTTTGAAAGTTTCTTCAAGTGCAGTCGCTAAAACCATCAAGTGCTATGATGTAACCGGCTTTCATGAGGACCGCTACAAGAAAAGAAGACCCAGAGTTACCTCTGCTGCAGAGGAGAAGTTCATTAGAGTTAAATGCACCTCAGATTGCATCCCAAATAAATACTTCACAGAATTCAAGTAACAGACACATCTCAACATCAACTGTTCAGAGGAGACTGTGAATCAGACCTTCATGGTTGAATTGCTGCAAAGAAACCACTACTAAAGGACACCAATAATAAGAAGAAACTTGCTTGGGCCAAGAAACACAAGCAATGGACATTTGACCAGGGGAAATCTTTTCTTTGATCTGATGAGTCCAAATTTTAGATTTTTCATTCCAACTGCCGTGTCTTTGTGAGACGTAGAGTAGGTGAACGGATGATCTCCACATGTGTGGTTCCCATTGTGAAGCATAGAGGAGGAGGTGTGATGATGTGGGGCTGCTTTGCTGGTGACTGTCTGTGATTTATTTAGAATTCAAGGCACACTTAACCAGCATGGCTACCACAGCATTCTGCAGCGATACGGCATCCCATCTGGTTTGCGCTTAGTGGTACTATCATTTGTTTTTCAACAGGACAATGACCCAAAACACACTTCCAGGCTGTGTAGGGGCTATTTGACAAAGAAGGAGAGTGATGGTGCTGCATCAGATGACCTGGCCTCCACAATCACCCGACCTCAACCCATTTGAGATGGTTTGGGATGAGTTGGACCGCAGAGTGAAGAAAAGCAGCCAACAAGTGCTCAGCATATGTGGGAACTCCTTCAAGAATGTTGGAAAAGCATTCCTCATGAAGCTGGTTGAGAGAATGCCAAGAGTGTGAAAAGCTGTCATCAAGGCAGAGGGTGGCTACTTTGAATAATGTAAAATATATTGATTTGTTTAACACTTTTGGTTACTACATAATTCCATATGTGTTATTTCATAGTTTTGATGTCTTCACTATTATTCTACAATGTAGAAAATTGTACAAATAAAGAAAATCTCTTGAATGAGTAGGTGTGTCCAAACTTTTGACTGATACTGTATGTAATATCAACAGAGTAGGAAAGATAGAAAGGGACTCACCTGGAGGGAGATACTCCGCGAAGCCACTGGAGTTGACCAACACGTTGGTCTTGAAGGTGGAGTCAAAGTCATCGTCTGCACTGAGGAAAGAGAAAGGAAAGGGTGGATCAAACTCTGGACAGTAGTGTTTTAAAACCATAAAACACATGCATGTGATGCATGATGATATGAATAGGACCATAGGTGTATTACCTGTTGTAGAGGAGGATGTCTGGCGTCCACACCTGGTCAGTTGTGAACCGAAGGTTTTTCACTCCAGGGTATTCAGTCTGGTTCCACTGAAGATAATGATCAAACCAGCTCTGGAAGATAGACTCAGACTGGATATATTGGACATGGCAATTTAATTCAACTTCAACTGAATATATAACTAAGAAGGTCCACTGAGAAGGATACAATAAATTCACTCTCACTCCGACAGCTGTTCACTTGAAGCTGTGCTGTGCTTACCATCCGAAGCCAGATGTTAGTGGTGAGGACCTGATTCTTCTCATCCTATAATATGTAAATCATTGAGTCAATTCTTCTTCTAAGGAGCTATATTGAGAGACATGCCTCAAAGAATTCTGAATCATTTTTGAAGTTGCAGTGGAATATTTACTTTAACAGAGCAGAGTTTGCACAGGTATAGACGAAGACACCAACAGACAGGTCGACGCACTGACAAGCAGACGGATAAAATAACATAAATGTAATATGAACATTGATCCCTACCACATCCATGATCTGCATCAGACTGATAGTGAAGAAGACTGTGAGGGAGTGTGAATCATTGCCCACCGGCCTCTCCATTCGATTGTAGTCCTTCAGAAGGTTCTTCAACAAGGTTCTCTGGTGAGGGCCCTGAATCGACACTGAGTGAGGAAGGGAGGAGAGGGAGATGGAAAGAAAGAGATAAAAGGAGAGTAGAAGATTTCAGAATAGAGGTGATGAAGACAAATGAGGGGCCATGGAAAGGGGAATATGTACGGAGAAGAAGGGAGCAGAGAGAGAAGATTTAAGAAAAGATTTCAGAAAAGGCGATATAGAAGAAAAAAAAGAGGATCGGCATGAAGAGGACCGCCCACTGGGCACATGTAATTTCAATGTCTAGTTTTGATTTACATTTGGTTGAGTTATCAACTAATGTGAATGCAACGTGAAATCGACAAAAGATGTCACCATGTCATTGATTGAATTTAGGTTAAAAGTTGGGTGAAAAAAAATTGAAATCCCCTTACGTTGATGACTTTTTGCAAATCCAATCAGTTCTCCACATTGATTCAACATCATCACATTACATGTTTTTGTTGAAGTTATGTGAAAACAACGTTAATGCAACCAGTTTTTGCTCAGTGGGAGGAGAAAGGAAAATGGACAGAGAAGAATGGAGCAGAGAGAGATGAGGGAGAAGGAGAGTAGAAGATTTCAGAAGCGAGGTGATATACAAAAGAGGGGGCATGGACAGGAGAGGAAAGTATGTGGGATAAGTAAAGATGAAGAATAGCGGAGGAGGAATCGGGGAAATTAGTGGAGGATGAGAGGAACCTCAGCGAAAGTTGTAGGCACACCTTCTCAATGCTTAATTAATGAATAATCAAGCAGTTTCGTAAGTGTAAAACCCGTGAAGCACTACAAATTTAAGTAAGCGTGGGTGAATCATTAAATAAGGCATGATGTTCAAAGGATTTGCTTCATAATAGTGTTGTGGAGACTCATGTTACAGTCAGGTCAAATTATTGGCACCCTTGATCAAAAAAAATGAACAAAAAAGAATGTATAAAATAAATAATACAAATACTGAGCTATATTGTATGCTCCAAAAAATTGGGACATTTTGTTTAACTATTAATAAAAACAATTCTCAAAAAGATAGGGGTCATAGTCATTAGCACCCCTCCTTTCAATACCTCGACTTGCGAGGATATCGGCAATGAGCTTTTTTCTAAAATGTTTTATTAGATTGGAGAACACATCTTAGAGACCATTCCTCCATACAGAATATTTCCAAAGAGCTCTATTTTCATGTCATCTGACCACAGCATCAGTTCCAATCCAAGTTCCAATGCCATTTAGCAAACTCCAGGCAATTACATTTGTTGGAGGACATGGAAATAGAGCTCTTTAGCCACACACACCAGTGGTAGGTTTTGTGTCCAAAGAAAGATTAATATGCAGAAACTAACCCTATACCTACTGTCAAATGTGATGGACCTTTAATGTTATGCGGCTATTTTCCATCCACTGGTCCTGGGGCCCTTGTTAAGGTCAACAGCATCATGAACTTTACACATTACCAGGATAGTTTTGTCAAAACCCTGGTTGATTCTGCCAGCAAGACACTGACACTAAACAAACATCAAAACCCACAAAAAAAGTATTATTTGGCCACAAAATCAACAGTCTCCGAACAAACCTGTGGTTTGAATTGAAGGTGGCAGTCCATAAATGCAAATGAAGGATATCAAGGATCTGGAAATATTCTGTATGGAGGAATGGTCTAAAATCCCTCCCAATGTGTTCTCCAATTTTCAACTGTAGCTAGTATTGACATTATAATTAAATCCCAATGGATTAGTTTCCATGAAACAGCTGCCGGTGTTGGCTTCCGAGTTAGAGCAGTGTCCTTAGCTAGCTAGTTAAACATTTGGCTATGGGTTAGCACTGGCAGTATGGGATTATGGAGAGTGAATTAAATTGTTTCTTCGTCATCTTGCTAGGTAGTTACCTAGCTGTGACCATATGGTTAGTATCAACAAGGGCTTTCTACAAAATAATAACATTACTGCAGCTAGCTAGCTAACATTGAAATCTAGACCATAAACTAAGCAGCACCTTCTGGTTTGGAGTATTTTAACGAGGCTGAGTGGCTGACGACGTCAAGGTCTATGCTGTGTGATCACAAAAGAGATTGACTGTCGACACTCTGTTCAGAGGTGCTAAGTAAGTACTGTCGGCAGGCAAACATTTGACAATCCGATGTGTCAGCTAAAAAGTCAGTGGATTTTAAATATTTTAGATGTGACTTAGCATATTCTTGTCAGCGTCTTTTATATATTACTTTTTTTATGTAACTAGGCAAGTCAGTTAACAACACATTTTTATTTACAATGACAGCCTACCCCGTCCAAACCCTAACCCAGACAACGCTGGACCAATTGTGCACCGCCCTATGGGACTCCCAATGACGGCTAGTTGTGATACAGCCTGGCATCGAACCAGGGACTGTAGTGACGCCTACTAGCACTGAGATGCAGTGCCTTAGACTGCTGTGCCACTCAGGTATTGTCTTGTCTAGAGTATTTGCTTTTGTCTTTTAACCTCCTAGCCCATAACTTTAGTCCTACTATTTTGCCCTATATGTGTTTAGTTGTTGCGTGTCATTTCAAATCCATTTGGTGTACAAACAGATATTAAGCGCTCTGTCAGTGGTCTGTGTACTTCTAGCTGTTTTATTATCCTTTACCACTGTGTGTCAATAGTCCCAAGGACTTTAACCATTTTTCACCGGGAAAGTAACAAGAATCTCTACAAAAGGTTACGGTCAGGAAATGATTCACGATTTTGCGTTAAGGAAAGTTCAGTAGCTCTTTACATAGTTGCAGGGCAGGCAGCCTCTGATATAATGTAGTAATACCTCTCCTCTCCCTTAGCGACCTATCTATCCTGCTGCTTACAGTTATACTCTGCTCTCTCTGTTGCAGCAACATGTCCATACATAACAAGGAAGCAAGATCGAACCAGATCTATAATGGTATTCAATTGACGTGCCACCATTGATAATAGTCTGTTCCCTGCTGGTTCAATCCCATTGATACTGCACTCTGTCCACAGAGATTTTGGAGAAAATAGAGGGTGAAAGAGTGAGGGAGGTTGTGAAATTTATGATTGCAGCGTTTTCTCTAATAAAGCATGTCTCCCCATCTCTCTCGCTTTATATACCAACTCTCTCTCTTTCTTTTTCTGTCCGTCCCTGCAACAGACAACATGTAATTTACGTTGAGGACCACATCACATCAGGTTCTGAATAACTGTAGACGTCTGTATTCACTAGGCACACAGGTAGGCATATACACACAGACCAACATAAAACAAGAGCACAAACACTGAGAGAACACAAAAATACTCACACACACATACACTTCTCAATCCTCCTCTCCTCCTTTCCAGTGATCCTTTCCTAGTCTTTCCCTCTGGCTTTGTAACTCTAATCTTGCAATGTAGTCTGAGAGTAAATAGAGAGGCAGACCTACCCTGGACCAAAGCAGAGAATCCACAGACAACCAGAGCCACAGAGCACCACATTTCTAATGGAGCTGAGACCGGCTTTGGAGGGTCCTGGATATAGGGATAAGAGGAGAGGCTGCACGGACAGAGAGATTGGATTCAAAGGCAGGAATTCCCCTGATTCGCATCCACAAAGCATGAGAAGGAATGAATGAGTTAGTCAGAAAGAAGGGTATAGAGAGAGAGCAGGACAGAGAGATAGGGGGTAGGAAATGAGGTCCAGAGCCTAAGCTCGCACATGCCGTCTGGAAAAATGCAGTGAGTGAGTGGAAGAAAAAAACAACTGATTGATTCTAGACACAAGTCAGCTCTCCCCCCACTCTCTCTTGCTCTCTCTCTCTCCTTATCCCCCTCCCTAATCGTGTCCCTCTGCTTCCCTGGGAGGTGGAGCCAAGGAGGAGAGCATGAGAGGACAAAAAGGGATGGGGACCTTTTTAAGAAAAATAGCCCCACCTGATTGATTTGAGTAAACATCTTAATTGACAAAGTGTGTGTGCGTGCGTGCATAAAAATATGCCTCTTGGGTCCAATCTCCGGATTTGTCTGTGCTGCACAGTGGGAAACACAGTCTACTGGAGCAGAGAGTTGATGGAGGGGAGAACTAGTCTGTGTGTGAGTGAGCGAGCGAGGTGATAGATAGGTGAGGTGGTTTTGGCTGGGATGTGTGTGGTGGGGAAGTAGCTCCGTTGGGGGAGGGGGGGGGGGTTGAATCAGCAGGACAGATGGTCTCTCGTCTAATTGAGAAAGTGCTGGGCTCTGCATGGGGGCCCAGGAATGTGCATAGTTAAACTCCACTCCTCATTCGTTCTCATGAAGTGCTGATGCAAGGAAGGGGAGAGGAGAGAAACTGAGATAGGGACCGTATAATAGATTACACTATTACTTCTGCTGCCCTTTGCTATCCACGGCTCTTGGGGGGTTGTCAGACATCCCATGTGCCCTAGAGGCACAGATTCACTCATGACTCATGGGTGCACACAATGAAGAATGGCGTGTAGAATGCGGGGAGAAAGCATCGGTATCGGTGAAGTAAAGAAAACTGCACCAAGCATGAAACAACAAGGATATACAGGTAACTGCCAAAATAAAGGAAACACCAACATAAAGTGTCTTAATAGGCCGTTGGGCCATGACGAGCCGCCAGAACAGCTTCAATGCGCCCTGGCATAGATTCGACAAGTGTCTAGAACTCTATTGGAGGGATGCAACACCATTCTTCCACAGGTTTTTCCACAGGTTCCGCTGTCTAGGGCGCCCCTTCAGAATCTCCCATAAGTGTTCAATTGGGTTGAGATCTGGTGGCTGAGACACACACACACACACCCTTTAAACCCCCTATGCTCCTTTGAGACCCGCATTTTTAAACATAACCCTTAGCATGATGGGGATGTTTTAATTGAAATTGTTTAATTAACTCGGGAACCACACCTGTGTGGAAGCACCTTCATTCAATGTACTTTAAATCCCTAATTTACTCAAGAATTTCCTTTATTTTGTCAGTTACCTGAAATAGATAATGTTAGATGAATCCTGTTGAAACTACATACCTCCATCATTTGAATGTGTACAAAATTAACTAAAGTCTGATTAAAATATGGTGTCTGTCCTATTACGTACTATTATATTGTGCCAAAATCAAAACCATAACACCTTAGCTATAAATAAAAAAATACGCATGGCAGCCACTGGGGTGTGGCTGACATCTGGTGGTTTATACAAAAACTACATTCAAGATAACTATTTCTGACCAAGCTGTGATGAGGTGAGGGTGAAGGAAAGGAGGCTCTGGTCAAAAGTAGTGCACTATAGGGAATAGGGCATAGCCGCGGGAAGATGTTTAGGGTCTGATAATACAGGACTAGTAAAGGCCCAGTGCACTATAGGGAATAGGGCATAGCCGCGGGAAGATGTTTAGGGTCTGCTAATACAGGACTAGTAAAGGCCCAGTGCACTATAGCGAATAGGGCATAGCCGCGGGAAGATGTTTAGGGTCTGCTAATACAGGACTAGTAAAGGCCCAGTGCACTATAGGGAATAGGGCATAGCCGCGGGAAGATGTTTAGGGTCTGATAATACAGGACTAGTAAAGGCCCAGTGCACTATAGGGAATAGGGCATAGCCGCGGGAAGATGTTTAGTGTCTGATAATACAGGACTAGTAAAGGCCCAGTGCACTATAGGGAATAGGGCATAGCCGCGGGAAGATGTTTAGGGTCTGCTAATACAGGACTAGTAAAGGCCCAGTGCACTATAGGGAATAGGGCATAGCCGCGGGAAGATGTTTAGTGTCTGATAATACAGGACTAGTAAAGGCCCAGTGCACTGCTTTTGTGAGACATTTACTTAAATAACTTTTTTCTCTGTTCAGATTCTTCAGGGGATGCTGCAGTACCCTCAGCACCCCTACTTCCCACGCCACACCATTAGTCATTGTGCTGTGCTTTGGGTTTTTAATTACTCTCTTGATTGGATTAGGGAGTTACTACGCTAACAACTCCCCCACCTAATAGGGTATTATCGACAACAAGTATATTATCATATATCTGTGGCCTTGACTTCTCACTTCAAAGTAGCCTTTTCCCGATGGATTATCTCTCGATGAATGCCTTTCACCTGTCCCATTGCATTCTTCTGGTAGGCTACTATCTACATTTGAGAGGTTCCTGTTTGAATGTTTTGTCACGTTTGTTTAGAGATGGATTGGACCGAGGTGCAGCGTGGTAGGCGTACATCTTTCTTTTATTTAAATGACACCGAAAAAACAACAAAATATAAAATGACCGTAACGCTACATGTAGTGCAGAAAGCAACTACACACAAACAAGATCCCACAACTAAAGGTGGAAAAAAAGGCTGCCTAAGTAAGATCCCCAATCAGAGACAACGATAGACAGCTGCCTCCGATTGGGAACCATACCCGGCCAACAAAGAAATAGAAAAACTAGAATGCCCACCCAAATCACACCCTGACCTAACCAAATAGCGAAATAAAAAGGCTCTCTAAGGTCAGGGCGTGACATGTTTCCTATCTTCTTCACTAAGGATGCCTGCAATAAGTGAAGTTGAGTCTTTCGCTTTGGTGTGGCTGTTGGATTCCTGTTCTATAGTCACAGCATAGCATGGAGCGATGGGAAGTGAACCATAGTGTTTTGGGGTTCAGCTCCCAGTCCCAGATTGCATACCCTGGCAGTGTACCCTTGAACAGAGTACTTACCCTAATTCATATATTTTACACCCAGCTGTGTAACTGTAATATGGGCTAGATGATTAGACCTCTGTGTACATCTCTCTCTCTCTCTCTGAGTATGTGTTGTATTTTGATTACACAATACCTGTCTTTATCCTCCTCTCTCTACCCCTCCTCCTTGACTTCCTCTGTTAACTGGAGCCCCATCTGTCAAATATTAATAGATAGAGATAAATGTTGGCGAATGTCATTGTTATGACTTTAATTCCAAAACCATTTTCCTCTCCACATTGTCAGGCTAAAGGGTGACATATTTAATATTTCATAAGCTCCTAAGTATCAGATATCTGACTCTCAAACCAACTTGATTAATCTGCCATATTTCTATAATCTCCTTCCCTGCATTGATACGCAGGACCATCACTCACTCTCTTAGATTAAATGGGAAAAGATCCAAATTGCCAGCTTGGAGAGCTCCCTTGGATAAAAATAAAACCCAATAAAATAGTAATGCCTATCCTTCAATAAAACAATAAAATAAAATGTCAACTATTCTTCCCTTCTTCAACACACACACACACACACACACACACACACACACACACACACACACACACACACACACACACAAGCAAAAGAGCTGTCCAACTTGATGAAAAATTATGTCAGAGGAAACTTTGCCATGTAACCAGGGACAACTGAAACTGTGGATCTTACAGTAATAAACCCAGCTTAAACAAAGACGTCATGATGGACAACTTAATACTGGAAAATAATTAAATAAACGAGTCATAATACAATTGATATCCATGGACATATGGTTTATATGCTGCTATGTGGATTATAGTTCATAACCCTTACTTATGTCTGCTGGATGGGAGCTGGATTCTTATAAATTATTTCTGAGAGAGACTGAATATATTTTGATCTGAATTACAAGTAGTTTTGTCACCTAATTATCCTAAGGTAATAACCAATATCTATTTAACTGATGCTTCATTTAATTTGTGTTGACTTTAAGGAGATGGACTAAAGGACAATCTGAGGAAGTTAACCAACAACAGTGGAATTGAAAACTTAATTGGAAGTAACTGAAATACGTGGAGAGGTAAGACTGAGCAGAATCAATTCGGTTTTAACAGTAATTTGGCAAGAATATTTATGACTGTAAGATTACCAGGTGCTGCAATAACTTAAATGAGGGTTTTATACAATAATTCTACAATGTTTCTAGATCAATGTTTCTGACAGAATGTCATTGTTTTTTTCCAACAGGTTTCCATTGTCTTATCATATTATCTTGGATGGAAAACCCATAGGGAAATTTCTATATAATGTCAACCATTATCACAGAGGAACATTCCCACTGCGCACAGACATCAGTTCAACGTCTATGTCATTGTATTTAGGTTAAAAGTTGGGTGAAAAAAATACTAAATGCCTTTCACGACTTTTTGCAAATCCAATCAGTTTTCCACATTGATTCAATGTCATCACATAGTTTTGGGGGGTTGAAATTACATCGAAACAACATTGATTCAACCAGTTTTTGCCCAGTGGGTTTGTGTTCATGTTTACTGTGAATAGTATGAATGTCTTCTGTGAACTCTCAGCATTCCACAGGCATATCAACGTCCCCTTTTTTACAATAGAGTTTGTGTTTTTGTATGCTTCCCACTCATACATTTTCATTGTTTTCACTCCATAAACTGTCTGCACTCTCTCACAGTTGTCTCTTTCCAAACCCCATAAAATTGTTCAAACATAATAACTCAACACCTCTAACAATCTCTAGATGGAGCCCTCTCCCTCTATGAACTTGACAATGCAGCATGGAGATGAGGAGGAGGAGCAATATCCCCTCCTTCCATCAAAAGTGGTCCCTCCCCCTCCTGCTTTTGGCATTCAGTGCGGAAGAAACTACTCATGTCAAAAAGGGGGAAATCACTCAGTGTGGCTCGATGGAACCCAGTCATCACCCACCCTCTCATATTACAACGGCTGCCAATATGTGTCACCCTCACCCCGCTCCTCGCCCCGAAGGGGAGACAATGAGGAAAAGGTTAGGGGGAAGGAGGTCCACAAGGAAAAGAGAGGCAAGAAGCCAGCAGAGAATGAACAGAATGCAGGGCACAAAGATCGGATTTGGGGGAGTAAAACCAAAAAGACAAGCCCACAGAGGCGCCAGCAGGACATGACATCCACTCAGTCACCCTACAAAGGACTCCGCATGTCTCAAATGGACTTAAGGGAGACAGAAAGTGGGCCACCCAGTGAAGGAGGTCGAAGGCTAGAGGTCCCATCAATGAAGATGCAGGACCGCCAGAGTCTACCTGAGATCATCATTACAACCAAAGATGACTACCAGCCACATTCCCCCAACCAAACACCCAGTTCTGACAAGAATCACCCGAAATCTGAGGACAAGGGCGCCTATGGTGGAGGTGAGGAGACCAGTGGTGCGCATCACAAGGATGGTGTCCATAACTGCCCTCACAAGAAGACCCAGAGCATCGGTCGTAGGCTGGTCCGCCGAAGGGCGCTGTTTGAGAGGAGGCAGAGGCTGAATGACTGTGCACTCGCTGTGGGGATGTTTGGAGTGGTGGTCATGATCACCGAGATAGAGCTCTCCTGGAGCGTCTACAGTAAGGTCAGCACTGGGGACTAGACCTGGGTTCAAATGCTTGATATATATTCAAATATATACTTTGAGTGTTTGCCTGAGTCTGTCTGGAGTGCCAAATTTGCAGTTTTGGGACTTTTTTATAGCTTTATTAAGCCATGCAAGTTCAACCAGGCACAGATCAAGTATTTAAAATGCTTTTTAAATTATTTGAAACCCAGATCTGCTGGGGACACCTGGGTGATTATTGAGTTCAAACTTACAGAACATTATTTGAAGGCCTTCAGTATTTGTTGCTGACTTAAGGTTACTGTGGCCAGGAATCAATCAGAGGCACATTGTGGAGCGCTGTGGACAATGTGCCTTTTAAAGGAAATGTTCCTGTGTTCGCGGAGATCGTATAAATCAGAAATTACCTTTAAATATCAAGCGCGCTATAATGTGCCTTGAATTGAATCCCAACTTGTTAAAATAAGGCATATATGCCACAATGAAGCTTACTGTATGTTAAGATAAGTGTGTCCACGACATGTTTCCCCTACAGAGCTCTATATACTCTATGGCTATGAAGTCTGTTATCAGCCTGTCCTCTCTCATCCTGCTGGGTCTGGTAATTGCCTATCACATCTGTGAGGTGCAGGTAATTTCACCTCTCTGACTACTTACTACACTGCCCATACTCTCACTATCTTAAACTAGCTTATGTGATCCCTCAGCTTAGATACGTTGAAGTCATTCTACTCTGCAATATTTTTTGTTATATACCAGACTATAGTAGTCTGGAGTAGTTCTATTGCTAATGGGGAAAGTAGATGGTGACAGGGGGCAACCTTGTCTGGTACTACTCGTTATATAATTTATTACACTTTGACTACACTCTCAGTGAACTGTACTTCCTCTATGCTCTAACTCTGACATGGCTGTGTACCCATACTCCCATCACTGTTAGCTCTACATCCATGATAACGGATCAGAGGACTGGCAAATTGCCATGACAACGGAGCGGGTGAGCCTGATCGCCCTTGAGCTGTTTGTTGTGGCGGTGCACCCGTTCCCAGTGGGTCTCCCATTGTCATGGCAAGCCATGTCCCCCACGCTGTCAGAGACGGAGCTGGAGATCGTGCTGGCTCTACCCATGTTCCTGCGACTCTACCTCCTGGGTCGTGCCTTGATGCTGCACAGCCGACTCTACACAGACACCGCCTCGCGCAGCATTGGCGCCCTCAACAAGGTCAGGGGTCAACATTTGTCACCATGCAAGTTATGCAACCTCTCCCTCAAATGTTAGTTACTTACTTTTTTATTTATTTATTTAATTTAACCTTTATTTAACCGGGTAGGCTAGTTGAGAACAAGTTCTCATTTGCAACTGCGACCTGAACAAGGTAAAGCGTAGCAATTCGACACATACAACAACAGAGTTACACATGGAATAAACAAAACATACAGTCAATAATACAGTAGAACAAAAGAAAACAAAAAGTCTATATACAGTGAGTGCAAATGAGGTAAGTTAAGGAAATAAATAGGCCATGGTGGCGAAGTAATTACAATATAGCAATTAAACACTGGAATGGTAGATCGGCAGAAGATGAATGTGCAGGTAGAGATACTGGGGTGCAAAGGAGCAAAATAAATAAATAAATACCAGTATGGGGATGAGGTAGGTAGATGGGCTGTTTACAGATAGGCTAAGTACAGGTGCATTGATCTGTAAACTGCTCTGACAGCTGGTGCTTAAAGCTAGTGAGGGAGATGCGAGTCTCCAGGTTCAGAGATTTTTGCAATTCGTTCCAGTCATGGGCAGCAGAGATCTGGAAGGAAAGACGACCAAAGGAGGAATTGGCTTTGGGGGTGACCAGTGAGATATACCTGCTGGAGCGCGTGCTACGAGTGGGTGCTGCTATGGTGACCAGTGAGCTGAGATAAGGCGGGGCTTTACCTAGCAGAGACTTGTAGATAACCTGTAGCCAGTGGGTTTGGCGACGAGTATGAAGCGAGGGCCAACCAACGAGAGCGTACAGGTCGCAATGGTGGGTAGTGTATGGGGCTTTGGTAACAAAACGGATGGCACTGTGATAGACTGCATCCAGTTTGTTGAGTAGAGTGTTGGAGGCTATTTTATAGATGACATCACCAAAGTCTAGGATCGGTAGGATGGTCAGTTTTACGAAGGTATGTTTGGCAGCATGAGTGAACGATGCTTTGTTGCGATATAGGAAGCCGATTCTAGATGTAATTTTGGATTGGAGATGCTTAATGTGAGTCTGGAAGGAGAGTTTACAGTCTAACCAAACACCCAGGTATTTGTAGTTGTCCACGTATTCTAAGTCAGAGCCGTCCAGAGTAGTGATGCTGGACGGGCGAGCAGGTGCGGGCAGCGATCGATTGAAAAGCATGCATTTAGTTTTACTTGCGTTTAAGAGCAGTTGGAGGCCAAGGAAGGAGAGTTGTATGGCATTGAAGCTCGTCTGGTGGTTAGTTAACACAGTGTCCAAGGAGGGGCCAGAAGTATACAGAATGGTGTCGTCTGCGTAGAGGTGGATCAGAGAATCACCAGCAGCAAGAGCAACATCATTGATGTATACAGAAAAGAGAGTCGGCCCGAGAATTGTACCCTGTGGCACACCCATAGAGACTGTCAGAGGTCCAGACAACAGGCCCTCCGACTTGACACACTGAACTCTATCAGAGAAGTAGTTGGTAAACCAGGCGAGGCAATAATTTGAGAAACCAAGGCTGTCGAGTCTGCCAATAAGAATGTTGTGATTGACAGAGTCGAAAGCCTTGGCCAGGTCGATGAATACGGCTGCACAGTAATGTCTCTTATCGATGGCGGTTATGATGTCGTTTAGAACCTTGAGCGTGGCTGAGGTGCACCCATGACCAGCTCTGAAACCAGATTGCATAGCGGAGAAGGTATGGTGGGATTCGAAATGGTCAGTAATCTGTTTGTTAACTTGGCTTTCGAAGACCTTAGAAAGACAGGGTAGGATAGATATAGGTCTGTAGCAGTTTGGGTCTAGAGTGTCACCCCCTTTGAAGAGGGGGATGACCGCTGCAGCTTTCAATCTTTGGGAATCTCAGACGATACGAAAGAGAGGTTGAACAGGCTAGTAATAGGGGTTGCAACCATTTTGGCAGATAATTTTAGAAAGAGAGGATCCAGATTGTCTAGCCCGGCTGATTTGTAGGGGTACAGATTTTGCAGCTCTTTCAGAACATCGGCTATCTGGATTTGGGTAAAGGAGAAATGGTGGGGGCTTGAATGGACCTCTACATACTCAGGTTGTACAATAGCCAGAATGATTTTGACTTGAAGTTCAGTAGTTAGTTGAAACGATGCTAAAGCAGCCCATTGAATTCCACAACACTTCCAGCAGATACTCACACCAACGCTAGGTGTTGCATTTTCATGGAATCCAATGTGCTGCTTTAGCATTCGCTAGCCGAGCATGCTGACGAAAAAATAGTAGTTCTTTCTTGAGTTGGGCTCTGGGATGTAACAACCGTTGAGCATCTGAGCTTATGGTTGATTGTGGAGGAAAGGGGTTGAGTGTGTAAGTAAGTAAGTGTGTGTGTGTGTGTGTGTGTGTATCCCACATCTGTTGCAAGGGGATCAGGATGTTTGGGGAAATATAGGAGGAATCACAATAATTGTTTGCTAAAATAATAATTGCTTGACAAAAATGTAATGTGATGCAAGGACAATCCTGGTTACAGGTAACAATCATTTGCACAAACTGCCGATATTATTACGCATATTAATTGTAAATGATGGAAATTAAGATACGCAAGATATTTTAATATATATATACAATTTAAAAAATAGCTATATATAAAGCAAATTGAGGTGCGAGCATTGGAAATACTTTTAACGGTTGTTATGTGGGTGGCACTGTGTGTTCTTTTCAAAGGATGGGTCATGGCCTTTCAGGGGACCTAGGGATCCAGGGGGACGGGGGTGGTCTGCCGGTCACTGGGATGACAACCCAACTTGGGAGGGGCTTTGGCGGGTGGAGTAGTGGAGAACAATTGGAGGGTTACTTATTAGCAATGCAAATATCATGGTACACTCTATCACTATGGTACTTTTTAATGGTAAATTTACAAACATATGATGAATGGATTTGAAACTTGTATCTCATTATGGTAAATGGTGAAATAAATATAGCCAGTTTTAATTGTAATGGCTTAGCAGATAAGAAAATAAAAACTATATTTACCTGGCTCAAAGAGAAGGAATATAATATCTATTGTTTACAGGAAACTCATTCAACAATTTTAGATGAAGGTGAGTGCAAAATATACTTCTCTCATGGGCAAAGAAACTCAAAAGGGGGGATGACATTAATTAACAGTAATTTTGATCCAAATGTGCTAATTGTCCAGATCTGCAAGGTAGATGGATGATTTAAAATATGTTATTGGACCATAAACAGATATGGCTCATTAACCTTCAAATTGGAACTAGCCGATATATGGAGGCTTAAATTTACTGACCTAGTGAGATATACCGGGAGGAGGCTCAATCAAGCTAGTCGTCTTGACTTCTTTCTTATGCCATTCTCGTTGCCACCAAAAGTGAAGAAAGTGTTGATAGGGGATAGAATGCGGCCGGACCATCAGATAATTGGCATATACACTTATCAAGGCACAAGGCAAGACCCAAATACAGACACAGGAGGCAGATGGTTGGCGTCTTACAATGTTTATTAATCCAAAAGGATAGGCAAGAGAATGGTCATGGACAGGCGAAAAGGTCAAAAGCAAATCAGAGTCCAAGAGGTACAGAGTGGCAGACAGACTCGTGGTCAAGGCAGGCAAACATTTCAGGCAGGCGGGTACATAGTCCAGAAACAGGCAAGGGTCAAAACCAGGAGGACTAGAAAAAGGAGAATGCACATACAAGATGAACTGACACAGAGACAGGAAACACAGGGATAATACACTTGCACAGAGAGACAGGAAACACCGGGATAATACACTTGCACAGAGAGACAGGAAACACAGGGATAACTACACTGGGGAAAACAAGCGTCACCTAGAAGGGGTGGAGACAATATCAAGGATAGGTGAAACTGATCAGGGTGTGACAACACTACTGTTCAAAAGTTTGGCGTTACTTAGAAATGCCCTTGTTTTTGAAAGAAAACTATTTTTTTTGTTTATTAAAATAACATCAAATTAATCAGAAATACAGTGGACATTGTTAATGTTGTAAGTGACTATTGTAGCTGGAAATGGCAGATTTTTTATGGAATATCTACATAGGCCCATTATCAGCAACCATCACTCCTGTGTTTCAATGGCACGTTGTGTTAGCGAATCCAAGTTTATCATTTTAAAAGGCTAATTGATCATTAGAAAACCCTTTTGCAATTATGTTAGCACAGCTGAAAACTGTTGTTCTGATTATTAAAGAAGCAATTAAACTGGCCTTCTTTAGACTAGTTGAGTACAGCATTTGTGGGTTTGATTACAGGCTCAAAATGGCCAGAAACAAATAGCTTTCTTCTGAAACTCGTCAGTCTATTCTTGTTCTGAGAAATGAAGGCTATTCCATGCAAGAAATTGCCAAAAAAAACTAAGATCTCGTACAACGCTGTGTACTACTCCCTTCACAGAACAGCGCAAACTGGCACTAACCAGAATAGAAAGAGTGGGAGGCCCCGGTGCACAACTGAGCAAGAGGACAAGTACATTAGAGTGTCTAGTTTGAGAAACAGACGCTCACAAGTCCTCAACTGGCAGCTTCATTAAATAGTACCCGCAAAACACCAGTTGCCAAGAAAAAGCCATATCTCACTGGCCAATAAAAATAAAAGATTAAGATGGGCAAAAGAACACAGACACTGGACAGAGGAACACTGCCTAGAAGGCCAGCATCCCAGAGTCGCCTCTTCACTGTTGATTTTGAGACTGGTGTTTTGCGGGTACCATTTAATGAAGCTGCCAGTTGAGGACTTGTGAGGAATTTGTACGTAGAGCTCCGAGACAGGATTGTGTTGAGGCACAGATCTGGGGAGGGTACCAAAACATTTCTGCAGCATTGAAGGTCTTAAATGGAAGAAGTTTGGACCAACCAAGACTCTTTCTAGAGCTGGCCGCTCGGTTAAACTGAGCAATCGGGGAAGAAGGGCCAGGGAGGTGACCAAGAACCCGATGGTAACTCATACAGAGCTCCAGAGTTCCTCTGTGGAAATGGGAGAACCTTCCAGAAGGACAACCATCTTTGCAGCACTCCACCAATCATGCATTCATGGTAGAGTGGCCAGACAGAAGCCACTCCTCAGTAAAAGGCAAATGACTGCCAGCTTGGAGTTTGCCTAAATGACTCTCACACCATGAGAAACAAGAATCTCCGGTCTGATGAAACCAAGATTGAACACTTTGGCCTGAATACCAAGCGGCACGTCTGGAGGAAACCTGGTACAATCCCTACGGTGAAGCATGGTGGTGGCAGCATCATGCTGTGGGGATGTTTTTCAGCGATGAACACTAGTCAGGATCGAGGGAAAGATGAACGAAGCAAAGTACAGAGAGATCTTTGATGAAAACCTGCTCTAGAGCACTCAGAACCTCAGACTGGGGTGAAGGTTCACCTTCCAACAGGACAATGACCCTAAGCACACAGCCAAGACAAGACAACGCAGAACTGGCTTGGGAACAAGTCTTTGAATGTCCTTGAGTGGCCAAGCCACTGTATGCTGGAAACATGTAGTTTATATTAACTAAAGCAAAACCAATCTTTGTTAAACATAAATACCAAACTTGTTTTTGCATGGATTCTGCGACGTGGTTAGCGTTTAACAGCTAGGATCGCTATTTCTTGTTCCAGAATCCCGCTTAACTGACGGGTTAAAATCTGCTTGAAAGAGACACTAACCTAGCTAAGCTGCTAACATTAGCCATCAAGCTAACGAAGTAGTCCCAGATGACACTTGGCATTCTCTCAACCAGCTTCATGAAGTATTCAACTGGAATGCATTTCAATTAACAGGTGTACCTTGTTAAAAGTTAAGTTATGGAATTTCTTTCCTTAATGCATTTGAGCCAATCAGTTGTGTTGTGACAAGGTAGGGGGTTATACAGAATAGCCCTATTTGGTAAAAGACAAAGTCCATATTATGGCAAGAACAGCTCAAATAAGCAACGAGAAACATCAGTCCATCATTACTTTAAGGCATGAAGGTCAGTCAATGTGTATAATTTCAAGGACTTTGAAAGTTTCTTCTCAAGTGCAGTTGCAAAAACCATCAAGCGCTATGATTAAACTGACTCTCATGAGGACCGCCACAAGAAAGGAAGACCCAGAGTTACATCTGCTGGAGAGGATAAGTTGCTAAGAGTTAACTGAGCCTCAGATTGCAGTCCAAACAAATGCGTCACAGAGTTCAAGTAACAGACACATCTCAACATCAACTGTTCAGAGGAGACTGTGAATCAGGCCTTCATGGTCGAATTGCTGCAAAGAAACCACTACTAAAAGGACATCAATAAGAAGAAGACACTTGCTGGAAATCTGTCCTTTGGTCTAATGAGCCCAGATTTGAGATTTTTGGTTCCAACTGCCATGTCTTTGTGAGATGCAGAGTAGGGGAACGGATGATCTCTGCATATGTGGTTCCCACCATGAAACATGGAGGAGGAGGTGTGAAGGTGTCGGGCTGCTTTGCTAGTGACACTGTCTGTGATTTATTTAGAATTCAAGGCACACTTAACCAGCATGACTACCCAATCATTCTGCTGCTATACGCCATCCCATCTGGTTTGTGCTTAGTGAGACTATCATTTGTTTTTCAACAGGACAATGACCCAACACACCTCCAGGCTGTGTAAGGGCTTTGACCAAGAACGAGAGTGATGGAGTGCTGCATCACATGACCTGGCCTCCACAATCACCCAACCTCAACCCAGTTGAGATGGTTTGGGGTGAGTTGGATCGCAGAGTAAAGGAAAAGTGCTCAGCATATGTGGGAACTCCTTCAAGACTGTTTGAAAAGCATTCCAGTTGAAGCTGGTTGAGAGAATGCCAAGAGTGTGCGAAGATGTCAAAAATATATAATATATTTTGATTTGTTTAACACTTTTTTGGTTACTACATAATTCCATATGTGCTATTTTATAGTTTTGATGTATTCACTGTTATTCTACAATGTAGAAAATAGTAAAAATAAAGAAAAAACCTTGCATAAGTTGTATTTTTAAGTGAGTATTTTTTTATGGAATATATACATAAATATATATATATATATATATATATATATATTATTTTCAATATATTTTGGGGGGTATTTTTAATTTTTTTATTCTTCTTTTCCCCTAACCCTACCACTGTGGATATTAATATTATTATTATTTGGACTTGTATCCAGATCCACTTCAACAGCCGTTTTGTGGTCAAAACCCTGATGACCATCTACCCTGGCACTGTGTTGATGATCTTCAGCGTCTCTCTGTGGCTAGTTGCTGCCTGGGGCCTACATGTCTGTGAGAGGTGAGTGACTAAGAAGGGAAAGGGAGTAGAGAGAGGAAGGAGGGAAATAGGTATCAGACTTTTGCCAGGATTCATTAAAAGCAGTGTTATTTTCATCAACTAAAATAGTACTCTACAATATTCGTCAAACACCTATTTTTCAGTGGCAATTGATGACTGAATAAATAGACCTAGAAAAAAGAAAAACTAAACAAAAATGATTTTTAATTTCAGTTGACTAAAATGAGACGAGACAAAATTATCTCTGTGACCAAAATCTGACTACTAAATGGACTGGGCAAGAGATTTTGGAGAGATTGAGAGCTTTTCGGTGATATGCTAAAATAACAGGACAGATGCGCAGTGCAGTTCTGTTCAGCAGTGGGATGGACTCAACCAGCAAACACAGGCTACTTCAGTGGTGAGCTGCAGGGAGGCAATCACTGTGGACAGACAGGCAGCCAGGCTCTGCTCTGGCTCGGCCTCCGATTATAGCCTGCCTACACATTGCGCAGGCGACTCTCTTGCTTCACCACCAGCCTTCTAATTAGCAAGCCTTGGCCTGGTTAAGAAACACAAGCTGCTTTACGAAATCAAAAGCAATAGCTGCATTGAGTTTAATTGTAAAATAACAGTCAAGCTATGTCTTCCTTTCTCTTTAGTAGACTATGGAAAAGTAGTCTCTCTCTCTCTCAACCCCACTGCATTTCATACACAGATTATGTTGCCAAGTCTCCCTCTTTTACTCAGAAAAAAAAACAGTTTGATTCTACTGCTGAAAAGACATGACTCTTAATACTGGCGCTACGATTTTTTCTTTCTTTTGTGCATTAGCACAATAGAAAGACATACTCTATGTCGGCTCTATTCATGTAATTTCTGTCTGCAATGTTCAAGAACGTTTTTCAACTGAACCTGGCTCTGGGAACATTATCAGTAGTGTATATGCAAACATTTTGGTGGAACAGAAAGAAAGGAAAAGGGATAGCAAACTATTTATTGACAAAATGTATCTTACCACTACACTATTTCTGAATTAGTAAATAACTTTATTTTGAGTTAAAGCTGCGATATGTAACCTTTTGGGCGACCCGACGAAATGCACATAGAAAATGTTGAGTTATAGATCTGTCATTCTCATTGAAATCAAGTCTAAGAAGCGGAAGATATGTTCTATGTGCGCTATTTCTATGCTTCCCGTTCTTCAGTGTTGTTTTTGTATACCAGCGTGAAACAGCTGAAAATACAATATGTTTGGTTATGGAAAATATGAGTGATGCACCGATATGACATATTTGGCCGATACCAATTTCCAATATTTTCCTGGCAAAAAAACTATACCGATAACCGATATTTAAAATTGTTGCGGTCTTTTAAGCATTCTAGTACATTTAAATAGTTAACACACACAGACATGGATGCAGCATTCTAAGGCACTGCATCTCAGTGCAAGAGGCGTCACTACAGTCCCTGGTTCGAATCCAGGCTCTATCACAACCTGCAGTGAGAGTCCCATAGGGCGGCGCACAATTGGCCCAGCGTCGTCCGGGTTTGGCCGGGGTAGGCCGTCTTTGTAAATAATAATTTGTTCTTATCCTGACTTGCCTAGTTAAGTAAAGGTTACACACACACACCACTGACCCCAAACATTTTTTGTTGGTATGTCCCCATTACCAGTAAAACATAATCAAAACCTATTTCTTTCACTTACTTGCTGTGCTGTTTCGTTGTTCATTTCTACAGTCGTTTCATTTTCAAACAGGATTTCTATGGCAGGCCATTTTGGTCTTTGCTTGTCAAAAACGATACACGTCAAATAACACTAATTGACGTGTCAAATAAACTTGTTGACCAATCAGGACCTGAATATGACTACACGTCACAAAATAATTTAACCCATTCATACATTTTTTACGTAGTTACTACACATTGATTACACTATCACTCGTATTTCATATGTCACAACAATTCATCGACACGTATGCTATGATGCTGATAAAGCTGTCTTGCCACCTTCAGTGCTGGTCATTAAAAAAAAAAAAACTAGCTCATGGATGCAAACAATGTTCTTCCCCAAAAACACAGCAAAACGACAATCTGTTTCAGTAGCTATAGTTAGCTAGCTAATAGGTGTCATCATCTAAAATAACCCTAATTTATAAGCCAGTTCTTATTTGATTAATGGTGGTCGGACCCATCTATGTGAAGCTAGCCACAATATGGATTAGCCACAATAGTGGACATTGAGGTTAGCCTTCAAAATAAAAGTATGGCATAATTCTACTATTTGTATTCATTTGCATCACTGTCAATGTCATACTTTTATTTTGAAGGCAAACCGCAAATTCCACTATTGTGCGTAATTCTTATTGTGGCTAGCTTCACAACACATAACCCGATCCAGTCGAGCCTCACTAGCCAGATAAAGCTAGCAGGCTGCTTTTAACGTTAGCTTTGGGCAACAGGGTTAAGTAGCTGGCTAGCTATTTATTTTCATGAACTGAAGTTCAATTTCAATAGGCGAACAACAAGTGGCAGCCTAGCTAATACTTACTCACAAAGATTCCTAAATCATTGCTAAGAATAATGAAAATGACTGCAATTTCTACTGGTCATTGTTTTCAGGCTGGTTGTATTGGTGCTAGCTAGGTACCAAGCTAAAGCTAGCTACCCCAGAAGTTGCAGTCAAACAAATGATGCTTTATTACCAACGCGGTATTATAAACACATTGTTCGTTGCTGGTGTTTCCTTGTTTGCAGACTTTTTTGTACAGCTTTGACAGTGCTACTGTATCTTTTTTGACACGCAAAGACCCAAACGGCATTCCATAGTATGTATGTCGTGAAGCTAATAGCAGTGACGCTATCACTGTGCAACTCTGGTAGGGCAACATCTGAAAAATAGCGCACTTGGTAGTGTGTACCGGTGCTCGACCAGTCATTGAAAGCCAACATCACCCAGGTGAGAGAACGGTTGATTGTCAAGGGCAATGTATTCCATTTTCTTGGCTTTCTTACTCTTTCAAATGACTGCTCGACTTGTTGACTGCTCGATCCACACAGCAGACATTGTGGGCTAGGTTAGGGATGCTGTGTTGCAAGTGTAGTGTATGTTCTATAGGTATGCACGGCAGCTTTGACATCGTTTTTTAACATCACGTTAAACTAGATCGGGCCAATACTGATGTTGGCATTTTTAGCTAATATCGGCCAATTTCGATATGTTCACCGATATATTGTGCATCCCTACAAAATATATTTCACAGTGGTTTAGATGGTACAATGATTTTCCACATAACAATGGCTTGTTTTGTCACATAAACAAAAATTAGGCAAACTATTAGAATTTTTGCAACCAGGAAATGGCGCAGCGATTTCTGTATATTGCACCTTTAATGTGGACTCAGTGACTCAAACTTGAGCACAAGGACCAGAACTCGTTCACTGGGAGTCAGACTTTAGCCATAGGGACTCGTGACTCGACCATTGGTGACTCGGACTTGGGACCTGAGGTTCAGTGATTCGACTACATCACTGGGCGAAAGTCATTAGCTCCCGTTCAAAGTCATTAGCTTTATTCTACTTTTGGACATCCATGTGGAACGTTGATAACAATGGCAATGACGCGACCGAGTGATGGAGGTGAAACACATACTACTTCGAGGCATCTTCTAGTGATTTTCTCTCTCTTTCTCTCTCTGCTTGTGTGTGTCTGTTTGTTTTGTATGTAATGTGCTGTGCTGTAGGCTGAATTAGAAATGTTCATGGCCAGATAATTCTTATATAGGTGAATATAATATTATTCTTATGTTTTTTCATATTTCTGCTGTTAGGGAGAAAAGTAGTATGTTTGTGCACATGGAATTCAGTGATTTATGTTTACTATAGGTTAATGACTAAAATTAAAGGGCATTTAGTTGAAAAATTGCCCCCTGTTTTTGTCATTCTTTATTTTTTAAATTATTATTTTTACCCCCTTTTTCGTGGTATCCAATTGTTAGTAGTTACTAACTTGCTATACAACTCCCGTACGGGCTCGGAGAGACGAAGTTCGAGAGTCCTCCGAAACACAACCCAACCAAGCCACACTGCTTCTTAACACAGCGCGCATCCAACCCGGAAGCCAGCCGCACCAATGTGTCGGAGGAATCACCGTACACCTAGCGACCTGGTCAGTGTGCACTGCGCCCGGCCCGCCACAGAAGTCGCTAGTGCGCGATGAGACAAGGATATCCCTACCGGCCAAACCCTCCCTAACCCGGATGACGCTAGGCCAATTGTGCGTCGCCCCATGGACCTCCCGGTCGCGGCCAGCTGCGACAGAGCCTGGGCTCGAACCCAGGGTCTCTGGTGGTCTTAGACCACTGCGCCACCCTGTATTCCCTGTATTTGTCATTTTGACAATAACTAGACTTAATCATTATTCAAATGACCAAAATTTGACCTAATGATATTTTAGTAAAAATTTGACTAAATCTAAAAAAAGTGCCAAAATTAACACTGATTCAAAGGTGCAGTGCACACTACACTACAGACAATGCACCTTTTAAAAGGTCATTTATACTTCAGCCGACATCCGCAACGTTTACTGTGAATGCAATCTCTGCAAACATCTGGGAAATTACCTTTAAAAGATGCATTGTCGGTAGTACAGTGCGCCATGCTGCAACGCACCTTTCAATGAATCCCGGCCTTGGTGACTATAATGACTTGGACCAATCTGTGCTGTGGCTGACATCAGATGGGCCCATCATAAGTTGTCAGTCATATAACAAATACAATCAAATATCATATTCCTAGACTGAAACTAGTTTATTTGTTAAATGTTAATGTTAATATGATGAGTGGACAAGACAGGGGAAAAGCTGAACCATCATCCCTCCCCTGTCCTATAGACACCACAACTATAAGGACCTGAGCAGTAACTACATGGAGGCCCTGTGGATGGTCTCGGTCACCTTCTTGTCCATTGGTTACGGGGATGTTGTTCCCCACACCTACTGTGGCCGCAGCATCTGTCTACTCACTGGCATCATGGTAAGCAGTTTCTGCAAAATAGGAAAAGTTCTCGCACAGCTGAGTCGACTTGTTGTAGGTGCGTGGGAATAATTCAATGACATCTTTAAAGAAAATTGAAGTAAAGGGGATGGGCAGGTACAGTGCCTTCAGAAACTATTCATACCCATTGACTTATTCCACATTTGTTGTGTTACAGACTGAATTCAAAATGTATTAAATATTTTTTTAAATCTCACCCATCTCCACACAATACCCCATAATGAAAAAGTGAAAAGGGTTTTAGAAATGTTTAGGGCCTACATAAAGCTGTCCCAACAGCAGAGCTTTTCTTCAACACCATGCAGTGAATCCTTACCACCGCTACACCTTGCTATCAGCGGAGCCTTGTCTGGCAGCGAAACAGTTCAATCAGCCTCAAATCATAGCTGATATGCCTGACTTGCTTAAACAAATGTGGTTACTACTGACTCCTTGTGGATTTGTTTAAGTTGATAAGGAAAATACAATCATGAGGATCCACTTTTATATACAATATACCGACGCACAGACAGCGCATTGTGCAAACAAAACAACCCTTGCAATGGAATTGCATGGGTCTATTACTGAACTTTTTGTTGAAAACAAGTATTTGAATGGGAAACATGGTTACAGACCCAACAACATTATATACTATCTCCTCCTCGTCAAGAAAAGCACGAGCTAATTATAATACACAAAGTAAGCAAAACAATTAAATAATTCCAACATTGCCTAAAATGATGTAGGCAATAGGCCTATAACAATTGAGATGTACAAACTATGGCATAAGGGAACGACGAGCAGATAAGAGGTCATCCGTAATTTAGACTAAGACATTAATAAGCGAACTAACATGGGCGTAGTCAATATAACTATTTGTTCAGCAGTTATGAAATGTACTGCGACAGAATTCAGAACATGGGCCGTTCTTACAGTATTCTCCCTGTACACCAAGTCAGAACCGTAGGATAAATAAAGGGGACATGTACCGTAATTTCTGGACTATAAGCCGCACCCACTGAATTTTTTTTAAATATGTATTTTGTACATAAATAAGCCGCACATACATCTATAAGCCGCAGGTGCCTACCGGTACATTGAAACAAATTAACTTTACACAGCCTTTAAACGAAACACGGCTTGTAACAAAAATAAATAGGCTTTAACGAAACACGGCTTGTAACAAAAATAAAAAAAATAGCAGTAAGCAGTAGCCTACCAAGAAAGTCATTGGTCACTATCTTCCTCCTCCTGTGCACTGAAACCACTGAAGTCATCTCCTTCGGTGTTGGAGTTGAATAGCCTC
This sequence comes from Oncorhynchus mykiss, assembly GCF_013265735.2. NCBI lineage: Eukaryota > Metazoa > Chordata > Actinopteri > Salmoniformes > Salmonidae > Oncorhynchus > Oncorhynchus mykiss. Next base: position 31,674,155 of record NC_048582.1, read on the forward strand.
ACAATTGCTTCATCCGATGTTGGATCGTTGTCATTGTTGCTCTCGTCACTTTCATCCGGAGGCAAATTCCCCGCTGAGCTCATGCTGCCCTCTTCAACACGTTAATGATAGTGGATTTTTTGACAATGCTCCACGCTGTCAGGACCCACTGGCAGACTTGACCATAAGTTGCTCTTCGCATACGGCCCGTTTTAGTGAAGGATTTCTCCCCACTTGTCATCCAAGCCTCCCACTGAACACGGAGCGCCACCTTAAATGCACGATTTACACTGATGTCGAGTGGCTGAAAATACTTTGTTGTTCCCCCAGGAATCACAGCTGGAATTGAGTTTGTCCTCTTGATGGCTTCTTTCACAGAATCTGTTATGTGGGCCCTCATGCTGTCCAACACGAAAAATGCCTTGTTCTTGTGAAAGAATCCTCCCGGTCGTTTGCCGTAACACTCCGTATGCCATTCATGCATTAGGCCTTCCGTCATCCATCCTTTCTTGTTGACTTTCACAACAATTCCTCTCGGGAATTTTTCTTTTGGCATCGTCATGCGTTTAAAAATCAACATCGGTGGAAGCTTTTCTCCCGATGCCGTGCACATCAGAACACAGGTGAAGTGCGTTTTTTCATGCCCAGTTGTTTTCAGCGTGACGGATGATTCGCCTTTCTTGTTGACAGTCCGAGTGAGAGGCAGGTCAAACGTCAGAGGAACCTCATCCATATTTATGATGTCGTGCGGGCCGATGGAATGCTCCGCTATCTTTGCATCAGTGAATTTGTGGAAGTTTGAAACTTTTTCCTCGTAGTCGGGAGGGAGGGAGCTGCTGACACAGACTTGTCCGTACCCTGATGGACAGGCCTTTACGTCTCATAAATCTTAAAACACCACGATGGTCCACCTCTAAAATCCTCAAACTTCATTGCGGTGGCGATTGTTTTGGCTTTCAGTCGGATCTGCACAGTTGAAACACCTCGGCCGTCTGCTCTCTGTGTGTTGACCCAGTTTTCAAGCTCATTTTCTAGTTCAGGTCATCTGCTTTTCTTCACTCTGAAAGCTGTTGTTGTCTTTTTGCACTGAGTCCGTTCCTCACGCTGCTGTTTCCAACGTCTTATCATCGAATCATTAAAGCCAAGCTCCCGTGCAGCAGCTCTATTTCCTTTTCCAACAGCCAGATCGATCGCCTTCAACTTGAAAGCTGCATCATATGCATTTCTCCGTGTCTTTGCCATGATGAGGGTGACAAAATGACTACCGTAATCAGAATGATGGGAAGTTTGAGCGCACTCGATTTACGTCACATTATGTTCAGGTTCAAAGCGTGGGAAAAAAGTAGCGGCTTATAGTCCAGAAATTACGGTAAGCAGAAAAAGAAAGCTCTTAAAATATTCGATGATGACATTTCTCTAAAATAGGCTATAGGCTACATGTGCACCACGAAGTCAGTTCTGAGTGGGAAAGGGACCAAATTATTAGGGTGAGGCACATGGACTACTAACAGCTTACTACACAACACACTTAGTATTACTTTCTTAGCTACAGTATACATACAGTGGGGCAAAAAAGTATTTAGTCAGCCACCAATTGTGCAAGTTTTCCCACTTAAAAAGATGAGAGAGGCCTGTAATTTTAATCATAGGTACACTTCAACTATGACAGACAAAATGAGAAGAAAAAAAATCCAGAAAATCACATTGTACGATTTTTAATGAATTTATTTGCAAATTATGGTGGAAAATAAGTATTTGGTCACCTACAAACAAGCAAGATTTCTGGCTCTCACAGACCTGTAACTATCTTCTTTAAGAGGCTCCTCTGTCCTCCACTCGTTACCTGTATTAATGGCACCTGTTTGAACGTGTTATCAGTATAAAAGACACCTGTCCACAACCTCAAACAGTCACACTCCAAACTCCACTATGGCCAAGACCAAAGAGCTGTCAAAGGACACCAGAAACAAAATTGTAGACCTGCACCAGGCTGGGAAGACTGAATCTGCAATAGGTAAGCAGCTTGGTTTGAAGAAATCAACTGTGGGAGCAATTATTAGGAAATGGAAGACATACAAGACCACTGATATTCTACCTCGATCTGGGGCTCCACGCAAGATCTCACCCCGTGGGGTCAAAATGATCACAAGAACAGTGAGCAAAAATCCCAGAACCACACAGGGGGACCTAGTGAAGGACCTGCAGAGAGCTGGGACCAAAGTAACAAAGCCTACCATCAGTAACACACTACGCCGCCAGGGACTCAAATCCTGCAGTGCCAGACGTGTCCCCCAGCTTAAGCCAGTACATGTCCAGGCCCATCTTAAGTTTGCTAGAGAGCATTTGGATGATCCAGAAGAAGATTGGGAGAATGTCATATGGTCAGATGATACCAAAATATAACTTTTTGGTAAAAACTCAACTCGTCGTGTTTGGAGGACAAAGAATGCTGAGTTGCATCCAAAGAACACCATACCTACTGTGAAACATGGGGGTGGAAACATCATGCTTTGGGGCTGTTTTTCTGCAAATGGACCAGGACGACTGATCCGTGTAAAGGAAAGAATGAATGGGGCCATGTTTCGTGAGATTTTGAGTGAAAATCTCCTTCCATCAGCAAGGGCATTGAAGATGAAATGTGGCTGGGTCTTTCAGCATGACAATGATCCCAAACACACCGCCCGGGCAACGAAGGAGTGGCTTCGTAAGAAGCATTTCAAGGTCCTGGAGTGGCCTAGCCAGTCTCCAGATCTCATCCCCATAGAAAATCTTTGGAGGGAGTTGAAAGTCCATGTTGCCCAGCAACAGCCCCAAAACATCACTGCTCTAGAGGAGATCTGCATGGAGGAATTGTGACGACTTACAGAAAACGTTTGACCTCTGTCATTGCCAACAAAGGGTATATAACAAAGTATTGAGATAAACTTTTGTTATTGACCAAATACTTATTTTCCACCATAATTTGCAAATAAATTCATAAAAAATCCTACAATGTGATTTTTTTTTCTCATTTTGTCTGTCATAGTTGAAGTGTACCTATGATGAAAATTACAGGCCTCTCTCATCTTTTTAAGTGGAAGAACTTGCACAATTGGTGGCTGACTAAATACTTTTTTGCCCCACTGTATCTCTCTGGCATATTACATTGTTTATGCAGCAGCATACAATACATTTTTGTGCTCACTTGCTCACTTGAGCGATCCTTCTTGTGGGCAAATTTTGTCATCAAAATGTGTCATTCTCTGGATTTATGGTGCTTTCAAGACAACTGGGAACTCTGCAAAAAAACAAGGTTGAATCATGACGTCAGTGATCTTACTAGAAAGAGGCCCAAGTTCCAAAATTGGAATTCCGAGTTGGATGACCGTTGAAAATGTATTTTCCCAGTCAGAGCCAGTTTTTTCCCCGAGTCCCAGTTACCTTAAACCCACTAAGTCTGAGATTTCCTAGTTCCTAGTTTCCAGTTGTTTTGATCGCGGCAGAAGTCATGCTGGATTGACAGCATGGCCAATGGATTCAACCTTTTCTGGCCCATGGTGTTGCGTGTGAATGTTTATCCTTTTAAGCTTGGAAAAGAGATACTTTCAGACATATGTTTTAAATCCTTAAACCCAGACTTGGACCACACACCCTCTCCACTGAATAACAGGCAGAGGAAGCAAAATAATGATTGTTGTGTAATGTTTATGTCCAATGGCAGTTGAGCACCGATACGTTTTATAATTTCTCTTCATATGACAAGGATTGAAAAAGATTTGCCAGGAGATTGTCGACGTGATTCATGATGATTGACATGATCAGTCCAAAGCTATGGTAGACACAACGTGATTTTGCATAATTTTATCTGTGTCCAACAACCTTTAGCATTCTTGGATGGACACTTCTATGGCAGCACCCAAGGGGGCTTGAACTGCCAAGCTCTCCCTGTAGATTCTGCAGTGACATAGTGTCCCCATGAGTTACCAAACACTGAACCAATCACAGTGCAACTAAAGAAGATTACCAACGCCTATGGTCTGTATTTTCCGCTGGATGCCCCTCCACCACAGAAAGCCCTGAGCTAGGCTGAAAAACCTGCATTTTGGAACTGCCTTACTCAAGAAAGCAAGTAAGAAACCATGTTTGTATGCAACTTTATTCACTCAATAAATTTGTTTTTACATTGTTTGCAAACTGACATGTGACACAAATTAATGCCAATATAACATGCAAAACAGGCAACAAACCTATAGCTAAACAGGTGTACCCTGAATGACAGGTCTCACCTGGCCAAGTTGGTTGTTGATCATTGCTAGATGCCATTTTCAAGTATTTTTAGTCAAACCTGTAATTAGGCCACTCAGGAACATTCAATGTCGTACTGGTATGCAACTCCAGTGTATATTTGGCCATGTGTTTTAGGTTATTGTCCTGCTGAAAGGTGCATTTGTCTCCCAGTGTCTGTTGGAAAGCAGACTGAACCAGGTTTTCCTCTAGGATTTTGCCTTTACTTAGCTCTATTCCGTTTCTTTTTATTCTAAAAAAACTCCCTAGTCCTTGCCGATGACAACCATACCCATAACATGATACAGCCACCACCATGCTTGAAACATAACACTTTGGATTCAGGACATAAAGTTAATTTCTTTGCCACATATTTTGCTGTTTTACTTTAGTGCCTTGTTGCAAACAGGATGCATGTTTTGGAATATTTTTTATTCTGTACAGGCTTCCTTCTTTTAATGCTGTCATTTAGGTTAGTGTTGTGGAGTAAGTACAATATTGTTGCTCCGTCCTCTGTAACTGTTTTAAAGTCACCATTGGCCTCGTGGTGAAATCCCTAAGCGGTTTCCTTCCTCTCCGGCAATTGAGTTAGGAAGTATTTTTGTAGTGACTGGGTGTATTGATACACCATCAAAAGTTTATTTAATAATTTCACCATGCTCAAAGGGATATTTAATGTCTGCTTTTGTCTTTTTTACCCATCTACTAATAGGTGCCCTTCTTTGCGAAGCACTGGAAAACCTCCCTTGTCTTTGTGGTTGAATCTGTGTTTGAAATTTACTGCTTGACTCAGTGACCTTACAGATATTTGTATGTGTGGGGTAGAGATGAGGTAGTCATTAAAACGCTACGAGTACATTTTTACTCCTGAACTTATTTACGTTTGCCATAACAAAGTTGACTCAAGACATTAAAGCTTTTCATTTTGTATTACTTTTTAAACATTTCTAGAAACATAATTCCACTTTGACATTATGGGGTATTGTGTGTAGGTCAGTGATACAAAATGTCAATTTATTTCATTTAAAATTCAGGCTGTAACAACAAAATGTGAAAAAAAATCAAGGGGTGTGAATACTTTCTGAAAGCACTGTAATTGTGGTCATTAGCACAGTCTTCTTTTCCAATGCAGCCGTTTTTATCTCAATATCAAATAATTTCTGTGTAACAATTAAGTACCTTACTGTGATTGTTTTCAATTAAAATTGTCAAAAATAGCTTTTTAGGGGAGGGGGAACTGATAACTAGCTGTCATTGGCAGAGCATTTTGGAACTCCTTTTGTATTGGTCTATTAACTAATTCACCAGGCAGGCCAAAAGTCCATCCCACCAAAGCAGGCTGAAATTTCAGGCGGTCTTTTCAAACAGCTCTGTCATCAGTCTTTTTTATTTAATAACACATTTTTACAGTAACCCTCCAAAAAGTTATTCATAAACCTTTTTAATTTCCATGTGTACTAGGAAGAAGCTAATTGTTTGTTTCTTGGGCTTCAGGAATGTGACTGAAAAAGTTCCTCAGGCCAGAAAAAGTATAAGGGGAACAAATTCCTTGGTCAAGGATACGACAGTGCAAATGCAATTAGGGGACCTTAGTCTGATTCAAAAGCGCATATCAGACCGAGAGCCTAATGCTTCTTAGTTAGTTCTTTAAGAGTTCTAGTTTAGAAGCGACAGTTACAGGGATGGTATAACAGCCTGATTGCCGTAAAAACATTAGGGAAACTGGGCAGAAAGCAAATGCTGATTCAAATACAGCAGTTCTGCAAAATCTTTCATTTAGCCTCTCATTCTCCTTAATTGCCGGCCTCAACACGTTACGGAAAGAGAATAACTGTATAGGAAGCTCTGGGGACAGATCATCTGGATACTGAACAGACAATAAATTGGTAGATACAGATTATCATCTTGAGTGTTTGAGGGCTTGAACAAAATAAGTGTTTTGTTTATACTGGTGAACCAGCGTTGAGTTGTGTGATTGCAATATCAACAGTCCCTTATCTCTGATATATCTTGGCGTGCCTCATTCAAGACTAAGTTTAAATTGTGTTCAGGGCAATTTTTTCCCCATTGTTAGGCTATTTGATGTGTAATTCTTATAAAAAGTTTATAAATATAAGCTAAATACAGTATATAGGTATAGCTATTACACTGCAGAATTAAACACAAACTAGTAAACTAGTGTTTTGAAGGTGGACTGACTATTATTTGGCATTAAGACTGGTTTTACGCACAACAACTTTATCCAAGCTCGGAGATAGCGCAAGGACGGCTTATGTCATGCAGGTTCAGGTAGCCTATACAGGACAGTAGTTGTATATTTAAAAAAAGGAAAAACATGAATTGGTAGCTGATTAGTATACTGTTGCATTAAATATATTTAATTTACAACTTCAATTACTGAATAAGTAATTCAATTATTGCCACCAGCCAGCAGTCTAACATTGTGAATTTATGACCAAATAGGCCGACCAATAAACATTTATCAATGAGCTAAAGCAATGCTATACATGCCCTGGCACCACAGAAAGCCTATCATCGATTCAATAGGCATGCAGCCGCATAGACCTTGCAGACGTCCAGAGAAAATGTGTTACTCCAGTGAGGGCAGTATCATAATTTCACAGTATTATTCCAACCTCCTAATATGGAAATAAATTTGACTGCACTGGGCCTTTAACCTTTGTTTATTTCTCTTTCACACACGTGCGCACAAACACACATACACAGGGGGCTGGTTGCACAGTGCTGGTGGTTGCTGTGGTTGCCAGGAAACTGGAGCTGACTAGGGCAGAGAAACATGTCCACAACTTCATGATGGACTCCCACTTTACAAAAGGGGTAAAACTCACCTGATTTAACACGTGACTGTATTCAATAGTGGTCTTTGGAACCTTGACTTAACATGTGATGTGAGATTGAGTCAATGGTGGCCTGTAGTTGTATGAATCATGGCACCATGTTCCCTATATAACAGTGCACCGATCTAAAGTAATACACTACGTAGGGAATATGGAGCCATTTGGGACACATCCATAGAAAACTGAGTGTTGGACGAGGAAACAATTGTTCTCTTCCAGATAAAAATTGCTGCAGCAAATGTACTGAGAGAGACTTGGATGATCTACAAACACACCAAGCTTGCCAGGAAGAGAGACCACTGCAGAGTACGCATGCACCAGAGGAAGCTGCTACTCGCCATCCACCAGTAAGGCACCAATCAGAACACACTTCCCCAAGTAACCCACCAATCAGCTTAGATATTCCCCTGAGATATCGATACGGTCACACATTACATCACATGCCCAGGTGTTACAACTCTAGAACTTGTGAAACCCCAACTGTAATATAGAACTGTAGAAATGGTCATTCTCTGGTTATCATGAATTATATTTTCAATTTGTTGTACCTGTCCTGTGATTATTTCTGAATGTTAAATGTCTTCTCCCCAGGCTGCGTGATGTGAAGATGGAGAGGAGGAAGTTGGCTGACCAGGCCAACACGCTTGTGGATCTCTGCAAGGTGGGACGGGCAGTCACCCCATAGGTTAATCCGCTACTGTTGCAACCAATATTCTAGAGAAAGTAGCAATCAACTTTCTAAATGTTCTCATTGTCCCCTCATTCTTGGACCACTCTGCACCTCTTTCCCATGTAGATGCAGAATCTGATGTATGACATGCTGTCCGAGGTGAGTGGATTACGAGGGGACCTGGAAACACACATAAACAGTCTGCAGCAGAATGTGGAGGAGCTGAGACAAGGCTTCAGGACCCTGATACCCCTCCTCTCCAGCACCCTCTCCACACAGAACTCTTCCATCCGCCACCTGCTAAGGGAGAGGGAAGAGCAGGCAGACACGGAGAATGGGAGGGCAGGATAGGTAAGATAGCAAGAAAATGGCAGGTATGAGTTGTGCATCATCACGGGAAGAGGTAGAGAGTGATGAGGAACAGTTGGGATCAGGATAATTATGGGATTTAGGTCAGGCTAGAATGAAATTAGATTAATTTTAGGCAGGAAATAAGGCTACATCAGGGATGCAAACTGGTGAGGGCCCAAACTGGTAACATTCTTTTTTGCACTGAAACATGTAATAAAAAAAATTAAAAGGTTAAAATGCAGGTTCTATCTAATTAAACAAAGAATATGATCTAAATGATCAGTCTATGTGTGTAAAATAGTGGTTAATGTGAACCTAACAACTAAACAAATGTAAAGAAAGCAATCCAATGTTATTTGTTGCCTAGACTTTACTGCAAATTACACTTGAGAAAAACAACACACTAATATTGCAGTTAGCCATGAAAGCCTTTATAACAGAACGCTTGTGACCACAAACAGACATCTAAATATTTCACTTGGGGAAAAAAAAACATATTTATGTAGAAATAGAATGAAACAAACAGGCGCAAGGCTACATGTGTGCAAAAATAACGTTCACTGAGTAAAACATGTAATAATCCCCCCTCACACATGTTACTATCAAATTCAAAACATCAAAAGCCATATATTTGGGCTACACTGCATTGTACACTTTCTGCCTGTGGACATTTCTTCTACAATGTCCCAGTAGAGCATGATACCCTTTGTTGGCATAACTGATCTCTTTCAGGCAGAGTTCACCTGGCATAACCCTTTTTATCAACTGTATTGAAACAGTGAGAAAGAGGGAAAGTGTGTGGTGTTTCTTTCACCTTTATAGTGGCTTCCAGTTTAAGCCAGGCCCAGCTCCAGCTACACTTGTTTAACAAGCAACGTCTCATTTTCACCTAATTCTCTTATTCTGAAAATGAATCACATACTGTAAAGAGAAAACATTAGTTCACAGATAACTTTAGTAGTTAGCTAGTTAACATGTCACACAGATTGTCGGGGTCCAGTAAGCAACTAACACGTTATAACTTGAGGAACGGCAAGCAGTCGTATAATGTTACCAGTTAATATTATAGCGAATTGGTTTGGTTACTAACTTTAAGCTCATCTGATGTAACGTTAGCTATTTTCACACCATGAAGCTAGCAAGATACTTAACCATGTTAACAGTATTTGTTCCACCACACTTTCTCCCTCACCTCAAACTTTCCAAATACCAGTTGTTTTCGGTTACAGCTCATGAAGTATGCTTCATCACCGTCTCACCGACCTCTTAGCTATCGTTCAGGGGACGAGCTGTTGTAAGTTAATTGGTAAACTGCCTTTCCACTCTCCCGCGGTCTTTCCAGAGCGCGCTGACGTTGTAACTAGCCAATCTCTTCAGCCGCGTGCTGCATTGTTATGTGAACTCTTGGTTGAGCCTTAGAGACAGACATTATTGTGGTCAGGTTTCTCACCTACCTCTTATCTATCGTTCAGGGGACGGACGGGCTGTTGTAAATTAATTGCCTTTCAACTCTCCCGCGGTCTTTCCAGAGCGCGCTGATGCTGTAACTAGCCAATCTCTTCAGTCGCGTGCTGCATGTGAACGCTTGGCTGAGCCTTGGATACGCGCATCACTAGTTCGCTTACAACCAGTAGTCATCCAAAGCTCCCCCACCCGCCCAAACTTTTCATCGGATCTACACGAACCACGTAGGTCACCTATTTTTGATTCAAACGGCGAATTTCGCCAAAAGGTGACTCGTTTGCATCACTGGGCTACATACCATTTTATGGGTGTAACATTTTTATGCAATTTCATAAGAGTAACTAAATAAAGCAACACATGGATGGAATTTAACTGTAGAATGCATATTTCACCCATTTTGGAAATCTTTCAACAAAAAACACTACTCTTGATTGCAACATTATCCGAATAACAATTCAAGTGTATATTGTTTTGTTAGCCAGCATGTGCACGGAGTGTCTACTAATAGGTTGTAAATATATTTTCCAGAGCTTCATAATTGTAATTATGAAAAATGTATTCAGTTGTAATTTCACAGTAAGTGAAAGGTACGTTTCCGTATTATCTCCAAATATCTGCTTTTTACTGAAAATCGTTCAAAAGAACTGGGAAATCAGGGGGGGTCATTTTGAACGGTCAGCAAACTCAGAATTCCAAGTCGGAAACTCTGGCATCTTTCTAGAGCTCAGACACGTCATGTAGTCTTAAAGTACAAAGTTATTTTCAAAACATTGCAATGAGTTTCTAGCCCAAGGGAGGGTGTTTTCTTGCTCCCCACTTCACCACAAATCTCAGTTGGAAAATCAGTTCTTAAAATGGCTTAACGTTTGATTTCATCAGGTAGAACTTGGCATTTATTTCTACAAAACTTAGAAATGTGCCATTTTCACATTGACACTTGTGCTGGATAATGAAAAGTGGTGGAGCTTCCCTTTAAGTAGCCCATGACAAATTGTTAGTTGATATTTTCTTTAAATTAAACACTCACCAAATTGTAACTGGCTATGACAAATAGCCCAAATGGGTAATTATCACAAAACTAACATTTGACACCAAAAATGATCAAGTGTAATTTCACAAAATTGTCATAGATCACTGAGATTAGGATCTGTACTTGCCCATTTCCTTTATCAGATTATGCAGTTGACAATTTCCACAACTTTCTAATTACCGCAACAGTTTGTCCAATAAAAGTAAACAAATCCATTTCCGATAGAACATTGTTCCCCCTGTGAAAAGACCAGAATTAAACTGAAAATACAAATATCGAAATTTAAATTACACAATAAAATTCACATCACTCTTTCCTAATTGGAGCTTTTCTTGCCGTTTCAGTATTGAGAAGGCCAAGTTGGTTAAAGGGGTTGTTTGAAAATAAGAACCTCATTCTGAAGGCGTACAAGCAAATACATGTACTTGTGCTCATCTAAGGACTACTCCTCTTGATCATGCATCATATGTGTTTAAACACTTAACTGATTTTAAACTTCCTGTAAAAACTCCAAAGTGAGATGCATGTTGACAGACATTGTTTAATGTATACTTATACTAGTTTATCGTTTTGTTATTTATGGACAAACTACAGCAGTTTTATTCAAAGAAATTATGTTTTTCTAAAGTAAAATGGTATTAAATGACTCGAAGTTAATCCAAAAAAGGTAATGAAAACTGAAAATGTACAAAATTCAGGTGAGAACGTACAATTTAAAATAAGACACTTGGCCAAAAATGTTGACCGTAGTCCTCATAATCATAGTTGATTTTTGCAAACACATGGTTTTGTAACACAATTTGCTACAGACATGTATAAAAATAAACTGGTTTCATGTGAATTACCCAACTGATGTAGATAAAAACATTTCAATCCCAATTTAGGCAAATATTGAAAAGGAAACAAAAAAGTACAAACCACCCATTCTTTAGCCAAAACAATTGTATTAAAAAAGATTGGGTTGAAGAGTTCAGTTACTAAAAACAAAGTGGACTATCACATTGAATGAGTAATCCCTTCTGGTGTCCAGGCGTCATGAGCACTTCTGGATCAATCTTTCTTGGGTGCTGTATCGAGGCTGGAGTCGCTGAAATCAACATGTCCAACCCCTCCTCTTACATTTTTACCGGGGCATCAGAAGTACAACTAATGCTGCTTCCTCCTGAATGAGCACCCTGAAGGAAAGAGAAAATGACAGAGTCAGGCCACTAAGAAACTGAGGAGAGTTGCGGGGAGCAATGTGAAACCAAAATGAACATTTATAGCACTTAGTGCTAAACTGTCAGATTGAATGGCACTAAAAGCTTTCACTGCCAAAACAATAATTTCAAATCTTCTAAGTCTATAGTAAGGTTACGCAATTTTTGAATGGAATAGTTCAACATGATTGTGTTCAGGTGCTGGGCCTCACGAGTGGGGCAGCGGTCTGAGGAGTCACTACAGACCCGGGTTCGATCCCAGGCTGTGTCACAGCCAGCCGTGAACCAAGACCCACGAGGCGGCGCACAATTGTCCCAGCGTCATCCGGGTTAGGGGAGGGTTGGTGCGGTTGGCTTCCGGGTTAAGCGAGCAGTGTGTCAAGAAGCAATGTGGCTTGGCAGGGTCGTGTTTCGGAGGACGCATAGCTCTCAACCGTCGCCTCTCCCAAGTCCGTGAAGTTGCAGTGATGGGACAAAACTGTAACTACCAATTGGATATGACGAAATAAAGGGGGTATTAAAGTTAAAAATGTTATCTAATATACCTTTTTTAAATGATCGTGTTAAAGTGCTTTTAAAGTCAGAAAAATTCTTCAACCAATACGATTCAAGCTAGCTAACGTTGCTAATAATACAGTTAGCTAGCTTGCTTAACATTGACAATGTTCAAATTAGCTACATTATCCACATTAATACGTTTGTAAAAAACTACTTTGTCATCATCTTTTGGTTGAAAGGGTGCGAGGTCAGGGATGAAACATCACAACTCAGGTAACATTTTCTCTGTTCCCCACTTGTAATAACGACTTGGAGGACCACTCAAGTGAAACTTTCCAGTCGGAACTCAAACTTCCAATAACTCTGATTGCACATGAAGGCCCTTAACTACATAAATAAATAAGACATTGCTGCTGTACCTAAAACTGCTGGAGACAACCCTCCACCCCCCCAAAGACATTAAATTATTTAAGAGACTGTCCTCTCCAACTTGAGTTGGAAAATAAGGCAGATGGGTGGCGGGCGGGTTGAATGAGGTAAAAACAATGCAGTAAAATCCATAATTGTGAGATTAATATCTATAGGCAGACCTTTAGTTTTTTTTCCAATATTTTTTATCTGGAATTAGTGTATAAGCCTAAACTTTAGGGCCTAATTTTACACGCGCCAACTTGCCAAATGCTTTTCGAAACATGGGAATAAAAAGTTTTTTTTTTTTTTTAATCGACCCACCGAAGCAAAAAAAGGACAAAAGGGAACCAACTGTAGAGCACATTTTCTATATTTGCAGGTTAGGGTTGTGTGCAGCCTTCAGATTTTCTAACAGATCGGGCAGTTACAGACATGTTATTAGCAATTGCTAGTGGGTGCAGGTGAACCCACACAAAATTATGAGACTACTGACCCTCTGTGAGACGTGCTTTGCCTCCAGTGGGCTGACACAGAACTGTGGAGCAACCCACACACAGCACAACCGTCTGGGCGTGGCTGAACACCGTTGTGATCTTGTAGCATCCTGACGGAAACAAAAATACAATCATTAAGACACCAGGGCTCTAGACGAGGGCTGTGGTGGTTACATACAATCAGCCGCTGGTGAGTGTCAAGCAAATAACTATCGTCTCATGGTAATTGACCGTTAATTAACAAACATTTAGAATCTCCTGGCTTCCACACGCAGCATACAAGCCACTGATGTAGACCTTTGGAACATCTACATTTTAAGAAGTCTAATAAATCCTTGTAATATTGCCTACACCTTCACAAATCCATTATTTTAGATAGGTCTAAAGAAACATGAAAATGTAGTCTATTTCAAAAGTAATCCATTTCAAATCAACAGAATAGCATACTCCGAGTTGTCCTTGTGTTAGGTCCTAATCTGGCTATGCCATATGGCTGTGGGCTGCACTATTTGTTTAGAATTCTGTGGCATTTTATGGATATTTTCTCCAAAAGATTTGAGGGAGCGCGTACATGAGGCTATTCTGTGTTGAGCAGTTAAAGAAATAGGTACTCCTACAGTGCATTCAGAAAGTATTCAGACCCCTTAACCTTTTTAATTAAAAAAAAGTTAAGAGCCTTATTCTAAAATTGATTAAATAAACATTTTCCATCATTAATCTACACACAATATCCCATAATGACAAAGCAAAAACAGGTTTAGACATTTTTGCAAATGTATTAAATAAAAACATCTTATTTACAAAAGTATTCAGACCCTTTGCTATGAGATTCAAAAGGTGCTTCCCGTTTCCATTGATCATCCTTAATTTTTCTACAACTTGGAGTCCACCTGTGGTAAATTCAATTGATTGGACAGGATTTGGAAAGGCACACACCTGTCTATATAAGGTCCCACAGTTGACAGTGCACATCAGAGCAAAAACCAAACTATGAGGACGAAGGAATTGTCCATAGAGCTCCAAGACAGGATTGTTGAGGTACAGATCTGCGGAAGGGTACCAAAAATGTTCTGCCGCATTTAAGATCTCCATTATTCTTAAAATGGAAGTTTGGAACAACCAAGACTCGTCCTAGAGCTGGCCGCCAGGCCAAACTGAGCAATCCGGGGAGGAAGGCCTTGGCCACTCCTCAGTAAAAAGGCACAACAGCCCACTTGGAGTTTGCCAAGAGGCACCTAAAGGACTGACCACGAGAATAAGATTCTCTGGTCTGATGAAACCAAGATTGAACTCTTTGGCCTGAATGCCAAGCTTCACATCTGGAGGAAACCTAGCACCATCCCTACGGTGAAGCATGGTGGTGAGAGCATCATGCTGTGGGGATGTTTTTCAGCTGCAGGGACTGGGACACTAGTCAGGATCGAGGGAAAGATGAATGGCGCAGAGTAGAGCGATATCCTCTATGAAACCCTGCTCCAGAGCAATCAGGAACTCAGAATGGGGCAAAGGTTCACTTTTCAACAGGACAATGACCCTAACCACACAACCAAGACAACGCAGGAGTAGCCCAACCAGAGCCCAGACTTGAACCCGATCGAACATCTCGGGAGAAAACTAAAAATAGCTGTGCAGCGACACTCCACATCCAACCTGACAGAGCTTGAGAGGATCTGCAGAGAAGAATGGGAGAAACTCCCCAAAGACGTGTGCCAAGCTTGTAGTGCCATACCCAAGAAGACTCAAGGCTGTAATGGCTGCCAAAGGTGCTTCAACAATTTAAAGGGTCGGAATACTTACACTACCGTTCAAAAGTTTGGGATCACTTAGAAATGTCCTTGTTTGAAAGAAAAGCACATTTTTGTCCATTAAGATATCAAATTGATCAGTGTAGACTTTAATGTTGTAAATTACTATTGTAGCTGATAGAATATAATGGAATATCTACATACACGTACAGAGGCCCATTAACAACCATCACTCTTGTGTTCCAATGGCACGTTGTGTTAGCTAATCCAAGTTCATCATTTTAAAAAGGCTAATTGATCATTAGACAAGCCTTTTGAAATTATGTTAGCACTGCTGAAAACTGCTGTTGTTCTGATTAACCTCTTGGTGTTAGGGGGCAGTATTTTCATTTTTGGAAAAAAAACATTCCCGTTTTAAACGGGATATTTTGTCAGGAAAAGATGCTAGAATATGCATATAATTGACAGCTTTGGATAGAAAACACTAACGTTTCCAAAACTGTAAAGATAGTCTGAGTATAACAGAACTGATGTTGCAGGCGAAAGCCTGAGAAAAATCCAATCCGGAAGTGCCCCAGGTTTTGAAAGTGCTGCGTTCCAATGACTCCCTATTCAGCTGTGAATGTACCATCAACGAGCTTGCGCTTTCTACGTATTCCCCAAGGTGTCTACAGCATTGTGACGTAGTTTTACACATTTCTGTTGAAGAATAGCCATAGGCGGCCACATTGCGTAAGTGGTCACATGGTGGCTGCGAGAGAGATTCTCGCGTAAAATACAGAGGTAGCCATTACTCCAATCGGTCAGAGTGAAAAACAAATTGTCCCGACTGATACATTATCAAATAGATATTAGAAAAACACCTTGAGGATGGATTCTAAACAACGTTTGCCATGTTTCTGTCGATATTATGGAGCTAATTTGGAATATTTTTCGGCGTTGTGGTGACCGCAATTTCCGGGCGATTTCTCAGCCAAACGTGAAGAACAAACTGAGCTATTTCGCCTACAAAAACAATCTTTTGGGAAAAAATGAACTTTGGCTATCTACCTGGGAGTCTCGTGAGTGAAATCATCCAAAGTTCATCAAAGGTAAACGATTTAATTTGATTGCTTTTCTGATTTCCGTGACAAGTTTCCCTGCTGCTAGCAAGGCATAATGCTATGCTAGGCTATGATAAACTTACACAAATGCTTGTCTAGCGTTGGCTGTAAAGCATATTTTAAAAATCTGAGATGACAGGGTGATTAACAAAAGGCTAAGCTGTGTTCCAATATATTTCACTTGTGATTTTCATGAATAGGAAGATTTATGTCCGCTGCGTTATGCTAATTAGTGTCAGATGATAACGGTCCCGTTCACGGGATGGGGTGTCACTAGAGGTTAAAGAAGCAATAAAACTGGCCTATTTTAGACTGGTTGAGTATCTGGAGCATCAGCATTTGTGGGTTTGATTACAGGCTCAAAATGGCCAGAAACAAATAGCTTTCTTCTGAAACTCAGTCTATTCTTGTTCTGAGAAATGATGGCTATTCCACGCGAGAAATTGCTAAGAAACTGAAGATCTTGTACAACACTGTACTACTCCCTTCACAGAACAGCGCAAACAGGCTCTAACCAGAATTGAAAGAGTGGGAGGCCCCGGTGCACAACTGAGCAAGAGGACAAGTACATTAGTGTCTAGTTTGAGAAACATACACTCAAGTCCTCAACTGGCAGCTTCATTAATTAGTACCCACAAAACACCAGTCTCAACGTCAACAGTGAAGAGGCGACTCTGGGATGATGGCCTTCTAGGCAGAGTTTCAAAGAAAAAGCCATCTCAGACTGGCTAATAAAAATAAAAGATTAAGACGGGTAAAATAACAGACACTGGACAGAGGAACTCTGCCTAGAAGGCCAGAATCCCAAAGTCAGCCTCTTCAGACTTAAATAGCCATCACTAGCACCTTAGGGGCTGCTGCCCTATATACATAGACTTGAAATCACTGGCCACTTTAATAATGGAACACATTTTGCATCTCATATGTATATACTGTATTCTATTCGAATCTATGCCGCTCCAACATCATCCAAACATTTATATATTCTTAATTCCATTCCTTTAGAAGTGTGTATTGTTGTGAAATTGTTAGATACTACTGCACTGTTGGAGCTAAAAACACAAGCATTTCACTACATCTGCAATAACATGTGTATGTAACCAATCAAATTTGATCACAAGGCCTACTTTTCAGTCAACGTTTAATTGGATATATATATATATCTAACTGAACAAAAACTAATGTGATCAGATACATTTTTCCCCGGGCACCCTAGCGACCAATTCAAAATTGATTTGTCGCACTGCCAAGTCAAAGTGTCGCAAATGCCAGTGTTCTGGTCGCAGTTGAGTCCTGCACACATGTAGTACAATTACATGCCACACTGCATCCTCTGAGACCAGTGTCATTAGTGCCTGTGGTGTATTCACTAGAGCACACAGTAGCAAAAGGACCAAAAACAGGGTTATCTTAATGGACAAATACTGCCAGGTCCCTCCTCGTTTCAGCAAATATGCTTCACAATAAATACACAGTCATAAGTACTGAACTCAATTATGCCACTGAATTCAGAACAGACAAGGTGGCTGATTCAAATGCATAAATGAAATGAAGGAAACAACTGGGACCTACCTGGGCACTTAACATCCATGAAGTAGGAGTTTGGGCTCTGGACAAGACGCTTCTTCTTGTGGCTCCTCTTCTCCTCCTCAGGGGATGGGTGCAACAAGTCTTTTGCGAGCTGCAGGATAGAGTGGACAAGCAAGACTGCTTAGAAAATTACATTTAGTTTGAGTAGATAAGCAATTGTCACTTGTCAGCAGTTGTCCTACAAGTGACAATAAGGCAGTGCATTTAACATTTGTCAATTAATTGACAACCTAATCCAGAGCAAACTATGAATGATATCGACATGCAGTCAGATAGGTACACAACACATGCGATAGTTTTGCTCACAGCCAGATGAGTTGCACACGAAAGAGAAAATGTCATTAGAACACGGACCTTCCTGCGAGTGATACTTCCCAGGAATTGCAATGAATTTGCAATCTAAAACCTCTCATACTGCCTAGATGTCTTTGACCAATGGTCTTCCCTTTCCTTATGCGAGGAAATAAAATACATGTCACCTGTTATTTGTGTTATACCTGCACTACACTTTCTACGAGATCATTCAATATAGTGGATGCAATTGCACGTATATTCAGCCATATGGTAGCTAGTGTTACATTCTCAGGTTACTCATCTCCATGTTTGCGATATGTACGCCGCCATCTTGTAATCACACTGCGCTACTAATCAGAGCGTAAATGGAATATTATGATCAATACCTCGACACTGACTGGAACGACAGAGCTCAAACACACAACAGTCAAAACACGAATTAATTATGCATTGACTGACTCCAAGATTTTCACCCAAAGCCCCATGTTAACGATAAAAGTGTGATTATGTCAGGCTCGGGTACTCACTGGCATGTTTGCGAAGAAATAGCCGTTGCCTGAAAGAAGGCATGATCGGAAACAAGGGGTTTCTATTGACGCTACTTTGGTGCACGGGCAGGAAGTGAGTGAATTGAATGAGGTTGGTGGACATATTTGTAAGGTCAAAACTAATTTATTGACAGATGTTTTCAATTAAGGTAGATATTAAGCCACCAGGTGTATTTTATTGATCAGACCTCTCTTGAAATGTCATATCCCCAGCCCCATGAATGACAGAATACGTCACAGTCCATAGGCCTAACCTACATAACATTCAAAATAATGATTGTGAGGGATTACACTCATCACAATGAGTGATTGTGACACTGACTGTTCACATACCTAAATATGAACATAGATTTGCTATTTTACTACTAAATCAATGTTCCTTACTGTAAAACATATTACAGCATCCCTGCTGTAAATGTACAGGGATGCTGTAATGTTTTACAGTAAGGAAAATAGTACTGTAAATTATATTACAGCATCTCAGGTGTAAAGAAAAATATCACTATTAAGCTGGCAGCTCTGGTGCCAGTAGAATGCTGTACATTTACAGGGGAAAGTTCTACAGTGTAGGATTCTACAGTGTAGGTAAAAAGACAGGTGACTAGGGGACCTTATTAGCTAACTAATAAAACATTGCTATAGCCTAATACCACAGATTATTTTACAAGACTCAACTTTTTCCTTTCTTTCTGTGGCGCCAAATGTTTGCATACTACTGGTAAAGTGAATAGGTTTAGCTAACACATTATGGGACAATGTTATTTAAATTAAACAAATGGTTAGCGGGGAGAGGCTATAAGGACACTCCTGGCCTGCAAAACACTGACTTATGTCGCAGCTGAGGGCAGAATGAACTCGAATCACACAGGGTTGTGTGACAGCTGGGAGGACTCTCACTGTGTCCCAGTGTTGTTGCCGTTCATGCTCTCCCCGTTGAGTAGTAGACTATAATACCGTGACATCTAGATCGCTACCAATATTAGCTATTTCTTATGTAGGCTGCTTTTCTACTTGAAATATAATCCTTGTAAGGGAAAAAAATGGCCATGTTACTATACCGCTGGCAACACTAAGTGTCATAGGCTACAGCTGCCTAGTGCCCACTGCACCTTAGGTCAGCATAAATACTTTTTCCCCAAAAAATTCTTCATGGAAATCCCCCCCCCCCCCCAGGTCTTCAGGGCTGAGCCCCGGATATTCGGAATGTCTAGTGACGTCCCTGCTTCCAACTCTAACCAAAGCTGCTTGGGGGTAAGGAGGAGGAGGCTAATCCCCAGCATGGGCTCTTGTCAGAGCGGAGACTTCAGCTGGCCCTTCGCTATTTATGGTGCTTTCAAGACCGCTGGGAACTTGGAAAAAGCCATGTCAAAACATAACTTCATTGATCTTCAGGTCAGGAAGTCGGGCCTCTAGAAAGATGCCATTTTGACAAAGCAAATTTGAGGAAAAGGCTCCCGAAATTCTATCAACATATTGATTGTTGTACTCGCGCTGCTAAAACTCTCAAAAATTGTTATACTACCTTCCAGAATGCATATAAGGCCCTCCCCCGCCCTCCATTCGACCACAATTCTATCTTTCTCCTCCCCTCCTATAGGCAGATGCTCAAACAGGAAGCACCCGTGGTGAGGACTATTCAACATTGGTCTTACCAATCGGAATCCACGCTTCTAGATTGTTTTGATCACGCGGACTGGGATATGTTCAGAGAAGCTTGAGAAAATAATATCAACACATATACCGATATGGTGAATGAGTTTATCAGGAAGTGCATAGGATATGTTGTACCCACTGTGACTATTACAAGCCATCAAATAAAGCTGAGCTGCTTGAATTTTTACCCCAGGAGTGGCATGAAGTCACCCAACATCAATGTGAAAGACTGGTGGAGAGCATGCCAAAACACATGAAAGCTGTGATTGAAGATCTGGGTTATTCCACCAAATATTGATTTCGGAACTCTTCATAAGTGTCACAATCATCGTAATAACATTCAGACCAAAGTGCAGCGTGATATGGGTTCCACATGTTTAATGAATCAAACGCACAAAAACAATAACGCGCAACCGCCACGTGACACTATGGTGTGCTTACAGGCAACTACACATAAACAAGATCCCTCAAAACTCAGTGGGGAAATGGCTGCCTAAATATGATCCCCAATCAGAGACAACGATAAACAGCTGCCTCTGATTGGGATCCATACCAGGCCAACATAGAAGTAAACAACCTAGACACACCCCGACCTAACCAAAATAGAGAATAAAAAGGCTCTCTATGGTCAGGGTGTGACAATAAGTTAAAACATTAGTATTGCGTTGTTTAAAAATGAATATTAACTTATTTTCTTTGCATTATTTGAGGTCTGACAACACTGCATCTTTTTTTTGTTATTTTGACCAGTTGTCATTTGTAATTTTCTGCAAAAAAATGCTCTAAATGACAATATTTTTATTTTGAATTTGGGAGAAATGTTGTCAGTAGTTTATAGAATAAAACAAAACATTTCATTTTACCCAAACATATACCTATAAATAGTAAAACCAGAGAAACTGATCATTTTGCAGTGGTCTCGTAATTTTTTCCAGAGCTGTATATACTGTATTGTATTCTATACTACACCACTGACTGTTAAACAGCCATCTCCAGCACATCAGAGGCTGCTGCCTACAGACATAGATTAGGAATCACTGGCCACTTTAATTAAGGAAATGAAACACTAGCCACTTTAATAATGTCTCCGTATCTTGCATTTACTCATCTCATATGTATAAACTGTACTCTATACTATTCTACGGTATCTTAGTCACTTTAATTGTGTGTAATCACCCATCTCATATGTATATACTGTATTCTATATTATGCCACTGTATCTTATCTTAGTCCAATGTTGAATTGAAGATGCAGCTCAGCTAACACAGAGACGGTTGTTAAATGTGCAGGAATAAATTAGTAGATTGTGTGTGTATGTGTGTGTTTACAATATACAATTATTTAGCATCTAGGTGCATAGAGATGGGTTGGCTGACAACGTCACATAAACGATGTGCGCGCTTCTATGGGTCATAAGTCAGCCTGTTGTGATTCTGGATGGTCAGATTGCTAGCAAGAATGACACTGCCATGTGTGGGATTCATAAGTGGCTTATTTCAGCATGTTTCATCATGTTATTGATACCATGTCTTGTTTTGAGGTGTTTTGAGTTTTGACTGATTTCATGTCAATGCAAAATGGCTAAAATTCACTAGCTAGCTAACCAACAACTGTAACAATGTATTTGAAATCACAAGTGGTCATTGTGCAAATGTATTTGTTTTCAATGAACATTGGAGACTAAATATAGCTTTCATGTCAACAATCTAAGTGTGTGTGCGTGCATATATTGCATTTGTGTGTGTTTGTCTGTTCAGAATACTCCATACTGCTACGGCACTGATACTTTGTCGTCTCTGTAATAATATAGGAAATCCAGGAAAGCAGAACATCAGACAGCAAGGAAGAGAGGGGAGCAGACAGGACAGAGCGCGAACACAGGAGAAGATCTAGGGGAGGCCCACACAAGACAAACATGGCATATTCCTCTCAAGCCAGAAGTAGTCCTTGCTAAACATTACCTCTCAAAGAAAGTAAAGATGCCACTTCTGACATGTGCTGTGTATATAAATTGTTAAGCCCTGATATGTTCCTATCACTGAAAGCAATCATACAAGCCGCGCTGACCATTCCAGTTAGCAGCTGTGAGAGGTCTTTCAGTGTATTAAGACGCCTACAAACCTGGTTTAGGAGCCCAATGACCGAAGATAGAATGCATCATGACAATGCATACTAACACGCTGGGAAAGAGTGAAGTCATAGACAGGTTTGCACCTACAGTTTAATTTTGTTTCATTTCTAATCTTGATGGATAGACTAACATCCTGGTACTGTGTTATATAACTCACAAACGTTGTGAATATTTAGTCGGAGAAAGGGTTGCATGCTCGTATGTACATGTGTGTAAAATTGTGAAGTGTTGTTCCTACAGGGGTGTTGGAGGGTGTGTATTTGTTTTTGTATAATTAATTAGGTAGAAATATTGTCCTGTAGCTAATTGACCTTGGAATATGTGATTTATTACCACAAATGCTATAAAATCATTATTTTCAAGCGTGTTTGGTGCCTGCGTTTGTAAATATTATCTGCAAAAGTTGTCCCCTCTGCCCCCACTCTAAATTATAGTACAAGCCTATTGCTAATGTGACTTCATGCAGTTTGTGCCCAAAAAATTACATATTTACCTGATTTGCTTGATATTAATAGTTAACAATTATATACTTAACAAATAGTAAGACATTTCTGTTCTATTAAATGCTGTGTTTCTGTAAAGGGATGGTTTTCACTCTAGCTTCATGCAGCTAATCTGGGTGTATGGTCACTAGAGATGGCTTGAGTTGACAAATGAGTTAAAGACTGCATTCCATAGACAAGATGTGGTGGGTGTAACCGGGATAGGGATAGCCTGGAGGAGTAGAACACAATCCTTAGTCTCAAAATCATCCTTGCATCTGGGAGACTAAGCGGTTTAAAACAACACCCCCCTGTGTAGATAACGACAGGATGAACCCAGGGTGGCTTATTATGCCCCAATCTGAATGGGATGGGTGGAACCAGCCAAGACTAAGCATTTTTAGATCTACTATATAAAGAACTGCAATTCTGTAAAGGTTAAGATATTGTGGCTCTAGGAAAAATGGAAATCTCTTCTAACCCAAAGGCAACCCCGAGGTTAAAAACAAACAAAACATTTCCAGGCCTTTTCAATTTGGTAGAAATATGCCTCTCACTCGCTTACTCCAAGATTACAGCCCCAGAAAACATTCCAAAGAGAGACAATGAAACACTACTTTTCCCAGAAAAAAAACACAACCACTTGCTCAGCATTTATTATACTACACCGATTCAGTAGCCCAAACGTTGACTACAAACAAAACCTAATAATAATGATAATTCCATTGTACTCCCTCCAATCATTAGTTTCAAACTTCCCCAATGGTTATATGTACTTAATTGAACATGCGCTACCCTTGGATACAATACTGTACCTCAAATCTATGAAATTCCCCTAATTAACATATTACTTGACTAATTTGGCCCAAGCTTGCTTTACAATTATTAAAACCCAAAACAATAATTCCTTACAGCCAAAGCCCAGCGAGCACAACTAACTCACCTATTCTTCTCATTAGGCGAAAATATAACCCCTGCTCAGACAACGTTCTGCCTTACCTCTATCGTAAAGTTAAAAGCACATTTTTCAACTTTCTCTTCCGGCTTCACACTTATGAAATGTCCAAGACTTAAAAGTAACATGTAAATCGCCAAATTTATAACATGCATCAGTCATTTGTATAAAAACATTTTGGTGGGCAGAACTCTATTGCCATTACCTATCTGCATTAGATTTAGGTAACTGTCTCTTCTGTGATTCAGTTATTTAAATACGACTCCTATTCTCAATACGTTATTCCAGCAGACCATTTAGGCAACAGACAACGTATTACATCGAAATCGCCTCGCTATTATTTTGAATGAATTAGTCTTTTAATTTCACCTAAACAAGTTATTAAAACGTTCAGTTTATATCTTAAACACTAACAACCATATCTTTCCAGGCAAAACATACCAATAGTTGAATTACAATCAGAAACCCAGATTTTAGTCAATTGGTGCATAGGCTGGGAAATGAAACCGAGTCTCCCGTGTGGTAGGCAGGAATTATATCACTGGACTACCAACATTATTAAAATGATGGAGACTCCTCTCAAATAAAATCAGGCACATATTACCGAGACAATTCCCAGAAAATAGCCCTAATTTAAAGGTTCTGTCACGGTCGTCCTCCTCTTCATCTGAAGAGGAGAGGCGAGATGGATCAGAGGACCAAAATGCGGCGTGGTATGTGTTCATCATTAATTTTAATACAGAAAACACTGAACACTGAAACCCTGTGCAAAAACAATAAACGAAATAACAACCGTGACGCTAAATGCAAACTGCGCTGAAACAAGCAATCAACATAGACAATCACCCACAAACAAACAGTGCAACCCAGGCTACCTAAGTATGATTCTCAATCAGAGACAACTAATGACACCTGCCTCCTACTAATACTAATGAACCATACTAGGCCGAAACATAGAAATCCCAAATCATAGAAAATCAAACATAGACTGCCCACCCAACTCACGCCCTGACCATACTAAATAAATACAAAACCAAGGAAATAAAAGGTCAGAACGTGACAGGTCCAAGCATTTCTCTGGCGATAATCCTCATTACTCTCTCTCTTTCTCTCTCTATCTTTCTGTATGTCCCCTTATCTTCTCTTTTCCTTTCCTCTCTTGACTTTTGTCACTCTCTCGATCTCCTACTCAGAATTTAGGAATAATTACTATTGTGACTTTTGATGAGTTATTAGGTCTCACAAGCACATCATTTTCCCCCTGCTTGATATCCTTCTTGAAACTTTCTCTCACCCTTTCTCTACACTTACCTTCTTACCTTTTTTTCCGGGCTTCAGACCGCCAGGTATCTAACCCTCGACCTGCTGTTTCCCTTGACGATCGACACATGTCTTATGTATCTACTTTATCATTAATTCAAATTTGTCTACATCTAGACGTCTCTCAAATTCATACTTCTTTCTCCATTTTGGGCATTAGGTTTACCTCTCATCCCCGGTTAATTCCGGGACCTCCTTTGAGGATTTACCACCCATGTTATTCAATTACCTTTCCTTGTTATTCTGCTTCTGTCACGCCCTGACCTTAGAGAGCCTTTTTATTTCTCTATTTAGTTCGGTCGGGGTGTGATTTGGGTGGTCATTCTAGTTTTTCTATTTCTTTGTTGGCCGGGTATGGTTCCCAATCAGAGGCAGCTGTCTATCTTTGTCTCTGATTGGGGATCATACTTAGGCAGCCTTTTTTCCCACCTTAGTTTGTGGGATCTTATTTTTTGTGTAGTCCCTGTGGGCACTCCAGTCGTTGGGCACTCCATGCACACTGCGCCTTGGGCCGCTCATTTCAACGAACGTGACAGCTTCTTCTCACTATCTATAAGTAAGTACTTTTATTCACTGTGTGTGTGCTTTCTACCGTTATTATCCTTAACCTATGTTGATAAATACCTCCCATTAATCTCCCCTAGAATTTTTGAATAATTATTTGTATGAATCCTGATATTTTATTTAGATCTCACACGTATACATCCACAAGTTCTACTTATTTTTTGTTTTTTGTTGTTCCTTGTGACTTTAGACTGATCAATATATCTATCTCACATGCAAATAATTATTTTATTCTGTGTGTGCTTTTAAAACTCTTCTCACAATCTGTCTCACAATTGATGTGTATGTCCCTCCTATGTATGTGCGTTTTCCTATCTTGAAACTTAATCTATAGAGGTGTCTTTCGATCGGACATTAGGTCTCACACGTGTAAGCTATATCCCAGGGTTTGTAAAGTCTTAGTTAACAGCCTATTTTTCTGTTCCTTGTGCTTTTTGACTCGTTAATACCTCGTATCTCACTCCGCTATATTAGGCTTCCCTCCAATGGATAATCATACCTAGATGTGCGCCTCCTAAAGATCTGACCATCCCCTCCTACGCCTTACTCAGACAGTCTGTGTTTTTCCACTACATAGATGCATTGTTTCTTTAATCTGCAACACGTTTCATAATCTTCTGCAAGCCTAACAGTTTCTCCCCTCCACAGGTGGAGACAGAATGTCCTGTAAGGAACACAGTAGTACAACTTGTATGTCAATAGCTCCTCTTATCATTTGTTTCCCACTTGCACCCTGCTTACATTCTAAAAAGGTCCTTGTTCTGACTAAAACTACACACACCATCAGATTATAGATTTATGATTCTTATAAATTTCATACAGTTATATGGTTTCAGGGTAGAACATTTTAATCATTACCTTTAAGCATATAATTCCCTTATCAATAGTTGAATATTTTAGAGAGAGAGTTGTCTCAGTTCGCATGCTGCTTGGCTGGCTAAACAAAGGTTCCAGACACTTTGGGAGCTAGTTTGGGTTTGTTGGACATTGTTTTTTGGATGCATGCAGGGCACTTTCTGCCAATTAGATTATAAAAAGGTAACGGCCTTGGAACTGTTGCTTTCAAGGGATTTTCTACGAAACCGTGAGTATCTGTGGGGTTAGCCTAATGTAGCTCCAACAATGAACATTTTCATATTAGCACCCGGGTTTAGGCTGTCTTAAAATTTATATTGTGTCATGCATACAATCTGCATTTTTTTATTTTACTTTTTTTTACCCTGTTTTCTCCCCAATTTCATGGTATCCAATTGTTTAGTAGCTACTATCTTGTCTCATCACTACAACTCCCGTACGGTCTCGGGAGAGACGAAGGTTGAAAGTCATGTGTCCTCAACCCAACCAAGCCGCACTGATTCTTAACACAGCACGCATCCAACCCGGAAGCAAGTGTGTCCGCACCAATGTGTCGGAGGAAACACTGTGCACCTGGCAACCTTGGTTAGCGCACACTGCGCCTGGCCCGCCACAGGAGCCGCTGGTGCACGATGAGACAAGGATATCCCTACCGGCCAACTCCTCCCTAACCCGGACGACGCCCACCATGGTCCCTGACGTCTCCGCATTCATCGCCGCTTGCAAAGTGTGTGCTCAGAACAAGGCTCCTCTGCAAGCTCCGGCTGGCCTTCTGCAACCTCTGCCTGTCCCTCACCGTCCCTGGTCCCACATACCAATGGATTTCATCACGGGTCTCCCCCTGTCTGAAGGCAACACTGCCATCCTGACTGTGATCGACCGGTTTTCCAAGGCCGCCCACTTCATTCCTCTCCCCAAACTACCCTCGGCCAAGGAGACGGCCCAGCTCATGGTGCAGCCCATGGACATGGTACCTGACCGGGGTCCTCACTTCTCATCCCAGTTCTGGAAGGCGTTCTGCACCCTCATTGAGTCATCGGCCAGCCTGTCCTCTGGGTTCCACCCCCAGTCCAATGGCCAGTCAGAGCGAGCCAACCAGGACCTTGAGACAACACTGCGCTGCCTGGTCTCCGCCAACCCTACCACCTGGAGCCAGCATCTTGTGGGTGGAATTCACACGCAAACCCTTCCCTGCTCTGTCATGGGCCTATCGGCCTTTGAATGTTCCCTGGGGTATCAGCCCCCGCTCTTCCCTGAGCAGGAGGAAGAGGTCGGCGTACCTTCTGCCCAGATGTTTGTCTGCCGCTGTCCTTGTACCTGGAGGAGACCCCGATTGTCCTTCCTCAAAACCTCCAGGTATCAACGTCAAGCAGATCGCTCCCCGGTACCGTCTCGTCAGAAGGTATGGCTATCCACCTGGAATCACGCAAACCCTGCACATCCCGCCGGTTCATTGGCCCGTTTCCCATCTCTAAAATGATTAGCCCCTCTGCTGTTCCTCTTCTGTTGCCCCGTACCCTTCGTGTACACCCCACCTTCCATGTGTCCCCAGTTAAACCCATGTCTCACAGCCCTTTGTCTCCTGTTTCCAGGCCCACCTCTCTCCCTTGTCTCAGTTCACTGGTTACGATGGCAACACCCATCCGTAGCACGCGCTCCAGCAGGTGTATCTCACTGATCATCCCCAAAGCCAACACCTCATTTGGCCGCCTTTCGTTCCAGTTCTCTGCTGCCTGTGACTGGAACGAATTGCAAAAATCGCTGAAGTTGGAGACTTTTATCTCCCTCACCAACTTCAAACATCTGCTATCTGAGCAGCTAACCGATCGCTGCAGCTGTACATAGTCTATTGGTAAATAGCCCACCCATTTTCACCTACCTCATCCCCATACTGTTTTTATTTATTTATTTTTCTGCTCTTTTGCACTCCAATATCTCTACCTGTACATAACCATCTGATCATTTATCACTCCAGTGTTAATCTGCATAATTGTAATTATTTGCCTACCTTCTCATGCCTTTTGCACACAATGTGTATATATAGACTCCCCTTTTTTCTACTGTGTTATTGACTTGTTAATTGTTTACTCCATGTGTAACTCTGTGTTGTCTGTTCACACTGCTATGCCTTATCTTGGCCAGGTCGCAGTTGCAAATGAGAACTTGTTCTCAACTAGCCTACCTGGTTAAATAAAGGTGAAATAAAAAAAATTGACAGCCAACCGTAGCTAGAACCCAGATTGTTCTGTACTGGAACTAGTCACTCCTCAAGTCTGTGTTCGTGTACAATAAACATCGCAGAAACAAGAATCTCATCACGGACAACTTTAGAATTTAGAAACAACTTACTTACTTAGCTACTTTGCAACTACTCAGCATGTTAGCTATTCCCCTAATCCTATCCCTTCAACCTAACTCCTAAACTTAACCCTAACCCAACTAACGTTAGCCACCTAACTAGAATTCCTAACATATTGTACATTTTGCAAATGTAGTAATATATTGTACATTTGGCTAATTCGTAACATATAATAGGAATAGTAATTCCTAACATACTGTATACAAAATGGGTGATTGACAAATTAATACATACCATATGAAATATAACATAGTAAATGGAGTGTTTTGGATTTACATACAGAATAATACGAAATGCTCTGAGACCAGATTGGCTGCTGAGGTGATTGAGCATTAGCTAGCTAATGTTAACGCATACTCATAGTTTTCACCTGCAAAAAAGACAACATGCCAGACAAGCCAGTGTATGAATCAAATGTATTTGCATTACACATTTTCTTTGCTATTTCCCAAACGTAGCCATGTTTAAGACATTAACTTCCTGTTGTAATATTAACAAGCTACCCAAAAGTAGTTTGAAGTAACATTTTCATCTTATTAGCTAAACAAAGTTTGTATAAGCAGTGAAATTGTTGCAGAAAGCTGCTTTGTTTACATAGCGGGATGAAAATAACATGATTTTGGCTGTAATGATCTCCAAAATTTTACGCATTAGTTCGACACAACGTTGATATAGCAACGGACAAGCACTCCAAGTCAATGTTTATGTAATAAGGAATTCCCCTCGACCAGGCCCACAAATTGGGGAAAACCAACATTCTTTCCCATTGAACCACAGTTTAAAAGAGCCAATTTTGTCAGATTTTTTTGTTATACAGAAATTACCAAAACAATGCAGAAAAGCTGTTGTATTTTTCCATGTACATGTAACCAGGTGAAAATCCTGACCTACGGTTCGCAATACTCCCACTTGGACATAGAGCCTGGGAGAAAAAGCCCTGTGGCTGAAGGCCATAGATTGCATGCATAAGCTTCTTATTCTACGATATAATGGCGGTCCGCAAATCAACCCTAAAGGTGTATGCCGCCACGTACTGTGCTGGAGTGTGTGGTCAATCATGGTTTACAACATTTCCAAATCATTCTACCTAACTCAGTACTTCTAAGAACCAAAAATAGCCCTACTAACTTCTAATAGACCCTCCCCCATTCCCCTAATCCCTTCCCACCGCCCCCAACCGCAATGACCCTACTCTTCAATCTTTCCCTCTCTTCAACATACTTACAACAATATAACAACACATGCTCCACCGTTTCATCGAGCATACACTCCAGACACGAACCATTCACATGCTTGCCAACCAGATGTAATGACAAGTTCAATGTACAATGTCTTAAACTCAATCGAGCAAACACCACCTCTTCCTTCCTAATCTGGCCTATGAATCTTGGTTCACCAACCTTTCTTAGGAGGACATATAAATGACGGCCCTTGAGTCCCATCGCTTATGCCACACTATCAAAATGTCTCTGATCTTACATTTGGCCTCACCTCTACCCAGAGGACATTAATATAAATGATATCTCGTTTCAAAGCTCTTTAGGCTAACTGGTCTACAATTTAATTTCCTTCCACACCCGGATGTGCTGGGGCCCAGCAGAATCTCACTACTACACCCATTCTCTCTCCATAATAACATGAATACCTCCAATAGTAGGTCACTCCTATTAGATTTACCAGTTGAAAAACTATTCAATACAGACAGAGAATCTGAGCATACTATAATTCTAACAGGTTGTACATCCTCCACCCACTGGAGGGCAACTATTATCGCCAACATTTCAACTGAGTATACTGACAGTTCATCTGTTCGTTTTCTACATATCTGCACAAATTCAGGAATGTAAACACCTGCTCCTGTGCGCCCACTATCTGGGTCCTTGGATCCATCTGTGAAAACCGGTAAAAAAGCAGAACTTCTACCAATCTAATTGTCAACCAGTTTCCCAATATCACTGACTTCTGGCCAATCCCTTATTTTCTCTACCAAGGTTAGATCAACAACAGGATCTGGGTGTAACCCAGTAACCATCCTATATCACCACAGAAGGGCCAACCTCTAACTCCTTCAAACCACCCTCATCAGCAAGCTTTTGCAACTGTCCAACCAAAACCACTCCCTTATCTACCTTTTTTTTTTTTTCTTCCAACGGTCATCTAGAACAGTAGCAGTGGGATCTTCAACCTTAAAGCTTTTCAACCTAACCCAATAGCTAATGACAATTTTTTTTTTTTTACGCCATATATCCAAAAGCATCTCGCCTGCCTCCACTAGTAAGGCACATACAGATGTTAATTTAAATGCACCAATACACATCCATAAAGCTATATAATGGTTTCTGTCCAGCTTCTGAAACCAAGTCTTTGCCGCTGTTCCATAACCTATACAGGCGAAATTAACTGTTGTCCTGATCAGAGCTCTATATAAGTTTACACCGTATACCTTGTTTCAACATTTATGACATGACCTTCCATTTCTATCGCTCATTGAACCATAGGCTGTCCATACAGAAACAACTGTTTATTATCAGCAACTTTCTTCTTCGAGAAGAACATACAACAAGACTTGCCACTGACAATTTTAAAACCCTATTGACTCATCGTTTCCATCAGTTTAGAGGTCAGTGCTATTGGTCTATCAGCACATGAAGGTTCCTTACCAGGCTTTACAAAAGGTAATATTACTGCACGTTTTCAACCAGAAGATATAACCCCCTCTCTCCAAATCTTATTAAATTATCCCAGGAGAACATGTATGACCTCATCAGGTAGATGCTTAAACATTACGTAGCACGACTGATCATGACCTGGGGCTGTATGTCCACAGCCTATTTAATGCTGAATCTCATGTATAGTAAAATCAACATCCAAAGATGAGTCAGCAGTATCCCTTTTCTTATATACATTAACATGAGCATTTAAATCTCACACCTGCGTTGCTTATATACTTCATCTAAAGTAACCCCACTATGTACCCCAGAAAATGTCTTCCCCAACAAGTCAGCTTTTTCTTTATGAGTTACAGCACATACATCAACCGGCCTCTCTAAAGACAACTGTCCAACAGCCTTAGCAATGATCACAAATCTTTTCCCAGTCTGCTTCATGAAAGCACCATCATCTGAATGGTACCCTATCTAGAATAGTAACATCAAAGATCATGATACACAAAATCGGGAAATGATCACTTCCAACAGTAGAATCATTCATTACATTACATTCACACATAGATGCAATATAGTTAGAAGCCATTGAGGTCCAGGCAGGATGTAACCCATCTAACAACTCTTGTACCACATCCAACATTAAGACATACTAATGCTCGTTTCCATCATATCTTCCACAATAGTACCATTAGCATCTGTATGTGTGCTTCCCCATGAACTATTACATGCATTAAAGTTGCCATACCATATCTCTCTAGAGCCCAATTCTCTAGAGCCCATACCATATCTCTCTAGAGCCCAATATGGTTCCCAATCAGAGACAACGATAAACAGCTGCCTCTAATTGAGAACCAATCTAGGCAACCATAGACATACATAACACCTAGACTAGTAAACACCCATAGACATACAAAACCCCTAGACAGGACCAAAAACACATACATCACCCATTGTCACACCCTGACCTAACCAAAATAACAAAAAATACTAAGGTCAGGGTGTGACAAACAGAGAGTAGCAGCATAGTAGAGGGGGGCGGGTGGGGCAATGCAAATAGTCTGGGTAGCCATTTGATTAGCTGTTCAGGAGTCTTATGGCTTGGGGGTAGAAGCTGTTTAGAAGCCTCATGGACCTAGACTTGGGACTCCGGTACCGCTTGTCGTGCAGTAGCAGAGAGAACAGTCTATGACTAGGGTGGATGGAGACTGACAATTTTTAGAGCCTTCCTCTGACACCACCTGTTATAGAGGTCCTGGATGGCAGGAAGCTTGTGATGTACTGGGCCATACGCACTACCCTCTGTCGTCAGAGGCCAAGCAGTTGCCATACCAGGCAGTGATGCAACTCGTCAGGATGCTCTCGATGGTGCAACTGTAAAACCTTTTGAGGATCTGAAGAATCATGCCAACTCTTTTCAGTCTCCTGAGGGGGAATAGGTTTTGTAGTAACCTCTTCACAACTCTCTTGATGCGCTTGGACCATGTTAGTTTGTTGGTGATGTGGACACCAAGGAACTTGAAGCTCTCAACCTGCCCCACTACAGCCCCGTTGACGAGAATGAATGCTCAGTCCTCCTTTTCCTGTAGTCCACGATCATCTCCTTTGTCTTGATCACGTTGAGGGAGAGGTTATTGTCCATGCACCACACTCAGGTCTCTGACCTCCTCTCTATAGGCTGTCTCATCGTTGTCGATAATCAGGCCTACCACTGATGTGTCATCAGCAAACTTAATGATGGTGTTGGAGTCGTGCCTGACCTTGCAGTCATGAGTGAACAGGGAGTACAGGAGGGGACTGAGCACGCACCCTTGAGGGGCCCCCGTGTTGATGATTAGCGTGGCAGATGTGTTGTTACCGACCCTTACCACCTGCGGGCGGCCCGCCAGGAAGTCCAGGGTCCAGTTGCAGAGGGAGGTGTTTAGTCCCAGGGTCCTTAAGCTTAGTGATGCGCTTTGAGGGCACAATGGTGTTGAACGCTGAGCTGTAGTCAATGAATAGCAATCTCACATAGGTGTTCCTTTTGTCCAGGTGGGAAAGGGCAGTGTGGAGTGCAATAGAGATTGCATCATCTGTGGATCTGTTGGGGTGTTATGCAAATTGGAGTGGGTCTAGGGTTTCTGGGATAATGTTGTTGATGTGTGCCATGACCAGCATTTCAAATTATTTCATGGCTACAGACATGAGTGCTACGGGTCGGTAGTCATTTAGGCAGGTTACCTTGGTGTTTTTGGGCACAGGGACTATGGTGATCTGCTTGAAACATGTTGGTATTACAGACTCAGACAGAGGTTGAAAATGTCAGTGAAGACACTTTCCAGTTGGTCAGCGCATGCTTGGAGTACACATCCTGGTAATCCGTCTGGCCCTGCGGCCTTGTGAATGTTGACCTGTTTAAAGGTCTTACTCACATCGGCTGCGAAGAGCGTGATCACATAGTCGTCTGGAACAGCTGATGCGCTCATGCATGTTTCAGTGTTACTTGCCTTGAAGCGAGCATAGAAGTTATTTAGCTCATCTGGTAGGCAGCTCTCGGCTGTGCTTCCCTTTGTAGTCTGTAATAGTTTGCAAGCCCTGCCAAATACGATGAGCGTCGGAGCTGGTGTAGTACGATTCGATCTTAGTCCTGTAGTGATGCTTTGCCTGCTTGATGGATCGTCGGAGGGCATAGCTTCAGGCTGTTCTGCATGGGAGAGTATTTTTCTCCTTCTTTGGGGTTTATCGGCGATTGGCATTCAATATGTTGCATTACCGCCCCCAAGTGGACTATAATATAAACTCATCAAAAAAAGAAGTGTCCTCTCACTGTCAACTATGTTTATTTTCAGCAAACTTAACATGTGTAAATATTTGTATGAACATAACAAGATTCAACAACAGACATAAACTGAACAAGTTCCACAGACATGTGACTAACAGAAATTGAATAATGTGTCCCTGAACAGATTTGCCATTTCTTGCTGTGAGATGTTACCCCACTCTTCCACCAAGGCACCTGCAAGTTCCTGGACATTTCTGGGGGGAATGGCCCTAGCCCTCACATTCCGATCCAACAGTTCCCAGACGTGCTCAATGGAATTGAGATCCGGGCTCTTCGCAGGCTATGGCAGAACACTGACATTCCTGTCTTGCAGGAAATCACGCACAGAACAAGCAGTATGGCTGGTGGCATTGTCATGCTGGAGGGTCATGTCAGGATGAGCCTGCAGGAAGGGTACCACATGAGGGAGGAGGAAAGGAACGTTTATTTTCTTTTGTTGAGAATACATCCAATATACTTTGATGCAAAATGGGAAAATAGTAAAATAAATAATAACTTCCAACTCATGAAAAACCCACTTCCCAATTACACTACTTTGTCCCTATCTGCTCCTGCACCATGCCTACTGCCTGGGAGGACAGGACACCACCACTCAATACACCCTGCAACTCTTCTGAAGTCAAATCTTGTATACCCAAATACTTTTCTGCTGCTGCCACCACAACATCTATTTTCTGTGATTTCAGTTCCATTTCTGTGGTACAGTTGATGACCATTGATTGCTATGATTGCTAAGAAGCAAACCTTACTGAAGCATATATCACTTCTTGGTCAATCCCTCTGTGCTGGCACAGATCTACTACTCACAGGGATCCCTCACCCTTAGGATCCCTCACCCTTGACCCATCCTCCTCTACTTTCTTCACTGCTTCAGCATACGACACCTTCTACACTACTCTGACAGCAACATGGTTATCCCTTTAGTTGACACACACAACTTTATCCACCGAAACTACACAATCCTCTGTCCCATGCCCTCCTGCATACTTCCCAGATCTTGGAATCTCCCTCCTGCACACTGCTGCAACATGACCATTAATGATGCACCTGAAACAGCACAGTGGATTTGGTATAAAAGCTCTAACAGGATAACTGATATACCCTAACATGACTTTGTCGGTTAAAAACTGACTCAAAATTCAAAAGGACTGACTTTTTCCATCATGGTCTGGGGTTTCACCACGGTCTGCATCGCACCAAACAGCGGCGCGTCATAAACAATATGATTCTTCAACTTCAATTGCTCCACCTCCACACTTAACGTTACCCCAG
Organism: Oncorhynchus mykiss; assembly: GCF_013265735.2. NCBI lineage: Eukaryota > Metazoa > Chordata > Actinopteri > Salmoniformes > Salmonidae > Oncorhynchus > Oncorhynchus mykiss. The sequence continues at coordinate 31,709,727 of NC_048582.1, forward strand.
AAATCACTCCTTTCAATGATGCCCTGTTCCAAACAGGGCACCACTACAGGTTACTTTCACTGATTCAACTGCACTCAACTCCTTTCCCACCCACACTGAAACTGTGAACTGCTGTTGTGAAGGGGTCTGAGCAGCATGTGCATCTTGAGTTCACACCCAGTGCCGGGCAATCAATTGGGGCTCCCGAGTGGTGCAGCAGTCTAAGGCACTCAATCTCAGTGCTAGAGGCGTTGCAACCTGGAATCGAACCAGGGTCTGTAGTATCACAACCGGCCGTGATTGGGAGTCCCATAGGGCGGTGCACAATTGGCTCAGTGTCTTCCAGGTTAGGGTTTGGCCGGGGTAGGCCGTCATTGTAAATAAGAATTTGTTTAACTGCCTAGTTAAATAAAAACACAAATGTATCCACCAAAAGGCAATGATCCACTTTCTCCAAAAATGTCACTCCTACTGGACCAGATTCTTCTTAATCATGTCCATCGATGCCAGGCTAGGGCTTCGAGCTCTTCACCTCCACTTCACTTAACTCACCCTCATTCACTTCCATTTTACCTCCAGAACACTATGGTGCACGATTCACTCTGTTTGCGCTTGACACCAATCTTCTTCAACACCCCATCTCCATTTCTATTGCCATCTTCCACAAATTAAAATCCAACCTCTGCTTTCCTCATTACATTCAACCTCTTCTTCCTCTTTTTCCCCTCCATTCCTCCTCAGATATACACCTTTCTATGTATTTGTCCCAATATTTTGCTTGTGGCCCGGTGGCCACGTAACTCGTCTTGCTCATCTAGGAAACTTGTCTTCTCTGTGCGCCAACATTTTGATTGCATGAACAGTGGCACAATTGTTCTCCAAAAACCTTTGTCCCCCCATGTGGAAGAGTGGGAAATTGTGGGACGCAGGTGTCCAAGTACAGCCTGGTCTCATAGACTAGACGTAACATAGTAAATGTAAATCCGGGACAGTCAAATTATACTGAACAAAAAAATAAACGCAAAATGTAATGTGTTGGTCCCATGTTTCATGAGAGATCCACAAAAAGCTTATTTCTCAAAAATATCAGACAAATTTGTTTACATATCTGTTGGTGAGCATTTCTCCATCCACCTGACAGGTGTGGCATATCAATAAGCTGATTAAACAGCATGACCATTACACAGTTGCACCTGGTGCTGGGGACAATAAAAGGCCACTCTAAAATTTGCAGTTTTTTCACACAACACAATGCCACAGATGTCTTTAATTTTGAGGGAGCGTTCAATTGGCATGCTGACTGCAGGAATGTCCACCACAGCTGTTGCCAGAGAACTGAATGTCCATCCGGCCTCACAACCGTAGACCATGTGTAACCATGCCAGCCTGCTTATTCACCAGCTGATGAAATTGGGTTTGCACAACCGAAGAATTTCTGCACAAACTGTCAAACTGTCTCAGGGAAGCTGATCAGCACTGGCATGCTGGAGAAGTGTGCTCTTCACAGATTAATGCTGGTTTGAACTCTACTGGGCAGATGGTAGACAGTGTGTATGGCGTTGTGTGGGCAAGCAGTTTACTGATGTAAACTTTGAGAACAGAGTGCCCCATGGTGGTATGGGCAGGCATAAACTACAGACAACAAACACAATTGTATTTTATCAAATGCACAGAGAAACCATGATGAGATTCTGAGGCCCATTGTTGTGCCATTCATCCAACGCCATCACCTCATGTTTCAGCATGATAATGCATTTCAGCATAATAATTCCTGGAAGCTGAAAAGGCAAATGGTCATCACACCAGATTCTTACTGGTTTTCTGAACCACACCCCTACCTTTTTTTACGGTATCTGTGACCAACAGACTCATATCTGTTCCCACTCATATGAAATCCATAGATTGGGGTCTAATGGATTTATTTCAGTTGACTGATTTCCGTATATGTGACTCGTTTCAGGAAACTAGGCATATGTCGCGGGTCACTGCGTCACAGGATAGCCATTTGAACTTTCTTTTTTTTTTATAATCAAAATGTGTTTTTTGGGAGAAATGCCTTCTGGAACGTGAAGTTTCATGTGCCTTAATAACAGACCTGTATGCCATCTGTAAATATGAATAACATTCTTAAATTACGAGCCTCGTTAGTTTAGCCACAGAAAAAGAATGCAACCTTCCAGCTAGCCATGATTGGCTGAGATAATGAGTGGGCTGGACATGCCGAGCAATGAGTCAGTGTTTGTATGTAATCCTGTCTAACGCAACTTTTTTTTAAAAATGTATCAGGTAGTAGAACTGCATAAGTGTTGCTCTCCACTTTCTGGAGGACCGAGTGGAATAAGAGTATGATAGCTAAAGAGATGGAGAAAACACCTGTCTCCGGATTACATCTTCAAACTAAGGGCAACCAAGGCATCCGTGACAGGGAGAACCATCCATCCATGATGTATACAGGTAAGATAGTCTAGCTAGCTACATTTTCAGATATAACACATTTCTAATTTTGACAAAGTCATTTTCATTTCAAGTTAGTGTACTGTTAGCTAGCTAGTTGACATTAGCTGTCTGGCTCGCTAGCTAACATTACATGTATGATCTTAATATTCGTATCTCAGAGCCGTTTGCTTTGCTAGTTATAGCCTAATGTTATCTAGCTAACATTGAACCTGGTTGGTTAGCTATCTGCAGATTCATGCAGGGAAGTAAAGTCATGAGTTGAGATTATGGTTCATTGTTTAGCTAGCTAGCCACATGACTTAACAAAAGACTCCACTGCGCAAGTATCCATTTCAATAGAATAAAATAAAATAAAATAAAATACAATTTTATTTGTCACATACACATGGTTAGCAGATGTTAATGCGAGTGTAGCGAAATGCTTGTGCTTCTAGTTCCGACAATGCAGTAATAACAAGTAATCTAACTAACAATTCCAAAACGACTGTCTTGTACACAGTGTAAGGGGATAAAGAATATGTACATAAGGATATATGAATGAGTGATGGTACAGAGCAGCATAGGCAAGATACAGTAGATGGTATCGAGTACAGTATGTACAAATGAGATGAGTATGTAAACAAAGTGGCATAGTTTAAAGTGGCTAGTGATACATGTATTACATAAGGATACAGTCGATGATATAGAGTACAGTATATACGTATGCATATGAGATGAATAATGTAGGGTAAGTAACATTATATAAGGTAGCATTGTTTAAAGTGGCTAGTGATATATTTACATCATTTCCCATCAATTCCCATTATTAAAGTGGCTGGAGTTGAGTCAGTGTCAGTGTGTTGGCAGCAGCCACTCAGTGTTAGTGGTGGCTGTTTAACAGTCTGATGGCCTTGAGATAGAAGCTGTTTTTCAGTCTCTCGGTCCCAGCTTTGATGCACCTGTACTGACCTCGCCTTCTGGATGATAGCGGGGTGAACAGGCAGTGGCTCGGGTGGTTGATGTCCTTGATGATCTTTATGGCCTTCCTGTGACATCGGGTGGTGTAGGTGTCCTGGAGGGCAGGTAGTTTGCCCCCGGTGATGCGTTGTGCAGACCTCACTACCCTCTGGAGAGCCTTACGGTTGAGGGCGGTGCAGTTGCCATACCAGGCGGTGATACAGCCCGCCAGGATGCTCTCGATTGTGCATCTGTAGAAGTTTGTGAGTGCTTTTGGTGACAAGCCGAATTTCTTCAGCCTCCTGAGGTTGAAGAGGCGCTGCTGCGCCTTCTTCACGATGCTGTCTGTGTGAGTGGACCAATTCAGTTTGTCTGTGATGTGTATGCCGAGGAACTTAAAACTTGCTACCCTCTCCACTACTGTTCCATCGATGTGGATAGGGGGGTGTTCCCTCTGCTGTTTCCTGAAGTCCACAATCATCTCCTTAGTTTTGTTGACGTTGAGTGTGAGGTTATTTTCCTGACACCACACTCTGAGGGCCCTCACCTCCTCCCTGTAGGCCGTCTCGTCGTTGTTGGTAATCAAGCCTACCACTGTTGTGTCGTCCGCAAACTTGATGATTGAGTTGGAGGCGTGCGTGGCCACGCAGTCGTGGGTGAATAGGGAGTACAGGAGAGGGCTCAGAACGCACCCTTGTGGGGCCCCAGTGTTGAGGATCAGCGGGGAGGAGATGTTGTTGCCTACCCTCACCACCTGGGGGCGGCCCGTCAGGAAGTCCAGTACCCAGTTGCACAGGGCGGGGTCGAGACCCAGGGTCTCGAGCTTGATGACGAGCTTGGAGGGTACTATGGTGTTGAATGCCGAGCTGTAGTCGATGAACAGCATTCTCACATAGGTATTCCTCTTGTCCAGATGGGTTAGGACAGTGTGCAGTGTGGTTGAGATTGCATCGTCTGTGGACCTATTTGGGCGGTAAGCAAATTGGAGTGGGTCTAGGGTGTCAGGTAGGGTGGAGGTGATATGACTAGTCTCTCAAAGCACTTCATGATGACGGATGTGAGTGCTACGGGGCGGTAGTCGTTTAGCTCAGTTACCTTAGTTTTCTTGGGAACAGGAACAATGGTGGCCCTCTTGAAGCATGTGGGAACAGCAGACTGGTATAGGGATTGATTGAATATGTCCGTAAACACACCGGCCAGCTGGTCTGCGCATGCTCTGAGGGCGCGGCTGGGGATGCCGTCTGGGCCTGCAGCCTTGCGAGGGTTAACACGTTTAAATGTCTTACTCACCTCGGCTGCAGTGAAGGAGAGACCGCATGTTTTCGTTGCAGGCCGTGTCAGTGGCACTGTATTGTCCTCAAAGCGGGCAAAAAAGTTATTTAGTCTGCCTGGGAGCAAGACATCCTGGTCCGTGACTGGGCTGGATTTCTTCCTGTAGTCCGTGATTGACTGTAGACCCTGCCACATGCCTCTTGTGTCTGAGCCGTTGAATTGAGATTCTACTTTGTCTCTGTACTGGCGCTTAGCTTGTTTGATAGCCTTGCGGAGGGAATAGCTGCACTGTTTGTATTCGGTCATGTTACCAGACACCTTGCCCTGATTAAAAGCAGTGGTTTGCGCTTTCAGTTTCACACGAATGCTGCCATCAATCCACGGTTTCTGGTTAGGGAATGTTTTAATCGTTGCTATGGGAACGACATCTTCAACGCACGTTCTAATGAACTCGCACACCGAATCAGCGTATTCGTCAATGTTGTTATCTGACGCAATACGAAACATCTCCCAGTCCACGTGATGGAAGCAGTCTTGGAGTGTGGAGTCAGCTTGGTCGGACCAGCGTTGGACAGACCTCAGCGTGGGAGCCTCTTGTTTTAGTTTCTGTCTGTAGGCAGGGATCAACAAAATGGAGTCGTGGTCAGCTTTTCCGAAAGGGGGGCGGGGCAGAGCCTTATATGCGTCGCGGAAGTTAGAGTAACAATGATCCAAGGTCTTTCCACCCCTGGTTGCGCAATCGATATGCTGATAAAATTTAGGGAGTCTTGTTTTCAGATTAGCCTTGTTAAAATCCCCAGCTACAATGAATGCAGCCTCCGGATAAATCGTTTCCAGTTTGCAGAGTTAAATATCACTACGACAACTGTTGATAGCCAGAGCGAATTTACCAGCTACGTCTATCTACTCTGAATTCAGAGCACTCTCATCTGTGTGTGCCAGAGAGCAGAATAACTGAAGAATTCAACATATTCAACACCTGTTGAATATGGCCGGTGTCAGTAAACGTTGGCAAAAAAAAGTGTAAATTGTTGCCAGCGGCTTTAACAGCTCTCGTTGGTGGTAGGAAGCGTAGACTAAAGCGCAGTGTGGATAGTGTTCATGATACCTTTTTTTTTTTTTTAAACACTCAAACAAAATAACAAAAGCGAAAACAAAAGTGCACAGTTCTGTCAGGCTAAGACACTAAACAGAAAACAAGATCCCACAGCATATTGGTGGGAAAAAGGGCTGCCTAAGTATGATCCCCAATCAGAGACAACGATAGACAGCTGCCTCTGATTGGGAACCACACTCAGCCAAAAAAACAAAAAACAGAAGACAGAATTTCCCACCCGATTCACACCGTGACCTAACCAAACATAGAGAATAATAAGGATCTCTAAGGTCAGGGCGTGACAGCGGCACAGTTGCAGTCACCAACGTGCTTGATAACATAAAAACCAGCTCTGCTAGTGCGAGTTAAAATGGTCAGTGATCTGTTCTCTCATTTGTTTCTGGAATTAGCTAGCAAGCTAGCCAACATTAGCCAGTTAGCTTGGGTGCTTGATTGTTGTTGTTAGGACAGAACACTTGGATCAAAACAAGAAGAGATGGGTGGGGCTAAAGTTGAAGAGGGTGTGAACGATGCTGAATGGGTGTAGACAAAAGAGTTCTCCAGTAGGTATCAAAACATTCAAAGGCAATTTTCTCAAAATTTAGGTTACAAGTTGATCAACTTTTAATTACTTTCCCATTGTTCCTCAAATCCAGTGTGTGATATAGCATTTTGTAGCTCTGTGTGTCTGCTTTCATCCAATGTAAAAATCACCCTTTCAAATGTTGCTACATAAGACCAAATCAAGGCGGTCGGTCACATATGAACTCTACCTCAGTAAAAGCTTTGAAATTGTTGCAGGTTGCGTTTATATTTTTGTTCAGTGTAATTTAATTCCATACTCAAAAGAAAACAAAAAGTGCTAGTGCAAAGTCGTTTTTAAGTGTTGAACAGAAAGAGAACACTTCTTTTTGTTTAGTACTTTAGTACCACATGGACACCACAGAGCGTGTAAACAGGCTGTGTGAAGGCAAAGCTTCTGAAAGGCACGGACGGTGCTGCTGTCTGGAGCTGCTGTTTCTGTGTGTGTTTCTCAGTTTCAACAGAAGTAATTTAACTTGGCTAGTCAGTTGTTGTACCATTAGAGCCAGCCAAAAGTTGGCTAACATTAGCTAGCTAGCTCACTAATTTTAGCTTTTACTTTTGCCTCAATCACACTAGACCTGAATCAAACGATGAAACCAGTGGCTAAGCGATTGAAGACCGATATTCTGACGTTCTTTGACAGCGCAATGTGAATTTTTATTAGGGTCAGTATAGCAATGTAATGTTATTGATCGGCTAATTTCCAAATTTTCACACTGACACAGTTTAAGAAGCTCAACAGGCCACACTGTCAGGGTGCACAGTCAGTACGCAACACTATGCTCATCATGTCTTAGCAGGATCAGATGGTGACAGATGTCCCAGCAGGGTCAAACAGCCAGGGAAGACCAGTCTACACAGCTCAGGTGAATCTTGCAGTATATTATAACAATCAGTGAATGGATTCAAAGTTCCATCTTGAGTTGATGGGTAGGCTATAGTCTAGGATCTGTCAATGATGGTCATTTATATTTTTAAACCATTGATTCTATTCTTGGATAATAAAATGTATAAATGTACACCAAGGGAATTCTTTGTCATGCCTCATCTGAGCAGGATCAGATGGTGATAGGTCTCAGCGGGGTCAGGCAGCCAGGGAAGACCAGTCTGTGATGGAACTGAGGTGACCTTTTGCAGATGCAACACTTTATTCTCTCTGTGTAGCAAACACTGGACAAGCCAGATGCTTCAAAGATTGAAACTATTTTAATACAGTCTGACAAACCTGACGTTGATTTCCAAACTGTATCAAAGGCTGATAGAGGCTTTTCCCGATGACACAAAACATGTCAAACAAAAATGTGAGGAAGACCTGGGAGACACTATTGATGATGAATGGATACAGATATGTTCGAATGCCCAGTCATGTTCATGTCATCTCAGACATAAATTACTGCAGTTTAAGACCATCCATAGAACATACTTTATGCCAGTGAAACTGAATATTATGCACTCAGAAATGTAATTCCTTTGCTGGAGGTGTAAAACACAAAAGGGAACATATTTGCATGTTATGAACTTGTGAAGGCTGGCTGAATACTGGCAAAGAGTATGTTATTTTATCTCAGCATGTCTACAGATTCTCTGTTCTCCCTGTTTTTGTTTGTTTGGAAATGTTGATACTGGAGACTGTTATCTGAAAAAACTGTGTAACCTAGGATTTATAGCAGCTAAGAAATGCACTGCCATTAATTGGAAGGTTGGTTATCCTCCCACAATGGATGGAAGAAATGTCAAGTTATGTATTTGATTCATTAAAATATGATGGGTATAGTGTGCAACTTTCATATGGAATACTATATGACAAAAGGGGTCTGTACTGAAAACATGCGATTTTTTTTTTTTTTTTTAGTCCGGCAGTTGCAAATAGTTACATTTTTTTGTGCCTGTCTCAGTGGACTAATCCATTGAGGAAGCCGCGGGGATGACACGGTCCAGGAATACGGGGATTGTGGCTCAGATGCAAAAGGCATGTCTCTCTTCAGAATGCGCTCTCTCCCGTCATTTTCGTGGGTATTCATTATTTCATAACTTAATTGTATGCATTGTTTGTCTATCAATTGCCCATTACATTTATCACCAGTAGTAGCCTACATTAATGGTTAATTCCCATCATTTCTAATCTGCGATGTTTGTCAAATGGTTGCGGATATTTCTGTTAATGCATTGCACCCTTGATCACTAGGATCCACTTTTATAGATAATATAGTGACACACATTGTGCAAACAAACCAACCCTTGCAATATCAACTGGAATTACATGTCTATTGCTGAACTTTTTGTTGACAAAATAATAACTGAAAGGGAAGAGTCACTGACAAACATGGTTACAGACCCAACAACATTATAGGCCTGTAGTATCCCCTCCTCGTATAGAAAAGCATGAGCTAATAATAATACACAAGGGAAGCAAAACAATGAAATACATAATTCCAACATTGCCTAAAATGATGATTAAGATACTAATGAGATAGAACTATATTCGCAATATAACCTATGAAATGTACAAACAATGACATAAGGGAATGATGAGCGGATAAGAGGCAAGACGTAATTTCAATTAAGACATTAATGAGTGAGAGTTGAAATGCCCATTTTTGTTCAGCACTTTTGAAATGGAAAGCTTAAGAATAGGCCTTACAGTATTCTCCCTGTACACCGAGTCAGAACTGTTGGATAAATAACGGGGGCATATAAGCAGAAAATGAAATCTCTTACAATATTCAATGACATTTCAGGGACCAAATTCTTATGGTGAGACATGGGCTACTACCGAACAGTTTACTACACAACATACATGTAGTATTGCTTTCTTAGTTACACAATACATATCCTGGCATATAGCAGCATTGTTGGACTCAACGTTGTTGTGCTGTGCTCACATGAACAGGAAGGTGGCGCGGGGGTCTTTCTTGTGGGCAAACTTTGTCATCAACCTTTGTCATCAAAGTCTGGTATTCTCTGGATTTATGGTTCTTTCAAGACAACTGGGAACTCAAAAAAAATTATCATGACGTCAGTGATCTTCAAGTCAAAGCTTTAGAAAGAGGACATAGTTCCCAACTTGAAATTCCGAGTTGGATGACCGTTCAAAACGTATTTTCCCAGTCGGAGCATGTTTTCCTCCGAGTACCAAGTTGTCTTGAACTCACTGAAGTCAGACGTTGGAAGTTTCCAAGTTCCGAGTTGTTTTGAATGTGGCAGGAGTCATGCTGGATTGATAGAGTGGTCAACGTATTCAACCCTTTCTGGCCCATGGTGTTGCATGTGAATTATCCTTTCAAGCTTAGAAAAGAGACCCTTTCAGACAGATGTTTTACATTTTTAGACTTGGACCACACACCCTCTCCACCGAAGAGCAAGCAAAATAGTGATTGCTTTGCAACTCTTGCAGTTAGCCACTGATTCCTTCCATACCAATCATTGTTGAATTTAGGATTTTGTACATGTGCAATTTTTATGTCCAATGGCCAATGAGCAGCGTTACATTTTATCTACAATTTCTCGGCATATTACAAGGATAGAAAAGGATTTGCCAATAGATTGCCGACGTAATTAATGATGATGACTGTTTGTCTAGCTAGCTAGCTTGCATGCTAAGATTTTCAAAGTATGACGTTGACATGATCAGTCCAATCAAAGCTACAGTAGATATAATGTCCTTTTATCTGTGGACAATGACCTTGAGCCTTCTTGGACGAGCACTTCTAATGTAAATCTATAGCAGAACCCAAGGGGGCTTGAACTTAGAACCCTGAGCCAGTCACAGCGCAACTAGAGCAGATTGCCTACACTCTGAGCTTTCTCTGGCTGCCCCACCAACACAGGAAGCATTGATCACTGAAACACCTGCATTTTTGTAGCAGCCTTACTCAAGAAAGCAAGAGACCATGTTTGTATGCAGATACATTTTTTAAAAATACATTGTTTGATACATACCTTGATACAAACTGATACATACCTTGAATTAATCTCAAAATAACATGCAGGGTCGCCACTGATTGAGACAAACGTTAATGGAAAAGGTGAACAGTGGATCGCATAGAGCAAAATACCGGTAGTTTTATCTAGCCTATTCACTACCGTGAAGTGGGTCCAATCCTAACTTGTAGGCCTATTTGCTATTTCATGAGTATGAAACCATCACACCCAGAAAATATGAGGAATTTATTCTGCAATGATTATGGAAATGAAATAATCTTATTTTAAAACGCAAAGAAAATAGATTTTCGCTCTTCTCACTAAGAGCAAATGATTGCATCTTGTTATATTTAGCTACCTCTTTTGTTATGATATGTCATGATATGTTCCCCATTTGCACAAGACTACTAGGCTACCTTTGCCTTCTTGTAAATGCAATAGAAAGTGTGTGTACATATGGTCTAACGTTTGCGGGAAGTTTAACGCATTCTCAAGTCAAGTTCAGTTTTTATAAATGCCAACTTTTGCGTGAAAACTGGCGCGCGCATGTTTTGGGGTATATTTTGTGCGCACACAATGTTTATAAATGTGGGCCAATGTGATCTAACCAGTTGGGGGACGACCTGCACAACCTTGGACCTGGCCACATCCGCCCGGGACCTGGCCCAGAATAGGACGGCATGGAGATCTATTTGTCGAGGTGTTATTGCTCCAAGGAGCGAGTGACTAACTTTGCACTGGGACTTTGTAGACTTTTGAGTATGGATTTTAATTGAGACCTCCTTGGTTTCTCATTTTTATGGTTTGTGTGCAAATACCTGCTGAAATCTATAATTAAATTACAGTTGAAGTCGGACGTTTACATATACTTAGTTTGGAGTCATTAAAACTAGTTTTTCAACCACTCCACAAATTTCTTGTTCAGCTATAGTTTGGGCAAGTCGGTAAGGACATCTACTTTGTGCATGACACAATTTTTCCAACAATTGTTTACAGATTATTCACTTATAATCCACTGTATCACAATTCCAGTGGGTCAGAAGTTTACATACACTAAATTGACTGTGCCTTTAAACAGCTTGGAAAATTCCAGAAAATGATGTCATGGCTTTAGAAGCTTCTGATAGGCTAACTGACATCATTTGAGACAATTGGAGGTGTACCTGTGGATGTATTTCAAGGCCTACCTTCAAACGCAGTGCCTCTTTGCTTGACATCATGGGGAAATCAAAAGAAATCAGCCAAAACCTCAGAAAAATAATTGTAGACCTCCACAATTCTGGTTCATCATTGGGAGCCATTTCCAAATGCATGAAGGTACCATGTTCATCTGTACAAACAATAGTACGCAAGTATAAACACCATGGGACCACGCAGCCGCCATACCACTCTGTCTCCTAGAGATTAACGTACTTTGGTGCGAAAAGTGAAAATCAATCCCAGAACAACAGCAAAGTACCTTGTGAAGATGCTGGAGGAAACAGGTACAAAAGTATCTCTATCCACAGTAAAAACGAGTCCTATATCAACATAACCTGAAAGGCCGCTCAGCAAGGAAGAAGCCACTGCTCCAAAACAGCCATAAAAAAAGCCAGAATATGGTTAGCAACTGCACATGGGAACAACGATGGTACTTTTTGGAGAAATGTCCTCTGGTCTGATGAAACAAAAATAGAGCTGTTTGGCCATAATGACCATCGTTATGTTTGGAGGAAAAAGGGGGAGGCTTGCAAGCCGAAGAACACCATCCCAATCGTGAAGCACGGGGATGGCAGCATCATGTTGTGGGGGTGCTTTGCTGCAGGAGGGACTGGTGCGCTTCACAAAATAGATGGCATCATGAGGGAGGAAAATAATGTGGATATATTGAAGCAACATCTCAAGACATCAGTCAGGAAGTTAAAGCCTGGTCACAAATGGATCTTCCAAATGGACAATGACCCCAGGCATACTTCCAAAGTTGTGGCAAAATGGCTTAAGGAAAACAAAGTCAAGGTATTGGAGTGGCCATCACAAAGCCCTGACCTCAATCCTATAGAACATTTGTGCTCAGAACTGAAAAAGTGTGTGCGAGCAAGGAGGCCTACAAACCTGACTCAGTTACATCTGCTCTGTCAGGAGGAATGGGACAAAATTCACACAACTTATTGTGTGAAGTTTGTGGAAGGCTACCTGAAACGTTTGACCCAAGTTAAACAATTTAAAGGCAATGCTACCAAATACTAATTGAGTGTATGTAAACTTCTGACCCACTGGGAATGTGATGAAATTAATAAAAGCTGAAATAAACCATTCTCTCTACTATTATTCTGACATTTCACATTCTTAAAATAAAGTGGTGTTCCTAACTGACCTAAGACTGTGAATTTGTACTAGGATTAAATGTCAGGAATTGTGAAAAACTGAGTGTAAATGTATTTGGCTAAGGTGTATGTAAACTTCCGACTTTGCTTATAAATTCACCTGAATTATATTAAGGAAATCCAGAACACAATTGAACAATTCCTTTAAAAATGATCAAAAAGTCAAGGCAAAATAAACATTCACAATAATGTAGTGCTTTTTATTTAAAAAACAAACAAAAAAAAACAAATAGAATATAAAACAAAAAGTAAAAACCAACAGCATTTTCATGACTTTAGAATCATAATTACAAACTTTTAACGAGTGGAAGAAGTTGACAAACTGTACACATCACAAAATGTCTGCCAGTCTGCTCATTTACAATGCTTGCATCTTATTTTGTGATTGTCTAAAAATAACTAAACAAATCACACAAAACACACAAATAGCCTACAAGCACAAGCATCATATTTATGACTGCTATCACAAAAACAGAACCAAAAAGGAAGAACATATTTAGCTGACAGTTATACTTTTGTTTCTGTCATCTTTCATAATATCATAACATTTTTATGTTGGTTTGTTTTTTTAGTGTTCAACACTTTGCAGCAAAAACAAGGAGCATATTTTCTCCTCAAAAGTAAAATTATTGATATTAATTATTACAGCGACAGATGTAATTTCAGAGTCACTTATGTCCCAATGCCTTTTATGAAGTTCGTTTGACATTCTTCTTGCTCATGCAGTACATAGATGAATTTAATTTTTAGGGAACAAAAATTCAGTTAAAATTCTTATGTCATTCATTTAGGACAGTTGTGGTACATTTTACTGGACAAAAACACCTCTTCTTTCTCCTTCAAGCTTAAGTGTCTCGATTATAGTAATACAAATGGCAGACAATCATTATAATAATACATATGGGTCTGAGTTCTGTACAATACAATAATACACAAAATCTGTTATCAAGATATTGCTTTTGGAGACACTTCTCACATAATCCCAGTCTGTATATACATAACTTGGCACTGTACAACTTTCTGTCCTCTTTCTGTCAGTTTCTTTACTCTCTCGGTCTGTCAGTCCATCTTGATAGGACATTTCGGTCAAAGTCCCATTTTAAACAGAAGTGTTTGGAAAAAAAGAAATCTCATCAAATCACACAAATTATTTAAAAGTATTCTCCATGGCAACCAGAACACATTTGAAGAATAAAATGTACAGCTAGAATTCCTCCCTCCCAACAAATACCCCTCACAGAATATATGAAAATATGACCATCACGATACATTTTATGTTTCCATAATTTCCCATAAAATGTTAATTGCCATCAAGCCCTTAATTTTTTTCATTTTTTCTTCAAGAATTCTGGCAGATTACTGACACATAAATGTGCATACACATACGCACACACTCACGCAAGGCAGTCAGGGATCACGGCGCTCTAAGGCGTTACAGTAAGAGCCAGTGTTCCGCCACCTGACTTAGTTAAGCTGGTGAATCAGGTACTTCAGAAAGAGGGGTGAAGTGGACTGCCTCACAAACCAAACAAGACACTTGACTGACCAAAAGCGCACACTCCATCTTCCCAAAGACCACCAGCCATTCTCCCGTCCTTCCTTCTCTGTTCCTATATATATATATATATATATATATATGTATATATATAAGATAATCTACTTATTAAGTTGCTTTTCAGACTGGATCATCCAATACTGTGTGTTAGTGTGTCTCGTTGATACATTATAGAGCGCCAACAATATCCATGGTACCAAAGTGCAGTTGACCAACCTCGTTCCTGCTGCTTCTCTCCTAGTTCATCGTCAACAGTGTATGCTTACTGTACACTGCATAGCCTCTGAGGATAGTCCTGGTACATTAACCCTACGTTTAGTTTGTCATCACCACTTAGTCCCACTAGGGTGCGCCAGTCTCCAGTGTTCTCATTCCCATTTGATGTTGTTTAAAAAATCGAAGTCAATATGAGTCTGTGGCTGCATGCCACAGCCATGTTCAGTACCACTTTGTTCTTTTATTTTGCTCATCAAAAATAATTGACTCAAGGTTGCACTGATGAGCCATGTATGGATAATGTGACACCTATGTAATTGTCTCTCTGTCCCAAGTAACAGGGCTGTCTTTGATGAATATATGTTCAATGCGCATTTTTAAGTGCATGGGGTACATTTTCCTATGTAAAAAAATTAAAAATAAAATATGCATTTGCATCGTACTTCAATAAGTCTGGGTCCACCCTCCTGAGAAGTCCTTGGGTCCCCTACAAAACCGTTATCAATGATCACGACTGCTGAGTGCACTGCTTCAAACCATTTATTTGTTGAGTTGTTTCATCACTTGAGATGAAAGGTTGGGGAAGAGGGGACACCACCTGAAGGGGCGCCAGAGAAGGGGACCAACCTTTTCACTTTGTGGTGACCTTCTCTTTGTAAATGTCGTCTTCCCTCTTTCCATTTTCCCCCCACCTCTCCCAAGTAAATGAAAGGGGAATGTGCTTGCCAGGTAAGTGGCAACATCATTTTCTACCCACAAAGTCTCCGAATCCAAGTGTCCGTCTACGTAATCGCCGTCCTGACCCCTCCTCTAGAAGATAAGTGACATCTATGGCTGTTGGAAGAAGAGAGAGAAGTTACCAAACACCAATGACACATTCAGTTAACTGTCTGATATTTCCCCTTCATCAACTCAACAGTTTCCATTCTTCATCAAACCACCCCTCTGTCGTAATACCCGTTTCCTCATTGCCTGCTCACCGTTCTTATTGGGTGTTCTGTGTAGCAGATCCAGCAGAATCTTGTTTAGCCGATCCCTTTGCGCCTCCCTCCTGCCCAGTCCGGAGTGATGGAGGGGTGAGGAAGACATGGAGGGGAGGAGCTCCAGCACGTCAACTCCTCTCTCTGCCGTACCTTCCTCCAGCTCCCTATGCTCCTCTACCTCCTGCCCCGCCTCCTCCTCTTCTCCATCCCTTGGCCCATCTGGTCGCGTGGGTTGAGCAGCGGTAGGAAGTGTGGGTTCTTCATGGGCAGTGTCCATGTCCCCTTCCACCACTCTTCGGTTGTCACTCTCCGGACGGAAGTCGTCACCCTGGTCGCATGGGGAAGCGTCGTCCTCACAGGCCCCTCCAACTCCTTTGGGCCGCTCGCTCTTCCAGGCCGAACGCCCCCCGTTCCTCTTGTAGTTGTCAGGAACGTAGTGCGGCTGTGGCGAGGTTGGAAAGGAACAAAGGCTCTTTAATTGGACTTACAAGTTGCTCATACAGGACTTCATTTTTGGGATTATTAACAATTTGTTTTACTAACTGTGTATAAAGCTGGACCTCAATCTTCTCTCTTAGGATAACTAACGGTTTGCAAAAACACCCACGAAAAGAACGGTGGGCACATATCAGTCGTCACTGGTGCCCAATCAACCTCTTTGACAAAACAACTTTGATACACTTCTCTAGTTGCACTCAATTCAAGCCCGTAACGGAACCTTATATCAATACTACCTCATCAAACTAGCCTCACTAAAACTACATACGGACACTTCAATACAAACAACCCCCACCCCTCCTCTTGGACCCTCTTACTGAGAAGTCTCTCTTGGGGGCCAGCCTCTTGGGGAAGTGGTTGAAGGCGTAGGGCTTAGTGCACACGGGGAAGCGGTTGCGGTGGATCTTGTAGAAGAGGTGCGCCGACTTGTCCAGGCGGTAGTCGCAGATGTACACGTCCTGCTCCTTCACTCCTTTCGGCCGTCCTGAGAAAAAAACAAACGCACCACAGGTCAGGTTAGGTAATTATGTGTGTTAGCTCAGTGTGTTTGTTTTGAACTCCCTTACAAAGTGTGTGTGTGTGCGTGCGTGAGTCTCACCTTTGCAGTAGGTGTAGAGATCGAGGACGCAGCAGGTCCCGACCACGGCCTCCAGAGGGATGATCTCGTAGAGTGGCACACGGAACAGCTCGTTGTGGTAGAAGCGGCGCGAGGGCGAGTGGTGCGTCTCGTGGGGCCTGAAGTAATGATGGCCAAAGGCAAACCTCTCACCCCTACAGGGCACCCACACAAAGAGACAAGAGCGTGTCAGAGGCAAAAATACAGCAATGAAATCGCTGAAGTTTCTCAGCGCTGGCTCAATGGGCCGTTCCCTTTTCCCCCTCCCTTACTTTTCACTCTTCCAGAGTTTCTCGATGCGGAAGATGTCTAGCTTGTCTCTGTTGACATGGGACAGGAGACGGTAGGACTGCCTGACTGGCTGGCCCTCTGGGGTGCGTCTGCTGTCCCTCATCAGGTACACACAGTCACCTGGTCAGACAGGTTACATAACATTATCATGATTTTTATTTATACATTTTTTTTTAATGACCCTTTTTTTCTCCCCAATTTCGGGATTACGATCTTGTCTCATCGCTGCAACTCCCCAACGGGCTCGGGAAAGGTTGAGTCATGCGTCCTCTGAAACATGACCGACCAAGCCGCACTTCTTAACACTCGCTCGCTTTACCCGGAAGCCAGCTGCACCAATGTGTCGGAGGAAACACTGTTCAACTGACGACCGAAGTTAGCCTGCAGGCCCCCGGGCCGCCACAAGGAGTCGCTAGAGCGCGATGGGCCAAGTAAAGCCCCCCCCCCCCCGGGCAAAAGCCTCGCCAAACACGGACGACGCTGGGTCACGGCCGGTTGTGATACAGCCTGCGATCGAAGCCCAGGCTGTAGTGATGCCGCAACACTGTGATATAGAGACTTATAGAGTGCTGCGCCACTCGGGAAGCCGGTACAAGGAACATTTATCACACCCCAAGTTGCTATACAACAATTATTCCTCGTGGCAAGCTGTGCAACTGACACAAAAACTCACTACAACATTGATGTGGCCTCATACATGGGGTTACGTCCGAAATGGCATGCTATTACCTATATAATGCACTACTTTTGACCAGAGCCCTATACTTCTGAGCAGGGCCCTGTTCAAAAGTAGTGCACTATATAGGGCATAGGGTGCCGTGGTTATAGTCCCCTTCCATACCTTGGTGCAGCAGCAGTTCGTCTCGCAGCAGACAGATGTAGTAGATTGAGCCAGACTGGGCGTAGCTGGGCTGGGGCAGCATTGGCACCTCCTGGAGCACCAACGGGATAAACTCAGTATAAACTCAGACTCTTTGGAATGAAATGTTGCCCATTCACATCTCATATGTTGCCTGATTGCAATATTTTATCTTGATACATTAATAAATACATACAGTACTCATATTGGCATGTTTACCTGCCTACAATACCCACTTTAGTGTGCGTAGATCACAAGCCCATTGTAAGTCAATAGAGCAAACTGGATAGCTAGCTAGCCACAAAGAATTGGTAACTAGCCAACCATGAAGAACTGACAGTCATCTACCTTGCATAACATTATCTTTAGGTAGTTTTTGCCTGTTAAACTAGCTGGCTAGTGCAGGTTATTACGTTCAGTGAATGGGGGAGGTGAAGCGTGACGTAATACAGTAGGGGGAGTGCGAGTGCTTCTCAAATGTGATATTTTATCCACACTCGTCCTCACAAGAACGCACTCAAGAGAGCGTCCACAAAGAATGCACTCGGAACATGAGTGTGGAGAATAGTAGTACGCATATTGAGAAACACCCATCGTCTGATAACCCACCTGTGACCTTCCAGTTTCTTTGAGGGGTTGGAATGGAAATAATTTTCCAATTGTTTCGTTCTGAATCATTTCGTTTCTTTCCACTGTTCTGACCAGCAAAATAAAGTTAGAACTGGTTTGAACACAAAAATAAACTTACGGTTTATATCATTCCTTTCTGTTCCTTTTTAAACCAAATTATATATATTTTTCAAACATTTAGCTCGACGTTGAATTACTTCACCAATCAGTGCAGATAGAGCAGCTTGCTATGGAGTGAGCAAGCTATAGCTGTTAGCACACATTGGACAGACAAGGGTGGGGAGCAAGAGAGGGTGGAGGAAGAGGCTTGGCTTGAAGTGCTGGGCATCTTGTTATGACTTGCATTATCTGAATCAGGCCTCTCAGAATTATACCTGCGCAGGAGTGGCTTTTATGAAGGAACTTTGAATGTCTTTGGCCTTCCGAGAGTTGCCTTAATTGTTGGACCAGAGCTAGTTAGCTAGCTAACATGTGTGTGTGCAGAGAGGCACCAGAAATAAAAACATTTGTAGTTAATAAATCCAATGTGAAATGTGATAACTATAGTATCCTTAACTATCATTGAAAAGGTTCATCTCTAATTAAAAATGTCTCTCCCTAATTTTAGAATCACGCTTGTAACGTCAGTAGGCTACAGTAGTCTATGCTCCGGCGAGGGAGGGGCTGGTAGCCTACACACACACACACACACAGTAGCAAAGATTTTTTGCTGGCAGCAGACACTGGAATACGTTTCTGAGTGACATAGTGAGGGTTTTGCATAGGTGTTTTGTTTCATTTTTGGTGGGACTGGAAAATGCCCAGAACGTAAAATAACATTATTAACCAGATCCCATGCTTTTAAAATAACGGTTATGTTCCGGAATAGTATAGATCGCTTTCGTTCCCAGTTCTGATTCTGCCCCCCACCTCCTCCAAAAAATTTAGTTTTCTGTTCTGTTCCCTGAACCGGTTCCAACTTCTGGTTCCTATAGACTATGGGGTGTGATTGAGATTAGGTGAAGGGGGACAACACTCACCCTGTCCACAGGTCGGGGGTCGCACTGCTCACACAGGTAGTGTTCCACCTCCGCCTCCAGCCGCATGCAGTCAAAGTGCTGCCACACCTGAGAGACAGACGCATCACCGTTTACCCTGACACTACAATCACAGCCAAAACTAACGCTAACAATATATTAGACTACCACACTTAGTCATCTTTCCCACAATCAACTCGTGCTCTCAAAAACATTGCTTCCACTGACAGGAACACTCACCAGTCACTCAGAATCAACAGGCAGGTATTTGGAATCCAAACTGTACATTGCCTCATGGATTCAGTAAGGAACTGATATTCAGTTATATCCATATTCAGTTAGGCTAACAACAACAGGTTCAACTCGGAGCCTGCAATGTTAGGCTGTGTCCCACGCTCTCTCACCATGCACTTCTCACACTGGATCATCAGGCCCTCGTCCTTGTACATGCCGCAGATGCAGCGGATGATGTCATCGTCCTTGTCGTGAGAGCCCGGCCAGCCCCCTCCGTGGTGGTGGTGATGATGGGCGTGGTCTCGCTCCAGCGAATCCGAACTGTCCGCTTCGCTGGCTGTTTCTCCGACAATTTCGTCAATCTGGACAGCGGCTTCGTGGCGCGCGCCGTAGTAGGCCTTCCTCAGCCGGCACACGTCCCTCCCTACTGACGACTTCCGCCCGTAGTATTTCTGCTAGGATGGAGGGAGCATAGGGCAATGACGTTGAGAATTTGGAAAATACAGTTTGTGTTTTGTAAAGCGAAGCTTACGCCACAGCAACCTAAACAAGTTCGACCAGGCTTCCAGAATCCCACTTAGAATTCTAAACCCCTGCAAAATGATACATTTTCAGACAGATAGCAAAAATGGCAAGAAGCTGCCATGTGGGGAATCGTGGCTCGTTTCAGCTTGTTGTTTCTTGTTATTGATACCGTGTCTCTTTTGAGGCGTTTTGACTAATGTCTATGCTAATATGGCAAAAATGTGGTAGCTAGCTAACCACCAACTGTAATGGTGTATTTGGGAGACAAGTGCTCATTGTACAAATGTATGTATATTTTCAATAATGATTTGGAGAGGAAATATAATTTACATGTTGACAACAATCCTTTGAAACTAAAGCCAAACCCGCCTGTTTTGATCCATGGTTGTGCACACATTGGATTTGTTGCTAAATAACCCACCTGTCTATAGGGTTGGCTAACCTTCAAACGATCTGAGTGGCACTCACACAGCCTCCACACAACACACATTTAAATAAGAGTCCTCTGTGTGTAGGTGTGTGTGTAAAAAAGAGTCCTCTGTGTGTAGGTGTGTGTGTGTGTGTGTAAAGGAACAGTGGCTGTGTATATCCAATAAGGAGGAGGGTTGAGGGAGACCCACCTCTGCGTTGCGGAACACTTTGAGCATGTCGGTGTCAAATGCCTCCACGGTCTTGTAGTGCCCTGTGGTGATTTGCTTCTCAATGGTACTCAGGTCCAGCGGGTCTGACACCTTCTCATAGTACTGCGTGTTCCTGGGGTCACATACAAACACACACACACACACGAGTCATGGGGTGAGAGTCAAAACTGTGCCTCTTGTCTCATGAATCCAAACATGATCGTAATGGTCGCAAGAAGCGATAAGAACACTGAGGGTGTTGGATAACACACAAAGCGTTGCACAACACACCTACATACAGTAAACATTGGTGAAAGAGCTAGCATGCACACACAAACAAACAAGCAAAAACATACCGCTTTCTTGAGGGTAGGTTTACCAGTGGAGCAGCAAGGGTCTGACCAGCTGAGTCTATGGAAAGAGAGATGTTTCATTATCTTCAGCAGAGTACCTTCTACTTTTATAGTGCATAAATATACTCAGGGAAAAATGAGTCTGCACACTTGAATCAGATCTACAACAGCAGATGTTTGTAGAAGCAAAAGCCAAACAGGTAAGCCAGTAGTAGTGGCCAGTACACGCACATGGACTGAGTCCTGTTGAGACTGGGTTGCGTAACACAGAAGTGTTGACTTTGTCATGTCTTTGCCATTTGACCCCAGTTTCTCTGACGGCACCAGGGATGTTTAGAGACTAGGAAGTTCATGGGAAGTGTAACGTCTGCGCCCAACTCACACTCCCAAACACTTAGATCCCCAGAACGCTGACCACTTTCCAGCTCACTGTCCAGATCCCAATCACCGGAATTCTAATCACTTGTTCACACACCTGCATGTCATCATCCCACAATATTTAGTTCAGTTCCTTGCACACCATCACTGTGAGGTATTGTTTGTTTTGAGACACACTTCTCTCAGAGCACTGGGTTTTCCCATCATTCACTCCTGCCGTGTAGGATAGTTGTTGCCTGCCTCACTCAACGCTTTTTGCCGATTCGCTGCCTGTACTGTTGCCATCTTGGACCTACCGTGTATGACCTTCTGCCTGCCCCTGGACCCAGCTACCTGCCTTCTCCCAAGGTCCCTAATGCAAAAGTTACATATTAACTTAATTCATGAGGAGAGAGAATGCAGGAGACTAATAACTAATAAAGCAGGCAGCGGGCCATTTTGTAGGGAGCCGCTGAAACGTAAATCTGCAAACGCAGCGCAATTAACAGGAGGTGAACAGCGCCTGGTGCTGAAAATATACAGTACCAGTCAAAAGTTTGGACACACCTACTCGTTTAAGGGTTTTTATTTGTAGAATAATAGTGAAGACGTCAAAACCATGAAAAAACACATATAAAATCATGTAGTAACCAGAAGTGTTAAACAAATCATAATATATTTGAAATTCTTCAAAGTAGCCATCCTTTGCCTTGATGACAGCTTTGCACACTCTTGGCATTCTCTCAACCAGCTTCATGAGGTAGTCACCTGGAATGCATTCCAATTAACAGGTGTGCCTTGTTAAAAGTTCATTTGTGGGATTTCTTTCCTTCTTAATGCGTTTGAGCCAATCAGTTGTGTTGTGACAAGGTAGGGGTAGCATAAAGAAAATCCCCCTATTTGGTAAAAGACCAAGTCCATATTATGGCAAGAACAGCTCAAATAAGCAAAGAGAAACAACAGTCCATCATTACTTTACGACATGAAGGTCAGTAAATCTGGAAGATTTCAAGAACTTTAAAAGTTTCTTCAAGTGCAGTCGCAAAAACCATCAAGCGCAACGATGAAACTGGCTCTCATGAAGACCGGCACAGGAAAGAAAGACCCAGAGTTACCTCTGCGGCAGAGCATAAGTTCACTAGAGTTACCAGCCTCAGAAATTGCAGCCCACATAAATGCTTCACAGAGTTCAAGTAACAGACACATCTCAACATCAACTGTTCAGAGGAGACTGCGTGAATCAGGCCTTCATGGTTGAATCGCTGCAAAGAAACCACTACTAAAGGACACCGATAAGAATAAGTGACTTGCTTGGGCCAAGAAACACGCGGTGACCAGGTGGAAATCTGTCCTTTGGTCTGATGAGTCCAAATTTGAGACTTTTGGTCCAACCGCTGTGTCTTTGTGAAACAGAGTAGGTGAACGGATGATATCTGCATGTGTGGTTCCCACCGTGAAGCATAGAGGAGGAGGTGTGATGGTGTGGGGGTGCTTTGCTTGTGATACTGTCAGTGATTAATTTAGAATTCAAGGCACACTTAACCAGCATGGCTACCACAGCATTCTGCAGCGATACGCCATCCCATCTGGTTTGCGCTTTGTTGGACTATCATTTGTTTTTCAACAGGATAATGACCCAACACTCCTCCAGGATGTGTAAGGGCTATTTGACCAAGAAGGAGAGTGATCATAAGAAGACCTGGCCCCCACAATCACCTGACCTCAACCCAATTGAGATGGTTAGGGATGAGTTGGATCGCAGAGTGAAGGAAATGTAGCCAACAAGCGCTCAACATATGCGGGAACTAGTGATGCACCGGTATGACATTGTTTGTACAGTTAAATAGTTAATACACACACACACACGGACACAGCGGTCTAAGGCACTGCATCTCAGTGCAAGAGGCATCACTACAGTCCCTGGTTCGAATCCAGGCTGTATCACATCCGGCCGTGATTGGGAGCCCCATAGGGCGGCGCACAATTGGACCAGCGTCGTCCGGGTTTGGCCAGGGTAGGGCGTCATTGTAAATAAGAATTTGTTCTTAACTGACTTGCCTAGTTAAATAAAGGTTACACACACACACACACACACGCACGCACATACACAATGGCCAAAAAGTTTGTCCCCATTATCAGTCAAATCAAAACCTATTTCTTTCACTTACTCGCTCATTGTTAATTTGTTCAGTCGTTTCATTCTCAACCAGGATTTCTATGGAATGCATTTTGGGTCTTTGCGTGTCAAAAAAGATACACATTAAATAAAACTATTTGACGTGTCAAATAACACTATTTGAAGTGTGAAATAGATTGGTCAACAATCAGGACCTGAATATGACTGCACGTCACGTAATCATTTTACATAGTTATTACACACGATACGCATGCTACGATGCTGATAAAGTTGTCTCGCGCACCTTCAGTGCTGGTCATGAATAAATGCCAGCTAGCTCATGGATGCAAACAATGTTCTATGTGAAGCTAGCCATAATATGGATTAGCCACAATAGCAGACTTAGCAGTTAGCCTTCAAAATAAAAAGTATGTCATTGACAGTGAGGCAAATCAATACAAATAGTAGAATTATGCCATAATTTAATAGATCATGCTGAACGAGGTTGGAATGTTGTTATATAAAATCAACAAAAGACAATAATTTGTTAATTTGACAAAAATCTGTTGAAATCACACTGGATCTATTATACTTTAAAATTGCATTGAGGGCATACTTATTTAACTGTACAGCCCTACCTATGGATTGTGGATCAATGACATGGGGTATCAGTCTACTCAGTGACACCCAGAGAACTTTAACATCGTAGCTATTATTGCTGGACTCTGAAACAACTGTGAATTGAGCCACATTTATTGTCAACCTATGTGTATTGAACACTATTCCCAAGGAAAAACAATACTGCGTGGATGTTTTGGAGTCTGATAAATATCTTGGGTATTGAGTAGACTGATACCCCATTTCCAATCCTTAGGTAAAGCTGTACAGTGCCATATGAATGTCATTACACACAATAGGCTGATTGGGGAGGTGATTTCACACAGTCACAGTCCCGTGATAACAGCTACAACGCTAATATTTACGTAAACTCTTCAGAGTTGTGTTCTGTAGGTGTCACCGAGTAGACTGATACCCCATTTCATTGCTTCACATTCCAACCTGGTTTAACATTATCCAGTCTAAATATGGCATGATTCCACCAATTGTAAACTTCTGCATCACGTTCAAAAATGTACTTTTATTTTGAAGGAAAACCGCAAAGTCCACTATTGTGCCTAATCCTTATTGTGGCTAGCTTCACAACACATAACACGGTTCGGTGGAGCCTCACTAGCCAGATGAAGCTAGCTGGCTGCTTATAACATTAGCTTTGGGCAACAGGGTTAAGTAACTGGATAGCTATTTATTTAAGTTCAATTTCAATAGGCGAACAACAAGTGGTTACCTAGCTAATACTTACTCACAAGGATTCCTAAATCATTGCTAAGAATGAAAATGACTGCAATTTCTACTGGTCATTGTTTTCAGGCTGGTTGTATTGGTGCTAGCTAGGTACCAAGCTAAAGGTAGTTAGCTACCCCAGAAGTTGCGGTCGAACAAATAATGCTTTATTACCAACGTGGTATTGTAAACACATTGTTCGTGGCCAGTGTTTGCTTGTTTGCAGCATTGACAGTGCTACGATAGTAGTGGTATCGCTTGGCTTGCACGTGCAATTTCAGAACATAGCGCGTCAAATAGTGTTATTGTCAAATAGTATTATTTGTTGTGTATCGTTTTTGACACGCAAAGACCCAATCGGCATTCCGTAGTATGTATGTCGTGAAGCAAATAGCAGTGACGCTATTACTGTGTAATGCCTGTAGGGCAACATCTGAAAAATATCGCACTTGGTAGTGTGTACCAGTACTCGACCAGTCCCGAAAGCCAACATCACCCACGACAGAGAATGGTTGATTGTCAAGGGCAATCAATTCCAGTATCTTGGCGTTAATGGATTTCGCCTTTTGAGTTGTCTTGCTGAAATGTTCTTACTCTTTCAAATGACTGATCGACTTGTTGACTGCTCGATCCACACAGCAGACGTTGTGGGCTAGGTTAGGAATGCTGTGTTGCACGTGTAGCGCAAAATTTTATGTGGCGTCAATACGTCATGTAACCTACGTTATATAGGTATTTACGTCAGCTTTGACTTTGGTTTTGCACATCGGCGTTAAACTAGACATCGGGCCGATACCGATGTTGGCATTTTTTTGACTAATGTCGTCCGATTCCGATATGTTCACCGATATATCGTGCAACCCTAGTGGAAACTCCTTCAAGACTGTTGGAAAAGCATTCCAGGTGAAGCTGGTTGAGAGAATGCCAAGAATGTGCAAAGCTGTCATCAAGGCAAAGGGTGGCTACTTTGAAGAATAAAAAAAATAATATATATATTTAGATTTGTTTAACACTTTTTTGGTTACTACATGATTCCATGTGTTATTTCATAGTTTTGATGACATCAGTATTATTCTACGATGTAGAAAAATTGTAAAAATAAAGAAAAAACGTTGAAGAGTAGGTGTGTCCAAACTTCTGACTTGTACTGTAGCTAACTTGTTATGCAAGTGTTGCACAGCAACAGATGGATAATAACTACACCAGTCAAGTAATTCACTTCAACAATAATCTTCATTTTAATTTGACTTTACAAACAAACAACAAGAGAGCTTATTTGGAGTCTTTTTCATCCAAGTCTTATATAAAATACCTTAGCCTACCTCAGCCAGTTATGAGGCTAAACAGCACCTTCTACAATAAGAAAATATATGGCCTAATAGAAGCAGGCAGTCCTCCCCTCGGACACGATCTTGTGGATGTCGGGTGAGATTTTGAAGCGCAGGCAGTCCTCGATTGACTTACGTGAAAGCCGGTTCCCGTCGTGAGTCTATATTACGTTCATAGAGGAAAATGAGAACTCGCAAGTGTAAATCGATCCAAACATTGTTAGCACATAAAATGTACGTTTCTTTATAGTGCTGTATTCCTCTGAGCATGCCACCCACAACGCACACAAGGACTCAGCACTACTACTGAGCGCATCCCTGATTTGGCTCGATGTCTGGAGTTCAATCAGCTCAGTTTGAATTGCGGCCTCATCCAGCGAGGGTATCGTTTTCTTATCAAGGGAGGAGTATTCTCCACCTGGGCGGACTTTGAGAGGATCACGTACAAACGCAATGATATCCTTGGGCATGCTGTAGTCTTCAAATCTGGTTGAGAAGTTGTCCCTCAGCTGCTTGATGAAATCTTCCTTCACCTGTGTGACAATGCTGCGGCCTAGTCCCTTGCCTGTCGTTTCTCCAGTGTGCTGAAATGCAGTAGCCCAAATGGAACAACTCAAGCTTCATAGTAAAGGCCTCAAGTTTTTCCACCATGTCCACAGCGGTTTTCCCTCTTCCTTGTAACTGCAGATTTAACCCGTCTAAGTGACAGAATGTCAGCTGTGTGTGTAGCTTGCAGTTAACGCGTCAACGTTTCTGTTTCGGGCCACCGTCTGGGGCGGGAAGGCCACTTGAAAGTTTCATGCTTAGATTAATAATGACTTCTGAGATTTAACTATTGGCAAACAGCGACATTTTCATTGCAAATAAGACACACTGGCTTGGCATTGAACGCATATCTCTCTGTACATTCATCCCTGAAACTTAGATTTTCCTTATCTACCTTTCTTTTGATACAAGCTAATGGATCTGAACGAATGTTGATGTAAATAAAGTAGTGTAGCCTACAGTAGGCTAGTAGACCTGTTTTCCCCCACCAATCAACACACGGAAAAATAGACTAAAAATGTTTTTTTTTAATTGAGACATGGTGATTTTATTTAGCGTAATCAGATCAAAATGATTATGGTATGGTCACTGAATGTATTATGTACAAATCAGACGTGTTAAAAATGTTGTTCAATTTGTAGTGTAGGCCAATTAATTGTGCTAATATTATATCCCGTCAGTGTAAATAAGAATTTGACCTGCCTAGTTAAATAAAGGTGTGTGTGTGTGTGTGTGTCACTGACCCTTGTAGCTGGTGATCATGTCACAGATCTCCTTGAAGATGTGCGCCAGGCGGGCGGTGCGGGTGACCTCCGTGTTCTCCTCGGCCGCCGCCAGCCTCCGCGTGCGCACCGACCGGGACGTCTGCAGCGCCGAGAACTGTGTCAGGAACACGTCTGCGGAGACAAAGGGACACACGCACAGGGCGATTGAGTCGACAAGCCATCACAAACACTCCCCTCGACGCCACATACAAAAAACAGCATTCATATTCCGGATTTAACTGGGGTTTCTCCGAAAAGCTTTGTAGCACTAACGTCATCATAAGTCTATTGTAGGGAAAGGATGAAATATTATCTTAGTGCTACAAAGCTTTTGGGAAAACTTACCCCTGGCACATAACTGCATATAGAAATATACTGAGCAAAAATATAAACGCAACAATTTTACTGAGTTATATGAACTGTAAGGAAATCAGCCAATTGAAATACATTCATTCGGCCCTAATCTCTAGATTTCACATGATTCGGCATGGGCCAATCAGAATGAGTTACCCCACAAAAGGGCTTTATTACAGACAGAAATACTCCTCAGTTTCATCAGCTGTCCGGGTGGCTGGTCTCAGACGAGCCCACAGGTAAAGAAGCCTGATGTGGAGGTCCTGGGCTGGCGTGGTTACACGTTCTGTGGTTGTGAGGTCGGTTGGACGTACTGCCAAATTCTCAAAAACAATGTTGGAGGTGGCTTATAGTAGAGAAATGAACATTCAATTCTCTGGCAACCACTCTGGTGGACATTCCTGCAGTTAGCATGCCAATTACATGCTCCCTCAACTTGAGGCATCTGTGGCTTTTGGTTGTGTGTCAACAGTACAAGGTGCACCTGTGTAATGATCATGCTGTTTAATCAGCTTCTTGATATGCCACACCTGTCAGGTGGATGGATTATCTTGGCAAGGGAGATATGCTCACTAAACTAATTTCTGCACAAAATGTTTTAAATATTGAGGATCTTTTATTTCAGCTCATGAAACATGGGACCAACACTTTACATGTTGCGTGCAGTGCCCCTGTTACAGTGCCCCTGTTACGTTCATATTTCTGTTCAGTATAGAATGATTATTCTATTCATTCTAGTTCTGTTTTCCTGCACATGTGGGGTCTCACACACCTTTGACTCCTCACACACACACACACCTGACTTGATGTTTCCATCATCGCGGATGACTCCTCCCCAGCGTGTGTAGATGGACAGGCCGCCACTGGCCTCCCTCTCGCCCTCCCTCTTCAACAGCTCCTGCTTCTCCCTCATCTTCTCCCAGTTCCTCAGTAGGAACACACAGTGCTTCAGCACAAAGTTCCTGAGCCACAGGGAGAGAGAGAGAGAGTGGTGAGTGTGTGTGTTCTGTTTGCGTGGGTATGTGTGCGTGAAGGGCGGATGGGGTGTGTTTGGCACGTGTGCTGTGTGTGTACCTCTCTCTGTTGGACATGGGTTTCATAAGAAGGTGGGGATAAAACTTGCTGCTGTCACTTGAATCCTCCTCCTTGGGAAAAGAGAAAAGGGGGAGAGTTAGAGATAAAGGAGTACTGATCCTATGCTGCTGTCACTTGAATCCTCCTCCTTGGGAAAAGAGAAGAGGGGGAGAGTTAGAGATAAAGGAGTACTGATCCTATGCTGCTGTCACTTGAATCCTCCTCCTTGGGAAAAGAGAAGAGGGGGAGAGTTAGAGATAGAGGAGTACTGATCCTATGCTGCTGTCACTTGAATCCTCCTCCTTGGGAAAGGAGAAGTGGGGGAGAGTTAGCGATAGAGGAGTACTGATCCTATGCTGATGTCACTTAAATCCTCCTCCTTGGGAAAGGAGAAGAGGGGGAGTTAGAGATAAAGGAGTACTGATCCTATGCTGCTGTCACTTGAATCCTCCTCCTTGGGAAAAGAGAAGAGGGGGAGAGTTAGAGATAGAGGAGTACTGATCCTATGCTGCTGTCACTTGAATCCTCCTCCTTGGGAAAGGAGAAGTGGGGGAGAGTTAGCGATAGAGGAGTACTGATCCTATGCTGATGTCACTTGAATCCTCCTCCTTGGGAAAGGAGAAGAGGGGGAGTTAGAGATAAAGGAGTATGGATCCTATGCTGCTGTCACTTGAATCCTCCTCCTTGGGAAAGGAGAAGAGGGGGAGAGTTAGCGATAGAGGAGTACTGATCCTATGCTGCTGTCACTTGAATCCTCCTCCTTGGGAAAAGAGAAGAGGGGGAGAGTTAGAGATAAAGGAGTACTGATCCTATGCTGCTGTTCAGTCCAGCCCTCTCACTATTCAAGTCCATGTCATTTTTTTTATCGAACCTTCCACCCCACAAAAAGCTCCTTTGAAACAAAGAACCACTCTGTTCTACATGCACAGTGCCCCTTAAAATAAACTTAGCCGCTCTCTAGGTTACAGAGCTAAAGACATTGCAAAATATTGACTGATTTAGGACCAGAATACAATGTCTTTGCTTTTAGGCTCCATAAAAACGCTGTGTTAAAACGTTTGATGACGGTAAATATCAAAGACCCATTGCAGTGGCAGTAGCAAGACACCTGATTTAACATTTCCTCTAGTCTCTCTCCCTTACACGCACTCGTTTTTTCAGCTGGTGCTTGGACTTGCGTTTCTCCTTGAGTCGACCCAGCCGCCGTGCCCCGCCTGTCTTTCCAGGCATCCCGTTGATTCGCTGGCTTTTCCCTCCGATGATGCCCCGGCAGCCCTCTGAGCCACATTTACACACTTGCTGTAGAGAGAGTGAGAGCGAGAGAGAGGGGAGTAGAGAAAGAGAGGGGAGTATAGAGAAAGAGGGGAGTAGAGAGAGAGAGAGAGGGGAGTACAGAGAGAGAGCGAGAGAGAGGGGAGTAGAGAAAGAGAGGGGAGTAGAGAGAGAGAGGGGAGTAAGAGAGAGAGAGAGAGCGGAGTAAAGAGAGAGAGAGCGAGGGGAGTAGAGAAAGAGAGGGGAGTAGAGAGAGAGAGGGGAGTAGAGAAAGAGAGAGAGGAGTAAAGAGAGAGAGCGAGAGAGAGAGGAGTAGAGAGAGGGGAGTAGAGAGAGAGAGAGGGGAGTAAGAGAGAGAACGGAGTAAAGAGAGAGAGAGCGAGGGGAGTAGAGAGAGAGAGGGGAGTAGAGAGAGAGAGGGGAGTAGAGAGAGAGGGGAGTACAGAGAGAGAGCGAGAGAGAGGGAAGTAGAGAAAGAGAGGGGAGTAGAGAGAGAGAGAGAGGGGAGTAGAGAAAGAGAGGGGAGTAAGAGAGAGAGAGAGAGCGGAGTAAAGAGAGAGAGAGCGAGGGGAGTAGAGAAAGAGAGGGGAGTAGAGAGAGAGAGAGGGGAGTAGAGAAAGAGAGGGGAGAGGAGTAAAGAGAGAGAGCGCGAGAGAGAGAGAGAGAGAGCGGAGTAAAGAGAGAGAGAGAGAGAGAGGGGAGTAGAGAGAGAGAGAGAGGGGAGTAGAGAGCGGGGAAGACAGAGAGAGATGGGAGTAGAGAGAGAGAGGGAGAGCGAGAGAGAGAGAGAGGGAAAGCGAGAGAGAGAGAGAGAGGGAAAGTGAGAGAGAGAGGAGAGTAGAGAGAGGGGAGTAGAGAGAGAGGGAGAGATGGGAGTAGAGAGCGGGGAGGAGAGAGAGAGAGAGGGGAGTAGAGAGAGTGAGGGGAGTAAAGAAATAGAGGAGGAGAGAGAGCGAGGGGAGTAGAGAGAGGGGAGTAGAGAGAGAGCGGGGAGGAGAGAGAGCGAGGGGGTAGAAAGAGAGAGGTGAGTAGAGAGAGAGAGAGGGGAGGAGAGAGGGGAGTAGAGAGAGAGGAGTAGAGAGAGCGAGAGAGAAGGGAGTAAAGAGAGAGAGAGAGTGAGGGGAGTAGAGAGAGAGAGGGGGGAGTAGAGAGAGAGAGAGAGGGGAGTAGAGAGAGTGGAGTAGAGAGAGTGGAGTAGAGAGAGAGAGAGAGAGAGAGGGGGGGGGAGTAGACAGAGAGAGAGAGGGGAGTAGAGAGAGAGAGAGGGGAGTAGACAGAGAGAGAGGGGGGAGTAGAGAGAGAGAGAGAGGGGATTAGAGAGAGAGAGAGGGGAGGAGAGAGGGGAGGAGAGAGAGGGGAGTATAGAGAGGGGAGTAGAGAGAGGGGAAGAGAGTGAGAGAGAAGGGAGTAGAGAGAAAGCGATGGGAGTAGAGAGAGAGGGGAGTAGAGAGAGAGAGGGAGAGATGGGAGTAGAGAGCGGGGAAGACAGAGAGAGAGGGGAGTAGAGAGAGAGAGAGAGAGGGGAGTAGAGAGAGGGGAGTAGAGAGAGGGGAGTAGAGAGAAAGAGATGGGAGTAGAGAGAGAGGGGAGTAGAGAGAGAGAGGGAGAGATGGGAGTAGAGAGCGGGGAAGACAGAGAGAGAGGGGAGGAGAGAGAGGGGAGGAGAGAGAGGGGAAGAGAGTGAGAGAGAAGGGAGTAGAGAGAAAGAGATGGGAGTAGAGAGAGAGAGAGGGAGAGTGGGAGTAGAGAGCGGGGAAGACAGAGAGAGAGGGGAGGAGAGAGAGGGGAGGAGAGAGAGGGGAAGAGAGTGAGAGAGAAGGGAGTAGAGAGAAAGAGATGGGAGTAGAGAGAAAGAGATGGGAGTAGAGAGAGAGAGAGGGAGAGTGGGAGTAGAGAGCGGGGAGGAGACAGAGAGAGGGGAGAGAAAGTTGGAGTAGAGAGAGAAAGGTGGAGTAGAGAGAGAGAGGGAGAGCGAGAGGGGAGTAGGGAGAGAGAGGGGAGTAGGGAGAGAGAGGGGAGTAGAGAGAGAGAGGGGAGTAGAGAGAGAGAGGGAGAGCGAGAGGGGAATAGAGAGAGAGGGGGGAGTAGAGAGAGAGGGGAGTAGAGAGAGGGGAGTAGAGAGAGGGGAGTAGAGAGAGGGGAGTAGAGAGAGGAGAGTAGAGAGAAGGGTGTAGAGATAGGGGAGTAGAGAGAGGGGAGTAGAGAGAAGTAAGCAGCAGTAGGAGGGAGAATGTAAGGGGAGAGAAGTTCAAGGTAAGAGGTGACACAGGTAAAGGAATGTGAAGTGTGTGCCAAAAACAGGAAAAGGGAACGGTGTGGGAAAATTGAGATCGAAACCCAAACCCAGTGGAGAGTGGGCTCTTGGATGCTAAAACAACCCAGATACATTTTTTACCGCGGCACAGACAGATCTGGAACAAGGCTAAATTGGGGCTGTAACTGGGAGTGGATCAGGGAAAATGGTTGATGTGCCGCCACACCCACCTGCTCTTCGGTGTTGAAGGAGTGGAAGTTGTAGTCGTAGGTGAGCTCCGTGCCACTGCTCATGTCCTTGAGGGCAAAGAGGCCGATCCTGTACACTCCATTCACTGACCTGCAGGAGCAACAGACACAGAAGAGTGAGGGAGAACTCAGATTTGCACAGGCAGGCTATGAAATGGCTACCCGGACTATTTGCATTGTGTGCCCCCCCCACCCCTCTTTTTATGCTGCTGCTACTCTCCTTTTAGCATATATGCATAGTCACTTTAACTATACATTCATGTACATGCTACCTCAATTGGGCCGACCAACCAGTGCTCCCACACATTGACTGACCGGGCTATCTGCATTGTGTCCCACCACCTCCCAACCCCTATTTTTTACGCTACTGCTACTCTCTGTTCATCATATATGCATAGTCACTTTAACCATATCTACATGTACATACTACCTCAATGAGCCTGACTAACCGGTGTCTGTATGTAGCCTCGCTACTTTTATAGCCTCGCTACTGTTATTTTTCACTGTCTTTTTACTGTTGTTTTATTTCTTTACTTACCTATTGTTCACCTAATACCTTTTTTGAACTATTGGTTAGAGCCTGTAAGTAAGCATTTCACTGTAAGGTCTATTCGGCGCATGTGACAAATATACTTTGATTTGAACTTGAGCCTAGAGCACAGCCAGAGCATAGGGCACAGCCAGAGCATAGGGCACAGTCAGAGCATAGGGCACAGTCAGAGCATAGGGCACAGCCAAAGCATAGGGCACAGTCAGAGCATAGGGCACAGCCAGGGCATAGGGCACAGCCAGAGCATAGGGCACAGCCAGAGCATAGGGCACAGTCAGAGCATAGGGCACAGTCAGAGCATAGGGCACAGCCAGAGCATAGGGCACAGTCAGAGCATAGGGCACAGTCAGAGCATAGGGCACAGCCAGAGCATAGGGCACAGCCAGAGCATAGGGCACAGCCAGAGCATAGGGCACAGTCAGAGCATAGGGCACAGCCAGAGCATAGGGCACAGTCAGAGCATAGGGCACAGCCAGAGCATAGGGCACAGTCAGAGCATAGGGCACAGCCAGAGCATAGGGCACAGCCAGAGCATAGGGCACAGTCAGAGCATAGGGCACAGTCAGAGCATAGGGCACAGTCAGAGCATAGGGCACAGCCAGAGCATAGGGCACAGCCAGAGCATAGGGCACAGTCAGAGCATAGGGCACAGTCAGAGCATAGGGCACAGTCAGAGCATAGGGCACAGCCAGAGCATAGGGCACAGCCAGAGCATAGGGCACAGTCAGAGCATAGGGCACAGTCAGAGCATAGGGTTCTGGTAAAAAGTGCACTATACTTTTTTAATCTCCCTGCACAGCACAACCGTGTAGGCTGCACTTTGCTGTCTAATGTACTCTTTCTGGGAGGACAAAAAGCATTTTCAGCACATTGTCTAGGGGCACTAATACAGCTGTGTCCAAGGCCCCAGCTACAACGTCGTATAATCGCTATTCTGTGACAAGATGGAGGACTGGCTTCACGCTGGAAATGCTCTATCCCTGTAGAATGTCTTATTCGAGGCCCACTCCACAACACCCCACAGCACTACAGAGAGACAGTTGTTAGATCGGTGTGTCCTAGTTAACTCACTGGACCTTCAAGAAGGAAAACAGGTATTTTCTCAAAGGTCCTTAACCGTTTTTACGGTCTGTGTTCAGGCCCTTTTGGGGTTAACAAAACTTTAAACAATAGAGAAGCTATTTTATTAACTTCAACTGTCCACCAAGAGTTACTGAAATTCCTCTTAACATGTTAAACACACCGTTTAAGTGGAGGTCCTCCTGTTTTAATTACTTTCAATATCGTAACCTTGGTTTAACTTGTGTTCTTACCTTTCATGTATTATTCCTTGTAAAAAATAACAAGCTTTATAGACACTTAGTAAATCGTACCATTGTGTGTTATTAACAGACTGTCTTCTGTACTAGAGGTGGTGTCCTGGACATTAGCCTAATGACTTTCAATGGAGAATATCCATTGAACATGCTTTTCAGTAAGTAGCAAGTGCGCAAGCATGTCGGTTGGCTTGGTCTGTGTCCAGGAAACCATTCCTAGGTGAACCCCAAACACTACTAGAGTTGAACTGTGTGGCTAAGTTGGTAGAGCATGGTGCTTTCAATGCCAAGGATCGCAGGTTCTATTCCCACTCAGACGGTCTGGATAAAAGCGTCTGTGAAATGGCATGTTGTTGTAGTAGATCGCAGGTTCTATTCCCACTCAGACAGTCTGGATAAAAGCGTCTGTGAAATGGCATGTTGTTGTAGTAGAAGTACTAACTCACCACTTCTGCATCTCACAGTTGGGTTCACAGCTGTGGTTGATGAAGCGGGCCTCGTTGCCCATCCGGTAGCTGTCGATCACCATGCCGCTGTCCAGGTTCAGACAGTATTGGCCACTGTGGGAGAAGTACTGCTCCATCATGCGACTTCTACAGGACACACAGAGGGGGGAGAGAGAGGGACATTAGAAGACATGGATATGAGAATACAAAGCAGAGTTTAGGAATACAGATGAACACCACAGAACCATTCAAAAGGCCCACAAAAATAATAATGATTTAACATGAAAGAATAATAGATTTGGTGGCGAATCCTTGCTAACTTCCACTTAAGGGTGCGTTTGTAAATTCGCTCTGGCTATCTACTCCGATTTCAGAGCACTCTCATCTGACTGTGCCAGAGTGCAGAATAGCTGAAGAATTTACGAACGCTCAACACCCGATGAATATGGCCGGTGTGAGTAAACCTCTGCAAAAAAAGCGTCATTAAATTGTTGCCAGCAGCACAGTTGCAGTCACCAACGCTCTGGATAACATAAAAACTGCCTAACCAGCTCTGCTAGGGTGAGAAAAATGGCCAGAGTGAGGTGTTCTCTCATTTGAGTCTGGAAGTAACTAGCAAGTTAGTCAACTTTAGCCAGTTAGCTTGGGTTCTTGACTGGCATTGTGAGGTCAGAACGCTCGGATCAAGCCTACTCCTCAGCCAGAGTGTCCAGTGTGCTCTCTGAGCGATCTGAGGGGGAAACGCTCTGTATTTACGAATGGACAATCTGACAATGCTCTGAATTTACTAATGCCTAGAGCGCACTCTGACACTCAAGAGTGAATTTACGAACGCACCCTAGTTATAAATGTATGTCAATGGGAGACTAAGGGCTCTATTTTCAACTGGCACTAGGGAGGTGCAAGTGTCATACGCACGTTACCTGACCTGTCTAAGATCAGTGATCTTGCGTTGAAGTGGGAGGGGTGCCAATATCCTCCTAACAATTCAGTCCTCCACCATATCAACGACAGATTCTTTATAGAGAATGTGTAGATATTCTTTATAGAGAATATATAGATATATTTTTTAAACACTACACACATTTAGGGAAGACACTGCATACAACTGACAGGAGACTCCTATTCTGTATAGAAGTGTGAACATTATGTGTTTAAAAGACATTTAGGCCTACATGTGCACACAGTGCCATGGAAAGCCCAGCCTATCAATAATGGGCTTGGCTCATGAGATTGCTTTGAAATACATATGAATCACCAAAGCTTTATCGAAAGATCAACTTAGGGAGGAGCAAAACAATGAGCCGATGTCCCCCTTTTAATTATTATTTTAGCCAGCTTCCATTATTATTTTGGATGTGCGTAAAACCCTCCATAGTCTACTTTAATATTATATGCCCACGGGGAGCAATTATGGTGCCTGTAACTGTATTTAGACAGAGCCTATTTAAAACTAGTTGTTTTGTTTTTATTAGAATTTCTGTCACATCTACTCCCGCCACTAGTCCTGGGATCCATCGTTACACACACCTGGCATCATTCATTACGCGCACCTACACATCATCATCATCAGACACACCTGGACTCCAGTACCTCACTTACTACTAGGGATGCTAGGGATATATCGGTGAACATATCGGAATCAGACGATATTAGCTAAAAATGCAAACATTTAAAGCTGATGTGTAAAACCGATGTCAAAGCTGACGTGCATACCTATTTAACGTGCAGTAATGGCGGCACGTAAAATTTGCGCAACACGTGAAACACAGCATTCATAACTTAGCCCACAACGTCTGCTGTGTGGATCGAGCAGTCAACAAGTCGATCAGTCATTTGAAAGAGTAAGAACATTTCAGCGAGACAACTCAAAAGGTGAAATCCGTCAATAAAAAAAAGCCAATATACTGGAATTCATTGCCTGTGACAATCAACTGTTCTCTGTCGTGGGTGATGTTGGCTTTCGCCGACTGGTCAAGCACAGGTTCTCAAGCACGCTATTTTTCAGATGTTGCCCTACCGGAGTTACACAGTAATGGCGTCACTGCTATTAGCTTCAAGACATACAGTGCCTTGCGAAAGTATTCGGCCCCCTTGAACTTTGCGACCTTTTGCCACATTTCAGGCTTCAAACATAAAGATATAAAACTGTATTTTTTTGTGAAGAATCAACAACAAGTGGGACACAATCATGAAGTGGAACAACATTTATTGGATATTTCAAACTCTTTTAACAAATCAAAAACTGAAAAATTGGGCGTGCAAAATTATTCAGCCCCTTTACTTTCAGTGCAGCAAACTCTCTCCAGAAGTTCAGTGAGGATCTCTGAATGATCCAATGTTGACCTAAATGACTAATGATGATAAATACAATCCACCTGTGTGTAATCAAGTCTCCGTATAAATGCACCTGCACTGTGATAGTCTCAGAGGTCCGTTAAAAGCGCAGAGAGCATCATGAAGAACAAGGAAAACACCAGGCAGGTCCGAGATACTGTTGTGAAGAAGTTTAAAGCCGGATTTGGATACAAAAAGATTTCCCAAGCTTTAAACATCCCAAGGAGCACTGTGCAAGCGATAATATTGAAATGGAAGGAGTATCAGACCACTGCAGATCTACCAAGACCTGGCCGTCCCTCTAAACTTTCAGCTCATACAAGGAGAAGACTGATCAGAGATGCAGCCAAGAGGCCCATGATCACTCTGGATGAACTGCAGAGATCTACAGCTGAGGTGGGAGACTCCGTCCATAGGACAACAATCAGTCGTATATTGCACAAATCTGGCCTTTATGGAAGAGTGGCAAGAAGAAAGCCATTTCTTAAAGATATCCATAAAAAGTGTTGTTTAAAGTTTGCCACAAGCCACCTGGGAGACACACCAAACATGTGGAAGAAGGTGCTCTGGTCAGATGAAACCAAAATTGAACTTTTTGGCAACAATGCAAAACGTTATGTTTGGCATAAAAGCAACACCGCTGAACACACCATCCCCACTGTCAAACATGGTGGTGGCAGCATCATGGTTTGGGCCTGCTTTTCTTCAGCAGGGACAGGGAAGATGGTTAAAATTGATGGAATGATGGATGGAGCCAAATACAGGACCATTCTGGAAGAAAACCTGATGGAGTCTGCAAAAGACCTGAGACTGGGACGGAGATTTGTCTTCCAACAAGACAATGATCCAAAACATAAAGCAAAATCTACAATGGAATGGTTCAAAAATAAACATATCCAGGTGTTAGAATGGCCAAGTCAAAGTCCAGACCTGAATCCAATCGAGAATCTGTGGAAAGAACTGAAAACTGCTGTTCACAAATGCTCTCCATCCAACCTCACTGAGCTCGAGCTGTTTTGCAAGGAGGAATGGGAAAAAATGTTAGTCTCTCGATGTGCAAAACTGATAGAGACATACCCCAAGTGACTTAAAGCTGTAATCGCAGCAAAAGGTGGCGCTACAAAGTATTAACTTAAGGGGGCTGAATAATTTTGCACGCCTAATTTTTCAGTTTTTGATTTGTTAAAAGAGTTTGAAATATCCAATAAATGTCGTTCCACTTCATGATTGTGTCCCACTTGTTGTTGATTCTTCACAAAAAAATACAGTTTCATATCTTTATGTTTGAAGCCTGAAATGTGGCAAAAGGTCGCAAAGTTCAAGGGGGCCGAATACTTTCGCAAGGCACTGTAGGTGGTAGTCATTGTCTCGGATTGGGAGCAATATTTAGGAAGCCTGTTTGGTGTTGGGTTTTGTGGGTGATTGTTCCTGTCTTTGGCGTTTGTTACACCATATAGGGCTGTTTTCGGTTTTTTCACATTTCTTGTTTTGTATATTGTTCATTTATCATCTTCATTAAAGATGTATAACAATAACCACACTGCGTTTTGGTCCGCCTCTCCTTCAACAGAAGAAAGCTGTGACACATACGTAAACGCCAACAAAATTATTTTTGATCAGTGTGGTTTGTGTGTGTGTGTGTAACCTTTATTTAACTAGGCAAGTTAAGAACAAATTCTTATTTACAATGATGGCCTACCCCGGCCAAAGCCGGACGACGCTGGGCCACTTGTGCACCGCCCTATGGGACTCCCAATCACTGCCGGATGTGATACAGCCTGGATTCGAAACAGGGACTGTAGTGACGCCTCTTGCATTGAGATGTCGTGCCTTAGGCCGCTGCGTCCATGTGTGTGTTAACTATTTAACTGTACTAGAATGCTTAAAAGGCCACTAAAATGATAAATATCGGTATCGTTTTTTTTGTTGTCAAGGAAAATAGCAGATATCGATATCGGCTAAAAATGTCACATCAGTGCATCACTCATTACCGTCCCTTTATCTGGCACTCCCTTAGGTTCTTTCCCCAGTCAGTATTGTTTGTGTTTCATGTCTATACGTTACTTGTGCTTGTTATATTGTTCGATGTTCCGTTTATTATTAAACTCACCACCTGCACTTGTTTGACTCCCAGCGTATATGTAACAATTTGATTAGAGTTATAGTATTTTTTTAAAAATTTGCCATGGATGTAAAGCACTCCGCACATCATCATTGTTAACGGTTGGAAAAATGGCAGAGAGTGAGACAGGGAATTGAGCTAATGGCAGTACAGTTGCAATGCTTAGCCATCTGAAACAGAGGCACCGTGAGACTCAAACCGTTGCTGGCAGCAGCGCAGGTCCCTGAAAACAGACATCTGACAGGCTCTTCACACAAAAGAAGTGCAATAATGGATGGCGTGAGAAAATGACACAGTGCTGATTATAGAAATGATTGCAGTTGATATGCAGCGGATGGAGAAATTGTGCAATGACTGCTCTGCAAGTACAAAGCGCGTGCTCTCAAACAGCCCATATGCGACCTTAACAATAGGGCTGAGACGGTCATGGAATTTTGGATGGCGGTAATTGGCCAGCCAAATGACTGCGGTCACCGTAATAACCATTTAAATGGCAACAACAAAACTAACGGGTGTTTACGCACATTTTCTCCCCTCCTCTGCTCCTGACTGGATGCGCTGGCATAGAAATAGAATGAATAGAACAAACGCCCCATTTCAAGACAGTGATGGCATAATGGGTGGATTGGCGGCCATTGCAAGTGTACCCATAGGAGCAAAGCAGGAAATAAAATATGTGCTATGATTTGTTAATTCAACAAAAAATACATTCCATTGCATGAGCCACATCAGTTAACATGATTTGAATTACCATTCTACATTACCATGGAACTTATTGCACCACAATACCAGGCAGCCATTGTGAGTGTACCCATGAGTTTACCAGTCAAATTGCTATGATTAGAGGTTCCAAGCACGTTCTATTCATTGTATTCGTATGTGCGCTGCTGTTGCATTGTGGGGGGTGTTGCCTAAGCAACCGAATACTTATTTGCTTGTTTCAGCAAGGAGCAACAAAGTTTCATCACGTTAAGAGTCCATTTTACAGGAGAAATGGACTCAACCGCACAAATGCACAGCAGTCCCATCTTCAGTCAGCTGTTTGTTCCAAACACACACAACAACAAAAATATTTAAAGGGTTATGACAATTATTTTATTTTCATGATGGTCTTCATCCATAACCGTGGGTTACGCGGTTATACAGTAATTGTGCCTGCCCAGGTTAACAACAGATTGTTAATGTTTATGGACACGCTGTCATACATCCACTGAAAAGAGCCATCACATTGATGAGAAGTGGGACATGAAGACCCATGTACTGACCAATGAGAACATGGAGAGGTGCAACACAGAGACAGCAGTAAGGTGAGCGCTGTCTGGTAGTCATGACAGCGGTAGAGTGAACTGCATTGCCCCTAGAGGTTATACGCAGGACCATATCTGCATTGTGAATTCACATGTAACTTTATGATTTTTTTCTCTCTCATCGTTTAAAACAAATATAAAGGAACCCTAAATCCACAATTTGAAGCAACCACATTTTTTGCCATGGAGCACATTCTGATTAGCCAGTGAGGGCGTCAAGCCTCGACACACCTACAACTTGTTTAGTCATCAAAACCCAGCCCTTTCAGGCCACCGCCAGCTACTGAGCCCATAATTCCGGTTGTGAAAATAACAAAAACATTTCTGACACCCCCCCCCCCCCCCCCCCCCCAACCTATAGCGCTATCGCCAGCGCTAAGATTTACCATTGCGTTAGGTTTGTTAAAATAGAGCCCTAAGTGAAAATGTGACTTATGTTTTGCCCCTCGGTGCATTAAACTCTGCAAAAAAAGAAACGTCCCCTTTTCAGGACCTTGTCTTTCAAAGATAATTAGTAAAAATCCAAATAACTTCACAGATCTTCATTGGAAAGGGTTGAAACACTGTTTTCCATGCTTGTTCAATGAAACATAATCAATTAATGAACATGCACCTGTGGAACGGTCGATAAGACAGGACAGACAGGACTGGCAAAAAGTGCTCTTCACTGACACGTCGCGTTTTTGTCTCACCTGGGGTGAGGGTCGGATTTGCGTTTCGTCGAAGGAATGAACATTACACCGAGGCCTATACTCTGGAGTGGGATTGATTTGGAGGTGGAGGATCTGTCATGGTCTGGGGCGGTGTGTCACAGCATCATCGGACTGAGCTTGTTGTCATTGCAGGCAATGTCAACGCTCTGCGTTACAGGGAAGACATCCTCCTTCCTCATGGGGTACCCTTCCTGCAGGCTCATCCTGAGATGACCCTGGGAACTTGCATGTGCCTTGGTGGAAGAGTGGGGTGACATCTCACAGCAAGAACTGGCAAATCTGGTGCAGTCCATGAGGAGATGCACTGTAGCACTTAATGCAGCTAGTGGCCACACCAGATACTGACTGTTACTTTTGATTTTGACCCCCCTTTTTTCAGGGACACATTATTCCATTTCTGTTAGTCACATGTCTGTGGAACTTGTTGAGTTTATGTCTCAGTTGGTGAATCTTGTTATGTTCATACAAATATTTACACATGTTAAGTTTGCTGAAAATAAACGCAGTTGTCAGTGAGAGGATGTTTCTTTTTTTGATGAGTTTATGTAATGTTGTATGAATAACCCACACATCAATACATGCATTCAAATCTATCTCACCTGAACTCGTGCTCGCTGACGACCTCTCCCAGGTACTCGATGATGAACTGGCCTGAGCGGAGGGGCTCCTTGGTGCGGATGCCCCAGCCCTTGCCCTCGGCACGGAAGCGCTCCAGGCACTGCACCCACTCATGCCTCTGGATGTGCTGGTTGTCACACTGCTCCCCGCAAGGACAAGTGCCGGGGGAGCACTCGGCAAAGCTCATCCTGAGGGAGTGGGAAAAAAATACTTATATTGCAGCCAAGTGGGAGACACCAAGATGATTTATTCATGTTAAATTAAATTCACATCTTGAGATGCTATTCCAAGGCAGATTTCTGAACATTTATGTAGAATTGAAGACCCTAGCAGGGTCAAAAGCGTTTTCCTTGTAGATAAACATAGCACGCCTGGGAGCATATACCAGTGTGTCGGTCTATTTTAGTCTCCAACACCAGTGTTTATACCTGTTGAGGCATTCGTCAAGGCAGCCTCTGTCGATGGCTTCCCCGGAAGGCCTGCAGTTACAGGTGGTGGCTTCATAACCCGAGACAGGCTTCACATCCACATAGACGTCTACAGTTACACAAGGCAAGGACATATACACAATAGCTTGACCAGACCATGGCAGCGTCCCAAATGGCACCCTGTTCCCTATATAGTGCACAACTTTTGACCAGGGGCCAATAGGGCTCTGGTCTAAAGTTGTGCATTATATAGGGAACAGGGTGCCATTTGGGACACAGCATTAAATAGCGTTTGGTTACATTATAATTTAAGCGACTGGATCTTAAGACTGTGTACTCACTTGATCTGATCTTTTTATAAAGGGGGACATCGGGCTTCTCGTAGAGCTAAAACCACCAAGAAATGTAGGTTATTAC
This sequence comes from Oncorhynchus mykiss, assembly GCF_013265735.2. Lineage (NCBI taxonomy): Eukaryota > Metazoa > Chordata > Actinopteri > Salmoniformes > Salmonidae > Oncorhynchus > Oncorhynchus mykiss. The sequence continues at coordinate 31,752,640 of NC_048582.1, forward strand.
ATCATAAGTAAAGTAGCCTTGTCCGAGCTAGAACTGCTCATAGTCCAGATCGCTAGTCTATCGCAGGCCTTACATCATAAAAGAGACAAATCCTTATATAGATTGGACAAATTCCTATTAAAGCTATTATAGCTTGTCGACTCTGAGGGGGAAAACACTTAGCAGTGATCACCTGGTCATGTTTCCACAGCCACAAGATGTCGTAAGGCAACTGGAAATCAATGCGCTTCTGTCTTAGGTACTTTCCTGAAAGGGGGAGAGAGAAATTAATGTCATGACAAAGTGTGTGTGTGTATGTGTGTGTGCTTGCAGGCAAGAACACTCACCGACATGGATAGGGGCAGGAAAAAGCCCATACTCGTGTTCCCCAGGTGTGTACTCCAGTTTCTCTTTCTTCATCTGCAGGAGCTGACTACGAGGACTGAAAGAAAAACAGGAACAAAACGAGAGTGAGATGTCCATATATGCCCTTAAATATTCCTGGTTTGACCTTTGGTAAGCAAACGGGTATATCCAGATTTGACATGTCTGTGTTTCTCTCTTATGGGACTCACTCTGCCGTCTTGTACACATCAGAGTAGAGCCCCGCCTTTTGGAACTTCTTCTTTGGAGGCCTGGCTGCTCTCTTTTCCCGTTGGCTGGTTATAGGCATGGGTGGAGCTTGTTCCATGGAGACGGTGCCCGGACATTCCGGGGAGGAGGGGCCATCTGGTTTCCCCTCCAGAGCACTGAAATAGAACAAAGAGTCAGTTTATAGTGATGACTGGCTTGATAGTCTCTCTCTCTATATATATATATACACACAGCTGCTAAAATCTAAGATTAGCGCTGCCTATGGAAGTAAACTGCAACATAATCACGGTTCTCCACTCTCATCGTTGAGGCTACAATCACGTGTTGGCCTGTAGTGGTGGTGGTTTTACCTGCGAAAGCGGTGCAGCTCCTCTTGGGTGAGCCAACCACTTCCTCCCTCCGCACTGGCCCTCATCCCCAAGCCACCCAGGTTCTCCTCCCTGTCCAGAGCTCGTTCCTCCACCTCCCCCCCTTCCTCCTCCTCCTCCTCCTCCCTATCTCTCTCCCAGTGCTTCCTCTTCTGGCCTTTCCTGAACTGGCCCTGGACAACCGACTCGATCGCGTCCGTCACAGTGTCCCCCTTCCACGCTCCTCCTCCACGTTCCCGGTGCCTGGTCTGGGTCACTTCGGCCAGAGGGGGCGGCGACGGGGGCGGGGAAGGCAAGGGATGCTTCCTGGGGCGCCCGGGGCCTCTCTTCTTGACCATGTTGTTGCCTGTCCTCGCCTGTCTCTGAAGCTTCTTTGCACGGAGGATCTTGTTGACGTGGTGCAGGCTGTGTTTAGAGGGCTGGGCCCGGTGGGAGTGGTGTGGCGGGGAGGCATCATTGTCCAGGCAGCAGCCCTGGGACGGCGAGTTGTGGCCACAGTGAGAGAGGCAGGCGGAGGAGGAAGAGTGGAACAGAGGAGGGTGGTGGTGGTGCTGCCTGAGGTGGTCCTCAGGGGTAGAGTGGTCGGCTCGGGTCTGGACACTTGATGTACCGCCTGCAAAGAAACAGACAAATAGAGAGAAGAGAGGGGAATTAGATGATGAACATAGGAATAAGCTGCAGCGTGACACTTATGAACGTATATTTATTATCCATTCCAAGCCCTAGCTTAGTTCCACTGTTAGGCCAACATATTTCCTCTGTCGGTCTTGTAATGCTATCTAATAATTATCAATGCTTAACCTTAAATTGAAAGGAAATTACTACATTTGCCATTGATATCCACTGCCAATTCCCTCACCAAAATGCAGCTCATTATGGATAAATATATAGGCTAAGCCCACCTCAGCAAACTGAAATACTATGTCACGTAATGAACAATGACTTCATACTTTTTCAGCTTTTCCTTTCAAGCCATAAAGTGTTGCATTTAGTCCATCACAGTGAACGGTCCTACTATAAGTAAAGACACCAAGCCACTCCAGCATCCCCCCTGCTGCCTCTCGACTCTTCCGGTTCACACTCCTGTGTGTGGTTTATCCCACCCTCTGCCTCCCTGCCTACTAGGCTACCTCCATGGTGGTGGTGACCGCAGAACGACCCTGTGTCCTGAGCTCTAATCCTGGATTACCCTGGCTGGGTTCAAACTACACCATGCCGCCTCACCAGGAGCCTTCCACCGAGCGAACCTGGCCTTCTTACACATAGAATACATACAAACTTATCTCAGTCAATGGCAGCCAGGCAGCTTGATGGAGCTGAATCATTACCCAAATCACCCAGTCTTCCCTGTTCATCTATATTAGCTGAGAGCAGGTGTAGTGTTTACACATTGATCTAAGACAGAGATGCACGCAGCCTTTCAGTTTGATAGCTTTTGATGGGGAAGCCTACCAAATATAGCCTGTAACAAAAAGCCCAGCTCAACTATCCCGGCGAATCAACTATTCTTATGGAAATAAAACATCTCGCTGGACATCCTACAAGGATACAATGACAATCACACAAAAGCAGGACCAGTTTAAGTAATTATGGGGGTTTTGCTGCCAAGCCCTTAATCACTGGTTAGGGCTATCTAATGTCAGGGCCGGTGGAGGGTAGATGTACATACAGGGGATGGCATTGTGTTCCTCCAAGGGATTTCTAAAGGATAAATTTAACCAATTAGGCACGAGGGGGTGTGGTATATGGTCAATATACGACGGCTAAGGACTGTTCTTGGGCACGCCGCAACACAGAGTGCCTGGATACAGCAGTCAGCTGTGGTATATTGGCCATATACAACGAACCCCCGAGGTGCCTAATTGCTATTATAAACTGGTTGCCAACGTAATTAAAACAGCAAAAAGTCATTTTTGGTCCTACCCGTGGTATACGGTCTAATATACCATGGCTTTCAGCCAAATCAGCATTCAGGGCTCGAACCACCCCGTTTATAATGAGTCATTGAACACTGAGATTCAGCAGAGATATCTTGAAATTGGCCTGGTATGCATAACCATGAGTGAGAGTATTGATTCCAGGGTTTTGTTTCCATGTAGTGACCACTTTACAAACCACCATATGGCATAGTGAGCACTGAACACGGCGTGCGTCCCAAATGGCACCCTGTACCCTTTATAGTGCATTACTTCTGACCAGAGCCCTGGTTAAAAGTAGTGTGCTTTATGGGAAATAGGGTGCCATTTGGGACGCACCCCGTGTTCAGTGCTCGCTATGCCATATGGTGGTTTGTAAAGTGGTCACTACATGGAAACAAAACCCTGGAATCAATACTGTCACTCGTGGTTATGCATACCAGGCCAATTTCACTACTTATTGCCAAGAAATGAAGCTAAGCGGACATCATCCAAACAAAATAGAAAGCTGAATTCTTGAGGCACTAGCAGCAGAACTTTTTTTTTAAGTAAATTTGGTACACAATTCAATAACCTTCACAATGTCAGATTCAATTTGGGTTCAATTCCAAAGAAGTACAAAGAAAGATTTTGGTGCAGAAATCACATTCAGAGCAATAGCACAGGGATTTTAATTTGAGGGTATTTTGATCCATATCGGGCGAACCGTTAATAAATGACAGTAGTTTCTGTACATCATCCCCCCCATTTTGGGAAAAATTCACTTATATGTGTATTAAAGTAGTCAAGTGTAGTATTTGGTCCCATATTCCTAGCATGCAATTATTACATTGTGACTACAAACTTGTTGGATGCATTTGCTGTTTGTTTTGGTTGTGTTTCAGATTATTTTGTGCCCAACAGAAATTAATAATGTAGTGTCATTTTTAATGTATACTGAACAAAAATAAAATGTAACATGCAACAATTTCAAAGTTTTTACTGAGTTACAGTTCATATGAGGAAATCAGTCAATTGGAATAAATTCATTAGGCCCTAATCTATGGATTTCACATGACTGGGCAGGGGAACTTGGTAGCCAGGTCAACCTGGCTGATAGCCAGCAGGTGAAGAAGATGGATGTGGAGGTCCTCGGCTGGCGTGGTTACACGTGGTCTTCGGTTGAGGCCAGTTGGACATACTGCCAAATTTTCTAAAACGACGTTGAAGGTGACTTAAGGTAGAGAAATGAACATTAAATTATCTAGCAATAACTCTGGTAGATATTCCTGCAGTCAGCATGCCAATTGCACGCTCTTTCAAAACTTGAGAAATCTGTGGCAGTGTGTTGTGTGACAAAAATGCACATTTTACAGTGGTCTTTAGTGTCCCCAGCACAAGCTGCACCTGTGTAATGATCATGCTGATTAATCAGCCTGTCAGGTGGATGGATTATCTTGGCAATGGAAAAATCCTCCCTAACAGGAATGTAAACAAATTTGTGCACAAAATGTGAGAGAAATAAGCTTTTGGTGCATATGGAACATTTTTCCATTCAGCTCATGAAACATGGGACCCAACACTTTATATGCTGTGTTTATATTCCTGTAAATATAGAGAAATATGCAACACTTTACATGTTGCTTTTATATTTCTGTAAATATACAAAAATATGCAACACTTTACATGCTGCGTTTATATTTCTGTTCAGTGTAAATAAGAATAGAGTAGGTTTCTAAACACTTTTACATGAATGTGGATGCCACCATTATGATGGATAATCCTGAATGAATCATGAATAATGATGAGTGAGAAAGTTATAAAAGTGACTCCAAAATGACACAATACATTATTTACCATTAATTTATATTGGGCACAAAATAATCTAAAACACAACCAAAACAAACAGAAAATGCATCCAACAAGTTTGTAAATGAAAGCTGACAGTCTACACTAACCTTTAGTCATTGTATCATTTAAAATCCAAAGTGCTGGAGTACAGAGTCAAAACAAACTAAACATTTTCACTGTCCTAATACTTTTGGAGCTCACTGTATTTCAGCATATCGCTCTCTAACAGAAAGCCCTGTCACAATTACTCACCCATCTCTCTCCTCTCTGCTAACGTGGAGTGCTCCTTTCTCAGCATCCGCTCCATCCGGGTGAAGTTAGAACTCTCTGCCGCCCCTCCCTTCCTGACTCGGCCTCCTCTCAGCAAGGTAGGGGTCAGGGCGGTGGCGAACAGGTTGGTGTGGTGCGGGGGGTCCTGGGACTTGGGATCCGCCTCGTCTGTGGGTGTGAGGGGCTCCTCGTCTTCCTCCTCGCTGTCTGAGCAGCCAGCTGGATCTTCTCCCTGACCGTCTGTGAACGGGCCCTGGCCGACAGCTGCGGGGTTCCGGGAGAGCTTAGCGTAGTCTGCCTCGGAGCTGCCCATCCTGAACCAGGACTCGACGTGTTGGTGGCCCCTGGGCCTGGCACTGCCCTGGGCCAGGCGAGAGGGCCCCAGGAAAGACAGGGATGTCTCCTTGCGCTTGTACCTCTCGGCTGAGGAAGAGGAAGACGAGGAAGGAGAGTTGGCCGAGGTGGCCGTGGCTTGTTTGTTGGCACTGGTGGTAGTAGGGGTGGAGTCTCTTCCAAAGCGACACCGCTGCAGAGATTCGGCCATTCCGGCCCCGCGTTCTCCCCTTCCTGACCCCGGGCTCTCGGAAATTTCGGCTCCGCCTCGGCTCTCTCCTCCTCCCTCTTCCCCGTCGTCCTCTGCGCAGCGCTCTTGATGTTTGTGTCTGTGTTTGTGTTTGTGATGCCAGCCGAACGACAGCTCTGAGGACATTGCCGGGTAGAGCACGGGAGACCGGCCCCCACCCAGGAACTCCTGTCTCAGCAGCTTGTGTTTCTTCTTGTGAAATTTGGAGGGGTTGAGAAGGAGGTGTGACGGGTGGTGGTGGTGCACGTAGGACGGGGGAGGTGGTGGGGGGAAGGAGGGGGAGTGATGGGAGTGGTGGGATGGAGCAGAGTGGGAGTTCTGGTGATGGGGGTACAGGGCACTGGCTGGGGGGTATCCTCTGTAGTAGCCCAGACCAAGGGGACCAGAGGAGTATGGAACACTGTAGGATGGGTGGTAGAACCCACCGCTAGATAGCGGGAACCCCAGCCCATGAACGAATGGTACGTCTGACATGGACTCCCGCAGCTTGGGAGGGCGCCCGCGTTTCTTCTTCAGGTCTGGCTTGCGGACGTAGTGCAGAGAGTCACAGGGGTACGAGGGGTGGGGGGAGTAGTAGCCGCTGAAGTTTATCCTGAAGATGGTTGGAAGCAGGTCTCTGTGCAGGTAGTGATGCGGAGGGGGGCCGCCAGCGCCTCCTATGGCCCCAGTGGCCCTGCCTACCGACCCTGGTACTCTGCCCGCCCCCGCAGCTCCCGGGGGCATCCCCAGCCCACTGCCCAGCCTGAGCGCAGGGGTGCGGTGCGCTATCCTGATCTCACTCAGCCTCACCACAATCTCATCCAGCTCTGCCAGGAAGTCGGGGTCCTGGCGCCGGGAACGCAGCTGCAGGTACTTCTTCTTGCGTTTGCGCTTCTGCCTCTTTAGCTTGTCATAACCCGGGCAGCCGTGGCTCCGGCGCTTGCATTTGTGCTTGTGTTTCTCTTTGTGGCCCACTAGTGCAGAGGGAGGGGTCGCCAGTAGGGGCCTGCGGGGGTCTGGTGAGGACCTCGCCCCCAGTGGTGACGGAGAGGGCGAGGGGTGCTCCAGCAGCACTGACGACGAGTGTCTTAGTCCACCGCGAGGGTTTATCCCAACCCCTACCCCCACGGCTGAGCCCATCACCCCTGGCATTAGCAGTCCACTGGCCATGCCAGGTGGTATCCCCACGCTACCTAGGCCACTTGCCCCACCGGCCTTCTCACCCCGGTCAGAAGTGCTGTTGTTGTCTGTTCCTATGCCGCTGTCGCTGGGTACAGTCTCCTCACTGTGAGACTCACTGACAGGAGAGGGGGTGGCTTCCTTCAGCTCACTCAGAGGTGCAGGGGAGGTGGGGTGGAGGGGTCTAGGAGGGGATAGCTTACGGTAGTGGTAGTGCTGCCTGTAATGATGGTGGTGGTGATGGTAGCCACGGCACGACTTCTTCTGGGAGGCCACGGCAGCCGAGGAGCCCAGAGGGCCCAGAGTGCGAGGGGAGGGGGCTGAGAACGTCGGGGGAGGGAAGGGGAATGAGTGATGGCCGTGGCTGTGGAAGTGCGGGTGCGTCAGGAAGTGCACTGCCCCTGGCGCCACAAAGCAGGAGTCACTGATGGGGCTCTGGCCTCCGCTGGACTGGGAGAGCGAGGGGGAGGGGAACACCTCGGCAGACGGGAGCTGGTGCTGCGGCTGAGACTGATGGTGGTGGAGGGGCGACGTGGTGTTTGGGGACAGGAAAGGCCCCTCAGTGGGTGATGTTGGAGCTGCCAACGAGGGATTTGTTGGCGCTTTAGGTTTGCGCCCTCTCCTTTTCCCCATGTATATCGTCCCCTTTTTGCTAACGTTGATCTGGGGTCCCAGTTTGCCTCCGAAAGAAGCAGCCAAGGAGGATAGAGACTGGGTTGCAGCTGCTACCTGGCCCACCACCCCACTGGCAGTTCCTCTGGGGGGCTCCTGCTCTGGTCCGGACCCTGGTCCTAATAGGATCTGGCTAAGGAACCGTTTGCGTTTGACACTCTTCATCTTATTGATCTTGCCTATGATAGTCTTCATGATGAGCTGCCCGTTGCCCTTGTTCCGGAACTGTTTCCCATCCCCCGCTTCCGGTGCCAGAGTGGGGGGCTGACCCTCCTGCGGCAAGGTCGGGGGCAGACGTTTGGGTCGCCCCCGCTTCCTGGGCATAGGTTTGGGAGGATTCAGATCTACCTCTGGGTGGAGAACAGGGGGGTCCTGCTCCTCTTTTGACCTGTGTAAAGAAAATACCTTAGAAGGGGCCAGCTTGTGAGGGGGACGTCCCCGAGTGGGGGCATCCAGCCTTGGCATTTTAGACTTGGGCCGTCCCCTTTTCCTGGCTGGCTGAGGAAAGAGTTGAGACATGGCAGGAGGCTTGACCTTATTGGGGTTAGGAGGCCGTCCTACAGGCCTGCGTATGGGCGGGGGAGTATCAAGGCCTGAGGAGGATAAAGGCATGATGGTTTCGCACTGGTCAACAGGGCTGTACTGGCCCGCCCTCTGTGTCCGGTTCACTACTCTGGTCCAGCGGGGCTTTCTGCCTCGCCGCTTCTTCAGGGGTTTGTTCTCATGCTCTGGGGGCGAGCCCGGTGACTCGTCTCCAGGGGACTCGTCTCTGAGAGGAGGGGGTGAATGGTTGCCGGCGGGCTCTGGTGGCGAGGCAGTCCGTCTCACAGACTCCGGGGGACTGGAGGTACCACTGGTGTGACCATCTCTTTCCCTGTTGGGACTGCGTTTATTGGGGTTGGGATTGCATTTAATGGGGTTGGGACTGCGTTTACTGGGGCTCAAGCTCTTGCCTCTCTCCCCTTTGAGTGACTGATTAGCCCCCTTGTCCTTGGCCTCCTGCTTGCCTAATGCTGAAGGAAGGGAGCATTTGGTTAAGTCTCTGGGGCCGACCCGGTCACGCTCCTGCTCCCTCTCCCTCTCACTGCTCTCCCTCTCCTCTGCCTGGGAGGGACTGTCTCGGTCTCGGGAGTGGTGTCCTTGAGAGGCAGGGGAGCCCTGGCGACTTGGCCCGCTCCCCGTCCTCTTCTCTGAAGAGGAGCAGGATGACAAACGAGGTGGTGATGAGGAAGAGGAGGAGACAGAGTGAAGCGGTGGGCAGTGAGTAAGACGTGACTGTAGTGGCTTCGCGCCATTACTGTTGCTGTCGTTGTTGTCCTTTGAAATTGTTGCCAGGCGGTTATTGCCGCCACCGTAACTTAATGTAGGGCTGCTGCTGCGACTGCTGTTGCTGTTGTTGCTGCTGCCAGACTTGCTGGCCCCATCTGCCTCCTCTTTCCCAGGCGGGGTGGATGACTTCTCCAAAACATTGTCTTTATTGTTCCGGGAGCCATAGGGGCGGCCAGGAGGGCGCGAGACGGGAGGGGGTGGAGCTAGGTGGACCGCTCTAGAATAGGTCGCCCTGTTGGCCATAGCGCGGTCTCGCTGCTTTGGGGTGGGGGCCATAAAGTTAGAAGTGGTGTGGGTGGTGGGAGAGGAAGTAGTTTTGGGGGGTTTCACCTTGGTGGACTTAGAGGGAGGGCAGGTGGCGATGAGTTGCGCTAGTTTCTCAGTGACAGTAGGAGCCCCCCAACTAGAAACACCCCGGTCCTTCTCCCTCAGACCCTCACTGCTGTAAGTGTACCCAGAGGGTTTAGTAGCAGCTTCCACGCTGGGTTCCGGTGATGGGGGCGCAGGAAGGGAGGGCGAGGAGGTAGGAGACTTGGTTTGGGGCATGGGCGTCTTCTTCCCAGAGGCATGGTGCGTTTTGCCGTCTGCCAAAGGACGATGAAGATTCAGCGGTCTCTCCGTAGAGGCGGCAGATTTCCCGTCCGACTTCGCCTCAGATTTGTCCGACTTGCAGGCCAGTTTTGGAAGACCCTGCGAAAAGAGAATGCAAATATTAAAATCTAAAAGGCCATTGATTGCAGATAGATCACAGAAAGGTAGTTCCCAGAAAGGTATTGTTGTGTTTCACTAAAAAGCTTCTTTTTTTATTAATTTTTTTATAAATGTCTGACTATTTTGACATTTGTAATCTTCTGATATGTATCCAAACCCAGGCAATGCTTTCTGGTAATTATCTAAAAGTGAAAACCTAATCAAATTTTTCTCAAAAAGAAGCATTTGAAAACCACATAAAGCATGCTAAAAGCCAACCCTGTCAATAAGGCAACCTAGACAGTCTATATGAAATCCAGTCAGGTTTTGTTTCTCCCTATGTAAACTGTAGTTCATTGATTTGAATTTCCTGTCCTCTACTGCTTCTCAGTTCTGCCCAGAGGGGAAGATCCTGTTCCTAGTTAGCTACCATCCTGTAGGTTTTTGCTCTAATCCTAATCTAGCCCACTTCATTCTAATAATTAGCTGGTTGAATAGTTAAATCAGGTTAGCTATAGCTGAGGTTGGATCAAAAACCTCCAGGAGGGTAGCTCTCCAGGAACAGAGTTGGAGAGCACTGCTCTAAACTCAAAACGTATTCGGGACAGACAAGGACAGAGCAGAGCAGAGAATAGAGAAGAGAAGCAGGGAATGATTGGAAGGGGAGACAAGCCAGAATGGGACACAAAGTGAATACATTCAAAGAAACTGAGATGATTGTGTAAAATATGAAGCAAATTGACTTTACAAGTAACAAATATAATTTGTGAATTCAAACCAGTGAAACAGTGTTGGAAGAATTGGAAATGTTCTCATATGTGTGAACTGGCTGTCAGTATTGCTTTGCCTATTTTTGGCACAGTCCAAAGCCAGACACGTCTTGTGCAATTTCTAATAGTCTCTTTGGAAAGGATTCCTTGTTTGACAGGGATATGTTTTTTTTAATCAACGTCCTAGAATAATACATGCTTTCCTTGCTTACCCGTTTAGCTGGAGCACTCCCATTCACTGGACTGGGTGAAGTGGTGGAAGGAGCAGGAACAGGTAGAGGAGGAGTAGGGGCAGCAGCAGAGGGAGATGAAGACAATGGGATGGGTCGGTTCATGCCAGGACTCTGCTCTCTCTCCCTGCCGTGCGGAGGACTCTGGGTCTGGTTGCCCCCGTCGCCTGTCCCAACTCCTCCGCGGCTCCCCCGGCCACCTCCGCGCCCGCTTGGTCTCACGGTAGCCCTGAAGGCCGGCCGACACACGTAGTTCTCCAGAATCTTGGGCGGCTTCTTCATGCGTTTTGCCTGCAGGCCAATCTTGAGTTTGACATTGCCCTCATGGAGGCTAGTCTCTTTGACAGAGAACTGTGGTGGCTGCTGCTCACCGGAGCCCCCTCCTCCACCTGCAGCAGAACAGGAGTCCCTCTGCGACCTCTCTCTCTCCTCCTTCTTCTCCTCCTCCTCATCTTTCTTCCCACCTCCTCCTTCCTTCTCTCGCTCTCCTGGGGGAGCAGTGGTGAGGAGGGGGGGTGGAGTAGCAGGCCCCCCCTGAGTCCTCTGATCCATCAGAGATTTAGGGGGTGAGGGGTGATTAGGGAGGGATGTTTGGGACGCCAGGTACAGTTTCTAGGGAAAAGCCGTGGTGCAGAAGGAGACGGGATAGGGGTGAAGGGGGAAAGGGGATATTGGGGAAGCTGAAAAGCAATCCTTGTTTGGTGGCTTTGCTCCTTTCCTGGCTGCCCAGCCCTCTTTCTCCGTCCTTCAAGCTGTAGAGAGAAAGACAAGTAGAGATGGGAGGGGGTAGGACAGGGTGGGGAATAGTAAAGACAAGAGTTTGATATTAGTCAACAGATAACAGAAGAGATTTTATCAAAAACAAAATACCTTTCTAAGCACTGCAAGGCATCCTTTACCATAGTGAGGAAGATGAGACAAAGGTGAAATATTTGTATCATCTATTTGCTTAGTGGCTGCCCTTCATCTCTAGGTGACTTTTTATGGATGTGTTCATCCTTACAGCTTCCCTCAATCTGTGACCTATTTAGACAAATGGGCATCTATTCGACAAGAGAGGTGTAGTTCTGGTGCTCAAGAACTAAATAACAGCCATCCTCCTGTGAACTACAACTCCCAACAGCCCTCCAGGTCTGTATGCCACTATCAAGCGTATCAGACTAGGAGTGCTGGTTTAGGTTCAGTTTTTACATGGACAGTGGGGACCTGATCCTAGATCAGCACTGGCTTCTGCATTCTGACCCTCAGATATAGTTACAGAGTATTATGGATACTGTAGTACATCATGCTACAGACCCCACCACCAGTACCCAGGTTATTTGTGATAAGCTGCTAAATGAACCATCCCCCAAGGATCTCTTGTTTGATCAAAAATGTGTCTCATAACGCTCACAGTGTAGTGCTGCGGCAAAGTTCCCATTTGGAGGAGGGAAGTGTCCGTATGAGAGAAATGGTCTGCTCCGGCTCCCTACGTCCACTGAGTGATTTAATGCGGGCTCGCCCAAAGCAGGTGCTTTCTCCGAGTGAAGTCATTTGGAGGCGATTCATAACTGTGACCTCAGCACATTGGGCTCTCTGGGGGACAGAGGATGCGGCCGATGTTCCCAACCACTCTGGAGCAGCCAATAAGAGGGAGCGGGAGAGAGCAGCATGCTGACAGTTTCTGTGTGCCTGCCCTACTGTGGCAGAAAGCACTAACAAATTCACTTAGTGGAGCCAGAGCGTGCGTCGGGTAAGTCATCCGATAAAGCAGTCAGAGAGCTAAAATCGACAATGTTCAGAAGCTTGCGAGACTACTTGTTCTGGATTGTTTTACTAGTAGCTAGTAGGGCTTGGGGGAGGCAGACGTTTTCTGCAGAATCACAATAACTGTGGTCCAGAACTTGGAGTCTTGCCTGTGTTTCCCCACACCCACTTCTCTATGTTTACTTCAATTACTCAGTCCATTTCGCCTCAAACTTCCACCACATACACTGCTGCTACTCGCTGTTTATTATCTATGCATAGTCACTTTACCCCTACCTACATGTACAAATTACCTCGACTAACCTGTATTTTGTCTTACTTTTTATTTTATTTTTTACTTTAGTTTTAGTAAATATTTTCTTAACTCTATTTCTTGAACTGCATTGTTGGTTAAGGGCTTGTAAGTAAGAATTTGTATCAGCACGTGACAAATACAATTTGATTTGACATACATTACTCAAATCACACCTCCCTCCTGAGGGCTCCTGAGTGGGGCAGCGGTCTAAGGCACTACATCTCAGTGCTAGAGGGAGGTGTATAATTGGCCCAGCATCGTCCGGGTTTGGCTGGTGTAGGCCGTCACTGTAAATAAGAATTTGTTCTTAACTGACTTGCCTAGTTAAATAAAGGCTAAATGTCAAAAATAAAACCTTGCTCCCTTTCACTCTAGGAACAGCAGACAAACTTGAGTTGCTGTTTTCCTACTAATCGAAAACACATCTCTCCCCTTTCCCCATGTCCTCCACTCTTTGACAATCATTCCCCTCTTTCTTCGATACTCGCTGCTTCAAGAAGTGTTAGTGTGTGTTCACATTCATTTTGCAGCTTCCGCTGATCTGACTGCTGGTATGCCAAAAATAAGCTGCTGTAGTAGCAAGGGATGTAAATGGCTATTGACAAGACTAGAGTAAAGCCTGACAAGTTAGTCAAAACATCTCTCATACAGTCATACAAGGTGTTTTGTTTGAACAGAACTACACTATGCCCATTACCTAGTTTAATATTTCCAATCAGACTGACCAAAGATCATACTTTTTTTCTCTTTTTGCATATTAGGCCTACATCGCAATATATCAAAATGCTGATGGAGAGCAGCTCTAATGTGTCCCTCTCTGCCCCTACACTAATGGTCATTCTCTGGTCAGTGGGACAGTTATTCTCAGGACAGTGAAATTATGTATTAGCCTACTACTCTAGAGATACAATTAACATTCAGAAAGATTACGCCTACTAATGTTACAGAAGGAAATGTCACATTCTTTCTATTAGGGTACATATCAACGTAGAGCTAATGTCATATGCACATAAAGAGATTTAGTAAAGTGATGTGGGGAATATTCCTTTTCCTACCAAAAAAGGAGAAGTTGGAGACCAAAAAATAATTTCCAAACCAGGAAACAGCAGGTGACAAGAGAGCAAAGGGGAGGAATTACAGAATTCGCAGGAGAAACTCTTCATAGAATGACAACGACCGAGAAATTCGGTGAAATGGGAACATAGTAAACCATTTGGAAAGCCCCCTCCCCTCTCTCTCTCTCCTTCCCTCCTTTAGCACACGTTAATAACTTCTGATTTCCCAATGGCGTAGTATTGAAAGCAGCCTCGATAGCATTCTCAGGACAGGTCCGATCTCTAAAGGTTTTCAATTTGAAATCATCATTGGCCGTTGACTCAGTCAATTATTATACATCTTTCCAAACTGTTATTAGTTATTACAATAAACGAGACCAAAGCCTCAACAACAACAGCAGGTGATGTGATCTTTACCTATGTGTTGTTGGTAATAGACAGAGTAGCTAGACTGCTTACTTCCTAAATTCACAACAAAACGACTACCGAAGGACGTGACAAAACCAAAAAGACCATGGTTTCTGATTTTTCAGAAGATTCATGATAAATCGGGGTCCCATACCACTGTATCATCATTAGCCCAAAACAAGTTCACTCAAATGATTTTGCCCGAGGTCCTTCGGGTTAGGCAGCGTGCCCCCTATGCCAATCATCCTGTTGGATGCATTTGTTGTAAGTAGCCTACAATAGAAGTGCAGTAAACCATGAATAAAATAAGGCTAATTGAGGATGATACTCTGACTGAATATGTCCAGGTTATGTGAAAAAGTGTGCCTGTATAACATTGTGGACAGGAGCAAATAATAAAGTTGGACAATAGTCTGTAAATCTTTCAGATGATGCATTCACTCACCTCCGTAGGAGTCCAAAAAGTGAGCAGCCTACATCCTTATCTCTTTACAGTATATCCACGTTTTGTACTATACTTCAGCACCCCTAATAACAGACTCTTATTTCCCTAACTTAAAGGGAAAGTTCACCACGTTTCAATCTCATTTTCTTTATCTCCAGCACAATACCAGTGTCAACATATGTGCACATTTCAATATTTTGTAGGAAAAAATAATCCACCCTGTGATGTAACATAAGCATATTTTTTGGGACCTTTTATATTTTTTACCACAGATCCGTGCTGTTTTGACATATGTAGACACTGGCTTGGTGCTGGAGATGATGAATTGGAGATTGAAAGGTGGCAGAATTACCCTTTAACCTACTAGTAAACTATAGATAGCCTTGCTACACATACTGTAACGACGGAGTTAAAATTATTAAGATTGTCCATTTTCAACATCGTTTGGCCATATCAACACATCCACATCGCAAATGGTCCTTGCTATCCGGGATCATTGAGACTTCCCTACCCCGTTGAAGTTGAAAATGGTTAGGGTTGGATACGGGTTATGGTTCGGGTACGAACGTCCCAAGGATTCTGGATAACATTAATCCTTCGCAAATAGCCTAACACGGTTTCAAAACATATCCTTGTGACGATTTATGTTAATTTGATTTACAAATACGTGCAATGTAAAAGGGCCGAACACCTCTTTACAATATCAAATCACCTCGTGCAATAACGTTTGATCGTTATGCGCTGTAACGATGGGTGTGGGGGAATTGTGAGCCCAAGAGCTATCCATCAAAACACATATTGCATAATAAAGATTGATCTTATGGGTTGACAATATCAACATCTACAATAGTCGCTAAATCTTTCACATTATGCATCCACTCACCTCCGTAGGAGTACAACAGTGTTCACATTATGTGGATCAAAATCCTCCCTTCGTGCGTATCAACATGGTCGCCACAGTATTTATGTTCCCAACTGCTGATTTGTCAAAAACGCAGATGACAGAAATGTCAAAATTATACCTCCATTCCGATTTTGGGAGATCAATTATGAATTCAGACATGTACCCATTTCAAACTCTTTTGCATCTACTGCGAACGTTTCGACTTGATAATAGCACTGCTATTACTAAATAGCTAACAAGCTAATATTGTAGTTATAGTTTAGCAGTGACCCCAACCGACGTCCTAACGCATGAGAATGTTGCTTACAAGAAAAAAATAACCAAAAACAGAAAGTTATTAGACAGACGCCAAAAGACGATACATTATTACCAATTCTAGAAAAAACAATTTTTGGAACGAGGTAACAAAATATTGCCGTGCTGTAGTGACTTGATACAATGTATACATTCAAAGAGAACGATGTAAATGTTGTAACAAGCTATTTATCGGTCGTCCAATAATAACCTATGTTACATTGTATCAATGGTGCTCACTAGCAAGCCGTCATCTGGGCTGCCTTGCTATGATAACTTGGATTTCTAGCAACGTGGCCGTACTTGTGGGAAATGTATCCATCTGACAGTGTTACATCATTTGATAGTCTCCGTTTTGTTTCATAAAGTTCACGAATAAGGAAAAACAAACTAAACCAAATAACTGAATAACCTGTCATTTTCGCTTAGCCACTCGTGCTAGCTTTGTAGCTGAAGCTAAACTATGACGGCTAACGATGCAATTACATTTAGCTAACAAGCTAGCAAGTCAGCTAGTTAAGACATGCCTTAGAATAGTCTTCTATCGAAGGAGTAAAGACAAATCCAATAGCAAAGAGGCTAGCAATATTTAAGGAAGCAGATAGATTTAAATAAAATAGATGCAGCGCTGTGTACGTTATAAAAAAAACACGAACTGTCAACAAAATGGCGGCTGCGTTGAATCAAGAGACCCGAAATGGATCTCCCTCTATTTCTTCCCCCTCGACGTTTTTTTTCCTCACACAGCAATTGGTATCTTTGATATCCCCAAACACGACTGGACTCTTCTCCAACACAAGGTTAGCTGAGCCGAGACGTGTCGGAATGGGCCTCGGTCATTAATCGGGCCTCCATGTCTGCTAAGCCCGTATAGTTTATGTCAGTACAACACGGGCATTCTCAGTCACACATGGAGGGAGGGAAGGAGACGGGCAGCGGGGTGAGGGTCGTCACTAGTTAAGACAGACATAAAGTCATGAACCCCGCCAAAAATATAAATTTCTACAATTTATCTTTTTAAAATCGGATTTTAAACCTAAGCCTAACCACACTGCTACCCTTATGACTAACCCGAAATGAAGACCAAAAAACACATTTTTGTTTTCAAAGATTTTTACAATATAGCCAATTTACTTTGTGCCTGTGTTATCTAATGCGAACCTGGGAGGGAGGAGGCAGAGGTCGTATGGTAGGCTACTTTCTCCAGGCGGTGTTACACAAAATGCCCCTATTATTATTTTATTTTTGTCTTTTGATTCTGAAAGTGAAATTAAGAACTGCTGCAACAACGGCGTATCAATGCACTACGTGAACTGGAAGAAGAGATTCAACTTTCATGTTGTCTCTGTGGAATATACCCTAATTGACCTATTATTATGCATAATTGACAACCTTTCACGAGAAAACGAAAGGCAGTGTTTGTGTGCGCTCTTGGATATGTTTATCCAAAATTAAGCGTCTAGACTCCCGTTGGACTCAAATTTAGAGGCGGGATGTAAATCTGTCTATTTAGAATTATAATCCAGTTGCCTTTGTTAAAAATTCAGAAAGCGTTTAATCCAATTTTAATTTGTCAATTTAGTTCGATCATGCAAACTCTTGCTTATCATTGGTCCTTGTCTTAAAATAAGCGGGACTGGGAGATGGCCTTTATGGACCCTGAGCAAAAGTTGTGCACTGTGTAGAGAATTAGGTGCCATTTGGGACATTATCTGGGACTAGGCGCTCAATGGGTAGAGTGAAGGACATGTAGTATTCAATGACACTGCTTTTCACTCCTGCTTTATGAATTTTACCATTTTTATTATCTTCAATCTTATCACCTCATTGCCAGTCGGATGTATTCGTTAACAAACATATACAGTGCCAGTCAAAAGTTTGGACACACCTACTCATCTACATTGTAAAATAATAGTAAAGACATCCAAACTATGAAATAACACATGGAATCATGTAGTAACCAAAAACGTGTTAAACAAAAATATATTTTAGATTCTTCAAAGTTGCCACTCTTTGCCTTGATGACAGCTTTGTACACTCTTGGCATTATCTCAACCAGCTTCACCTGGAATGATTTTCCAACAGTCCTGAAGAGTTCCCACATATGCTGAGCACTTGTTGGCTGCTTTACCTTCACTCTGTGGGCCAACTCATCCCAAACCATCTCAATTGGGTTGAGGTCAGGTGATTGTGGAGGCCAGGTCATCTGATGCAGCACTCCATCACTCTTCTTCTTGGTCAAATAGCCCTTACACAACCTGGAGGTGTGTTGGGTCATTGTCCTGTTGAAAAACAAATGATAGTCCAACTAAGTGAAAACAAGATGGGATGGTGTATCGCTGCAGAATGCTGTGGAAGCCATGGTGGTTAAGTGTGCATTAAATTCTAATTAAATCACAGTGTCACCAGCAAAGCAGCTCCACACCACCACACCTCCTCCTCCATGCTTCACGGTGGGAACCACACATGCGGAGATCATCCATTCACCTACTCTGCGTTTCACAAAGACATGGCGGTTGGATCCAATCATTTCAAATTTGAACTCATCAGACCAAGGACAGATTTCCACCAGTTTAATGTCCATTGCTTGTGTTTCTTGGCCCAAGCAAGTCTCTTCTTCTTATTGGTGTCCTTTATTAGTGGTTTGTTTGCAGCAATTCAACCATGAAGGCCTGATTAACGCAGTTTCCTCTGAACAGTTGATGTTTAGATGTGTCTGTTACTTGAACTCTGTGAAACATTTATTTGAGCTGCAATTTCTGAGGCTGGTAACTCTAATGAACTTATCATCTGCAGCAGAGGTAACTCTGGGTTTTCCTTTCCTGTGGCGGTCCTCATGAGAGCCAGTTTCAACATAGCGCTTGATGGTTTTTGTGACTGCACTTGGAGCTTTTGAAACTTTCAAAGTTGGACTGATGGACTGTCGTTTCTCTTTGTTTATTTGAGCTGTTCTTGCCATAATATGGACTTGGTCTTTTACCAAATAGGGCTATCTTCTGTATACCACCCCTACCTTGTCACAACACAACTGATTGGCTTAAACACCAATTTAGAAGGAAAAAAGGTTCCACAAATTAACAAGGCACGCCTGTTAATTGAAATGCATTCCAGGTGACTACCTCATGAAGCTGGTTGAGAGAATGCCAAGAGTGTGCAAAGCTGTCATCAAGGCAAAGGGTGGCTACTTTGAAGAATGTCAAATCTAAAATATATTTGGATTTGTTTAACACTTCTTGGTTACTACATAATTCCATATGTGTTATTTCATAGTTTTGATGTCTTCACTATTCTAAAATGTAGAAAATAGTCAAAATAAAGAAAAACCCTTAAATGAGTAGGTGTGTCCAAACTTTTGACTGGTACTCTACATGTATATACACATATATACATATATCATATATACATACCAATACATATATAGGCCCATCATAATATGTCAAATACTAAAAACACATTTATTATTTTGCTGTGACTTGTACGTATTAAAAACAGAATGATTGAAAGAGGCAAAATACTAATGCATTAGAAAAGTGCATAAAGTTAGAACATGAAGGAGGTGGATAGTGTAAAGGACAAAGTATTAGGGTTTAATAGGGGCCATAAAGAGAGGTGGACATTATTAACAAATACTGCTATGTGAGATTAAGAGGAAGCGGGAGACGGGAGAATTTGAATTGCGTACTCCTCGCGTCATCTCCTCGCTTCATCTCCTCAACACCCATTGGATGAGAAAGCCAGATGTCCCGCCCCTCTGACCTCCTCCAATGGGTTTTGATAAGGAGGTGAGGAGAGAGGAAGTGAGGAGTATGCAATTGTGATTCTCAGTGTTTTCATTCCAATAACCCAGGGTTTCCCAAACTCGGTGCTGGGGACCCCAAGGGGTTCACGTTTTGGTTTTTGCCCTCAAATAATCAACTACTCATCCAGCTTTGATTATTTGAATCGGCATTAACCTCTCCTTCCTACGGAAGTGTGCACTCGTTCACTAGTCCCCACAAATGTGAAAGCATTGGATTGGTGTAGCATGCATGGACTGGAAGGAGTTTCCATATACCAGTCATATCCTTTCAAATCCATGAAGTGAACAAGTGTACCCTTCAGGAGAAAGGAGAGATTATTGGGATGCAACCAAAGATGTCAGCGAGAACAGTGGGCAAATGATCTAACCCAGAGCTTCAACGCAAGAGAGTGAGTTCAGCTCACCTTTTAGGATTTTCCCCAATGTATCTAATTTCATCACATTTATCACTTCTCTGTGGCTCAAGGATGTCAGTTCATGTGGTTTGAATACAAAATGAGAGCCAATCAGAACACTGGGGGAAATACCCTACGAAGGGACAAATCAAATCCATAACATTTTGTCAGAAAACAGTTGGATACTGCAGGCATATTGGAACTTTCTAAAGTCAAACAAAGTTCCCTAGTAAAATGCATTGTGAAGTGAATTTTTGAGGAGAGTTGAATTTTGACAATGAGGCACAGTTGAATTGAAATATGTCTCTTCAATAAACGCATGGCTAAAGACGAGGCATGAGGATAGAGATGAGCCTCGTTCAGGAGTAAAGGGAAGAAGAGATGCCAGACAGGTCGAAGAGAGGGAGGAGGCCTAATCCTCAAATAGCCTGTCTCTCCTCCTGAGGGTCTGTCCTGATGGAGAGGGGCTCTGGGGGTTCTGGTGGGGGCTGAGTGCTCTGGTCGACGCCGTCAAGACTTTTACGACACACAGGACAGGTATCGTGCTGTGGGAGAGATACAAAAACGTGAGACGTGACATAACATGCTTAACATTACAAGTCAAGTCTCAATACTTCTGGGCACTGTGGGACAGTTTCCCGGGCACAGATTAAGCCTTATCCTGGACTAAAAAGTGCTTTCAATGGAGATTTTCCATTGCTCTTGCATTTTAGTCCAGAA
This sequence comes from Oncorhynchus mykiss, assembly GCF_013265735.2. Taxonomy (NCBI): domain Eukaryota; kingdom Metazoa; phylum Chordata; class Actinopteri; order Salmoniformes; family Salmonidae; genus Oncorhynchus; species Oncorhynchus mykiss. Next base: position 31,773,090 of record NC_048582.1, read on the forward strand.
TTAGGCTTAATCTGGGTCCAGGAAACCACCCCTTTGTGTGTGGCACACGGTTACCCCCAGAACAATATAACCAAATACCCTACCTCAAGACAGTATATGTGACCCCAGTGACACACTCACTAACCTTCCATGACAAATGAAATACAGTGGTGTTGTAAACCCCACCAGACAACCATTCCCCTGCTTACCAGTTCAAGCCATGGCACTATGCAGTCACTGTGGAAATAATGGAGACAGGGCAGCTGTTTGACAGACTCTCCCATGGAGTACTCCTCCCTACATACTGGACACTCCAGTCTGCTATCTGAGAAAGAGGCATGAGGGGGGTTCATTAATTGTGTTCATTTTAGAATAAAGAGAGTGAACATTGACTAGTAGTGCCGGCACTACTAAAAGGCTTCTGAATAGGGTGCTTATCTGGGTAAAGACCACCTCACCTTTTATTTTTCAGAATAAAACTAAATATTGTCACAATTTTGAGAATCTATTTTGCAGGTGGTATACTGTACACTACTACTGAGCAAGATCCACACCCTCCATTCCCATAAATGCTGTGAGTGGTAGCCTATGGGTTTGGTGTTGCAGCTTGGTTGGAACACACCTGTCTGTTCTTGAGAGACGTTGACTGTGGGGAGGGATGAGATCATCTCCTTCTCTGCAGGAGGTGGACCTGTGCCCTCAAACTGACCTAACAACTAGAGTGGAGGAAATTGAGAAATGAAGAAACAGAGACAGATTGTGACTCAGCGTGCTGCCATGATTAAAGCATGGATTTTGCGCCTGGTTAGAGCACTGACCTCTGTGATAACTGCGTCTAGACCTCCCTGACCCCAGGCATAGTCCCCTGGATTTGAATGGAGCATGCCAGACCTGAGAGTGAGTGAGTGAGAGATAGACAGAGAGAGAGAGAGAGAGAGAGAGATGCTTAACATGCCTTGAAAGAGTCAAAGTAATTAAAATAATAATTATGAGATTTGAAAAATACTTATTTACAGTGCAGCTGGTGCGATGCCTGGATTTCCATTGTTGGCAAACAGACCAGCCAAAAACTGCTGCACAATACTAAAGAAATAGGCAGAGAGATTCAATCTATTTTGCACATACAGTGCCTTAAGAAAGTATTAACACCCCAAGACATTTTCCACATTTTGTGTTACAGACGGAATTTAAAATGGATTAAATTGAGATTGTGTCACTGGCCTACAGACAATACCCCATAATGTCAAAGTGGAATTATATTTTTATTAGATTATTTAAAAATGAAAAGATGAAATGTCTTGATTCAATTTAAGCTCAGGAGTAAAAATGTTTGGGTTTTTTTACCTTTATTTAACTAGGCAAGAATGTATTGGCAGGGGTGTGAATACCTATATAAATGAGATACAATATTTCTGTATTTCATTACAATTGCAAATATTTCTAAAAACATGTTTTCACTGATGGGTTTTGTGTTTAGATGGGTGAGAAAAAAATCTATATTTAATCCATTTTGAATTCAGGCTGTAACACAACAAAATGGGGAATAATTAAAGGGGTATGAATACTTTCTGAAGGCCCTGTGGAAAGAGAATACCTACTTGATTGTGATAACAATGTAATATAATGTAATATAATTATGTAGTTACAGTGAAATAACATCATAGCTTTTAGGACCAAATAGTTTAATAATGTTTGAAATATATTGTTGTTAATATGTGAAATGATATTCTGTGATAAACTGAAGGGAAATACTTCATTTTGGACCACTTTGATTATATAACACCATTAGGCTAATCATGTTATAGGATGTTATTATACAACAGTACAATGTCTCAATATCAATACAGGCCCTTGAGTCGAGTGAGAATAGCTTCCTAAAAACTGACATGGAGAGCTAGATAACATTGCAAAATCAGTGGTCGTTGCCACTAAGGTGGCTTGACGTCCAAGTGAAATAAAAGCCATCAGCTATACCTGCCTGGACCTTTTGGCATGGGGCAAAACCATGAAAGGTAGCTAATAGAGAGTGAGTGGATAAAGGTAATGACGTTACACTGTAGACAGATCAAGATCAGTGATAAGTAATTGGTCATCTCCACTAACCCCTCCACTGCTGGCGTGTGGGACTGTCGCCTCCCCTGGCTAGGCGGACGAGAGGGGCGTTCCGGTTCAGGCACTAAAGGATCTGTGCCTCCCACAGAGGCCACAGGCACTTCAGAAGGGCCCTCTACGTCTCCCTCCACTGCGGCAGCCTGTAGATGGCTCTGGTCAGACTCAGACTCAGAGGTGGAGGGGTCCGAGAGAAGAGCAGAGTGTTCCATAAACAGCAGCTGCCACAGCTTGGAGGAAGGAGAGCAAACCAGTACATTCAGATTCAAGTTGAAGACAGGGGTAAAGGATAGAAAAAGACAAAGAGATTTTGGGATGACATTCAGGTACCTCTGAAAAGAGTGTGCCTGCATCATCATTGGCCTCTGCAGTGCTGCTGTTCTCCAAGAGACTGAAAGACAAAGATATTTCAATTATTGGAAATTAATACATTAAGAGAAATGCAAATACAATATTTTTTTAAGTAAAACTATTTTCATTTAATAAGTCTAATGTACTGTATATTATTATATCAGATATATCAGAAACTGAAATTGCACATAATACTGTACCTAAAATAGTACTGTACCTAAAATAGTACGATATTGCAAGTCCAGTATAGGCCCCTATACTATACTATAAGCAGAACAGCACGCAAACAAACAGCACAGATTTGAACACTTTACCTGGAGTCTTCTGTCACCTCCTCAATGAAATCGGACTCACACCTGGGGCATGTGAATTCCTTGAGAGAAAAAATGCAATTTCTATTTGCCCTATATACATAGACTTGGAATCACTGGCCACTTTAATAATGTTCAAATAATGTGTACATACTGCTTTACTCATCTCATGTTTATTTTCTGATTTCTATTCTACTGTATTTTAGTCAATGCCACTTCGACATTGCTCGATCTAATATTTATTTATTTATTAATTACATTATTTGACTTTTAGATTTGTGTGTATTGTTGTGAAGCATTTTTAGATACTACTGCACTGTTAAGATACTACCGCATTGTTGGATCTAGGAACACAAGCATTTCGCTACACCTGCAATAACATCTGCTAAATATGTGTATGTGACCAATAACATTTGATTTGATATTTTATTTATTTCAAATCATGATGACATAACACAGGGGTGCAACTTTGGTTTTAGAAGTGGGGAGGGCAATAATTATTATACATGTTTTATCCAGTCGCTCAGGGGCGTCCGCATGGTACTAAAGCACACCATTGTCACGTTTTGTATCACATTCCAATAATACAACTGGGTGGGACAAAAATGCAATTTCAGAATTTGGGGGGGACATGTCCCCATCCCCAGTGAAAGTTGCGCTCCTTACATAACATGAGAATACAAAAGGAACACACTTGGCGGTATCAAGTGCACTACGTCAAGATGCGCGTTCATGTCAACGTAAAAAAAAACACTGTGTCAGCTGCTCGACAAACGCGCTGGTGCGCCTGGTGGTGTTCCGAAAAGAGACACCCTGCCTGCCACAGCACCATCCCCTTCCATGCAAATGTCGCGTTCACATGCTAGTCGGAACTATAAAACTTAGAAATATCAGACTTGCTAACTGTTTGTAGTAGCCTACACGAGCTGAGTTCAACCAGTTGGCGACTTGGAAATTTCCGAGTTTCATATTTCCGACTATTACTTGAACGCGGCAATAATGTTTTTCACATGCAGTTGACACTTGCGACTACGAGCTGGTGACACAGTAGTGCTTCTAAATATGGCAACGAAGCAAACCCAAAACTTGGATCACCAGATTTCTTCGCAACAACCAATCTATCTAAAGGCGCGCACTCCATGCAACAACACTTACAACGTTGTATTTTAGTAATGACAATATTCTATCAATCACATTCAGTTTCAGATACAAAATGTTTATTTTCTTAGAATATATATCGGGAGGCGTTGCTAGCTAATACTGATACAGAAACGTCGGTCCAGAACCGGACGGGAAATGAAGGAAGAAAATCACTTATGTCAACTCACCGGGAGTTTAGGGTCGATTTCACCTTTACAACAGTGACAGAAAAAACGGTGTTGTGGTGCCGCCGCAGCCTCCGCCATCTTCACGGTAGCATACAGTCACTGACGTCTGTATGGTAGCTCAAGCCGACGGAAGGCGTAGGGACATTTGTCAGAAGGGTCATGTCAGTCCAGTCCATAGGATAGTTAATTTTTGATTTTTTACTACAGTCTACCATTTGTTCAAGATATTTTCCCAAATTCACATTTGCTAGTGAACATATTGTTCTGACTGCTCCAATCTTATTTCCCTGAGGTGATACATATCAAATGTATACTACTCAAATTTCAACCAAGTGTTGTTATTTGAGATTATTGCAGCTATCTTCTAACCAATGTTGCAATAACCTAGGTTATACATAGGGCTAAGGGTCCCGTCAACATTTACAACCAAAAAATTGTGCAAATAAACACGACATGTAAACTGTATGTATGACATGTAAATACAGAACCGATTTCACTTGTTGCACCAATGACCACAAGACTGATTCTCGAAAGAAATAGCTGAAGCAAAATCTGCAGTTGTATGCTACATGACAGGCCAACCAATGAGACTATCCAAAACAACAGAATGTACTGGTAAAATAAAAACAGTTTTTAACGTCACAGTTGAAGTTTAGTAGTCGTGGACTGAAAAAAAGATTTCAATGGAGATTGTCCATTCAGCATGCTTTTTAGTCCAGGATTTGGTTTCAGGTAAACTGGCCCTTAAAGTACTCTGAACAAAAATAAACGCAACATGCAACAATTTTAAAGATTTGACTGAGTTACAGTTAATAAGGAAATCAGTTAATTAAAATAAATAAATGAGGCCCTAATCTATGGAATTCACATGACCGGGAATACAGATATGTATACCTTTAAAAAAAGGTAAGGGCATGGATCAGAAAACCAGTCAGTATCTGGTGACCACCATTTGCCTCATGCAGCAAGACATCTCCTTCGAATAGAGTTCATCAGGCTGTTTGTGGCCTGTGGAATTTTGTTCCACTCCTCTTCAATGGCTGTTCGAAGTTGCTGGATATTGGCGGGAACTGGAATACGTTGTAGTACACGTTGATTCAGAGCATCCCTAACATGCTCAATGGGTGACATGTCTGGTGATTTCTTCATGGAAGAAATGTTACATTTTCAGCTTCCAGGAATTGTGTACAGATTCTTGCTACATGAGGTGATGGTCGGCGGATGAATGGCAGGACAATGGGTCTCAGGATCTCATCACGGTATCTCTGTGTATTCAAATTGCCATTGATAAAATGCAATTGTGTTCATTGTCCGTAGCTTATGACTGCCGATACCATGACCCCACAGGGCACTGTTCACAGCGTTGACATCAGTAAATCACTCGCCCAAATGACGCCATACACACTGTCTGCCATCTGTCCGGTACAGTTGAAACCAGGATTAATACGTGAAGAGCACACTTCTCCAGCATGCCAGTGGCTATCGAAGATCAGCATTTGCCCACTTAAGTTGGTTACTATGCGGAACTGCAGTTAAGTCAAAACCCTGATGAGGAAGACGAGCACACAGATGAGCTTCCATGAGACGGTTTCTGACAGTTTGAGCAGAAATTCTTTGGTTGTGCAAACCCAGTTTCATCAGCTGTCCGGGTGGCTGGTCACAGTCCAAGAAGAAGCCGGATGTGGAGGTCCAGGGCTGGCGTGGTTACACGTGGTCTGCTGTTGTGTGGCCAGGTTGGACGTACTGCCAAAATCTCTAAAATGACATTGGAGGCAGTTTATGGTAGAGAAATTAACATTAGATTCTGTGGCAACAGCCCTGGTGGACATTCCTGCAGTCAACATGCCAATTGCACACTCCTTCAAAACTGGGAGACATCTGTGGTATTGTGTTACATGACAAAACTGCACATTTTAGAGTGGCCTTTTTCCCCCAGCACAAGGAACACCTATGTAATGATCATGCTGTGTAATCAGCTTCTTGATATGCCACACCTGTCAGGTGGATGGATTGTCTTGGCAAAGGAGAAATGCTCACTAACAGGGATGTAAACAAATGTGCACATTTTAGAGAAATAAGCTTTTTGTGCAAATGGAACATATCTGGAATATTTTATTTCAGCTCAAGAAACATGGGACCAACACTTTACATGTTGCGTTTATATTTTTGCTCAGTATATTAAACACAAGTTACAGAAATAACAGAAGTGATGACTAAAAGCAAGAAATGCATCATTGATGTAGTTTCCCAGGAGTTTGTAGGGAAGACTAAAGTACATCTTTATCAGTCCATTGAAGAGGTTTTCAGAAACTCTACATTATATACAACACTGAAAAACCCGCTCTGCCTTTATTAGTCTTAGACGTAATAGGCCTACACATACACTATTTTAGGTTAGGCTGCTGACATGACTAATGATACTGTATTGGTGAAGTGACCAAAGGGAAGTAGAAAATATTGAGCATATCAACTGATTTTTATTAAAACCAAGAAAGAACAATGGCGACCATGACAACCAAATACAGCATCAACATAACATAATAATAGCAATAATATTACAACCCAAAACATCGTGTTTTTCTCATTTACAGTTGTGATTTTGGCAAAGATAGTGTGTGTAAATAGGTAGGCATTCTCATTTGGGATATCAAGACAATTGACTATTTGGAGCTCATGTTAGCAACCATAATAGCATTGGCCACAGATAATTGAACCGTTCGGCTGTTAAATATGGAGCATCACTTCTGTGCATCCATCACAAACTCAAGTCCCAGCCCTTTCACCTACTTTGACAAAACAATTTATCAAAACACCTGAGTCTTGCCTACTTCTTTTGTACTATACACCCTCATACATACTGTACCTACCCCTCTCTCGCTCTCTACTAGCTCCCTTGCCCTACTTGCTTGCCTTCCCTCTCTCTACCGAGCTGCACCAGTAAAGGCCCCCTGAGCTGCAGAAGCAGTGGCGTTGGCAGCTGCCTGGCGTACAGCCTGATTGGACATCACTCCAGTGGCAAACTCAGCCTGGGCCTTCACGAAGCTAGCACCGGTCTGCCTGTACAGAGAGTGGACCTGGAGGGGAGAGGAAGACAGGCTTTAATACATGATACATATGGGCAATTCCACAGTAACAGTGACACAGACTCAGTTTTTCACTTTAATATGTATGTCAAACAAAAGACAATGATTGCAAAGTTAAACAAACCATACTATGAACAAGGACTACTTTTAACAATTTCCACTAAACATTTTACAAGAACAGCGCAGATGCAAAGTTTGGTAACAGAATGACGGGACAAACAGTGGAAATTGTTAAAAGTAGTCCTAGTGCATATAGTTCCATGGTTTGTTTAACTTTGCAATCATTGTTTTTTTGTTTGACATTCCTTTTTAGAGTGAAGAATCGTAGTCTCAGTATCACTGTTGCCGTGGAATTGACCATACCTCAACACCCTACTCGCCATCAATCTTAAAACAATAATGTAAATAATACTCTTAAAATTCAAAACAATTACTCTAAGTTCTGTGGACAATTCTAAATGTTTATTGACATACTGGGTCAAGATGAAAAAGATGTGAGAAGCTAGATGTATATGTTGTAGCCTTTTTACCCTCATCCTTTTCCTTGCTCCCCCATGTTCCAAGCCATTGTCTACCTACTGTAATTACTCCACACTGTCCTGATTTGCCCTAGCATACAATACCCTTTAGTCTGGTTAAAACTGTCTAAATTCCCCTCCCTCGCCTTCATTTCAGGTTTACCCGCTTGAGCAAGACGACCCCCATGGCAGCCTGGGCAGTGAATAGGATGGCATTGAGCATCATGATCACACCAACAGGCACGCTAGTCTTCAGAGCAGCCAGACTCACAATCCAGCCACTGAGTGGAACAGAGACAAGGAGGGAAGGCGAGAGAGACAGTCACAAAGATAGAAGACAAATAGAGACAGGGGGAGTGTGAAGGATAGGTGTATGAGGAATGTACTGTATAGGAGATGTAATACAGTAAAGATATAGTAATTGTAATATGGTTGGCTTGTTTGTGGCACATACCTGAAACCCCAACCAGGAATGCCAATGGTCATGATGACGTAGAAGATCACTTGGACGAAAAAAATGAAGAAGAAGGCGAAGAAGTTGAAGGAGCTGTCACTCCTGAAAGAAAAATAATGCATTCATAGGTTCACTGTAACCTGATATCAAGAGGGAACCTAAATATATCATGTCTGTTTTGTAATGACAAGCCCCTAAATTGGAAATGTGCAATAGTACGCACCTGAAGGCTTTGTACACAGGCCTGTACCAGCAGACAAAGGAGCAGGGGGTGAAAAGGAGGACCCAGAGGATGGCCAGGCCCAGCCCAACACCACCAGAAGGCTCCACACAGAACAGACTCAGGCAGGAAATTAAGTTAAACGCCAGTGTGCAGGCTGTGACTAGGAGAGGGGGAGAGAAAGAAGACAAAAGGAAGAGTGTAGGATGGGTGAAATGAGGGAGTGAGAGAGGGGAGCGGAGTGGATGAGAGCATGAAAAGTGATGGGGAGAAAGAAAGTGAAGGGGGAAAGGATGAGAAAAGGGGGTAAAGAGAAATGAGAGGGTAGGTGACAGAGATGCAGACCAGAGATGAAGGGATGGATAGGTATGTAGGCAAAATAAGAAGAGAAAGATAGGGAGGTCAGAACTGTAGTTTGGATACTAGAGCACTTTAGAGTTGCATTGGAAGGGAAAGGGATAAAGAGATAGTTACATTGGTACACTGAACGCACACAGGTACACCTTGTGATTAATGTATCACTTCCAAATTGGTGTAAATTAATTTGAGAAATCTCTACGTTTTAACAGTGTCATTAAGTATTAGGTAACATTCTTAAAGTGCTTAACATTGGCATAAAACATTTAATCTAAGCATTATTCTAATCATCATTCTTTCATGGAAGTGTTACAGATGACTTCACCAGACAGACAGCCAGGCACAGACAGGGAAACTTACACATCCAGTAGTAATACATGATGGAGACAGTGTGTTGGAAGCTCTGGCTGATCTCCATGTTGATGTCTTGGTAGAAGCAGGGTCCCACAGGGCAGAAAGTGGGCAAGGGAGGCCAGTTATTCTGACGAGCTGACAGAGAGATGGGGGAAGAGAGTGTTACTTCAAATGATTCAGCAATGGGAGCAATCTTTGTTTCCCAATGAGACATGTGCAGTTAGGAACCAGTATACAGTAATCCAATCCTTCCTTTATTAACACCCTCCCCCCACCCATCAATCATTTCATATCAGACTCATGGATCCACTTTTTTTTCTCTCAAACCAATCTCTATCATCATCATCATCACGACCACCATCTCCCTCTCTTACTGGCTCCAGGGCCGAGGGCGTGTGAGTCCAGCTCCCTCTCCCTCCTCTCCAGCTCGCGGGCTTTCTTCTCAAGCTCTTCCTGCTTTCTCAGGAGCTCTGCTGTGGTGGCGTTGACCGCGGTCTGCTAAAGAGAGAGAAAGAGAAGGAAAACGTCAGGCTTTAATGCAGAGCTGAATATAGCTCCATGTACCTTAGTAGAAATACAGAAGTTGAACTTGATTTCGTAGAAATTAGTCTGATAAGTTCAGGTGCTCCATGTCAAGCTAGTAAATAAACATCAGGAAATGTAATTATCATACAGAAATATGAGTTACTTGTCTATGAGTATTATTTCTAGCTGTATGAAGTTAATTCTATAACCTGCACAGGTGACTCCTGATAATTGTCTAATACATATGGAACAAGTACCTGGGGGGTGAAGGAGGTGCCATAGTTGCGGGGTTCTGTGGGTGTAGTCCTGTTGGGTGGGGTTGTTGCAGGAACAACAGGTTGGGGGGCGGATGGTGCAGTTGCTGCATAGGCTGGTGGTGGGGGCTAGAGAGTGGATTAAAACAAGAAATCAACCTATATCATTACCAATAACGTTTATAATGACCACAAGCAAAGAGTGGCTATAGAGCATATGTCCAAACAACTCTGTATGGGAGTGGAGCATCGTGGCATGTTACCATGTCCAATTGTTTGGAATGTAGTGGCATTCCTGCTACTCTGCCAAAGCACATCTATGCGGAAAGATGCCACACAATTAGCCTATATACTCCTGTATGCATTATTACCATACTGCATTACTATTACTGCATATACTGAATCTCCAAAGCATTCATATTCTGACACAAATACAAAGCTAACTACACATCTCTTACCCCATTTTTATTGTCAAATGGGTTGTAAAGATCCAGTGTGGCATACTCAGTGTTGCTGCTGTGTTGAGTCACTGCAGGGTCCTGACATACAGACAAGATAAACATCACTAACAGAACATCATAAAATAAATGCCAGAGATCCTATTACTATTCATATATTCATATTTAATTATAATTTATAATTATATAGGTGACGTCCTAAATGGCCCTATATGGTGCACTACATTGAACCGTAGAATCAAAATAGTGCTCTACTAGGGAATAGGGGCCCATTTGGGACGTAGCCTTGACCACGTAAGTATCAATATGTTCTATTTCATTCAATGAGCCCTTTGTACACAAACACTTTTTCAGCTACTAGATATATCATTAGAATAGCCTGGGTTAGAGCATGGAGAAAGCAGCAACATCACATGTAATGAGTAACAGCACGTCTGTTACAGTGCAACAGGCGAAACATCATGCATTTTTTCACCAACATTGTAACGTTAGCTAAAAATTGAATACAATAACAGTAGCTAAGTAAAGTATTTTACGATCCCATATATCATATCACCTGGAAAGGGTTGTGGTCGTCGCCCGGTTCCGGAAAACTTGTGTATTTTGACATTTTTCTTTACAGCAATTCTGTATGTCCTGCTTAGTTCAAATATAAAACCTTTCTACTGACACAACAGTTTGCCAACAACCTGTTTCCCGTTATTTCGGAGGCTGTCTAGCTAACATTAGCTATATTCTGCGGATTTGGTTCGCTACTAGTAGCAAGCTACAGTAGCTTCCTAGCAACAAAAAAAACCAAACTGTTATATATTATGTCTGTATCGGGGTTGTCATTGTCTAGCTAGCCAGTTGTTTATATATTTAAGTTATAGATTTATCGCCAAATATAACACACATGCAACCAGCTAGCAAGCTAATAACGACATAGATAACGGTAGCCAGGATATGTATCTGTTATCGACGGAAGACGTTGCCGCAATCTGTCAAGATATTGGCGAAAATGTACATATATTGATTTAATTGACTTGTCTAGCTATATCCTCGTATTTTATTTAACGCCGTTTCTCCTTCAGTCATATTTTGCTGGAAGATTCCGTTTGTTATTGCCTGCAATAACAATAAAACATGTTTTTGGCCGCTGCACAAACAAATGTGATCCAGGAAGTAATGTCATGTGACTGCGACTACAGAAGAAGCACGTGCGTAGTTGGGCAGAACCCCTCGACCAGTGCAAGGATAGGTCTATATTTTTTTTATTTACTAATTAATTTGATGATATCCATGCCACTTTAATAATCACGAAACTGTTGATTTCCCCCGCTTTTAATTATGCCCAATGTGGTAGCCACACATGGGGGTAGCGTAGCAATGAACAGGTCCGTGCGCTCCTCTGATACTGCCCCACAGCCATCATTTTCTCCCCTCTGTATTCCACGCAACTACTCTATTTATTATATAGTTTGAATCATGATAGTGGAAAGGGGAAAATATGGCAGAGGTGAAAAAAGATAGGAGGTAGATTTCCATCCTGGAGAAATTAAGAAAAATGTCTACCACGGGGTGTCACTGTCGCTCCTTGAATTAATAGGTCAGTTCTTGCAGTTGTTTCTAGGGAGTTTTTCCTAGCCACCGTGCATTGCTTGCTATTTGGGGTTTTAGTCTGTGTTTCTGTACAGCACTTGGAGATATCATCTGATGTAAGAAGGGCTATATAAATACATTTGATTTGATTTTGATGATTTGCCTTAGCCCTGGGGCAAAAGAAAACCACTGTGGGTTCACCTAGAATTGAGCTGGAACTACCTGGAGCCGGGCTCCTGCACCTTGGGTCAAAGAAAGAGGAGTAGGATAAAATTACTAACCCTAATCCTATAGTTGAAATCAGTGCTTGATTACAAAAAAAAGGTGAAATAGGTGCCTGTACTCATGTTGGGTGCCGGTGTAGTGATATTACTTGCGTTCCTAGAACAAGATGTTATAAGTGCAGATTGCAAAGACGCTCTGTAAAAAAACGAATTTAAAGCCAATTTATGCGATCTTGAGCCTCCATATGGTGTTTGACGCTATTGTGGATCCTCTGGAGGCTTGCAGAGGCCAAATCGAGCTCCGTAACGCATCGCCTTGCGCCTCCCAAGTGTTGTAATAATGTGGAGGGCTCCGCATTGACATGATTGGTTGACTGTAGGTGGGTGTGGGAGGTCCTGTATAAACAAAGTCACTTCCCTGACAACTTCCTTCATAACAGCTGTGCTCCGCTAAGCGCAAGAAGTATGAATGATCAAACTTCTGTGACTGCAGATGTTGGATTGACCATGCAGAGCCTTTTATGCTTGATCTAGCAATGCGATCCGGAGGGTGTGACTCAATTGCAGAGCCTTGTCTTGCAGATGCCAAATCAAGCTCTGTATGGTGATGCCTTGCGCCTCCCAAATGTTGTAAAAACGCGCTGCATGGTCAACCTGAGGTCTGCATTGGCCGTGCAGCATTTATAGTGATACGGCCTCTGCAGAATTCAGGGCATTCATACTTCTTGCGCTTCATGCAGTAGCACAGGGCTGTTGTCAAGGAAGCAACGTTTGTGTTTATAAAGGCTATACAGAGCCCTCCACATTGTTACAACATTTGGGAGACGCACAGCGATGCAGTTGTGCCTCTGTAGGCTCTGCAATTGCGGCAATGCAGTAGTGCCTCAGGAGACTCTGCAATTGCACAACACCCTACCTCCAGAACAAGTATAAAATGGCTTTAACAATGCAGAGAGCTCCGCATAGCTCCGCATTGACATGATTGGTTAACGGTAGGTGTGGGGATGTACATCCTGTATAAACACAAATGGAGAACGTTGACAAAATCAAATTGTATTTGTCACATACACATGTTTAGCAGATGTTATTGCGGGTGTAGTGAAATGCTTGTGTCATCCCCATACTGTTGTTTATTGTATTTATTTTGCTCCTTTGCACCCTAGTATCTCTACTTGCACACTCATCTTCTGCACATCTATCACTCCAGTGTTTAATTGCTATATTGTAATTATTTCGCCACTATGGCCTATTTATTGCCGTACCTCCTTTATCCTACCTCATTTGCACACACTGTATATAGACCTTTTCTATTTTATTAATGACTGTATGTTTGTTTATTCCATGTGTAACTTTGTTGTTTGTGTTGCACTGCTTTGCTTTATCTTGGCCAGGTCCCAGTTGTAAATGAGAACTTGTTCTCAACTAGCCTACCTGGTTAAATAAAGGTGAAATAAAATAAAATAAATATATATAAAAAATAGCTAGCATACAGAAACCGGTGGTGGTAGTCAAAGTCGTTTTTAACTGTAACTAATGCATTTGATTGATGACATGAACACATATTGGGGTTGACATCCATACAAGCATTATACTCAACATACTTTTACCTCAACATAGTGTGAAATACACATATAAACAATATTCTAAATGCAGGCTAATTTTGCTGGGGAGCAATGGGGAGACTCGTGATGGAGATGCAGGTGGGAAAATGGTGTAGGCTTTTTACTTCATTCCATCTTGGCTGAGCTCCTATGTCAAGCATTGGGTAATGGACTTGAGCATCTCAGAAGAGGTTGCTTGGTCAGTTGCTTGTGCAAGCGAGCTGGATGGCTATAGCAATTAGCCCTGAGTCACTACGAGTGGTGCGGTGTAGACCAATTTATTGGATGTGTGTGACAGCTCCCTGAAGCGCAAGAAGTATGAATGCTCTGACTTCTGTGGAGGCCGCATCACAGTAAATGCTGTATGGTCACTGCAGAAATCGGATTGACCATGCAGAGCCTTTTAGCCAGGGTGGAGCGGAGGCATGTTGCTTGTGCAACGGGAAACATTTTAATAGGGAGATGGGCCTCTCATTTGGTCACTGGTCTGTGGTTCTGTGTAGTTATGCACTGAGCATACAAAACGTTAACAACACCTGCGCTTTCCATGACAGACTGACCAGGTGAAAGCTATGATCTCTTAGCAAAGTCACTTGTTAAATTCACTTTAGTCTGTGTAGATGAAGGGAAGGAGACAGGTAAATACATTATTTTTAAGCCTTGAGACAATTGAGACATGGATTGTGTTTGTGTGCCATTCAGAGTGTGAATGGACAAGACAAGATATTTAAATGCCTTTGAAGGGGGGGGTCAAGAATGGTACACCACCCAAAGGACATCCAGCCAATTTGACAAAACTTTGGGAAGCTTTGGAGTCAACATGGGACAGCATCCCCATGGAACGCTTTCGACACCTTGTGGAGTCCATGCAACTTAATATTCGTAAGGTGTTCCTAATGTTTGGTATACTCAGTGTATTTGTAAGTTTATTGCAGGGAATTTGATCTATGACCTTATGAGATATCTTTGAGTAGCAGCCAGCCAGGGACATGAGTCCCACTCCTTAATATAACACTTTCTGCCTAATGGGGGCATTGTTTACCTGGTGGCATTCGATTATCTAGTAACCAGAGTGAAAGATTATCCGTTATATTGACCAGACACTCAAGTGGCAGCTGTAACAATGAAGATAAATGTAATCAAAAATGGAAGGCAGTCGGGAGGAGGCAAGATCAGGTTGGACCATTCTAGCCAATGGGAGGGCAGATTATCCGTTATATTGACAACAGGCACAACTCCGGTATAAAGTGTTTTTTCTCAAGGGAGTGTACGGTATTTATAATCAGGGTTATATGGACAAAATCGGACCTCTGAAATGAAAATGGATGGCCCTCCCTTCAGCAAAATATATTTGACCTGAACCCTCCCTGAAAACTTTTTTAAAAAGTGACTCTCCCCTATACCCAAAATAATAATTAAAACTAAGTGGATAGCAGAGAACATGTCTACGTTTACTATCACTTATTGGACAGACTAGAGCCTTAGATATGCAGGATTAGAAACTGTTCTTCATCTTGTGAGCATTACATGGCAACGCGGTATGGTAACACCGTAATTTTACTAGCACACATGGCTGCAGGCCAGAAGCTTGTGAGTGCACAGACCACCTGGACCAAAGCATGTGAGCGGAGTTTGGAGCAGAGTGAGGAGCTGAGCTTGGCCAATTTGACTGAAGCATGGAGTGAGATTCCCAAAGGCTGGAGCTTCGGCCTTCTCGCCTGCTCCAATAGGAGCTCAGGGCATGCCCTCCCCAGCATGCATTTGTAGTCTACTTGTGTGCTACTAATAGCTCCATGCTTTAGCTACTGTCATGGAGTTTGCTAAATATTTTCATACAGAAACTGATAAAACACACAGGTGCTAAATCAAGGTGACTTACAAAGATGAGGACCAACAGCAAGAGAGGGAGTGCAGTGATGTCGTGTCCACTGTTATGTGTAAGGTTTGGATGCCACCTTCTGGTATGGTACTAAACTGTTAGGTTATAGACCGGATGGCATTGTTCTACGTGCAGGATATGGCAGTTGTTACACACTGGCTACATAAAAAATCCACAACTAAAGAATCAATGTGAAATCTGAAAATACACTTATCCCAAAAGTATGATGGTGTACTTACTACGTGCACATGCTAAAAGTAAGGAACGAGGTGGATAGATGACTAAATGTGTCATCATAGCAAAGTGTTTATAAACAACAAATCAGATCTCTTAAACGTTTCGTTCATTTTTGTTCTATTGTCTTTAAAATAGGCCATAATTGATTTTGGCCCAATAGGCCTGCCATATTCCCACGTTCAAGGAGCTTTCCGTTTTGATTGGGTTACTTTGCCAGAAAACCTTTAGGCCTACCTATAGAAAAATAAAAAACAACTCTGCATTACTGCCCAGCCTGGCAAGAGTGGCCAAATGCATGTTTAGCATCCCCAGTGGCTCTGCAAGTGTGGAGAGGATATTCTCCACTGCTGGCCTGCTCTTCAGGCCATCCCCAGCTAGCACAGTGCATCTGGCCCGATTCCAGCTGAGAGTCGGGGCACTCGGTCAGACTCAGCTGACATCATGTGGCCCGAGTCAAGGTTCGCCTTCGGAGGTATTACTTATGGAAGGGTTTAGCCTGCCTGGATGTCCTTGTCCCATCGCGCTGTAACGACTCCTGTGGCGGGCCAGGCACGCTGAGACGGTCAACCAGGTGTATTGTATTTCCTCCGACACAAAATGTTTATTTTTTTGTGGATGGGTATAATTTGTATATATAAAATGTATAATAGTCATATTTTAAAATACTAAATAGGGTAATTTTGTATACATTTATTTAAATTTGCATTGGGCCGCTTCTGGGGGATTCTGGTAAAATGCCGGCAAAGTCGGCTGAATTCCGGTAGACTGAAACGGCCCGATGTACTTAGGCCGATTCTGGACAGTTATATCTCGTACTCGCAAATGCTTCAATGTATTTCTTTGTAGGCTCTAGCCTTGAAATAATTGAAATAATATAGCCTAAATAATTAAATTTCGTTCTTTGTTAGGCTCCCTGTCTGGTTCCTGACCTATTTTGAGTGTTTATATGCTGTTTAATATGACATGTATTCTGAAATTATGTTCGCTTCTTACATGAACCTTTTCATGTTTATCCAAATACTTTTCATTCAAATCCATATGGTTTCGTTTCAATACTTTAAAACCAATTGGTAGGTCCAGGTAGTCACAAAAATAGATGGATGTTGATTCAATTGTGATTTCAATGAATGTAGCGAATTTGGAGCAGGAGTGTTGTTCCTGTGAGCTTGGAGCGTTTTTTTATCAGAGTGGTAGTAAAAACATGGAGCACTGTTGCTAAGCACAGCTCCGTGAGTGATGGGAGGGGTTTCCAACCGCTCAACTCTGCTCACATACTCTGCCGTGGACAAGAGCAGGGGAGGAAAGATCTCCTATATAATAAAGGTATTGCATGAAACTATCATCTTTTTAGCTTTTTATAAAAATGTCATGCAATTCTACGTAATTCTACATATTAGCGGAATCTCTTTTTAATACATTACCAAAATTAAAGGCTAAAAATGGATGGATAAATAGATATGCCTATGTGTTCATCTTAACATATTTCTCCAATGCCAAGTCAGTGTGTCTTGTTTGCATCTAAGCTGTCCCTGTTTGCAAATAATTAAAGACTTCATTATGAATCTGAGCATGGTACTTTCATAAGTTAGGCCAACCTTTCCACCCCAGACAGAGTAGGCCTACCAACACAGAAAAATGTCAGCTTTAACTGCTGGCTACTCTTCTTCAATGGCTTAACCCAATGAGGGTAGGTCACAAGTGTTTCACTAAAAGCTGTGTCACACCCTGATCAGTTTCACCTGTCGTTGTTATTGTCTCCACCCCCTCCAGGTGTCACTTGTTATCCCTGGTGTATTTATCGCTGTTTCCTGTCTTTCGGTGCCAGTTCGTCTTGTTTGTTCCAAGTCAACCAGCGTGGTTTTCCCCGTGCTCCTGCCTTTTTTCTATTCTCTTTTACTAGTCCTCCTGGTTTTGACCCTTGCCCGTTTTCTGGACTCTGTACCCGCCTGCCTGACCATTCTGCATCTAGGTCTCGCCTTGTGCCCTTATAAGCTGTCTGGGTTTAAACATATTCTATTGTACAGAAATTGAATAGCTTAAGCAATTGATTTCTGCCCAAGAAAAGTCCGCCTCGGAATATCAAAGAAATTAAACAATGATATCCCCATATCCATCCGAGTCACGTCTTTCCTGGGTATTTTACACCGTGTTTCTAGCATAAAGCATTGCTGACCAAAGCATTGTTATAGATCAATTTATATAATCAGATCCATTTTATTTTCTTCAAAATCTTCTAAGCTAACAAGGGGTAGGCATCTGCTTTTTGACATTTTCTTTAATAAAAGGAAGGCCTATGGTATACCCCCTCAATTCGAGTTATATTTAACAGCCCTTCACTGACACGGAGGTAGGCCTGTGCTGTGTAGGGGTATGGTGGCAGTTCTGAAATGTCAGAATAATAGCAGAGAGAATGATTTATTTCAGATTTTTCTTTCTTTCATCACATTCCCATTGGGTCAGAAGTTAACATACACTCAATTAGTATTTGGTAGCTGTCACAATCGTTT
Organism: Oncorhynchus mykiss; assembly: GCF_013265735.2. NCBI lineage: Eukaryota > Metazoa > Chordata > Actinopteri > Salmoniformes > Salmonidae > Oncorhynchus > Oncorhynchus mykiss. The sequence continues at coordinate 31,791,420 of NC_048582.1, forward strand.
AGAGATGGATTAGACCAAGGTGCAGAGTGGTAAGCGTACATGATTTTATTAGATGAACACGAAACAAAAATAACAAACTACAACCAGCCGCTACATGCAGTGCAGAAAGTAACTACACACAAACAAGATCCCACAACTAAAGGTGGAAAAAAGGCTGCCTAAGTATGATCCCCAATCAGAGACAACAATAGACAGCTGCCTCTGATTGGGAACCATACCCGGCAAACAAAGAAATAGAAAAACTAGAATGCCCACCCAAATCACACCCTGACCTAACCAAATAGAGAAATAAAAAGTCTCTCTAAGGTCAGGGCGTGACAGTAGCATTGCCTTTACATTGTTTAACTTGGGTCAAATGTTTCAGGTAGCCTTCCACAAGCTTCCCACAATAAGTTGGGTGAATTTTGGCCCATTCCTCCTGACAGAGCTGGTGTAACTGAGTCAGGTTTGTAGGCCTCCTTGCTCGCACACGCTTTTTCAGTTCTGCCCACATATTTTTTACAGGATTGAGGTCAGGGCTTTGTGATGGCCTCTCCAATACCTTTACTTTGTTGTCCTTAAGCCATTTTGTCACAACTTTGGAAGTATGTTTGAGTTCATTGTCCATTTGGAAGACCCATTTGCGATCAAGCTTTAACTTCCTGACTGATGTCTTGAGATGTTGCTTCAATATATCCACATACTTTTCCTTCCTCCATGATGCCATCTATTTTATGAAGTGCACCAATCCCTCCTGCAGCAAAGCACCCCCACAACATGATGCTGCCACCCTCGTGCTTCACGGTTGGGATGGTGTTCTTCGGCTTTCAAGCCTCCCCCTTTTTCCTCCAAACATAACAATGGTAATTATGGCCAAACAGTTCTATTTTTGTTTCATCAGACCAGAGGTAATTTCTCCAAAAAGTACAATCTTTGTCCCCATGTGCAGTTGTAAACCGTAGTCTGGCTTTTTTATGATGTTTTTGGAGCAGTGGCTTCTTCCTTGCCGAGCGGCCTTTCAGGTTATGTCGATATAGGACTCGGTTTACTGTGGATATAGATATTTTTGCACCTGTTTCCTCCAGCATTTTCACAAGGTCCTTTGCTGTTGTTCTGGGATTGATTTGCACTTTTCTCACCAAGGTACGTTAATCTCTAGGAGACCGAATGCGTCTCCTTCCTGAGTGGTTTGACGGCTGCGTGGTCCCATGGTGTTTATACTTGCGTACTATTGTTGTACAGATGAACGTGGTACCTTCAGACATTTGGAAATTGCTCCCAAGGATGAACCAGACTTGTGGAGGTCTACAATTTTTTTCTGAGGTTTTGGCTGATTTCTTTTGATTTCCCCATGATGTCAACAAAGATGCACTGATTTTGAAGGCAGGCCTTGAAATACATCCACAGGTACACATCCAATTGACTCAAATTATGTCAATTAGCCTATCAGAAGCTTCTAAAGCCATGACATAATTTTCTGGAATTTTCCAAGCTGTTTAAAGGCCCAGTCAATGTATTTATTGTATGTAAACTTCTGAACCACTGGAATTGTGACACAGTGAGTTATAAGTGAAATAATCTGTCTGTTAACATTTGTTGGAAAAATGACTTGTGTCATGCACAAAGTAGATGTCCTAACCGACTTGCCAAAACTATAGTTTGTTAACGAGAAATGTGGAGTGGTTGAAAAACGAGTTTTAATGATTCCAACCTAGTGTATGTAAACGTCCGACTTCAACTGTACATGCAAGGCTTTTCCACCAAATTATGTAGGGTGGCAGCAGGTCAAGAAATTCTAGCAAAGACATCATAGGCAGTGTCCCAAAAATGTACCCCAAAAAATAGAAAAAAATCATACATTACTTTGTATCTTTCAACACTTTGTGTTTCATAAATTTCCTTCGATTCGCAAGAGGCTGAATGCATTCAGAAAGTATTCAGACCCCTTGACTTTTTCCACATTTTGATACGTTACAGTCTTATTCTAAAATGGATTAAATTGAAAAAAAAAATCATCATCCATCTACACACCAAACACCATAACTGCAAATGTATAAAAAAAAGATACCTTATTTACTTAACTATTCAGACACTTTGCTATGAGACTCGAAATTGAGCTCAGGTGCATCCTGTTTCCATTGATCATCCTTGAGATGTTTCTACAACTTGATTCTAGTCCACCTGTGGTAAATTCAATTGATTGGACATGATTTGGAAAGGCACATACCTGTCTATATAAGGTCCCACTATTGACAGTGCATGAGCAAAAACCAAGCCAGGAGGTCAAAATAAATGTCTGTAGAGCTCCGAGACAGGATTGTGTTGAGGAACAGATCTAGGGAAGAGTACCAAAAAAAATCTGCAGCATTGAAGGTCCCCAAGAGCACAGTGGCCTCCATCATTCTTAAATGGAAGAAGTTTGGAACCACCAAGACTCTTCCTAAAGCTGGCCGCCCGGCTAAACTGAGCAATTGGGGAAGAAGGGTCTTGGTCGGGGAGGTGACCAAGAACCTGATGGTCACTCTGACAGAGCTACAGAGTACCTCTTTGGAGATGGGAGAACCTTTCAGAAGGACAACCATCTCTGCAGCACTCCACTAATCAGTATTTTATGGTAGAGTGGCCAGACGGAAGCGACTCCTCAGTAAAAGGCACATGACAGCCCGCTTGGAGTTTGCCAAAAGGCACCTAAAGGACTCTCAGACCATGAGAAACAAGACTGAAATATTTGGCCTGAATGCCAAGCATCAAGTCTGAAGGAAACCTGGCACCATCCTTATGGTCATGGCAGCATCATGCTGTGTGGATGTTTTTCAGCGGCAGGGACTGGGAGACTAGTCAGGATCGAGGGAAAGATAAACAGAGCATAGTCTGCTCCAGAGAGCTCAGGAACTCAGACTGAGGCAAAGGTTCACCTTCCAACAGGACAACGAGCCTAAGCACACAGCCAAGCCAGCTCACATTGTAAAGGCTTCGGAACAAGTCTCTGAATGTCCTTACGTGACCCAGCCAGAGCCAGGACTTGCACCTCTGGAGAGACCTGAAAATAGCTGTGCAGCGATGCTCCCCATCCAGCCTGACAGAGCTTGAAAGGATCTGCAGAGAAGAATGGAAGAAACTCCCCAAAATCAGGTGTACTAAGCTTATCGCATCATACCCAAGAATACTCGAGGCTGTAGTCACTGCCCAAGGTGCTTCAACAAAGTACTGAGTAAAGGGTCTGAATACTTACGTAAATGTGATTTTTTTATTTAAGAAAAAAAGATACAAAGAAATCATGTTTTTGCCTTGCCGTTATGGGGTATTTTTGACCTTATGGGGTATTGTGTGTAGATAGATTGATGAGAGAAAAAATATATTTAATCCATTTTAGAATAAGGCTGTAAAGTAATAAAATGTGGAAAAAGTCAAGGGGTCTGAATACTTTTCTGAATGCACTGTATCTCACCAGTGAAAGCAACCAAGCGATCAAAAAAGCTGTCTCTGTATGTGTAGCCCAGCCTGCTGGTCAAAAAGAGTATGCCTGTAACATTGAATGCAAGGGAAGCCAGTAAGCATTTGGCTTCCCATGATAAAACAAATATATAAAATAATAGCCAATCAGCGTTGAGCTAAACTGAGTGAATTCAGCTGTGAATTGTCCTGGCGCACCAAATAAAAGTCAAGGGGAGGCAGTTTGGATTTGGCTTCAGACCAATCACATCACATTAGAAGCCAAACGTCATTGACAGAAAAAACTGAATTGTTGCATCCTATTGTGTCCTTGTCCTCCGGTGGCTAGCTAGCGAGCTAAATTTGTCCCTTTCCTAAATTAGCCATGGATGTAATTTTACTTAATTCTCCGCACTGGCCAATGATTATAACGATGATTTTGATCCAACCATAAATTCATACATTGTGCCCCTGGCCTTAAGAGGATGGAAATTCAACATTAGGCTAATGTTAAATAGCTGGCCTGTTAACTAATTGACTAGCGAGCTATCATTTTAGCCAGGTAGCCGAAGACAACAAAAACTAAAAGCGTGTATTAGAGAATCCGAGACCATTTAGACAACATGAAAGAGGATGGCATTGGCATTTTGTGGGGTGAGTCAACATGTTTTTCCACTTGCACACACACACACATACATACATACATACATAAAGCATCACCATGGACAGCCACATCATATTTAGCTTATGCTGATTGAACTAAATCGTTTTTGGTATATTTTAGTTGTCACTGTATTAGACTAAGCATAGGTGATTAGATAATGTTGAAATGGTGCTGGAATAGTGGAGACACTGACAGTTTTTTCTTTGCGACTTTTGTTAACTCTCCGTGGTTCTAAATCAATAGTAGTTTTGTAGTCCGAAAATGTCTGAAACATTAACTTGTTTGATCATACTGTAGGTCATGTAACTGTTTGTTACATGCAATATGTTTTGTGGACTTCACCGGACTGATGTTGCACTCCGGTTTTGTGATGAAACAAAGGTGTGGCTGAATTTATTCTGCCACTGTGTCTTCTTATGGTCTTGGCCTTAGGCCTATATATCACGGTGTCAAGGCATATGAACTAACAGGTTATAAAGCAAACAATGCAATTATCACAACACATAGGTTGTAATATGGCTTTTTTTCCCTGGCTTGGCTTCCCCAGTGATTTTCCCCACTCACCGCTACTGCCCTATTCCCTATTTAGTGCACTACTTTTGACCAGGGCCCATAAGGCTTCCCACTGGGCACACTGGTTGAATCAAAGTTATTTCAACGTCATTTCAATGAAATGATGTTGGACCAAAATGGAATAGACGTTGAATTTACGTCTGTGCCCAGTGGGTTTAGTTAAAAGTTATGCATTATGTAGGGAATAGGGTGCTATTTTGGACACAGATTTTACAGCGTTAGATCTGTAATTGCTTGTTTGAGTCTGCTCCCATGTTAATATCCAGTACCTCTGTGTTTGTCCATAGTGATTCATTTGTAATAGTCTGTATGAGTGGTCCAGATGGCTTGTCTAGAGTTGGGACCTATCCCAAATGGCACCCTACTCCCTATATGGTGCACTACTATTGACCAGAGCCTATGGAGTTAGTCAAAAGTAGTGTGCTACTAGGGAATAGAGTGCTATTTGGGATGCAGCCTTGGAGTCGGGTGCCTCCAGCCTGGTCTTAAAACCACTGCATTCCATGGCGAATCAAGAGATTTGTGGCCCCATGACATCATAGCCTATGGAATGAGCTGACACAATCGTTGTGTGGAAAGTGACCTCGGTAACGAGGAGAGATTGAGTGAACTGGGCAATTTTTGGTTCCAAAATGGTACTCTATTCCCTACATAGTGCACTACTTTTGGGACCCTTAGCACACCGTCTGATAATCTGGACAGCAAAATCACTTCCTATTGATCGAGTAAGTGCTCTCTCTCCTCGGGAAGTGCATGAGAGACCCTGCACTGTATTTCACAGCAAGCTGGATTCTGGAGTCTGTTCAATCCATTCCTCAATCCATTATTTTCTAACAGCATCCGTCCTCCCAAGTATGAGTGCTAATTTAGGTGTGACTGTATTTTGTTTTGGCTGTCCAGTTCAGAGGTGTGTGGGAGAGTGGGAGAGCAAAGTGTCCTCACACAAATCAGAGGCAGTAATTTTACCTTTTGTAAATGGGTGCGGGCCGAGTCCAGGGAAGAGGGGGTGGGGAACCTTTTATTGAGCTCATACTGTAATTAGGTACAGCTGGGAAGGAAAGCTAAGGAAATAGTACCGTTCTCAATATGAAATTATTTTCTTATAGTCCCTCACTCACTCTTTCCCTACCACTCCCAGTTTTTCCCCTTGTTCTTGCCAAATGTCTTTCAGACACAGTGGTGTTCATAAAATATGGATTCTCTTTGGGAGTTTTAAAATTCTAAATGGACAAATGGTGAGGGATGAGGAAAGAGAGCACATAGAGGACAAGGAGGATTGAGAGGAAAGGGTGTGGAGGAGAGAAGAAGAGGGCAAGTTGCCGAGAGGGACGAAAAACAAGGGAGGGATGCATACAAAGATCATAGGCAGGAGGAAAGGAGAAGTAGGAAGGAGGTGGTATGGAGAGACAAAGACAGAACAGCGGTGAGGGACAAGGTCTTGGTTTAAATCCGTTTGACAAAGCTAATAAAATCAGGTTTTGGAAATACATGGTCAATTTTAACAACACAGTTTGAGGATACAGATAGGGTTTTCATGCGGTATACTGAGAATAAATACAGCTTTAGTTGGGGAGGAACAATGATAACACTACAAAGCCATTACATGCTATTACGAGAACATTATACATGAAAATAAACTGGCACAAGGCTTTCACAACAACCAAACTCTGTCTGACAAAACACATACAACTGACGTCTTGTTAACCACAATCTGAATGACTGGAAGATTAAATAAGCAAAAGGAGCAGGTAGATAAGAAAAATTGAAATGTTTGACAGTCTTAAGTCTTTCATTCTCGTTGATATACTCTGGTGCACACAACATCCCCAGCGCTCATTGTCTGAAAGAAAATGACAACAAAATTAATACAAAACTCAGATAAATCAAACACATACTTTCCCCCCAAACACACTTAAAGGATCACTGTTTGTAGGCAATAAAAATGTATGCTTTACCAAAATGAGTTCACCATCATTGGTCACTTCACGGGTCCAGGCAGTCTTAGGGCCCTCCCCTTTCTGCAAGGTCTGCTCACAGCTGATCTTGCTATCTGTCTCCCAGCGAGGGGTACTCTGGAGGACATAAGAAGAAGGCCATGCAAGGATTTAATAAGTGACACTGCATGTTGTAGTGAAGTGGTTAGATAAACACAGTAGATCTGTGTGTGACCCTGAGGCTTCTCATTTGGTACTAAGTACTGTTGCGGCATGTTACTGCTTCTTCAAGTCTGTTAGGCGTTATGTTTGCTGCCCTCCACAAACCATAAAGAAAACGAGAATACTAAACCATCACATAGAACAAATGTCAAGTTACACACAGATTTTTTTCCCCCGCATGCTTATACAGACCCATGATTCCATACACTGAGTCCTGGCAAAATATGCACGTACAGTAATAACCTAAATATTTCATGCAACATATGTAGAGATGAAGAATGTGGAAATGGAGTGTTACGGTGCAAGGGCGTCCGTCCACTGTGTCCTCATTGAAGGGCTGTCCCACGGTGAAGGAGACATGGGTGGTGCGTACGCTGGTGGAGGTCTGGATGGAGAGGCTCTCTCCCTGCTGGGTGATCTCTACTGCAGGTCTGGAGGCTGCAGCCACGGCTATCTTCCTGACAAACACGTTCACACCTGGTCATAGGGATCAATAAGGTATCATGTAGATTGAGAATGGAGACCTTGGGTGTGTCCTAAATGGCACCCTATTCACTCCATAGTGCACTAGTTTTGAACAGGGCCCTATGGGGCTTTTGAAAAGTAGTGCATTATATACAGTGCCTTGCGAAAATATTCGGCCCCCTTGAACTTTGCGACCTTTTGCCACATTTCAGGCTTCAAACATAAAGATATAAAACTGTATTTTTTTGTGAAGAATCAACAACAAGTGGGACACGATCATGAAGTGGAACGACATTTATTGGATATTTCAAACTTTTTTAACAAATCAAAAACTGAAAAATTGGGCGTGCAAAATTATTCAGCCCCTTTACTTTCAGTGCAGCAAACTCTCTCCAGAAGTTCAGTGAGGATCTCTGAATGATCCAATGTTGACCTAAATGACTAATGATGATAAATACAATCCACCTGTGTGTAATCAAGTCTCCGTATAAATGCACCTGCACTGTGATAGTCTCAGAGGTCCGTTAAAAGCGCAGAGAGCATCATGAAGAACAAGGAACACACCAGGCAGGTCCGAGATACTGTTGTGAAGAAGTTTAAAGCCGGATTTGGATACAAAAAGATTTCCCAAGCTTTAAACATCCCAAGGAGCACTGTGCAAGCGATAATATTGAAATGGAAGGAGTATCAGACCACTGCAAATCTACCAAGACCTGGCCGTCCCTCTAAACTTTCAGCTCATACAAGGAGAAGACTGATCAGAGATGCAGCCAAGAGGCCCATGATCACTCTGGATGAACTGCAGAGATCTACAGCTGAGGTGGGAGACTCTGTCCATAGGACAACAATCAGTCGTATATTGCACAAATCTGGCCTTAATGGAAGAGTGGCAAGAAGAAAGCCATTTCTTAAAGATATCCATAAAAAGTGTTAAAGACAGATTAAATTCTGATACCTCAGTGCCTTTCCAATGGTAGGTGGTGGTAAGGAGAAATATAAAAAGCAAAGTCAAATGTAAAAAGAAAAGCCCCAGCTAAAAAAAAAAAGGATTTTCGAAAAAGTGTTAAAGTTTGCCACAAGCCACCTGGGAGACACACCAAACATGTGGAAGAAGGTGCTCTGGTCAGATGAAACCAAAATTGAACTTTTGGCAACAATGCAAAATGTTATGTTTGGCGTAAAAGCAACACAGCTGAACACACCACCCCCACTGTCAAACATGGTGGTGGCAGCATCATGGTTTGGGCCTGCTTTTCTTCAGCAGGGACAGGGAAGATGGTTAAAATTGATGGGAAGATGGATGGAGCCAAATACAGGACCATTCTGGAAGAAAACCTGATGGAGTCTGCAAAAGACCTGAGACTGGGACGGAGATTTGTCTTCCAACAAGACAATGATCCAAAACATAAAGCAAAATCTACAATGGAATGGTTCAAAAATAAACATATCCAGGTGTTAGAATGGCCAAGTCAAAGTCCAGACCTGAATCCAATCGAGAATCTGTGGAAAGAACTGAAAACTGCTGTTCACAAATGCTCTCCATCCAACCTCACTGAGCTCGAGCTGTTTTGCAAGGAGGAATGGGAAAAAATGTCAGTCTCTCGATGTGCAAAACTGATAGAGACATACCCCAAGCGACTTACAGCTGTAATCGCAGCAAAAGGTGGCGCTACAAAGTATTAACTTAAGGGGGCTGAATAATTTTGCACGCCCAATTTTTCAGTTTTTGATTTGTTAAAAAAGTTTGAAATATCCAATAAATGTCATTCCACTTCATGATTGTGTCCCACTTGTTGTTGATTCTTCACAAAAAAATACAGTTTTATATCTTTATGTTTGAAGCCTGAAATGTGGCAAAAGGTCGCAAAGTTCAAGGGGGCCGAATACTTTCGCAAGGCACTGTATATATATATATATATATATATATATATATATTTCTTTCTGGCTTCTCCTTCATTTTGGAAGAAACTAATTTGTTCAAAAGTCTTCAACTATTTGCTTTCTCTCTCTTTGAGTCAACTACTCACCACATTTTCTGCACTGCAGTGATAGCTAACTGTAGTTTATGCTTTCAGTACTAGATTAATTCTCTGATCTTTTGATTGGGTAGACAACATGTCAGTTCATGCTGCAAGAGCTCTGATATGTTGGAGGATGTCCTCCGAAAGTTGCCACAATTACTGTGTAAGTCTATGGAGGACAGAAGGTAGTTGTCCTCCGGCTACACCATGGTGCTACCCTACAGAGTGCTGTTGAGGAGTGCTGTTGAGGCGTGCTGTAGGAGTGCTGTAGACCTTCTTTGCAACATAGTATTTTTAATCAATTATTTGGTGCCGTGATTATATTTAGGACAGTTGTATAATTTTTAAAAAAATGTTTTATTTTTATGAAATTCACTGAGGAGGATGGTCCTCCCCTTCCTTCCCCTTCCTACTCCGAGGAGCCGCCACTGCTTGATATACACTACCGTTCAAAAGTTTGGAGTCACTTAAAAATGTCCTTGTTTTTGAAAGAAAAGCTATTTTCTCTGGGATGTGGAAAATGAAGACTTCAGACTAGGTGAGTATCTGATGCTCCAGATACTCCCCTAGTCTAAAGAAGGCCAGTTTTATTGCTTCTTTAATCAGGACAACAGTTTTCAGCTATGCTAACATAATTGAAAAAGGGTTTTCTAATGATCAATTAGCTTTTTAAATTATAAACTTGGAATAGCTAACACAGCGTGTCATTGGAACACAAGAGTGATGGTTGCTGATAATGGGCCTCTGTACGCCCATGTAGATATTCCATACAAAATCTGCCGTTTCCAGCTACAATAGTCATTTACAACATTAACAATGTCTACACTGTATTTCTAATCAATTTTATGTTATTTTAATGGACAAAAAATGTGATTTTCTCTCAAAAACAAGGGCATTTCTAAGTGCCAGTGTATGGCAGTGTATGTTTTCAATTTTCTTGAAATACGTTGCAAATGAGACTTATTTCTATGTGAAAACTGAAATGGTGGATTAATTCCTTTTCAGTAGACACTCTTATCCAGAGCAATTTACAGTAGTGAGTGCATACATTTTCATACTTTTTCATACTGGTCCCCCATTGGACCCACAATCCTAGCATTGCAAGCACCATGCTCTACCAACTGAGCCACATCATCACAAACCACTTAATGTCTCAATGTACTCAGTTACTGTTTTGTGCAGTGTTTTTCCTCATTGTGATGGGAAGTATACAGGTACAAGGCTAGATGACCTTTGTACAATACAGTAATGTACAGTACAATTCCATTAAGTGGTTTCTAAGGATGGTAAATTAATACTGCACAAAAAGTGGTTGTTTTCCATGTTATTTGGTCAAGAAAAATATTTAATCTGATGTGGATATTTTGTGTCTTTACCCATAACTTTGCACCTTTTGATGTAAATGTTTGAGGACAGGGTTTTGTTCTTTCTAGATTCCATTAAATGATCATCGCAGAGAAAGGGACAGGGAAACAACTCTGACAATTCTAACTATTGAATCCTACAAGATACTGTCCTTATTAAACAACTACCTTTTTTGCCAAAGCCAGATGCGGAATGTTTTTTTATATCGGTCTGCTAATACTACTAAAAGGCCCAGTGCACTACTTTTGTGATTTTTATTTTATTTTTAATAACACATTTCATTTTTATTTATATTTTTAGGCCTAATTCCGATTTTTCAGGGGGTTCTGCAGCACTCTCAGCACCCTTACTTCCCGTGGCTGTGTGAAAATACTCACCCAGCGCTTTCAGGAGTTCTTCAAAGTTTTCAGAAGTCTTCATTTTCCACAACCCAGAGAAGTTTGCAACTCTACGGTCCATTTCCGGTGTAAATAGTTTGTTATAGTAGTCACTCATTACAGAAAAAAGATAGTCAACATGATTATTTTGTTCTCTGCAGACCCATAAAATAAACTGTTTGCAGCTCTTCTGATTTTTCTGTGTTTTGTCTCTCAGATTGGGCACTGTTGCTTGGTGCTCTCTGTTTGCTCCCTCTGCCTCCTCTCTCTCTCTCATTCAGAGGTTGATTCAATCTGGTCGGCACACTCCCTTTTTTGGCTCATGTCTTGTTTGGCGTAAGCGCGACGCCAAACAAGCAAGAATAGCAAGAATCCCACCATGGAACCAAAGACCATGGAACCAATGAGCACGCTCCACCCAGGTGCCTGTTCCTTCTTCTCAAGCATTGGTGGAAGAATCTAGAATTTTGACTGTATATTAACGTAAAATAGCCTACTGAAATATGTAGACGCTAGATCTATTACTATTACATTTTATAATATAGCTTTTTGTAAGCTAGGTTACATACAATTTTAGTAGGTGTAACCTTTTAAATCTTGCAAGTTCAATAGAGTGGGCTTTTATTGCCTAACAAACTGCAAGAAGATGCCTTATTAAGAAAGTATGCTTGCACTTTGAAGGGGTAAATCTGGTTGTGGACCTCAAATCAATAATTTGGGCAATTGAGTAATGAGATAAGAAAGGAATATAGTAGCTCCTATTGAAAAGGACAAGTTTGTTAAAGAGGATCCCTGTAAAGGGGTGCGTAACTGGTGGCAGGGAGGTCAGATGCAGGAGAGCAGAACTAGGTAGTAGCTGGAGCAGTTTAATCCAAAATCCAACGGCATAAAAATACAACAGAATATGGGTACAAAAACCCGACGCGCACCAGTAAACATAGCGTACAAGCACTTACAACAAACAATTCCACACAAAGACATGGGGGGAACAGAGGGTTAAATACACAACAATTAGTGAGGGAATTGGAAACCAGGTGTGTAGGAAAACAAGACAAACAAATGGAAAATGAAAAGTGGACCGACAATGCCTAGAAGACCGGTGACGCCGACCGCCACCCGAACAAGGAGAGGAAACGATTTCGGTGGAAGTCGTGACAATCCCATCCTAAAGAAGATTAAGATTTTGGAATGTGAAATCAGATGGATTGGGTTGGGTTAGCTCCTGGGTTGGGTTAGCTTCTGTAGAAAGAGGAGAGAAGTGTAGAGGGCAATGATATGACACCAAGATAAGAAATCCGGAGTTGGGTGATGTCAATCAATGACCCATGGTAATCATCCATATGAGGATATTTCCTATCATGGACTGGCTCTTATCAATGAGCGCATGAGAAAAAATTCATATTGACAATAGATCAACAAATTAATCCAAAAATAATATTCTCAAAAATGTTTATGCAATATAGAGCCAATGCGGTACAAGTCCTTCACTCCCTTTTACTGATTTAAATATAAATAATAATAAAAACATTTTTTATAAATATTTGTAAACATTACACTCACAAAAAATCCAAAAGAATAAAGACATTTCAAATGTCATGTTATGTCTATATACAGTGTTGTAATGATTGATGTGTGCAAATAGTTAAAGTACAAAAGGGAAAATAAATAAAGATAAATATAGGTTGTATATACAATGGTGTTTTCTTCTCTCTCACCCCCCGCCCCATCCCTATCCAAATGTCCAGAGGTAATTATGAGACGCCCATTTCTCTCTCTAAATGTCAAGAGATAATTGCCTACCAATTCTGTCCCACTGGTTCCTTCTCCTCCACAGCCTCTTACAACCCCTCTCCCTCTCCTCTCCTCTTCTCTTCCTCTCCCTCCTGCCAAGAACATTTCAACAAGTCTGCATCAAAACTGATACCCCTGGAAACCTAACACTGTATATTCAACCAACCAAAACAATTAAACCCAAAACATGTGGCTATGTTGTTTGCAGAATATTCTAGTGGTAAATATTCTAGTAAACATCCCCCATGCCCATGTAATTTACTTCTGATTTCCCATTAGAGCAGCTCAATAACATATTATTAGAATTCAAATGAGAGGTAAGCACCCCCCCCCCCCCCCCCCCCCCCCCCCTTATCTCTACCTCAAGAATACTGTTGTGCCTGAAATCACATAGTGCACTACTTTTAACCACAGCCCTTTGGACACAGTCTATGAAGCTAAGAGGCCCAGCTGAGAAATTAGAGAAAGGAGAAGGTCCTCTGGTAAAAGGGAAATGTGAGGACGTCTAGTCCTTGTTGTTATGACGACTGGTATCATTTCAAACTCTTGATTGTTCATGTTTCCCCTGAATGTTGTCTCATTTTACAGAAAATAATCACTGAGGAGCAATTGAGGGAAACAGGCATTCCCAATGTATGATTGTGTGTTTGTGTCCTCATAGGGAAAATTCCATTTAATTTCAGATGACGTGATGATTGACATTCAATTCAAGAGTAAATAAATAAAAGGCAATAAAAATGTTTTTTCATAAATTCTAAGGATTTTCATTCATTAATTAATTTGATTTTAATTCAGATGGCCTTAACTGATGGAATTAAAACGGAGCTGAGTGTAATGAATATTGTAACATTAATGCACTCCATATTGTCATTTTGAGTTGTGTTGGAAACACAGGTAAGAAATGTAATGGAATAAAAACAACATGATCTAGTACCACCACATTGATATGACTTTTATAAAACAGAGCTACCTGATTTGTAGTAATTCAATATTTGTTGACATGATTATGAAATATTAATCTTGTTCTGTCCAATAAAATAAAGAACATGTATGTTGAGTGCATGATAAATGGAAAGCTTCACCACAGGATAGGATGTTGATGTATCGCCATCTAGTGTTGAATGCGAATCCCACTTTGCCCTTTGAGACCGGGAGAAGCGGCCGAGGCCAGGGAAGGGTGTGTCAGGGGTCCTGCCGGGGCCCGCCTCTCTGGCGCACCGAGTGCAGGCACGTCCCTATGGTGGTGACAGCTGACAGGTTGTTGCTCCACCGCACGCTGTGCCCCTCCCCACTGTTGTCCCTCAGCAAGAAGCGCTGGGGCAAGAGAGGGACCTCACCGTCGTTCGGGTGAAGGTGGGTGGCGACGTCCGTCTGCTTTTTGCCCAGGGCCTGGTGAGGTCGGGATGAACCGTCTCAGGGTCGCCCATTCCCTACGAACCTTATCGGTCTAATCCAGAATGTCATCAATCCCTAGGCCAAACATCAGCCCTGGGGTGATGGGGTAGTGGCAAATGTGCTCTGGAGAGGAGCTGGCAGATGGGATTGGGCCAGCCAGAGATGGCACCGGGAGGAAACCACCTGCGCCATGGCCCGTCCGTTGGTGCGGGCCACATCCCTCTGGAGCAGGGAAAGCAGGCGAGACAACTCCATCGCTTCCCGAAGGAGTTCCTCTGTGCCCTCTTGCAGCCAGGGCAACAGAGTCTGCAGGTTGGCCTGCAGCAGCATGGTCACATTGGTAAGGTGGCCAAGAGAGCAGAGGGACCCATATGTGGCTTTCAAGTCCGCATCAAAGACTCGGGGGGGGGGGGTTCCTGGCTTCAGTCGCGGATTCTGCCCTATAATCTCCCAGTCTGGGAGGACCATGGCAGCTGTCATGGTGTCCATGGTCGGGTACTCCCGGAGGCCGAGTGACTCCGCGCCCGCAACATAACTCCATGGTCCAGTCTCTGCTGGAAGTGCCCACTGGCAGAGGCCCAGCTCTCCTGCAAGGTCTTGCGGAACTCAGTAGAGATGGGGACAGATGGAGAGTCATCACTGTCCACCAGTTTGATGTCCAGTGCAGTGGCTATCCGAGTGAGTAGGCTCCTCATAGCCACTGGGGGACGATGAAGCCCCGCTGCCAGCTTCTGATGGCCTTTCAGCCTGGTAGCCCCACTCACGGTGGTGAACAGTACCAGCATTGTCCCCCAGGAACAGCCTATCACTGGCCAACGGGGAACAGCTGTCGTCGCCATAGAAGCTATCAACCTCCTGACGCAGGGCATGTGCTCTCCGTTCAAGGCGATTCCAGCGGTCCGACTCCTGCCCCCGTCCAGCACTGGCAGCAGATGGGCTCTGCCTGGGGTGGCTCCAGCCATGCTTCCTGGGAAGGGTACTAGGCCCAGTAGAGGGACTAACAGCTCGCTGGCACACCCCTCCTGAGGGAGGGAGCTCGTCCCCAGCCTGAGCCCGAGCCTGGTCGACCCAGTTGGGCTTGGCCTCCAAATGCACCAGGTGCAGGCATTCTGAGAACACCACAAAAAAAACAGGGTGCTCCAGGCTTTTCTGATGGCGGCTGACCACCTCCAACATAGAAGTGGCGTAAGTCAGAATCAATGATTTTTGATAGTGGGCAACATATACACTGAGTGTACAAAACATTAAGGACACATTCATAATATTGAGTTGCATCCCCCCCCTTTTGCCCTCAGAATAGCCATAATTTTGCACTATTGGTGTTAGGTTCACTTGATTCAGATGCCCTGCCCCACCGGGTAGGCAAAGTGTTCCGGAACAGGAACAATAATTGACATCTTGAAGCAAGTGGGGACACCAGACTGGGGATATGAATATGATTGAATATGTTCCTAAACACTTTGTAAGAACATTGGAGAAGGACCTCCCAATGAAAATGTAATTGCTTGATTAATTAGGCCTGCTAATTTATAGATCAAATGATACATGTTTTAGGAATGGTTGGATCATACAAAAAATATAAATAAATGGAAATTATAGGGAATAATTTATCTACACTAATAAAAAAAGATGCACAAAATTAGACATTTTGGGGAGAAATAAGTGCATGGCAGTTTTGGACAAATGCAGAATATGCATGCCTACCTCACTAGAACAACATTGTATTTATTGTCAAGTAGTTGGTCGTCAGCCAAGAACTCTACCATAATCCAGTTATGAATTGTCCCAGTATACATATAGCTTTGGTGCATCAGGCTGATCCAAGTTGATGACATCAGTTGTTGTCCGGTGTTCTCCACGTGGGGTCGAAACCGTTAGCACCGTTAGCAGTCTAGTGACTAGCCAGTCCTACATTACGATAATGCAGGACAAGACACATCAGCCACACTGTATAACCGGTGTTGTTACTGCCTCGTGTTTTTCCTTGTTGACAACTGTAGTATACAGCCACAGCCCTCCACACGTCTCACACGTGACAGTGAGAGATGCATGACAAGGAACAGTTACTGGCCAATCAGTATTTATGTAGTCACTGTGTGGTTATATTCTCAAGCAATGAGAGCGCTTTGTACCATCTGCCAACCAACCACGGCCGAGCACACAGTTCAGCACGTGCAGCGCATGGTAGCGATTCACATGTTACCCCTCGCTGTACTGAGGACTTTGAAAGGTAAACGGAATCTAAAACGAGGGAAAGGAGGAAACAGTACTGAGACGTTGAGAACAGAGGACTCTACAATTATAGCGCGCCATCAACATCAGTGTTGGTCATTGGTTTTTGAATAAGATCTTCTTACAATTGCAATTGGAGAAGGAATACCGGTTATTCAACTAGTTATCCATTTGACTGTTTTATTGAATTGTCTTCGCATCGACTTCATCCTAAAAGGTAATATATATATCATAGGCTATAGACAACTGTAACTTGTGTTTTTCTATACATATCTGCTTCCCCAGATCTATTTTAACTAGCTTTGAACTTTCAACCTGCACTCTTGGCTACAATATTTAAGCCAAATGTCTAATCATTATTGGTTGTTCCTTAAGTATGCGTTGGTTCAGGATCAGCTTTCCCTCCTCTAGTCTGAACCTTCCTTCATGGCTAACGCCTCAAACCTGGAATCAGTTAATGTCTTTACAGTTGTTTCTGTGTATGTTATCTATATATATAAGCGCTTCATACAGTATAGACTAAAATTGAAAGTAAAAGCATAGCGAGTTTATGAGAAGCATTCAATGAACATACACAACTTTGTAATGCGTGAAACAATGTAGTGTATAAGGCAGCCTTTGTCATTTTGTTTTAGGATAATCAGTTAGTTTGATGTTACAGTGGTCAGATCGGATGTTTGAAATGTAACTAATAGCTGACAAAATCCTAGAGCCATACAGTCAAACCCCACATGACCTTGTACGTCACACCCCCACACAGCACATGTTCACATGTATAGCAAAGCAACAGCTGGTGGAGTTTATCCCAAGATCAGTGACTAACAGCATTCCTTCTTGAATATTTATTAGGGGACACACCTACTAGTTTTCTGGAGCATGGTGTAAAAACCACAAATTTGCATTGTTATTGTTTTGTATTCATAGTTTTAATTTAAATTGTGATAGATATGACTGTCACTCTGTTAAAGTTTTTTTCTTTCTACATACAGCACTTGTTATAATGCCTAGGTCAGCATTAACTCTACATCAGTTACTCTGAGGTATTTCTGATATTCCTTGTGACTGATCTCTCGCACTTTCTCTAGGGATGCATTTGTTGAGCATGTCCACCAAATGGCCGACCTATGATTCCCGCTCTTCCACACCCAGCTTCCTCCTCAGCGAGAGCGACGTGACTGAGGACGAGGCAGACATTGATGTCTTCACCTCCGAAAGTGAGGGAGATAGCTCAGGGGGTGGCAAGACCTGCTCAGTACCTAGGTTACACTGGTCCATGGCTGGGAGTGGACAAGCAAAATGCTTTCCTCACACCACCACCTACCCATCCATGATGGGTTCCCCTGGCAGTGCTGAGTTAAGCACAAAGGGAAGCACAGAGGAGACCATGCAAGGAGACCTGGCCTTCGCTCAGAAAGTGAGTTTTGTTGTTTAAAGACTGCTTTGACTGATTTGAAAATACTGAGTTACTGATTTTTGCATCCAGAGACATTATCAGACAGTGGATATGTATGTTTTCTGTTTCCTTTCTCTCCTAGTGTTCAGAGCTGCAAAGGTTTATCAGACCCCTGTTGGAGCTTCTGAATGGACTCAAGAAAGGGAGATTTGAGAGAGGTCTTAGCAGTTTCCAGTCGAGCGTTGCCATCGATAGACTCCAGAGGATCCTGGGTATTCTTCAGAAACCTGAAATGGGGTAAGCAAACCAAACCATCTTGTGTATGTCTAGCAAACAGTAATTTATGGCGTAGTTAAAATGTTATTAATGACAGTACTCTTTCCACAGAGAGAAATTCCTCCGCACCCTTCTGCAGGTAGAGATGATGCTGAAGATGTGGTTCCCCCATGTGACCCCTGTCGCTGCCACCCAGAACCCCACACCCAGTCTTCCGCCACGATGGCACCAAAATCAGCTGTGCATGCCAGTCAAGGTGGGTGTCTTACTGCTCTAGTTATCGCTGTTTAATATATCATTGTTATAATGATTCTCACACAATCTATAATATGTAAGACTTGTATCTCATTTGTTTTTCTTCACTCTTGCTCCATCAGAAGCGCAAGCTTAGCTGGTTGGACTCTGACTTCCCCAATGCCGCCCCACCCAGCTGCAAGCGCCTGCAGCGCGAGGACAACTACCAGGAAATTACCTCACAAGACTCTTGCCCATTGAGCACAGACACCTATTACCCGTCATGTCTGACTGTCAGCAAGAGAAGAAAGGGAAATAAGAGGCTTGAAATTTCACCTTGCTCAGCATGTGGTAGCCCAGCCACACAAGACAGCCGTGTCTCCTCCACCCTCCTGGTCTTTCACTCACATCAGCTCTCCCTCCATGGACATCAGCCACAGAGGTACCACAGCAGGCCTGGAACAGTGAAGACAGAGACAGATATTGCATCAGTGGAAACCCAAAGGAGGGGTCAGTCTATCCCCATATTACTGAGGTCTATGAAACAAGAGCCGGAGTAGAAGATATAAAATTGAACTCGGAAGTCATTGCACCGTTTGACCATCTTTTGTCAGTGTTGGAGAGTTATTTAAAAAAAATTGAAATGTACCTGGGAATATTTTTTTATGTTTGATGTGATAAAGCAGTGGTTTAATTTTTAAATTTTTTTATACTGGTTTGAAACAAGATCATTTTGTATTTCAGAATTATCAACAAAAATACAATCACATGAAATACACTATGCAGAAATAAAAAAGAAAGGATCATAGCTCAAGATTTATGGAATACCTTTTAACCTAACATAAACTCAGTTAGTTATGATAAAGTTATCAATAGTAGTGAAGCATAAAACATTGACAATACAATGAAAAACATTACAAGAACCTATTAATCCTTTAGCGGATCCAGCACAGGGAACAGTGAAATGGGCAGCTGATACAACTGGCACTAAACCTCTGCCAACCAGTGGCAACAAAACCATTGCTTTTATTTCACACTCTGCCGAGTCTGTTAGCCACAGTTTAATGTAACTATTGACTAAATCCACCTCAGTGTGAATACTAACAACCCCAGTAGCATGCAACTGGAATGACAGCAACCACTAAGAACTACGAGAGGAGAAATAACAACCCTTAGATTTGAGGTAATACTCATCAAATAGGTCTGCTCGAAAATCCTGGGTGCAGACTAGAGCATATTAATTGGCTTAATGCTTTCTAACTTCATTGATTTATTTGATAGAATACATTTATCATCCTTTATTTTTTTGTCAGTTTTCTCTGGTGTGCCAAAACTATTTTGCACATGAGTATTTTACATTTGATAACAAAGGAAATTGTACCTTATAAATGTTACTATTGTGACGACGCAAAACACAAATCATTTTGAATCTTCTAGGAGTGTTTCTATTGTATTGGGAGAAAATACACAAAAACCTTTCATTAGGTCATTGGGTATTTGAACCACAATGTTTTTGCTTAGCAATTATCATTCATGTTGAATGACTCTATCCCTGGCCACTTTCAGAGAGTCTCTTGAGCTGTAACTACCTAGATGGGGTTAGGGGGAAACCAAGAATAGCTAGTAGTATCCACTGATTTGATCTACAGACTTCAAGATTTATTTTTTAAACGACAACAGTTAAGCCTAATACAAGACAACCGAAACATCATGATCAGAATCAAATCAACATTTTGTGAATGTGTGTGGGTTTTGGATGGGAGTGTCAATGTTGTGTATGTGTGAGTCAGTGTTTGTATGTATAGTCTAGTGAGTGTGCGCAGGGTCAGTGCAGATAGTTTAATTAATTGATTATTTAGCAGTCTTATGGCTTGGGGGTGATTTACCATACTGGTAGTATATGTTATTGTTCTTTACCATGCCAAGGAAAGGCCCAGGTAGAGGACAACCGAGAGATCACTGCAGCAGTAAATACAGGTAACTGTGTTGAGGCAATGCACA
This sequence comes from Oncorhynchus mykiss, assembly GCF_013265735.2. Classification (NCBI taxonomy): domain Eukaryota; kingdom Metazoa; phylum Chordata; class Actinopteri; order Salmoniformes; family Salmonidae; genus Oncorhynchus; species Oncorhynchus mykiss. Next base: position 31,811,774 of record NC_048582.1, read on the forward strand.
ACCCTTCCTAAAAACTGTTCAAACAGCCCATTGGGGTGTTGTTTATTTTTATATTTCCTGTGAGGAAATATTGTAATTTCATGTCATGTTTTTGGTGTATGTAGGGCCTATGTTTTGCACATTTTCTCTGTTTATCAAAAGAGGACAAATGTTTGGGCTGAGAATGATATTTTGCTGTTTAATGTTGTCTTCCTTGATTCAATCCATTTCCTTTGCCTCCTCTCTTCCCAACTTTTACTCAACACCCTCCATCACATTTTTGGGTTGGGCATAATATAATAGTGTTTTGGTTATACACCATGTACTTGTGCTTAATATTTTATATATAATTGTTTCAGACCTAAATTGTTTTTGATAAATTGTACCCTTTTTTGCTAAAATAAAGTAATGTTTTTGTTAATCAGAACTTGAAATCTGCCACATAAATTCAAATGATTGAATTGACTGTGGCCCTGCGACATGAGAATTCATGTAGGCCTCCAGGCTACAGCAAGAAAGAAGGGGTTCTCGACAACCATGACAAAAATCAAACAAAATGGCTTACCAAGAAAAACATTCAAAAGGACTACCGGTAATTCGAGGCAGAAATGAGTTGGCGCACTCAACAAAAAAGGTAGAGATTAATTTATTATTTGCTCAAGATTTATTCCATTGTTAGGATGAGTACAGGTGACTGATGTCAAGCTGGCAGTCACCTGTACTCGTATTACTTTTTTCAGATGAAGACGTCAGCCACCTCTACTCATCCTAACAATGGATTAAAGGGGCAATATGCAGATGCTACAATTAATTTAGAATTTATAAGTTAATGATGTATTTGATTCTTGAACAATATAACATTTCAATGCCTCATGGACTTAGTTCAATTGTCACACTCCCATCGGAACCTAAAATATAAGCTTGTTTTACTCCAATGTTAGTAAACATTATAAATGTATACAAACACTGTATACGGTATATTGTTTCAACTGTGGATATGCCCGTTAAAACCTGAGCAAATATATATTATAACCCACTTGGTTGGAGCCCTGAATGCTGATTGGCTGAAAGCTGTGGTATACCACGAATATGACAAAACATTTATTTTTACAGTTCTAATTATGTTGGTAACCAGTTGATAATAGTAATAAGTCACCTTGGGAGTTTGTGGTATATGGCCAATATACAATGGCTAAGGGCTGTATCCAGGCACGTTGCGAACAGTCCTTATTGCTTAAGTATCCAGCTGCAGTCCTTATAGCATGGCCTGTCACCAAAAGTGGCCTTTCACAAAAAACGTATACTATTACCTATACCATCTAATTTCCTTTCCTCCTTTCCTAGTTCCCTTTCCTCCTTTCCCTTCCTAGCTGAATTTCCTCATTTCCTTTCCTAGCTCCTTTCTGATTTTCAATTCCTCCTTTCCTAACTCCCTTTCCTAGCTGCCTTTCCTTTCCTCTTTTCCTAGCTTCCTTTCCTAGTCAATTTTCTTCTTTCCTAACTCCCTTTTTTCATTTCCTAGACCCCTTTTCCTATATAAATGTTGTTGTTCCTTTCCTAGCTCCCTTACCTCCTTTCCTCTTCTCCTAGACCCCTTTCCATCTTTCCTTTCCATCTAGCTCATTTTCCTCCTTTCCTTTCCTAACGTTTTGATTTTATTTTTAACACAATACAACCACGCATGGATACAGTACAATGCCTTTAAAATCATCGAGGATGACTCAAACACTTCATTTCCATCGTGGTCCTCTTGAAAATAAATGAAAACAAAATATACACAAGATTATAACATAAAAACAAAATACTAGGAAAAGAGGAAAATAGCTTGGAAAAGAAGCTAGGAAGCTAGGAATGGAACAAGTCAAAGGCAGTTAGGAAAGGATAGGTGGGAAGGGAGCTAGGAAAGCAAAGGAGGGGAGGAAAAGAAGAAAAGGGATCAAGCAAAGCATGCTAAAAAAAAATTAAGAAGGAAATGGAGCTAGGATAGGAGGAAAGGAAAGGGAGTTAGGAAAGTGATCTTGGAATGTAAAGGAGGGGAAGAAAGAAAGATGCATGATTTTAGTGACAGACCATGCTGAGCTGCAGCTATTTAGCCACATAGTGGCGCTACATTCACATTAAATCGTCTGTTTTGAATGAGTTTTCTAGTAACGACCAACCAACTCTATAATAATTACATTCCTTTGTTGCACAAGTTGTTGAAATAAAACCAATGACATAATATACCTAATCGTTAGCAAATACAGTAATAACTGAATGTACAGTTAAAACAATGGCAATTTACTAATGTGTACAGCCAGCGCCGCACGATACCGCAGAAGTGCACTCTTGACTAGGTTGATCACAACGCGCGACAGGCAAGAACCAGCTAGCTTGTCAGTGCAAGGCCTGGAAAATGGCTGCAGGATCTGGCTCGTCAAGCGGTCACGGTCCGCCTGCGGCCCTTGAGTCAACTTTGGACCGACGGTTTCAAGGAGTGTCGAACACAATGGAATCAATTCAAGGACTATCAAATTGGTGTATCGAGAACAAGAAATACCACAGTCTTATCGTGCGTTACTGGATGAAATGGTTGAGGAAATGTGAGTTGCTAATCTTAGCTAGCTAACGTTAGCTGGTTTGCCTGGCTAGCTTAGCCTACTTTAGCTAGATAACTGTTAGCTATTTGTTAGTTAACCTGGGTGTGCGCAAAGTAGTACCCTGGAGCTTCTTAGCAAGCTAGGTAAATGCTGCCTTGCTAGCTTAGGATTTGGAGTCCCAGCAAGACAATGCTGTCACTACAAGCTGTTGACATCTGACTAGCAAATGTTTGTTACAACGTATCTGGTCAGTTGTTGACAAACAATGGCTTTAGTGAACGAGTATTCTCCGCATAGATGTAACGTTAGTGCAAAGCTGTTCGCTATAAATCCTACCCTGGAATAGGTTCTCCTGTTCAGACTATCACATTCCTTGAAGCCATTGCCATCCCTGGTTTTTGTCTGGATGGATGGATGGCTACCTTTCTCTGTTCTTAGTGGTCTTGATGGGATGAAATTAGAATAACAATCATCCGTTTGATTTAGAAGATGTGTCCAAAACAGTAAAATAATCAAGATACATGTTAGCCATTTCTCGAGCTAGGTAACTAGTTAGCCTAGCTACATGTTTATAAGTTACTAAGTGGTAACGTAACAAGTCGAACACTAGTTAACGATATTGATGTTATTGCTACTGTAACTTACTGTTTACTACATAGTAGTTATTACACGCTAAACATAGGAATGTGTGAGGAGCATACATGAGTAGGCTAACCTCATTTTGGGAGCTTCAGTTGTTGTAGGCCTATGGGGAGTGTATAATGCTTGTGTATAGTACTAGCAATTATTATTGCCAATAATTGAAGATGCCTGGATGTATTGTGTTCTCCCAGAAACGGAAACACGCTGTGCTGCTGCTATAAAGCCCAACAGTGAAGGTATCATAAAACCTAGCGGTCAAACAGGGAAATGTTTCCAATCGTTTTTTCCACCATTCATTTTTCCCACAGGGGATTTTAGAAACACTTAAAATAAGGACTGTTTCGTGTAGGCTTACCCTGGCGTAACGTTTTGATTAGCATGTAAATCTCTTGGACAAGGTGACATTTGTCAACATATTCTTCTCTATTTACTCTCTGATTTGAATAGCTAACTAACATCAGAGTAGACATAATGCAAAACTACAAATCCCTGCAAGCTCATATCTAGCTAAATACATTTACCCAACTTATTCATTAGTAACTACATTTAGCTAGCATTAGATAGTTAATCGAGAGATTCTTAGCTTTGCCTCGATTCGGCAGTCTTGTCCATATCATGGCATTTGGAGTTCTTTATGATAGCCACATAAGCAGCTAATTAGCGTTGCATTTTAGTGGGGTAAATGCAGGCAAATCTATTGATAAAAGTCACCTTGTCCTAGAGAGATTTACACGGTTATCAAAACATCACGCTAGTGTAAGCCTACACGAAACATAGCCTTTATTTGAAGTGATTCTAAAATCCCCTATGGGAAAAATTAATGGTGAACATTTTTCTGTTTAACCGCTAGGTTTTATTGGGTATTATGACTCATACTGTGGTATTATATATGTTTTCCTCTGCATTTTTGTTAATGAGCTTTGGTAGTCCATATTGATAATTTCAATATGTGCCATGTTTTTGAAACCATATGTGATTATTGTTGTAGTACTGCTAAAGTATGCCTAACTGTAAATTACTGTTTGAGGCTGCTCATGTTTTAGTCCTTAAAGTGGCCAACAGCAGTTGAAACAATAACAAAGCGATCTCCATGCCTATGTTTCTGTAAAAAGCTGAGAGATGGGGCTGGAGAAATGTAACCACTATCAAATGCATAGACAAAGCTAAGGGTGCAAATACTCACCATCCATGATATCAAAATTGTAGTTTCAACTATAGTACCAGTCAAAAGTTTGTGCACACATACTCATTCAAGCGTTTTTCTTTATTTTCTACATTGTAGAATAATAACTAATAATTTGTGAAATAACACAAATGGCATCATGTAGTAACCAAAAAAGTGTTTAATAAATCAAAATATATATTATATTTGAGATTCTTCAAAGTAGCCACCCTTTGCCTTTATGACAGCTTTAAACACTCTTGGTATTCTCTAAACCAGTTTCATGAATAATGCTTTTCCAACAGTCTTGAAGGAGTTCCCACATATGCTGAGCACTTGTCTGCTGCTTTTCCTTCACTCTGCGGTCCAACTCATCCCAAACCATCTCAATTGGGTTGAGGTCTGGTGATTGTGGAGGCCAGGTCATCTGATGCAGCACTCCATCACTCTTCTTCTTGGTCAAATAGCCCTTACATGCTGACCACACCGCTCGCATCGCGTTTTTGAGCGTTGCAACATAAATGTACACATACATGTTATTCAATCATTGCAACTAAACTGCTCGTGCGCCTCAGTGAGCATCTGCGTGGCCATGAGCTAAAATAGAAATTGGTTCTATTTGTGACGCTCAACACGCTGCAAGTCTGCCTCTCCCATCTCCTCATTGGTTTTTCGAAGCATATACCCACGTGGGAAATTGAAAAATGAACTGACGTCCACACTCCAGTCGGTTGTGGTAATAAAGTTGGTAACACAGTAAAGTTGGAGGTGTGTTGGGTCATTGTCCTGTTGAAAAACGAATTAAAGTCCCCCTAAGCGCAAACCAGATGGGATGGCTTTCATTGCAGAATGCTGTGGTATCCATGCTCGTTAAGTGTGCCTTGAATTCTAAATAAATTACTACATATTCGTCCACCAGCAAAGCACCCCGACACCATCACACCTCCTCCTCCTTGCTTCACGGTGGGAACCACACATGCGGAGATCATCCGTTTTCCTGCTAAGCGTCTCACAAAGGCACGGCGGTTGGAACCAAAAATATTAAATTTGGACTCATCACACCAAAGGACAGATTTCCACCTGTCTAATGTCCATTGCTTGTGTTTCTTGGCCCAAGCAAGTCTCTTCTTCTTATTGGTGTCCTTTAGTAGTGGTTTCTTTGCAGCAATTCAACCATGAAGGCCTGATTCATGCAGTCTCCGAACAGTCTCTGAACAGTTGATCTGTCTGTTACTTGAACTCAGTGATGCATTTATTTGGGCTGCAAGTTTTGAGGTTGGTAACTCTAATGAACGTATCCCTTGCAGCAGCGGTAACTCTGGGTCTTCCTTTCCTGTGGCGGTCCTCATGAGAGCCAGTTTCATCACAGCGCTTGATGGTTTTTGTGACTGCACTTTAAGAAACTTTCAAAGTTATTGAAATTAACAAGATTGACTGATCTCCATGTCTTTAGTAGTGGTTTCCTTGCAGCAATTCAACCATAAAGGCTTCAAAAGTTATCGAAATTTTCCAGATTGACTGACCTTCATATCTTAAAGTAATGATGGACTGTCGTTTCTCTTTACTTATTTTAGCTGTACTTGCCCTAATATGGACTTGGTATTTTACCAAACAGGGCTATATTCTGTATACCCCCCTACCTTGTCACAACACAACTGATTGGCTCAAATGCATTAAGAAGGAAATAAATTCCACAAATTATCTTTTTACAATGCACACCTGTTAATTGAAATGCATTCCAGGTGACTACCTCATGAAGCTGTTTGAGAGAATGCCAAGAGTGTGCAAAGCTGTCACAAAGGTAAAGGATGGCTACTTAGAATCTCAAATATAAAATATATTCAGATTTGTTCAACACTTTTTTTTATGAATACATGATTCCATATGTGTTATTTCATAGTTGTGCTGTCTTCACTATTATTCGACAATGTAGAAAATAGTAAAACATTAAGAAAAACCCTTGAATGAGTAGGTGTGTCCAAACCTTTGACTGGTACTGTATGTTTTGGAGATGTATAGTGTTTGTTTACATATATAAACATTGGAGCTTATATAGTTTATATTCTTCCAGAGTCAATGGGTAGGCCTACATATCATGAATTTATAAGTCCCAAAATGGATGTAACAACTGCAGATTGCCTTTTTTAAGGTAATTTTCTGTGAGTGGGAAATTCAGTGATTGTGGTGAAAGAGAGCGGGGAGTGAGAGTGAAAGGGGGGGGGGGGGGGGGACAATGACATACCTGATAATATTGAAATATGTTGTTGGTTGTGAAGGATCCAATGGATGGGTTGGGTCATTATGCTTCATATTTGTCCACATTACTGCACCTCTGTCAATGCTTACATGACTTCTATTCATGCACAGAACTGCACTACACATGCACTATGTTCAAGTATCACTGAAATTCAATGATTTAATTTTCAGTCAGGTGGCAGGCCCTGTGTTTGCAGTGTCAGATGTGACTTTCATTGCTGTGTAATAGCCTAATTAGGCTTATTCTGTGTACGTTGTTGTAAAACAAATGCTGATGGAACCTCAATCGACAGTGATGGGCTTTTATTACGCTGAGTGATCATCCATAGGCTACACTGAAGGGCCAAGCAACAGCTGAGATGTACTAAAGGTGTATTGCCATGCAGCTTGGTGAACGGGTCCATTTACATGATGCCTTTACAGAGCTAGTTTAGGAACAAGTGGTTGCTTTGGAGGCAGAGCTCTCTTGGGTTTTTCAGAAAACCATGAATGTTTGCTGGTGCTCTAGTGTGAGCCCCTGCCTTTCAGCACCAGAAGCTGATGTAGGATATGCTTAAAAATGCTATGATGTAGGCCTTAAGTAGAGGTCAAACGATTATGATTTTTCAACGCCAATACCGATTATTGGAGGACCCAAAAAAGCCGATGCCGATTTTTATATATATATACATTTATATGTATATATATATATATATATATACACATTTATATGTATATATATATATATGTATGTGTGTGTGTGTATGTATATATATATATATATATATATATATGAGTTGAAAGCTATGATCCCTTATTGATGTCACTTGTTAAATCCACTTCAATCAGTGGAGACAAAGGGGAGGAGACAACTTTTACAAAGGATTTTTAAGACAATTGAGACATGGATTGTGTATGTGTTCCATTCAATGGGTGAATCAATACTAGGAGGGTGTTTAATGTTTTGTACACTGTTTATCCCCTGAAAGTTAGCTAGTTAACTAGCTAGCCATATTGACGTGATCAGTTATTAGCTAGTTAGCCAATTTGACGTGGTCCATGAATCATGTCTGTCAGCAGCAATCGTGATTAAACACTGTTGAAAAGGGGATAATGTTAGCTTACTTTGCTAGGTAGTCAGGCCTATGTTGGTTGGAAAAAAAAGTATGTTAGGTCTACTTACCACTATGTTTAGCCAACTGTACAAAGTTTCTACCGGTAGCTTGCAAATGCACTGTTAGCTGATAATGTTTCATCGGCAAATGCTTCTGCTGCTTGACAGGCAGAGCCCACAAAGTATGGGGAATTGATACTCATACTTGTCTATTGTTCACTTTTATATCACTCAAATATCCACTTAATGGTGGCCAATATTGAGAGATATTGTAAGGCTACTCTAACGTATCTGAAAGTACATGATCAATTGATGTTTACTGATCATGAAAAGCATGCAGTTACCTGCTGTATAACTCTGATAGAGATAAATGTGCGCAATTGTTTTGCATGGAATAATCAGAAATGTGTAGTTCTGACTAAGCTCTTCAAGAGGTGATATTACAATAAATAAACAAATGTATTTATAAAGCCCATTTTACATCAGTCGATGTCACAAAGTGCTGTACAGAAACCCAGCCTAAAACCCCAAACATCAAGCATTGCAGGTGTAGAAGCACAGAGGCTCGGAAAAACTCCCTAGAAAGGCCAAAACCTAGGAAGAAACCTAGAGAGGAACCAGGCTATAAGGGGTGGCCAGTCCTCTTCTGGCTCTGCCGAGTGAAGATTATAACAGTACATGGCCAAGATGTTCAAAGATGACCAGCAGGGTCAGATAATAATAATCACCGTGTTTGTAGAGGGTGCAACAGGTCAGCACCTCAGGAGTAAATGTCAGTTGGCTTTTCATAGTTAACATCTATTTAACAATCCCTTAAATGGCATGCAGTTGTCAATGGTTTTAGCGAAGCTGGGGGTGTCCTTGCCCCCCAGCAGGCAAATCGAACTCTGCACCTTATTGTGACTTTTATTGATAATGACCTAGATGATTTTTATTCTTAAACATTTTTTTCTATATATTTTTTTACCCCCTTTTCCCCCCAATTTCGTGGTATCCAATTGTTAGTAATTACTATCTTGTCTCATCGCTACAACTCCCATACGGGCTTGGGAGAGACAAAGGTCGAAAGCCATGCGTCCTCCGAAACACAACCCATCCAAGCCGCACTGCTTCTTAACACAGCGCGCCTCCAACCCGGAAGCCAGCCGCACCAATGTGTCGGAGGAAACACCATGCACCTGGCTACCTTGGTTAGCGCGCACTGCACCCGGCCCGCCACAGGATTCGCTGGTGCGTGATGAGACAAGGATATCCCTACCGGCCAAACCCTCCCTAACCCGGGCGACGCTAGGCCAATTGTGCATCGCCCCACGGACCTCCCGGTCGCGGCCGGCTGCGACAGAGCCTGGGCGCGAACCCAGAGTCTCCCAGAGTCTCTGGTGGCACCCAGAGCGCCACCCGGGAAGCCGAGAATAACAATGTTGACGTCATAGTGGCTAATAGGGCTGGGAATTGCCAAGGACCTCATGATATGATATTATCATGATACTTAGGTGCCGATACGATATGTATTACAATTCTATATGTATTGCGATTCAAAACTGTGGTTACATTGCGATTTCCATGGTCCAAACATATTGCTCACCATATGCTTGCTGCAGAGGGACAAGAGAGAGCATAAGTAAGCTAGTTTTGATCAGTCAATGGAAATGTGTCCTGAAAACAATTTGGCACCCTATTTAAAAAATTAAATGGGGAACAAACTAAACTCAGCAAAAAAAGAAACGTCCTCTCACTGTCAACTGCGTTTATTTTCCGCAAACTTAACATGTGTAAGTATTTGTCTGAACATAACAAGATTCAACAACTGAGACCTAAACTGAACAAGTTCCACAGACATGTGACTAACAGAAATGGAGTAATGTGTCCCTGAACAAAGGAGGGGTCAAAATCAGAAGTAACAGTCAGTATCTGGTGTGGCCACCAGCTGCATTAAGTACTGCAGTGCATCTCCTCCTCATGGACTGCACCAGATTGGCCAGTTCTTGCTGTGAGATGTTACCCCACTCTTCCACCAAGGCACCTGCAAGTTCCCAGACATTTCTGGGGGGAATGGCCCTAGCCCTCACCCTCCGATACATCAGGTCCCAGACGTGCTCAATGGAATTGAGATCTGGGCTCTTTGCTGGCCATGGCAGAACACTGACATTCCTGTTTTGCAGGAAATCACACACAGAATGAGCAGTATGGCTGGTGGCATTGTCATGTTGGAGAGTCATGTCAGGATGAGCCTGCAGGAAGGGTACCACATGAGGGAGGAGGATGTCTTCCCTGTAACACACAGCATTGAGATTGCCTGCAATGACAACAAGCTCAGTCCGATGATGCTGTGACACACCGCTCCAGACCATGACGGACCCTCCACTTCCAAATCGCTCCAGAGTACAGGCCTCGGTGTATTGCTCATTCCTTCGACGATAAACGCAAATCCGACCCTCACCCCTGGTGACACAAAACCGCGACGCGTCAGTGAAGAGCACTTTTTGCCAGTCCTGTCTGGTCCAGCGACGGTGGGTTTGTGCCCACAGGCGACATTGTTGCCGTTGATGTCTGGTGAGGACCTGCCTTACAACAGGCCTACAAGCCCTCAGACCAGCCTCTCTCAGCCTATTGTGGACAGTCTGAGCACTGATGGAGGGATTGTGCGTTCCTGGTGTAACTCAGGCAGTTGTTGTTGCCATCCTGTACCTGTCCCGCAGGTGTGATGTTCGGGTGTACCGATCCTGTGCAGGTGTTGTTACACATGGTCTGCCACTGTGAGGCCGATCAGCTGTCCGTCCTGTCTCCCTGTAGTGCTGGCTTAGGCATCTCGCAGTACGGGCATTGCAATTTATTGCTCTGGCCAAATCTGCAGTCCTCATGACTCCTTGTAGCATGCCTAAGGCACATTCACGCAGATGAGCAGGGACCCTGGGACCCTTTCTTTTGGTGTTTTTCAGTGTCCTAAGTTTTCATAACTGTGACCTTAACTGCCTACTGTCTGTAAGCTGTTAGTGTCTTAACAACCGTTCCACAAGTGCATGTTCATTAATTGTTTATGGTTCATTGAACAAGCATGGGAAACAGTGTTTAAACCCTTTACAATGAAAATCTGTGAAGTTATTTGAATTATCTTTGAAAGACAGGGTCCTGAGTTTTGCAGAGTTTATGAAAGAACTACTGGAGTTAGGTGCAGGTACAGCTAACTAGCGCAAAAATAATATTGTGAAATTGTCAAATATCATCAAAAATTTCCAATATATAACTATCAACCCCCCCCCCCCAACTTTGCCATGATTCTAAACAGTCCCTCCAGGATTTCGCAGACATTTGTTGTGATATGTGCGGGCAAAAATGCTTGATTTTGCTGCTTCAATTCTGACTTTTTGTATTTATTTTTTTATTTCACCTTTATTTAACCAGGTAGGCAAGTTGAGAACAAGTTCTCATTTACAATTGCGACCTGGCCAAGATAAAGCAAAGCAGTTCGACACATACAACGACACAGAGTTACACATGGAGTAAAACAAACATACAGTCAATAATACAGTAGAAACAAGTCTATATACGATGTGAGCAAATGAGGTGAGATAAGGGAGTTAAAGGCAAAAAAAGGCCATGGTGGCAAAGTAAATACAATATAGCAAGTAAAACACTGGAATGGTAGATTTGCAGTGGAAGAATGTGCAAAGTAGAAATAAAAAATAATGGGGTGCAAAGGAACAAAATAAATAAAATAAATACAGTAGGGAAAGAGGTAGTTGTTTGGGCTAAATTATAGGTGGGCTATGTACAGGTGCAGTAATCTGTGAGCTGCTCTGACAGTTGGTGCTTAAAGCTAGTGAGGGAGATAAGTGTTTCCAGTTTCAGAGATTTTTGTAGTTCGTTCCAGTCATTGGCAGCAGAGAACTGGAAGGAGAGGCGGCCAAAGAAAGAATTGGTTTTGGAGGTGACCAGAGAGATATACTTGCTGGAGCGCGTGCTACATAGCATCACCCCTATGGTGACCAGCGAGCTGAGATAAGGGGGACTTTACCTAGCAGGGTCTTGTAGATGACATGGAGCCAGTGGGTTTGGCGGCGACGTATGAAGCGAGGGCCAGCCAACGAGAGGGTACAGGTCGCAATGGTGGGTAGTATATGGGGCTTTGGTGACAAAACGGATTGACTGCATCCAATTTGTTGAGTAGGGTATTGGAGGCTATTTTGTAAATGACATCGCCGAAGTCGAGGATTGGTAGGATGGTCAGTTTTACAAGGGTATGTTTGGCAGCATGAGTGAAGGATGCTTTGTTGCGAAATAGGAAGCCAATTCTAGATTTAACTTTGGATTGGAGATGTTTGATGTGGGTCTGGAAGGAGAGTTTACAGTCTAACCAGACACCTAGGTATTTGTAGTTGTCCACGTATTCTAAGTCAGAGCCGTCCAGAGTAGTGATGTTGGACAGGCGGGCAGGTGCAGGCAGCGATCGGTTGAAGAGCATGCATTTAGTTTTACTTGTATTTAAGAGCAATTGGAGGCCACGGAAGGAGAGTTGTATGGCATTGAAGCTTGCCTGGAGGGTTGTTAACACAGTGTCCAAAGAAGGGCCAGAAGTATACAGAATGGTGTCGTCTGCGTAGAGGTGGATCAGAGACTCACCAGCAGCAAGAGCGACATCATTGATGTATACAGAGAAGAGAGTCGGTCCAAGAATTGAACCCTGTGGCACCCCCATAGACTGCCAGAGGTCCGGACAGCAGACCCTCCGATTTGACACACTGAACTCTATCAGAGAAGTAGTTGGTGAACCAGGCGAGGCAATCACTTGAGAAACCAAGGCTGTCAAGTCTGCCAATGAGGATGTGGTGATTGACAGAGTCGAAAGCCTTGGCCAGATCAATGAATACGGCTGCACAGTAATGTTTCTTATCGATGGCGGTTAAGATATCGTTTAGGACCTTGAGCGTGGCTGAGGTGCAACCTTGACCAGCTCTGAAACCAGATTGCATAGCAGAGAAGGTATGGTGAGATTCGAAATGGTCGGTAATCTGTTTGTTGACTTGGCTTTTGAAGACCTTAGAAAGGCAGGGTAGGATAGATATAGGTCTGTAGCAGTTTGGGTCAAGAGTGTCCCTCCCCTTTGAAGAGGGGGATGACCGCAGCTGCTTTCCAATCTTTGGGAATCTCAGACGACACGAAAGAGAGGTTGAACAGGCTAGTAATAGGGGTGGCAACAATTTCGGCAGATAATTTTAGAAAGAAAGGGTCCAGATTGTCTAGCCCGGCTGACTTGTAGGGGTCCAGATTTTGCAGCTCTATCAGAACATCAGCTGACTGGATTTGGGAGAAGGAGAAATGGGGAAGGCTTGGGTGAGTTGCTGTGGGGGGTGCAGTGTAGGGGCAGGTAGGGGTAGTCAGGTGGAAAGCATGGCCAGCTGTAGAAAAATGCTTATTGAAATTCTCAATTATAGTGGATTTATCAGTGGTGACAGTGTTTCCTATCTTCAGTGCAGTGGGCAGATGGGAGGAGGTGTTCTTATTCTCCATTGACTTTACAGTGTCCCAGAACTTTTTTGAGTTAGTGTTGCAGGAAGCAAATTTCTGCTTGAAAAAGCTAGCCTTGGCTTTTCTAACTGCCTGTGTATAATGGTTTCTAGCTTCCCTGAACAGCTGCATATCACGGGGGCTGTTCGATGCTAATGCAGAACGCCATAGGACGTTTTTGTGTTGGTTAAGGACAGTCATGGCTGGGGAGAACCAAGGGCTCTATCTGTTCCTGGTTCTACATTTCTTGAATGGGGCATGCTTATTTAAGATGGTTAGGAAGGCATTTAAAAAAAAAAAACAGGCATCCTCTACTGACGGGATGAGATCAATATCCTTCCAGGATACCCCGGCCAGGTCGATTAGAAAGGCCTGCTTGCTGAAGTGTTTCAGGGAGCGTTTGACAGTGATGAGTGGAGGTCGTTTGACCGCTGACCCTTACGGATGCAGGCAATGAGGCAGTGATCGCTGAGATCTTGGTTGAAGACAGCAGAGGTGTATTTAGAGGGCAAGTTGGTTAGGATGATATCTATGAGGGTGCCCGTGTTTAAGGCTTTGGGGAGGTACCTGGTAGGTTAATTGATCATTTGTGTGAGATTGAGGGCATCAAGCTTAGATTGTAGGATGGCTGGGATGCTGGGGTGCCTAGCAGCACGAGCTCTGGAGATAGATGGGGGGCAATCAGTTCACATATGGTGTTCAGAGCACAGCTGGGGGCAGAGGGTGGTCTATAGCAGGCAGCAATGGTGAGAGACTTGTTTTTAGAGAGGTGGATTTTTAAAAGTAGAAGTTCAAATTGTTTGGGTACAGACCTGGATAGTAGGACAGAACTCTGCAGGCTATCTTTGCAGTAGATTGCAACACTGCCCCCTTTGGCAGTTCTATCTTGTCTGAAAATGTTGTAGTTTGGGATGAAAATTTCAGAATTTTTGGTGGTGGTAAACCTAGGTATTGAGTGATGATGAGAGAGATATTGTCTCTAGAAACATCATTGAAACCAGGAGATGTCATCGCATGTGTGGGTGGTGGAACTAATAGGTTGGATAAGGTATAGTGAGCAGGACTAGAGGCTCTACAGTGAAATAAGCCAATAAACACTAACCAGAACAGCAAAGGACAAGGCGTATTGACATTAAGGAGAGGCATGCTTAGTCGAGTGATCAAAAGGGTCCAGTGAGTAGTGAGGTTGGTTGGGGTCACGTCGTTTCAGACAGCTAGCCGGGCCATCGGTAGCAAGCTAGCATAGGATGGAGGTCTGTTTTTAGCCACCTCGTGCGTTTCCGTCGGTAGAATTAGTGGGTGGTAGAGGGGATCATTCCAATTCGTAAAAAAACCCAATAGGTATAGTTATAGAGGCCCAAGAAAAATAAAAAAAATTGTTCGATAGGTCTATTCAGATAGCAGCCGATAAGACAGCTAACGATTAGCGGATCGCAGATGGGCGTTCAGGTAACGTCGCAACGGAGGAGCCAGCCGGATAACTCCCTCGGGCAGATATAGTCGGCAGTCCAGTTGTGAAGGCCCGTTGGGGCTCCGCGTTGGCAGTAAAACGGGTCCGGATAGGTGATTGTAGCCCAGGAGTGACTGATAGAACTCTTCAGCTGTTCTGTTACTGAAATTTGTATGGCAATATGAAATGATTTTGTCTAATTTGTCACGCATTCACTGAGGGGAAAAGTTTGACATGTGGCTTGGTTGAACCATATTATGCAGTAAATGTGCGGTTATTGGTTGAAATTACAAGCCCTCTTTATATAAGGCGATGGGTTTTATGCAATAATATTAGGGCTGTCCCTGAAAAAAATATATATTTGACCGGGAGTCGTCTTTTCCAACAACCAATCGTTCAATGTTTAAACGTATATTTTTGATATTTAAGGAAAGGGAAAGGGGGATACCTAGTCAGTTGTACAACTGAATGCATTCTGCTGAAATGTGTCTTCCGCATTTAACCCAACCCCTCTGAATCAGAGAGGTGTGGGGAGCTGCCATAATCGACATCCACGTCTTCGGCGCCCGGGAAACAGTGGGTTAACTGCCTTCCTCAGAACGACAGCTCGGGGATTCGATCCAGCAATCTTTCGGTTACTGGTCTAACGTTCTAACTATTAGGATGTGTGGCAGCAGGTAGCCTATGTGTCTTAATCAAATCAACTACATGCACTGAGCTTGTCTGATACTTTAAGTGCAATGTTTGATTAAATAAATAACACACAAATTACTTCACCACAGAACATCACAAATGACACCACAGAACATCAGCGTTTATCGCATTGTCCGTGTTGCTGAAGCTGCAAAATAATTAAATCATAATTTCTGACAAAGTTCTGTTACCGAAATTTGTTTAGGAAATCATGCACTCTTTTCGTGATCGGGCCTGAACCCCATAATCGCATCAATAAATTGTTTCTAACAAACTCCGAACACCATAACACATGACAGCAAAATGGATGCAAAAGACGTGACAAATTAACTTGAATTGGGGGAATGTTTACTGGTTGCTCAGGAGGTAAAGGAAGTCAGATGTGTTTAATACATTTGGCTAGTTGTGTAAAATACTGGAGCTCAAGAAAAATAAGGTAAGGAGCAAGCGCTGAGTGCATATTATTACAATATCCTTTTTATGACCGTTTGGGACAAACTACGCTAAATAAATGACAGGCTTACCATAGAGTCTGTTGCAATGTTTTTTTGTAAATACTTTATTATAGCAAATAGTAAAAACAGTTGCATTCATTCGGGAATGCATTATCCAAAATGGATCAGTTTATTTGTTTACTCTAATTATTCAAGGATTGCTTTGTTAGTTTATTTTAAAACTAAAATGCTTGATTGCATTTCAAATCATGAATGACTCGTATGCTGTGTGATGACATGAACAAATTAATGATTGACTGATACAGTAGTGTATATAACTAATCAAATATAGGACTAAGTAAGTTAGGCTATTATGACTAAATAGGACGCACTCTTAGGCCTACAGCTTGTTGGTGGTTATACAAGGCTCCTATACTAAGCCAACTAATGTTAATGATATTACTTATTATTATAATGATGTCTGTAATAATAACAATAAGGAGATCAAGAAAAAGGAGGATTTTTCTAAGTATAATTTCTCTGACAAATTGGAACAGTGTAAACAACACTATATCAGTTATAATTACAACCAGAGAGGCTGAGCTAATGAAAAAAAGTGTAAAGCCTTTATTACAGCATAGCCAAATTTGTGAAATTCTTTATCCAATGGGTTATTGTTGCGTGCTCACGGAATCAGTAGGCTATTAAACACTCAAACAGGCAACAGAAGCAGGATCTATCTTATATCTGTAGATATATGTATGGTTTATAAAGCCAATAAAATGTAACAGTTAGGCTATTGATTATTAAAGACCTAATGAAGTTGGGGTTTCCTCTTTTCTTAGAAAATAAGGCAACAGCTTTTTTCCTGTCTCCTAACTCCGCTGCTGCCTGTTCTGTGCTGAAATAGTGCGGTGATTGGTCAAATTTGCAAGCGCTCATATAAGGAACCAATATTCTCAGTCAGTTAGGAAAGCTAAGGCTAGCTTTTTCAAACAGAAATTTGCTTCCTATAGCACTAATTCCCAAAAGTTTTGGGACACTGTAAAGTCCATGGAGAATAAGAGCACTTCCTCCCAGCTGCCCGCTGCACTGAGGATAGGAAACACTGTCACCACCGACAAATCTACGATAATCGATCATTTCAATAGGCATTTTTCCACGGCTGGCTATGCTTTCCACCTGGTTACCCCTACCCCGTACAACATCTCAGCACCCCCTGCAGCAACTTGCCCAACCCCCCTGCTTCCCCTTCACTCAAATCCAGACAGCTGATGTTCTGAAAGAGCTGTTAAAAATGTGGATCCCTACAAATCAGCTGGGCTAGACAATCTGGACCCTCTCTTTCTAAAATTATCAGCTGAAATTTTTGCAACCCCCATTACTAACCTATTCAACCTCTTTTTCGTATCGTGTGAGATCCCCCAAAATTGGAAAGCTGCTAACTTTCACACATTAACAAGTCCAATACAGCAAATGAAAGATAAACATCTTGTTAATTTACCTATCATGTCCGATTTTTTAAATGTTTTACAGCGAAAACACAACATATATTTATGTTAGACCACCACCAAATCCCCCCAAAAACACAGCCATTTTCCCCAGCCACAGATAGTCACAAAAGCAGAATTAAAGATAAAATTAATCACTAACCTTTGATAATCTGTCATCAGATGACACTCATATGACATCATGTTACACAATACATTTATGTTTAGTTCGATAATATGCATATTTATATCCACAAATCTAGGTTTACATTGACGCCATGTTCAGAAATGCCTCCAAAATATCCGGAGTAAATACAGAGAGCTACGCCAGATAACAGAAATAGTCATCATAAACTTTGACGAAAGATACATGTTTTACATATAAATCATAAATATTCCCTTACCTTTGATGATCTTTCATCAGAATGCAGTGCAAGGAGTCCTAGTTCCACAATAAATTGTTGTTTTGTTCCATAATGTCTATTACTAGTGTCCAATTAGCTGCATTTGCTACCACTTTCAGCTCACGTGCCCAAAAGCTGACGCTGGTCCAGGCAAACTCGGACAAAAACTTCTAAAATATATATTCCAGGTCGAACAAACTGGTCAAACTAAGTAGAGAATCAATCTTCAGGATGTTATTTTCATATATATCCAATAACGTTCCAACCGGAGCATACGTTTCCATCTGCAGCCAAATGGAATGATGGTGATCTCAACAGACAAATGCGCAACAGGGAAATTGCATTCTGCCATGACAGTGACTCATTCCCCTCCCACTCGGTCAAAGTTCACACCAGAGGCTCCATTCCACATTCTACTGAATGAGGACATCTAGTGGAAGGTGTAGGAAGTGCTAACAGATCCATATCTTGTTTGGAAGTGAAGAGGCGATGACTTAAAATTAGACCCGCATTCAGAATTTCACTTCCTGTTTGGAAGATTGCCTGCCCTATGAGTTCTGTTATACTCGCAGACATAATTCAAAGAGTTTTAGAAACTTCAGAGTGTTTTCTATCCAATAGTAATAATAATATGCATATATTAGCAATCTAGGACAGAGTAGGATGCAGTTCACTATGGGCACGCAATTCATCCAAAGTGAAAATACTGCCCCCTATCCCCAACAAGTTAAACAAGATATTTTGTCACGAAAAGATGCTCGACTATGCATATAATTGACAGCTTTGGAAAGAAAACACTCTGACGTTTCCAAAACTGCAAAGATATTGTCTGTGAGTGCCACAGAACTGATGTTACAGAAAAAAAAACAGATAAAAATCCAATCAGGAAGTGACACATTTTTTGAAACCGCCTCATGGCAATGACTCCTTATATGGCTGTGGAGGAGCTAGGAGTCAGCTTATGTTTTCCACGTTTTCCCCAAGGTGTCTGCAGCATTGTGACGTATTTGTAGGCGTATTTTGGAAGATTGACCATAAGAGACTACATCTACCAGGTGGTCGCTTGGTGTCCTCCGTCGCAATTATTGCGTAATCTCCAGCTGCAGTATTTTTCCGTTTGCCTCTGATGAGAAACCCACTGCCACGAATGATTTATCATCGAATAGATATGTGAAAAACACCTTCAGGATTGATTCTAAACAACGTTTGCCATGTTTCTGTCGATATTATGGAGCTAATTTGCCGTTGTAAGTGACTGCATTTTCCGGTCTTTTTCATAGCCAAACGAGATGAATAAAACGTAGCTATTTCGTCTACACAAATAATCTTTTTGGAAAAAAATTTGAAAATCTGAGATGACAGTGTTGTTAACAAAAGGCTAAGCTTGTGTTTGAATATATTTATTTAATTTCATTTGCGATTTTCATGAATAGGAAACGTTGCGTTATGGTAATGAGCTTGAGGCTATGATTACACTCCCGGATACGGGATTGCTCGACGCTAGAGGTTAATGCAACTGCTGTGTCAGATTTCAAAAAAACTTTACGGAGAAAGCAAACCATGCAATAATCTGAGTACAGCCTTTAGACAACAAAGCAGCAAAAAAGATACCTGCCATATTGTGTAGTCAACATTACTCAGAAATAGCATTTTAAATATTCACTTACCTTTGAGGATCTTCATCAGAATGCACTCCCAGGAATCCCAGTTCCACCATAAATGTTTTGATTTGTTCGATAATGTCCATCAGTTATATCCAAATCTCTTCTTTTGTTAGGGCGTTTGGTCAACAAATCCAGAAGCACGTTCAGGTCGCGCCGAACGTCGGTTGAAAAGTTCAAAAAGTTCCGTTACAGCCCGTAGAAACATGTCGACCTAAGTATGGAATCAATCTTTAGGATGTTTTTAACATAAAACTTCCTTAATGTTCCAACCGGACGATTCCTTTGTCTGTACAAATGAAGTGGAACGTAGCTAGCTACCTTTCACGTGAGCGCACCAGACCACTCACTCAAAGCGCCCTTTTGAGCCCCTCCTTTAGAGTCGAATCCTCAAAACTGGTTCTAAATACTGTTGACGTCTAGTTGAAGCCTTGGGAAGTGAAACATAACTAATATCACCCTGTATCTTCAATGGGGGCTGAGTTGAAAAACTACAAACCTCAGATTTCCCACTTCCTGGTTGGATTTGTCTCAGGTTTTCACCTGCCATATGAGTTCTGTTATACTCACAGACATCATTCAAACAGTTTTAGAAACTTCAGTGTTTTCTATCCAATACTAATAATATGCATATATTAGCATCTGGGACAGAGTAGGAGGCCTTTCACTCTGGGCACGCTATTCATCCAAAAGTGAAAATGCTGCCCCCTATCCCAAAAAGGTTAAACAGCACTTTTGTGCATTTTGCCAGCAGCTCTTTGCTGTGCTTCAAGCATTGCGCTGTTTATGACTTCAAGCCCATCAACTCCCAAGATTAGGCTGGTGTAACCAATGTGAAATGGCTAGCTAGTTAGCGGGTGCGCGCTAATAGCGTTTCAAACGTCACTCGCTCTGAGACTTGGGGTAGTTATTCACTTGCTCTGCAGGGGTAACGCTGCTTCGAGGGTGGCTGTTGTTGATGTGTTCCTGGTTTGAGCCCAGTTAGGGGTGAGGAGAGGGACGGAAGCTATACTGTTTCACTGGCAATACTATAGTGCCTATAAGAACATCCAATAGTCAAAAGGTATATGAAATACAAATGGTATAGAGAGAAATAGTCCTATAATTCCTATAATAACTACAACCTAAAACTTCTTACCTGGGAATACTGAAGACTCATGTTAAAAGGATCCACCAGCTTTCATATGTTCTCATGTTCTGAGCAAGGAACTAAAAACGTTAGCTTTCTTACATGGCACATATTGCACATTTACTTTCTTTTCCAACACTTTGTTTTTGCATTATTTAAACCAAATTGAACATGTTTCGTTATTTATTTGAGGCTAAATTGATTTTATTGATGTATTATATTAAGTTAAAGTAAGTGTTCATTCAATCATATAATCACATAATTATCTGCACATCTATCACTCCAGTATTAATGCTAAATTGTAATTATTTTGCGCCTATGGCCTATTTATTGCCTACCTCCCTACTCTTCTACATTTGCACACACTGTACATAGATTTTTCTATTTTTATTTTCTATGGTGTTATTGACTGTATGTTTGTAACTCTGTGTTGTTGTTTTTGTCGCACTGCTTTGCTTTATCTTGGCCAGGTTGCAGTTGTAAATGAGAACTTGTTCTCAACTGGCCTACCTGGTTAAATAAAGGTGAAATAAAAAAACACTTATGGATATTGGATGGCTTATTGCTGTTCCAATTGTGGAAGCAACATAATAGATCTAAATTATGTTAGTGGAGTTTTAGGTTATAGCTAGCTTATGTAGTTAACTAGTTAGCTTGTTTGACTAACATTAGTTAGCCAACGTACCTTTCTTGCAGTTTCTCAGGCAGAAGCACTCCGGTGATTCATGTGAATTGTGTTATGCTCTGCAGGGCTTCTGTATTGCCTGCTGGTCCCTGGCGTGCCGTTTCTCATGTAGGTGCATTCTGAAGCGATTCAAATTAATTGTGTTTCACGCCGCAGAGCGTCTGTATCGAGCACTGGTCACTGGCACACTGTGTTTCTTGAGTTGCAGGCTGCCTGCCACAGCTCACAGAGCTAAATAACCTTCAGAACTGTGTTGAACCCAGACAGATTATATATTTACCAATAAAAGCGAATGTGCTAGTTACAGAACTTTATTAAAACTATGTTTGGAAGAAATAGGATGCTTTTTTTTTTGGTGTGGCAGCAATGATTGTCTGCCGTTGCGCATTGCCACACTTAAATGAATGCAGAGGAAACATTGCCTTGACTCATTCCACATTTTATTGTTACAGCCTGAATTAAACATGTATTAAATATGTTTTCCTCTCACCCATCTACACACATTACCCCATAATGACAAAGTGAAAACATGTTTTTTTTTTTTTTCAGGTCTTGCCATAGATTTACATGTAGCTTTAAGTCAAAACTGTAACTAGACCACTCAGGAACGTTAACTGTCTTTTTCGTAAGCAACTCCAGTGTAGATTTGGCCTTTTGTTTTAGGTTATTGTCCTGCTGAAAGGTGAATTAATCTACCAGTGTCTGGTGGAAAGCAGACTGAACCAGGTTTTGATCTAGGATTTTGCCTGTGCTTAGCACCATTGTGTTTCTTTTTTGTCCAGGAAAACTCCTTAACATACCCATAACATGATGCAGCCACCACTATGCTTGAAATTATGGAGCGTGGTACTCAGTAATGTGTTGGATTGGATTTGCCCCAAACATAGCACTTTGTATTCAGGAGTTAATTGCTTTACCACATTTTTTGCAGTAGAACTTTAGTGCTTGTTGCAAACAGGATGCATGCTCTGGAATATTTGTATCCTGTACAGTCTTCCTTCTTTTTACTCTGTCGATTAGGCTAGTATTGTAGATTAACTAGAATGTTGTTGATCCATTCTCAGTTTTCTCCTATCACAGCCATTGAACTCTGTTTTAAAGTCACCATTGGCCTCATGGTGAAATCTCTGAGCGGTTTCCTTCTTCTCCGGCAACTCCGTTAGGAAGGACGCCTGTCTCCTTGTGACTGGGTTCATTGATACACCATCCAAATTGTAATTAATAACTTCACCGTGCTCAAAGGGATATTCAATGTCTTTTTTTTACACAGTGAGGTCATGCAACTTATTATATAACTTGTTAAGCACACTGTTACCTCTGAATTTATTTAGGCTTGCCATAACAAAGGGCGTTGAATACTTATTGACCCAAGACATTTCAACTTTTAATTTTGTATTAATTTAAAAAAAATGTCAAACAACATCATTTCACTTGGACTTTAATGGGGTATTGTGTAGGCCAGTGACGACAAAATCTAAATGTAATCTATTTCAAGTTCAGGCTGTAATGGAACAAAATTTGGAGAAAGTCCAGGGATATGAATACTGTCTGAAGGCACTGTAGGTCCGTTATATTTTTTACCAAATACTTTATATTTGGTTGTAGTCACTTATGTTTAACTGAAAGCATTTTTTCATCCCACATTTTTTTTAATATTGTTTTTAGTTTGGTGTCCCGAAAAAACGCTTAGGCGGCCCGTCCAAGGGTTTCTATGGCAGAAATCATCATGTCACCCCCCCCCCAAATGTTAACCTCACTTGTTATTGTAACTTTCTCACTTATCAATATTCAGGATTCATTCAGGATTATCCGTAATCACGGTAGCATCCCCATTAATGTAAAAGTGTTTAGAAACATTCTATTCATATTTACATTGTATCATTTCATATCCAAAGTGCTGGAGTACAGAGCCAATACATAAAAAAATGGGTCACTGTCCCAATACTTTTAAAGCTAACTGTAGTTGTTCAACCGCTTTGGGAGTCTGATTTGAATAATAGCGTGGCTAAATGTCATGGTAGCCTATTAAATGCTGCTTTGTTTAGAACGCAGGTGAAATCTTTGAAAACAATTTTTTGGGGAGATGGCTTGCAGATATTTGAAAGCTAATGGGACCCTCGAATAAATGTAATCTTGGTTCTTTTGTAAATCAAATTTGGTTTGGATTTGTCTGGTATTTGCAGTGCTTTGTCTTGGTATTATATAGAACCATAACAGTATCGGTGACAATGATGCCGTCATCACCTGCTAAAGGTATTGAGACGTTGGGGTTAGTTTGACAACGAGGGGAAAGCAGGGAAAATAAGGGAAAGTATATCATTTTTAAATGTAGAGCCTACTTGGCCTTGGGTAAAGCTTTGTGTCACAGCCTTTGAAAGTGGAACAGCCCAGGCTCTAGGCCAGGGTATTTTGGACCCGGTGCAAGGCTTTCGGCCTGCATCTGTTAAACCACCCAAAACATGGTTTCAATCAGTGCAGGACAGGATGAAGAGTAGCCTAGTTTGTATGAAATGCAGGCAAGTTAGCCTTAGGTTACGAGAAGGCAATGTACAGGTAACTACCAAAATAAAGCAAACACTTGAGTAAATGAGGGATACAAAGTATATTGAAAGCAGGTGGGGTCCATGGTTTAGGTCCAGTCAACGCCTTAGAGGGCAAGGTAAACACCAATAAATACGCAGCCATTCTGAGTGACCGCCTTCAACCTATGGTGAAGCATTTCTATCCTGATGGGAGTGGTCTTTTCCAGGATGACAATGCCCTCATCCACAGGGCACGAGTGGTCACTGAATGATTTGATGCGCATGAAAACGATGTAAACCATATGCCATGGCTGTCTGTCACTGGAGCTCAACACAATTGAACACTTACGGAAGATTCAGGAGTGGTGGCTGAGACAGTGTTTTCCATCACTATCAACAAGACACCAAATTATAAAATTGATTGTGAAGGAATGGTGTCACATCCCTCCAATAGAGTTCCAGGCACTTGTTGAATCTAGGACAAGACTCATTAAAGCTGTTATGGTGGCTCGTGGTGGCCCAATGCCCTATTAAGACACTGGTGTTACCTTTTATTTTGGAAGTTACCTATATAAGCCTAATTCTGTAGTAGTGTCAGTGTCAATTTTTGTACAGTTCCGCCACTTAAGTTTTCAATTCAACTATTCTCTCTCTCCCTCCTTTTTCCTGCTCCTTTCTCCTGGCAGCTGAGGCTTCTCACCGTCTCAATTTGTTCTACCTCGCCAACGATGTCATTCAGAACTGTAAGAGGAAAAATGCCATTGTCTACCGTACTGCCTTCGCCGACGTGCTCCCTGAGGCCTTCCAGCTGGTCAAGTGAGTAAATCACACACTGTTTGTTGCCTCTAGATGCTGATCATGGGTTGGTTTAGCATTTACCCCCACTAATGGTTAAGTTTAGGATTGGGGGAGGGTGAGCAGATCATAGATCTGTACCTATGGGGAAACTTCACCCTGGAGTAAACCACACGGTCAGGGTCAAAGCTAACGTCTACAATACTTTTGTTTATTCACCATACGAGTCAATGACTGTCCCAAATGGCATCCTATTCCTGTTCCCTTTATAGTTCACTACTTTTGACCTGCGCCAATGGAGCTCTGGTCAAAAGTAGTGCACTATACACTCAGTGGCCAGTTTATTAGGTACAACCCACTCATGAAATGTATCGTTCCTACAGACAGTCACGTGGCCATGACTTGCTATATAAATCAGGCATCGAGGCATTCAGTTACAGTTAGATTGAATGTTAGATTGGGCAAAATGAGTGGGAAAAGGAGATCAAAATTCATGGCCAGTCCATTCGATTCGTCCTGGAAAAAAATAAAATTGATAGACAATGAAATAGTAATAGCAATAAAAATTGGCCCAGCATCGTCCGGGTTTGGCCGGCAGGGATATCCTTGTCTCATCGCGCACTAGCGACTCCTGTGGCGGGCCGGGCGCAGTGCACGCTGACCAGGTCGCCAGGTGTACGGTGTTTCCTCCGACACATTGGTGCGGCTGGCTTCCGGGTTGAATGTGCACTAGTGACTCTTGTGGCGGGATGGGCGCAGTGCACGCTGACCAGGTCGCCAGGTGTACAGTGTTTCCTCCGACACATTGGTGCGGCTGGCTTCCGGATTGAATGTGTCAAGAAGCAGTGTGGCTAGGTTGGGTTGGGTTGTGTTTCGGAAGACGCATGGCTCTCGACCTTCGCCTCTCCCGAGTCTGTACGGGAGTTAGTCTTGTCTCATCGCTGCAACTACTACCAATTGGGGAGAAAATAGGGGTAAAAAAAAAAAGAGATACATGGACACTGAAAATGCAATGTAAAAGAGGAATGTTTGTCAATAATTATTCTATGGACGTGTTTGTGTGTGTGGGTGCATGTGTCTGTGCATATGAATGGGTGTGCGGAGGGATAAGGTGTGTGTGAATGAAGTAAAATGGATGAGTAAGTAAAGTGGTGTAAATTAAATTGTACATTGTTACATGGTGGAAAATTAACAATGATTTCATTGTGCATCCCATCAGGGGGCAAATCTGGTGTTTTTAGATAGAGTTCAAACTATATTGGATCAAATCCAGACAGGAACTATTATTTTAGCAGATGATCTCAATCATACATTTGATAAAATTGATAGACAATGAAATAGTAATAGCAATAAAAAAGACACATTTAGGGAGCCTTCAAGAGGATGAAAAATGTAATCTCATAATTTAATTTACAGGACACCTGGAGATTACTATTCACAACTGCAAAAGACGATTCTTTTTTTTCTCAAAGTAAGAAAATCTATTCAAGAATTTGACTACATTTTAATAACAATTTACTGAATTATAAAAATGTATGATATAGTATAATTCTCCGGTATCGTGCTTAATTACATAGAAAATACACTTAGCGACAGAATTTGGAGAATGAACTTCTGGACCCAAGATGTATTAAATATTTAAACGAAAAAAGAACCTTTAACATTACAAATGTGGACATAAAAGAAGAAAATACAATTTCTGAATTTAAGCAAGTATGAGATCTTTTACTTTTGAAGAGAGCCAACAACTACAGGTTAAACTCAGATAAAGCATACTACTTAATGGCAAATAAAACTGGTAAATATCTTACAGCTGTCACAAAATGAATATATGCTAAACCAGTTATAAGAAACAGATACAAATGCAGTAATTAGAAACAACAACGCTAATAAAGACTATTTTAAAAGCTTCTATGAAGATGTATATAAATCAGAATTAAACAACAGTTGGATGGATCCTATAGCAATTATCAGCAGACAAAAAAATAATCACTAAAAACAGAGATCACCCAAAAATAAATATTAGATGCTGTTAAAACATTCACATGGAGAAAAGCACCAGGAACGAATGGCTTTCTCATAGAATTCTATTCAACATTTTGGGACAAAGTAGCGCACCTATTTACACATGGCAAAACACGTCACTCAATTCAGTACTTCCTAGTTACATGTATCAAACAGTTATTTCAATTATATTAAAACAAGGAAAATCTGGAGTAATAGAATGGAAAAAGTCTCACCAAACTTGATACATGTCAGTCAAACAGGGTTTATTAAAAATACACTTACAAAAGAAATACAAGAACATGTTTCAGTTTAATACAATACATTAAAAAAACTAGATTTATTAATAATGGATGTTGATGTCAAAGGTTTTTGGCCGTCTTGAGTGGCCTTTTCTATTAAAAACTTTGGAAGCTTTCAACTTTCCGGCTGAAAAAAATAAATGTAATTAAGATAATTATATAAATGTCCTAAAACAAAAATATACACAAATGATACATTATCTGATATAATTGCTTTAGAAATGGGCACAAGACAGGGATGTCCCATCTCCCTCTCCTGTTTGTACTGGTAATTGAACCGATAGCAGAAAGAATTAGACAGGACCCAAAGGTAACAGGTATCAGTATTGGTAAACATGAATATAAACTAAACTCATTTGCAGATGATCTCCTGATATACCTCACCAATATTGAAAACTCAATACCCCCTTTGCTAAACATATTTTCAGAATACACAAAAATCTCAGGATTTAAAATTAATGTGGTCTAATTTATATGGAACAATCTTTCCATAAATCTTACAAGTAGAATGAACCTTTTCAGAATGGCATGGCTCCCAACGTTTTATGGGCAACTAAAATTCATAGAATAAAAAGGGTTTACATCTTACTAAGTCTGAGGGTGGTTTTAACCTTCCAGACTTGGAATTCTAAGGCTTTTACTTGCAACCCAAGGCTTTACTTGCAACCCAAGGCTTTTACTTGCAACCCAAGGCTTTTACTTGCAACCCAAGGCTTTTACTTGCAACCCAAGGCTTTTACTTGCAACGAATAGTTAAATGCACTAAAGAGGAACAATGGGTACATATTGAAGATGTGCATGCTCCTCCCCAGAATTTTTTCACATGTCTATTTCCAAAGGATAAAGCTAAGAACATTAACAACTTCATAGTTAAGGACACTATAACAATATGTAAGAAAATAAAACGTATTCTACAAGAACCAATATCACAAGAACACAACCCTACGGAACAATCCTTGGATAGCTTTTCAAAATACACCTAGAAATTTAGCCACATGGAAAACTGAAGTCTGTAAATGAACTGTAAATGACTTGGCAACAGGAAATACATTTCCATGTGACAGAATTTAAAAGCAATTTTGAACAACCTTGAGGGAGTCTTATCTGAGTCAGAAAAGGATGTTCATATGATAGATAAGATATGCAAAACCTTGCAGAGAATATATCCTACTGACAATCTCTTAGATTATATATTTTTCTATTGGAACCAAGACTTAAAAAGAACTGATGTTGTCACAAGATTGATGGGATGTTGGAGCATAACTAATGCAATTACAGTTGTACTCTTAATCCAGTATAAACTAATGTATAGAATTTACTGTATTATACAAGAGACACCATTCACAAATCTTACAGCACCACGGAAGAGTCATGTGTACAAAATATGATTTTCCCTCTTGTTGCACATGTGACATATTGGTAGAAATGAGGTAAAATGGATGTAAGTTTTCCTGCATTAAAGGCCCCGGCCACGAGGAGAGACGCTTCTGGGTGTGCGTTCTCTTGTTTGCTTAGGAGCTGTAAAACTTTAGGCTCCGATTCATTAAAGAAAAAATCTTCGTCCAATTCGAGTTGAGTAATCGCTGTTCTGATGTCCAGAAGCTCTTTTCGGTCATAATGTTTTTGCCACCGTATGTTAATGTAAAACAAAAGGTACAAAAAAACGCACATTAATTATAAACAAATACCACAATTGGTTAGGAGCCTGTTAAACGGCATCAATCGCCATTCTCTCAATCTGCAGCAACTGCGTGATGTCATCGTGTCAGCATGGACCAACATCCCTGTGGAATGTTTCTGACACCTTGTAGAATCCACACCCGAAGAAATTGGGGTGTTCTGGAGGCAAAGGGCGTTCCGACCTGGTATCTCATTGTGGTTGAAATAAGGAGTTTGATCTTCTCATCAGGGCTACTCTATCACTTTACACATCATTGCCATGTCAGTGATGAACTTTTCTGTCTCCTGTCCTGCAGTAATGTGGGAGACTCTAAGGTGATGAAGTCAGTGGACAGGATATTATCCATCTGGGAGGAGAGGAGTGTGTACAAAGAGGAGCTCATAGCTGAGCTGAGGGCCAGTCTGGTCAAAGAGGAGTCACCTGCTGCTTTAGAAACACCTAAAAGTGAGTGAATCAGTTCTAACCATGTACCACCAGCAGTGTCTTTCGAAATTGTACAATTGTCAAGATAATGAGGCATCATGTTTATTGTTGTACTTCACTTTTCATTTTGTGGCATTTTAGCTGTTCTGTTCAATGCTTGTGTGTTGTGTTAACTTTGTCATGGACATTTCTTATGTAATTTCAGCTCCAGTCAACCCTAAAGCTGCTCTTCAATCTAAGATTGTAGCTGAATTTGTTGTAAGTGTCCACTACCCACTATAGGATATATTCTATGTTCTGCTCTGTTTGGTTTCTTTTTTTAAATCTCAATTTTATATTCAGATTTTTTTTTACTGCATATCCTCTCGAGAAATGACCAAATCATACCAAATGAACTGTAACTACTGTACTATGAGAACTGTGAGAATACTTCAAGTAAATGCTTGTACTACAAAGCTAGTATGTTGAGTTGAACTTGACCTTAACTATTGCCATGTCCTGTGGTTTGGCTCTCTGACGGTGTCCTGTCATGCAGCCCCAGGCATTCATCGATCATCTCTCTAAGTACCACAGCTCTGTGGAGGAAGTGGCGCTAAAGGAGAAACAGCTGGCAGCCATGAGGGTGGACGTCTGCAGCACCAAGGACCTCAAGAGACTGAAAGGTAACAAGGTTTAGGCTGACACAGAACCTCCTGCAAAGTCGTCCATGAGCATTGGCCCTGTCTGTGTCCCAAATTGCACCTTATTCCCTAAACAGTGCAACTTTTGACCAGGGCCCACGTCCTCCTGTAATGTTGTCAATGAGCATTGGCACAGGAACTGGAAAAGACACGAGGCATCTCTTACTACTCAGAAAGAAAAGGCCTCGACCCCTGTCTGGCCCCTCTGACCTAGGAGGAGATGAGGCTTGTTTTTAGCCTGACCAAGTCTTTATTATTTCTCTCTCCAAATCAACCACCCCTTCAGATAAGGCAGGGGGAAAGAGGCACTCCAAAGATTTTGAGGATGGCAGTGCGAAGCTAAAGGAGTTTGTGGCCTTCCTTGACCGGCAGATCAAAGGAGGGTCCCCTCTGTTGAATGCTCTTGGCAACGCAGACATTTTCTACGAGATGCAGTATAAGGAGGTCAAGATAGTCGCCAATGTGAGTAGCTGAACTAGATGGTGTCCGTAATGCCTTTGCATCTGTTGTGAAAGGTTGAAAGCGGTTCTCTTTGGTTTTAGTGGTGGGCTTTAGTAGTAAGACTTGAGTTGCATAGATTTGTAAAAAATAATTGGCCATGTGTTTGAGTCTTGAGTGTTTTTAAAAAACCTTCTATTTAAGGCCTACAAGACGTTTGCCAACCGGGTGTCCCACCTCAAGCGTAAGCTGGACAGCCTCAAGGCCACCTTACCAGACCTGGATGAGTCGCCCCTCCCCTCGCCCTCGATGGACGCCCCGTCTCCCAATGGCTCAGAGTCCCCCTTCCGTGGCCTGGCCGACCCAGAATCTGACTTGGATGGCCTGGCCATGGATGATGAGGTGGAAATCACTCTGGGGGAAGCACCCAGCCCCCTGTCCTCCCCCGGTGGCTCCCCAAAGCAGGGCTTCACTGTCGGGGAGTCAGACAACCGCGATGTGGAGGACATGGAGCTCTCGGATGAGGAGGAGGCAGAGAGCGTCGGTATCATAGGTGAGGGGGGATGGCAGGTGATGCAGAGCAGGGATTGGGCGCAGGGTGTTAAGGGACAGGATGTATTACTTGTATGTGCCTCATTATAGCTATAAGACTAGATTGTATTGCAACTTGTTTCCTCTGTTTTCACAGTTGAGGAGCGAGTTGAAAGTCCCGTCCCATCTCCAGACCCCATTCCTGTGCCTGTTGTCACACCGCTGGCCACAGAGGCAAAGCCTGTCCCACAGGCCACACCTTTCCCAGCTCTCATGATCCCAGTGACCCCTATAACCAACCTATCAGGCAACCTCGCCAATGTAGACCTGGGTAAAATTAGCTCTATCCTCAGCAGCATCACCTCTGTCATGAAGAAACCAGGTGAGAAACTTCAGTT
This sequence comes from Oncorhynchus mykiss, assembly GCF_013265735.2. Classification (NCBI taxonomy): domain Eukaryota; kingdom Metazoa; phylum Chordata; class Actinopteri; order Salmoniformes; family Salmonidae; genus Oncorhynchus; species Oncorhynchus mykiss. The sequence continues at coordinate 31,842,710 of NC_048582.1, forward strand.
ATTGTAACATCATAAAGGCACTACATGCAGGCAGCCACTATTGCATCAACGGCACAGTTATTCTGATGGCACATCATAAGCACCATTACATCATCAACACTGTTATTCTGATTTTGCAGTCCAAGGTTGGGGTCAATTCAACCCTTGAATTAAAATTCCAGAAGCAGAATTTTGTTTAATTTGAATTAAAAGTATAATTTTATTAAAGTAACATAAACTATGACGTGAAAGTCTCATTCCTTTGACAAATATTTTACCAAAAGCATCTGTCAGTTAATTCTTTAAAAAATAGATAGCATTTCAAATATTAGCTTGATTATAACTCATAGATGTCGAACAGTATTTTTGTGTGCTTTTGTTATGATATGTTAGGTTGTTCTGGTGTGTTTGATTTGATATAATGCCTTCTGGGGAAATAATTTAATAACATGGAAGTGAAATATAAATTATTGAAGACAACCTACAAAATTATCTTAGAATATTTCTTGTTTTAGGGGAATGAGTTAAAAATGAAATGGTTCAACCATGTGTTAAACATAGTATTGGCTACTATACATTATGTATAGTGATGTATGTACAGATAAATAATAGCCATTTACATTGAACAAAAATGAGCTGAAATAAAAGATCCCAGACTCATACTCATTGGCTGGGCCTAGCTCCCCAGTGGGTGGGCCCATGCCCTCCCAGGCCCACCCATGTCTGCACTCCCTGCCCAGTCATGTGAAATCCATAGATTAGGGCCTAAAGAATTTCAATTGAATGATTTGCTTATATGAACTGTAACTCAGCAAAATCTTTTGAAATTGTTGCATGTTGCGTTTTATATTTGTGTTCAGTATAAATAGCCGTTACCTATTTGAATTTCATTGAATTAAATTCAATTTCCTTTCATTCAAATTGTGTTTTCTGTGGGGTGTGGTCAATTAAAATGTAATACAGTAATTGAATTATAATTAAATTCACAGTTCAATTCAGAATCGACGCTGTTATTCTTATGTCACTTGTAGCCTAGTATTGTTCCTTTAGCTACTGTTACATCCTCAAAACATCCTGTTGATTGTGACAACCATAACATTCTATTACATTACTATTACATTGTTAAACAGCATTTGACATCACAACATCTTGTGATGTCAGTGTAACTGAGAAGCCAGTTTTTAGAGCATTTACCAACTATTCAGTCTGCTGGTCATTAACAAGGTTCCGTCACGGTGATCATCGACAATACATATTCCACTACCCCATGAGAGGATAATAAATGGCCAATTGCAAAATTAAAATCTGTATTTTCCTCCCTCTCCAGGAGTGAGTCCAGGTGCTTCTTTGGTCTGCCCCTCCTCTCCAGCCAAGACCACCCCTCCTGCCCCAGTAGCCCCCCAGGTAGCCAGCCCTCTGGCCAGCGTCCTATCCAAAGTGGACATGACTCCCGAGGCGCTCCTCAGTGCACTGTCCAAAACCCAGGAGCAGGCCAGCGGGCGACATGGTGAGAAACTGGGGTAGAGCAAATGTCAAAGAGCGACTGAACTCATCGATCCCCCATGTTTTTCTGTTGCTCATGAAGAAAAACATGATTTCAGTCTTGAGGGTGTGGTTTGATGTGAGTGTGTTGTCATACCCTGGCAGTTACTGATGTTTGTAGCTCTTGAGACACCGTAGCAACAAACTAGCCTACCACTTCCTCAAAACAGTCAGAAGAAATAAATCAGTAAAACATTTGGACTTTTTTTGCATAGGAGGTTTTAATCACACAACTTTACATCTAGCTAAGGTGTTTGGTGCAGTATTTCTTAAGTAACTAAAAATGTGCCTGGAAACTAGTACTGCTCTGCAGACTATAGAGTCTGCTGCTACTATCTATTACCAGAGTATGCATCTGTCTGGCACATCTGTCATATTTCATAGCGAATCGCGTTACAAAACAGGTCGCTGTGGGACACAAGATGCTTGCAAATGGGTTTTGAATTATTTATTTTTTTAAATAATAAGTGGCAGATGGGATACAAGTAAGTGTGCATCACCTCAATTCTAATTTAGCCTAAAACAGTGGCAGACTCTGTGCTTAACTTGGGCAGGTCATAGAACTAAGTATCGGCACCTCACATTGTCTACTGCTTGAGTTCCTGCACCTCTACAGTGCCTTCAGAAAGTATTCACACCACTTGACTTTTTCCGCATTTTGTTACGTCACAGCCTGAATTTAAAATTGATTCAATTGAGATTTTGTGTCACTGGCCTACACACACTAACACATGACGTCAAAGTGGAATGATGTTTTTAGAGATGTTTACAAATTAATTCAAAATGAAAAGCTGAAATATCTTGTGTTAATAGGTATTCAACCCCTTTGTTATGGCAAGCCCAAATAAATTAAGGAGTAAAAATGTGCTTAACAAGTCACAATGAGTTGCATGAACTCACTCTGTGTGCAGTAATAGTGTTTAACATGATTTTTATGACTACCTCATCTTTCTACCCCACACATACAATTATCTGTAAGGTCCCTCCGTCGAGCAGTGAATTAAAAAGTGTATTCAACCACAGGGAGGTTTCCCAATGCCTTGCAAAGAAGGGCACCTATTGGTAGATGGGTACAACAAAAGCAGACATTAAATATTCCTTTGAGCATGGTGAAGTTATTAATTACACTTTGATGGTGTATGAATACACCCAGTCACTACAAAGATTCAGGCGTCCTTCCTAACTCAGTCCCTGGAGAAGAAGGAAACCGCTCAGGGCAGCCATATTCCTTGGGTTATTTCGTGGGTCATTGTCTATGTGTTAGTTGCCTGTGTCAGCACTATATTTAGCTTCACGTTCGTTTTGTAGTTTAAGTGTTTCTTCGTATGGTCTCCTCCATACATCGAACGTGACAGACTTTAAAACAGTTACAGAATTTAATGGCTGTGATAGAACACTGAGGATGGATCAACAACATTGTAGTTACTCCACAATACTAACCTAAATGACAGAGTGATAATAAATATTCCAAAACATGCATCCTGTTTGCAATAAAGCACTAAAGTAAAACTGCAAAGAAATTGACATTTGGTCCTGAATACAATGCGTTATGTTTGGGGCAAATCCAACACATCATTGAGAACCACTCTTCATATTTTCTTAATTTTTTATATATATTTTTAATCCCTTTTTCTCTCCATTTTCGTGGTATCCAATTGGTAGTTAGTCTTGTCCATTGCTGTGACTCCCGAGAGCTGTGCGTCCCCTGAAACGCAACTCAGCCAAGCACTGCTTCTTGACACACTGCCTGCTTAACCCGGAAGCCAGCCGCATCAATGTGTCGGAGGAAACACTGTACACCTGGTGATCGTGTCAGCGTGCACTGTGCCCGGCCCTCCACAGGAGTCGCCAGTTGCGCGATGGGAGAAGAACATCCCTGCCAGCCAAACCTTCCCCTAACCCGGACGACGTTGGGCCAATTGTGTGCCGCCCCATGGGTCTCCCGGTCGCGGCTGGCTGCGACAGAGCCTGGACTCGAACCAGCATCTCTAGTGCCACAGCCTTAGACCACTGCACCACTTGGGAGGCCCCCTTCATATTTTCAAGCATGGTGGTGGCTGCATCATGTTATGCTTGTAATTGGCAAGGGAGTTTTTTGGGGTGATAAAAAATAAACGGAATAGACCTAAGCACAAGAAAAGAAGGATACCTGGTTGTCTGCTTTCCAACACACTGCAAAACAAATTCACATTTCAGCGGAAATATACACTGGAGTTGAAGAATTGTAAAAATGTGCAAATATTGTACAATCCTGGGGTGCAAAGCCCTTTGAGACTTACCCAGAAAGACTCTCGACTGTAATCGCTCCCAAAGGTGATTCTAACATGTATTGTCTCAGGGGTGTGAATACTTAAGTAAAATGTTATATTTCTGTATTTCATTTTATATACATTTGCAAAAATGTCTAAATGTGTTTACACTTTGTCATTATGGGGTATTTTGTGTGTGTGTGTGTGTGTATGTGTAGATGGGTGAGAGAAAAAACATCTATTTAATCCATTTGAATTCAGGCTGTAACATAACAAAATGTGGAATAAGTCAAGTGTTATGAATACTTTCATAAGGCACTGTAAGTGGCCACTCCACAAAGGGCTCATGGACCAAGTGTTCTTTCAACAAATCCAACAAAACTCAGTTTTTCAATATACAGTGCATTTGGAAAGTATTCAGACCCCTTGACTTTTTCCACATTTTGGTATGTTACACCCTAATTCTAAAATTGATTAAATATATATTTTTTCTCTCACCCATCTACACACACACACATAGTACCCCATAATGACATCAATCTACACACGATACCCCATAATGACAAAGCAAAAACGTTTTTTTTTGTGTGCAAATTTATTTATTTTTTTAAATGAAAAACCGATACCTTATTTACATAAGTATTCAGATCCTTTGCTATGAGACTCGAAATTGAGTTGCATCCTGTTTCCATTGATCATCTTTGAGATTTTTCTACAACTTGATGGGAGTCCACCTGTCTATATAAGGTCTCACTGTTGACATTTCATGTCAGAGCAAAATCCAAGCCCTGAGGTCGAAATAATTGTCCGTAGAGCTCCGAGGCACAGATCTGGGTACCAAAACATTTCTGCAGCATTGAAGGTCTCCAAGAACACGGTGGCCTCCATCATTCTTAAATGGAAGAAGTTTGGAACAACCAAACCAAACCAACTGGCCGCCCAAGCCAAACTGAGCAATCGGGGGAGAAGGACCTTGGTCAGGGAGGTGACCAAGAACCTGATGTTTACTCTGAAAGAGCTCCAGAGTTCCTCTGTGGAGATGGGAGAATCTTCCAGAAGGACAACTATCTCTGCAGCACTCCACCAATCAGGCCTTTATGGTAGTGGCCAGATGCAAGCCACTCCTCAGTAAAAGGCACATGACAACCCACTTGGAGTTTGCCAACAGGCACCCAAAGGACTCTCAGACCAGGAGAAAAGATTATCTGGTCTGATGAAACTAAGATTAAACTATTTGGTCTGAATGCCAAGCGCCACATCTGGAGGAAACCTGGCACCAACTGTATGGTGAAGCATGGTGATGGCAGCATCATGCTGTGGGGATGGTTTTCAGTGGCAGGCACTGGGAGACTAGTCAGGATCAAGGGAAAGATTAACAGAGCAAAGTAAAGAGATCCTTGATGAAAACCTGCTCCACGGCCCTCAGGACCTCCGACTGGGGCGAAGCCAGAGCCCGGACTTGAACTCGATCGAACATCTCTGGAGAGACCTGAAAATATCTGTGCAGCGACGCTCCCCATCCCAACCAACAGAGCTTGAGAGGAACTACAGAGAAGAAAGGGAGAGACTCTCCAAATACAGGTGTGCCAAGCTTGTAGCGTCATACCCAAGAAGACTCGAGGCTGTAATCGCAGCCAAAGGTGCTTCAACAAAGTACTGAGTAAAGGGTCTGAATACTTATGTAAATGTGATATTTAAGTTGTTCATTTTTTTATGAATTTGCTAAAACGTCTAAACCTGTTTTTGCTTAGTCATAAATTCAGAGAACCAGATTGTAATTTTGGTGCGCAAAGAAAGGAGTTGTGAGTTCATTCAGGTGCGGGTGCCCGGCTCATTCTCTTCAGGACAACCCAGAGTATGACGCCATGTCATCTTGAAACTACATAAAATCTAGTGATTATAAACATTGACACTGTATGACATGAGTTTTATGATATGGAAATGTGAAGTGCACATTTGGACTCAGGTGTTCGGCTTGTTGTATGACATCAAAGCGATATTTATTGTAATACTCAACGTCTCATCTTTCAAAATACATTGAGTCGTCTTATTTCACAGCATTTCCCTCTTTCGCAAAAGTTGCCCAATTACCGGGAGGACTGGGGGCAACGGCTGTCCCTCATAGTGGTCCCATGTGGCTCTGTTGGTATGAGGGTTGCGGGTTTGATTCCCACAGGGGACCGGTATGAAATAGTATGATAAATGTAGGCACTCACTACTGTAAGTCCCTCTGGATAAGAGCATCTGCTAAATTACTAAAATGTAAATGTAAAACCGATACAGCACTGTGAAGCGCTGAGCCAGAGCTCTGACGTAATGTATGGCATGTTACTGTACAGCCACTACATTCCAAATGTTGGTGCTTATTATTTTCAACCCGCATACGCATACGAGACAAACACTGATTTCGAGGGTGAAAAAAACATTGTTTCTAATTGACAGAATGTTGCTAATTGAGTAGCAAAAATGGTGACAGACGGAGAGTATAGATCTCTACTCTGTATTCACTTATTGTACTGAATCGTTCAGATTCGTACAATTGAGGTTGCCATTCATAGTTGTCATGTATTTTAACACATTTCCTTTTCTCTCCTTTTTTCCCGCTCCCTCTTAGGCTTCTCCACTCTTCTGAACAGCCCAATGGGAAACCTCTCCTCATACTCCCCCAGTACAGGCAAGCTCCCTCCCTCCGCCTCCACCCCTACAGTACCCTCTCGAGGCCTTCCTCTCACCTCCTCTACGCTCGAACCAACCCCATCAGCCCCTACAGTGGGGAATACCACCACCGTCCTTCAGGCAGCATCCCTTACCCAGCCCACACAGCCTCTAGACATCGGCCCTCACAGAGGGCTGGTCCTTGAGCAAGAGAAGGAAGAAAAGCCCTCTTCTTCCAGCCTGGAGTCCAAGATCCACAGCTTCCTGCAGGGTAACCCTGGCTTTAATGCCTTTAACCTGGGCTTGACTAGCGAGACCATGCAAGCGGGAGGCAGCGACATCAGCCCCTTAGTGGGTACAGAGACCCAAGAGGGCACCCCGGTGCGAGACGAGGCCGGAGGAGGCACCCCCACCCTGGATGAGTTCTTGGACACACCAGGAGGAGCAGAGCCCTTCCTGGCCAAGCAAGGTCAGGTCTCTTCTGGGGGAGTTCCTAAACAACCAGATGGCAGCCTGTCTCAGTCTCCAACTGCCTACCACAACCAAACCTGGCAGGATCCCAACAACCCTCATGTCCACTTAGGACCACAACCAGGTGCTCCGAATGGACAGGGGTACCACCAGTTGCCTTATGGAGGGAATGAAGAGATGCATGGAATAGGTCCTTCCCTCAGAGAGTCTGGGTTGGCCCATTACCAGCCCATCACGACACAGGTGTCAGCCCCAACCCTCGGGGAGGGGTTACCCAGTAACACACCAGGAGGGCCTCCGGCAGGGCCAAACCCCAGTGTGAGTGAAGGAGGATGGTATGGTAATCCCTACCCAGAGGGACGGGCCCTGCATCCTAACAACCACAACATGGCTGCATCAGGGGCAGGAGATGGCAAAACCCCCATGTCAGGACGGTATGCATACCAGGGGCAGACGCAGACGCAGCCCTACCAAACAAAGGATCCTCAAACTCTGCTTTCCCAACAGGGGGCCAACCCCTCAAGCTTCCTCACCAGCCCTCTGCCCCCCATTCCCCAGCTGCCTCCACCGCCCTTCCCTGGAATACCAGCCCCACCACAGGACTACCAGAGCTCGCCCGCGTCTGTCATTGTGCGAGGGGTGATGGTGCCTGTGGAGCAACCCTCACCAAACCCTGAGATGGAGGATGACAGGGCGGGCATCAGTGTATTGGGCGATCCAGTGATTATCAGTGATCACCAGCACAAATCTGCTTTCCACCCTGAGGGCCAACCCTATCACCCAGATGACCTTCATCGCCATGCCGATGACCCCTGTCATCACCCTGACAATTTCCCTTGTCACACTGACGACCTCCGCCGCCACCCCAACGATCTACGCCGCCAGCCTGACGACCTGCATCACCTTGACAACTTCCGTCAGCACCCCCACAACCTCCATCGTCACCCAGACAATCACTATTATCACCCAGACGATTTCCACCATCTACCTGTAGACGATCCTCATTATCCTTATAAAGTCAGAGAGCGCCTCACTCCCCCCCTCTCTCCCTCAGAAGACCCTTACTACTATAACTACCCTCCACGCAGCCCTTCTCCTCCATATGGTCACAGACCCCCCCTTCACCCTCACATGGACCTGCACCACCCTGACCACATGCCCCTGCCTCCCCATCCTCCACACCGTCCTCTCCACCCAGTTCACCAGCCACACCTGAGAGGCCTCCCGTGGGGTCCCCCACGCCCAACCCTCTGTGGGCCCATGCTCAGGGGGAAACGGCCAGGGCCTCCTTTCGGGGGACACCCCAGAGGGGGACCAGGTGGTCCATTCTTTCCTCCCAAAAGACCACACCTACCTCCGCGCTTCTGACTTGTCAACTGACTGGGGTGACATCAAATTACAGTGCTTAGGCTACCGGAATGTCATTGTGGCAGGGGGCGCGACACATCGAGGGTAGAAGAGGAGGAGAGATGAGTTGGGAAGAAGCAGAAGAATTGAGGTGTACTTTTCTCTGCTCCCCTTCTTGGTTTAAGAGGCCTGAGAGGAAGAGGGGAATAGATGAGTACAATTGGAGGAGGAGTAAATTGGGAGGATCTAAAGGAATCGAGGAGAGGATGAGTGAAGACGTGGATCTGGAGAAAGAGGGAATGGAGAGGTCGGCCTGAACAACGGAGACACAGCGGAATAGAAGAAAATAAGAGGTGGATATATAATTCAGTTTGATTTTTGTTCTCATATTTGTTCAAATATAAAACGTTAAGTCTTTAATTCATCTTCCCCCCCTGAATTAGTGCTAAGCGTGCAATATGCTTGTGTGCATGCGTTAGCGTGAGTGAGCTAAATCCAAGACTACTACTGTTCATTATTTAAACTGCATTTTAAGACGTTATTCTTTTGCAAAAAGTAGGCCTAAGTGTCAGAGATGGGTCGTTTCTCTTGTCATTTTTCAATGAAAAGTAGAGCCCCGTTTTCCCATTGAAAAGACCTAGCCATGATACCGTCAATCAGGATAATCTCTACTACGTGGTCTCTTTTTTGTTTACGCTACATTTTATGTACGTAGACGCAAAGAGAATCTGAACTTAATATTACGTTATTTCCTTCTACAGTATCCGTTCGTGTAGCTGGGGGGAAACTGATGATAAATTCCATAAATGTTATGATTTTGAATGTTATATTTGTTAAGCAACACTTTGTTCAGTGCGAAAGATTGAACCTTTTACTGGCTGTGTCATCCCTTCTCTCATTTCTCAGAGAAAGATGACGCCAGCACAGAGGTAATATTAGAATAAAACAAGGCTTAGGGGTGGGAGGGGGATGGTATTTTTCTTTGCCCCTAAACAACGAAGAAGAAAAGAAGTTCATTTTGGAATTGGATCAAGAAACGTTCTGCCTTCAGCTACCTTTTACTTGTACTGACTTTAATAAAAACCTGATTTTGAAAACCGCAATGGAAGGTTTCTTTCTTTCTCAGCCTGTGGAAATGCCTCTCACAGCTGCCTGAGTCATGTTTGCCTATTCTTCTTCCACCACGATTCTTTCCCATCGTCACCTCTTCCACAATAACGTTAAATGCCTGTCAGGTTTTGGTCAATTTGAATTCAAGGCAGTCAATTCAAGATGTAAACTGAAGTTCCAATTCAATAATACCATTTTTTTTTAAATGGCATTATTGAGAAGCTATTTTCAATGACTTCTCAATAAGTTCAAAGGGAGATGGTATTTATCTATTTAGGGATTTAATATTCAAGTAATTTCCTGGATTCACTGACTAAAATTCTAATTGACCCCAACCCTGATGCCCATGCACTAAACGGAAATCGAACAGAGAAATGTAAGTGCTTTCTCGTCTGTTGTACTGTAGGAAGCAATAGCCTAAGTGAATCGCATCTGTTGCCATGCAACGTGCTACATAATTAATTTACTTAGAGTTAATTAGCTCGTGACCATATATTAGTTCAGCCAACAAGGTCATACCTTGTAGGTCAGCTTAGAAACACTCGGGGCCTACATCTTACGACACAAGACTTAGCAAGTGTATTAGAGACATATCATTGCATTTCAACAGTAAACACCAAAGAATTAAACTTGATTATGAAACTTTTGTCAGACCTGGCATGTTTTTGAAAGTAATTTATTCTGCATGCAGGACCTTGTTATTTCAGACTAGGGCCTCTATTCAAAGAGCGTTTGAGTAGGAGTGCTGATCGAGGATCAGTTTTCAGCACTCATACTCTGAGAAGCTTTATGAAAATCGGCACAGATTCATACGATGTTGCCAACCGTTTTCGTTAGATAGTTATATGACTGATATTCTCAACTGCTAGTTTTCATGGGGGGAGGATCATAGCCCGCTGGTGCCTGATATAAAATGGTTTTGAAACACGAAGTATTCCGTGACCACAGTGCAAACCTCCACTGACCTGTAACTAAGATATAAAACAACAAGCAATAACGTACATTATTTACATGATTGGTTAGATTGACAGGTTGATGGGCTTTTAGATCAGGGGCCTTATTCATAAAGCGCCTCAGAATAGGAGTGCGGATTTAGGATCAGTTTTGCAATTTCGAATTACAATAAATACGATTTCATGGACAGTTGACCTGATCCTTTGAGACTCTTGATACATATTGCCCCAGGTTAAATTTAATTGAATGGTCTGTCGATCAATTTAGACAGCAAAAGTACATGCAAAAACATCTGGATCTGCTGTTGATAGGGTATGTTAAATAATGAGTGGTTAGTGAAGGACCTCAATTTAAGGTTACCTAAACATTAGGACTAGACTGTCCCCGGCCTTAGGTCAATGTTTTTGCTGCCAGTGCACACAATTAGAGATGTCTATCACCGTAGCCTGCATCACTATGCTTCCATGAAAATACTTTCGACATTCAGTTGTAGAAAACCTGTACCTTTCGGCATGGGGTCATACACTACATGACCAAAAGTATGTGGACACCTGCTCGTCAAACATCTAATTTCAAAGTCACGGGCATTAATATGGAGTTTGTCCCCCCCCTTGCTGCTATAACAGCCTCCACTCTTCTGGGAAGGCTTTCCTCTAGATGTTGGAACATTGCTGCGGGACTTCCATTCAGCCACGAGCATTAGTGAGGTCGGACACTGATGTTGGGCGATTAGGCCTGGCTCATAGTCTGCGTTCCAATTCATCCCTAAGCTGTTCGATGGGGTTGAGGTCAGGGCTCTGTGCAGGCCAGTCACGTTCTTCCACACCGATCTTAACAAACCATTTCTGTATGGACCTTGCTTTGTGCATGTGGACATTGTCATGCTGAAACAGGAAAGGGGCTGCCCCAAACTGTTAACACAAAGTTGGAAGCACAGAATTGTCTAGAATTTTATTGTATGCTGTAGCCTTAAGATTTCCCTTCACTGAAACTAAGGGGCCTAGCCCGAACCATGAAAAACAGCCACAGACCATTAATGCCTTATCTACCAACCTTTACATTTGCCACTATGCATTCGGGCAGGTAGTGTTCTCCTGGTATCCGCCAAACCCAGATTTGTCTGTCGGACTGCCAGATGAAGCGTGATTCATCACTCCAGAGAACGTGTTTCCACTGCACCAGAGTCAAATTGCGGCAAAGTTTACACCACTCCAGCCGACGCTTGCATTGTGCATGGTGATATTAGGCTTGTGTGTGGCTGCTCGGCCATGGAAACCCATTTCATGAAGCTCCCGACGAACAGTTATTGTGCTGATGTTGCTTCCAGAGGCAATTAGGAACTCTGTAGTGAGTGTTGAAACTGAGGACAGACAGATTTTTACGTGCTTCAGCATTCGGCAGTCCCGTTCTGTGAGCTTGTGTGTCCTACCACTTCACAACTGTGCCGGTGTTACTCCTAGACGTTTCCACTTCACAATAACAGCACTTACAGTTGACCGGGGCAGCTCCAGAAGGACAGAAATCTGACAAACTAACTTGCTGGAAAGGTTGCATCCCATGACGCTGTCACTTTGAAAGTCACCGAGCTCTTCAGTACGGACCATTTTACTACCAATGTTTGTTTATGGAGATTGCATAGCTGTGTGCTCGATGTTATACACCTGTCAGCAACCGGTATGGTTGAAATAGCCTAATCCACTAATTTGAAGGGGTGTCCACTAACTTGTGGACATGTAGTGTATATTATTCTTTACTAAAAAGATGAGCTTTGATAAATGTTGTAGTTTAAATTAAATGCAGTGCTGTTTTGATCAAATTCTGGCCTTGACCTTGACTTTAATATAAAACATTCTCTATGTGATTCTTTACAATATTAACAATACTAGAATAAGATAAATTTACCAAACACTTAAATGCTGCCAGGGCAAATATGTCTCAAGTAGGCTTTGAATATGTACTGAGGGAATAACCTTTTAAGGAAGATTGAAATGTCTGTTAAGTGTTGATTGAGCTTAATTTGAAAATAGACAAGATCATTGTAGCATGTTGTGGCTTTTTCAGTAATGGGAAAAGTGCTTGTGAGCTACCCATTAAAAAAAAATACCAAAAGATAGGTGATTATTTTACATATTGCATCCCAGTGTGTTGACCCTGACTGCTATGGTTACACACAGTTTCTCTGTAAGTAACAATGGATATTTACTTTGTATTTATCCTGTATTTAACTAGGCAAGTCAGTTAAGAGCAAATGACTGCCTACCCCTGTCGACACTGTCCCTATGGGACTCCCAATCATCAGATGTGATACAGTAGTTACGCCTCTTACGCTGAGATGCAGTGCCTTAGACCGCTGCGCCACTCGGGAGCCCAAGATCACATAGGGCTATATATAAAATTAAAAAAAAGGGAATCAAAACGTTCGTGTAGGGTAATATTTGACATAGTGTAGGATGTGTGTGCATGTTGAACACGTGGGCAATGTTTAGTATTCGGGCGCTAGATGTCAGTAAAGACTCTCAGGCATTTGTATCGCAGTAGGAACATACGATAACATCTGACTGAGCAATGTTTTGAGACACAAGTAAAGTATCACACGGTCATGGTTTACATGCAGCGTAGTATTGCCTATTCATAAGGACCGTGCCGCCTCGCCTGGCGAGAGCGTTGGACGTTTCCCCGCCCATTTTAAGAGCCCCGCATTTAAAGGTCTTGACGAATGTTTTAAATTGTGGCCAATCAGTGCCCGGAACCGTGCATAAAAAAGAGCTCCGTGGCCCCATGTTTTGCCCAGGCTCTTTCTCAAGTGCGCGTTTTCGAACTGTGCAGTGTGTAGGCCAGGGGCGTAACATTTGGATAGAAATAAGGTATGTAGAACAAAAATGCCTATAATCCGAAATGTAGAATAAAGACTCACGTCGGGCCGATTGATTGAATTTCTATCTGCAACGTTCGAGAACGTTTTGCAACTGAACGTGGCCCAGGTTCAGGCACATTCAGGAAACAGACGCACAAACAGATAAGAATTACAGGTCAGATGCTAATATCCTACAAATTGTAACTTTTTTACGAATGTTGACTGAAAAATTCTAGAGTAAAAAAAATGTCAACATGATGTAAAGAGACTGTTATTTGAATATTAGAGCCACACTCTACAAGTGTGCATACCATCAACGAACATGCACATTAACAAAGGAGCTAATGCATCCCCTGTAGTTTTCATGTGCAAATATCTGTGTAGTGCTCAAGGAAGGATATTCCATGAATGCAAAATTACTTTAAAATGAAAACATGACTTGCAGCTATAGCCTACCATTTATTTTACAAGGTCTCATGTGAACAAACAAAAAACGAAACAATAGAGTAGCGGCCTTACAGATTGTTTTTAAATGTGTAAACCTTGTGGGATTTTGTTTTCATAAAACAACTGTGAAGTGAAGTCTAACTCTGGTCTCTGTGCATTGTTCCTACAAGGATAATTGTTAGCCTAATTTATGATGAAAGTTGTTTTATTTGCTTTATTAATTGATTTCCCTCACGTTATCTTACTCTGTTCTAATACCTATTTTCTTTCCATCCTTCCTTTCTCCTTCTGTTAACAGTAAGCTGGATGACTCTGTGATATGGTGACCTGTGCGAGGAGTGGGAAACCGCTGGCGAGAGTGACATACAATACAACAAGGACTGGTGTCATCTCAATGTCCACTAAACCACAGTAATAACACATTTAACACCGCCAAAGAAGTACTAAATACAGGGCAGTTTCTCTGACACAGTTGTAGCCCTGTGATGGTATAAAATTCAAGATCGAGCAAGAATTTCTATTGAAAATGCTTTTGAGTCCAGGACTAGGCATAATCCGTGTCTGGGACAACTCCCCTACATGACAGGCCTTGTGTTGGCCATAATTTAGTTCAGCAAAATAATTATATTGATCAATTCCACAGGTTTGTGATACAATTTTAGTCAAGGTACATTGTTACTCAAGCACCCTCTAGTGGTGCAATGTGACTTATTCGAGAAGGGCCACAGTGTTATTATCAGGGTGATGGTATGATTCACTAAGGTTGCGTCGCAAATGGCTCTCTG